>NC_085137.1:259248397-259934359 GCF_035046485.1 Aedes albopictus | reverse complement strand
ACTGAAATGTTACCAAAAGGCATTTTTAATAGATGTATTATGCTTAAATTATGAGATTGCACTTTTTGTGTGCTTAACATTTGCCCAAAAAATCTATTAAAAAAAATATTTTCCTTAATATTTCTGCTGCAGTGTTCCTATTGTTGCGGTAGTGTTCCTAATGTTGCGGTATCCCATATGATTTCAATGGGATACCGCAACATTAGGAACCGAAATTAAATTTTACCTCCATAATAGGAACAGTGTGCCTATTGTTGTGGTATGCGATTTTTGATCGAAAACAGAAAGAAACGATAGTTTTCATATTTTTCCGGGCAAATTTGGATAGAAAACTACCTACTAACGTTTTGAAACCCTTCATTAGATAAAAAGATCATATTTTTTTAAATTAATTTACCTTATTACCACAACGATCGGCACACTTACCCTAAAGATCCCAGGTGACACCCAGTCGAAAATACCGCCCATCTACTTTCCATTTGTAACCGAATCCACTCGGTACGTGAATTCCGTCCATTTCCACCCATTGGAATTATCTCCGGTCTACACTGAACCAAAACATCCTCCTTATATCGAATGAAACATCTTTCGCCCATCAGCTTCAGATATGAATCATCTCATGAACGAATGATGATTGGCAGCGAATATCATGTGCCTACAATTTGAAATAAAGGTCATTTGAAAACGTTTAATTCGAGTTTAAAACAAATGTCATTTGGTTTGTGTGTTTCTGTTCCATCGACTGAGAATCATCCCCGATCTCGGATGACAAATCTTTCGGTAGCGCCATTTTTGATGCTTAAGCGAGCAAAGGGTGGTCAATTTTTAAATTCTCAATCTTTTTTTCAGTAAGTGCCTAAATTTAAATGTTCTGATTTTTGTATTCATTTACATTTTTTTTTCTTTTCAAGGGGACTTCAACACGAAAACGATCGATTTTTACCCAGGCTATCAAAAACATGGCCCGGACTTTCCCAAGAAGAGGATCCTGATTCTGCTGCCACCGATTCTACCGAGCATCTTGTGGAAGCGCAGATATGAAAAATCTCAATTATTTTACTTTACATCGTTACGTTTACGAATACGCCCGGTACAAACAAGTGATTTTTATAATATTGAGGATGATATGCACGGTACACTACGCACGTTTTAAGTAATAATAATGTCTAATAAAAACCAATGAGCTCAAAACATTTGTCTCTTTTTAATACTCCGACAGATATTTTCCGAAATTTCCTAATCATTCGAATCAATTAATTTCATTAATCGAATGGGAGAGACTTTGACTTTCGAATGCTTTCCATATACAATGCGTGTGTTAACTATTCGGGTATCAACTGTGACACATCTGGGTTTTGAATGAGCTTCATACGGATGCAAACCTTTTGCCTCAGATTCAACCATATGACTGTCATCCGGTTTCCAAATGCATATCGTAAAGGGCGCAATCAAATCAATTTTCAGACAATGATGGGAGGATGTTTTGGTTCAGTGTAGTGTAAATCTCTATAACCGAATAAATTCGGTTCACCTATTAAACAAGACCATTTGATGTATATAGGTAGGTATGACACGTTGACTTTGTAATAAATTTTTACAAATTTAATTTTCTTATTAGAAACTTTTTTTATAGCACATACATAGCTGCAAATCGAAGAATAAGCCCAAACGCGCTTTTGTGCAACTTGCACGAAAGTAAAAGTTGTGTGCAAGGAATGTAAGCTTTTTGCGCACAGCTTTCAGAGTACACGAAAAAAAAAGCTTTTCCTCTCGATATGCTAGATAAGTTAACATACAAGCAAGTAAAAACTTGCTTAGCATTCACAAGCAATATTAAAACTTTGACGACTAAGCTTTAATATTCATAAGAGCATAGGTGATAAATGATGGAGCAACATTGATTGAAAGTTTATGAATTCATTGATATACATTAACCAAATGGTTTAGAAATTAAAGTATGCATCCATCCTTTGCAAATTATTTGTAATAGGGTATGTATTTTATCCATTAGTGGGTATTTTAACCTATAGTGGACCTTTAGCAATTATTCTCAAATTTCCCGCTCAAATCTGCTTCTACCGGTGAACTTCCACCGGTAGAGCATGGCTCATATCCCTAGAAAGCAGTTCCATGTGATGAATCTACATAGTCTGGAAAGCGATAATTTGATTATATGAACAAATTCGTAAATGTAAACAAGTCTGGGGGTCCACTATAGGTTACAGCTAAGGGGGTCCACTATTTTCACCGATTTAACATGGTAGAAGAATACGATCTTCCCAATAGTGGACCCAGACGCGCCAAGTTGATCAAATTATTGGGGGGGGGGGGGGGGGGGGTGTGCAAAGCCTGGTTTTTCTGATTTTTTGTATGGGAAAATCGAAAAATCGTCAAATTTTGGGGGGTGGGGTGGGGGGACCCCTGCTTCTTGTGCAACCATTGGTGAAGACAATTTAGTTAGGATATCATTTTTTATGATCAGAACAAGTTTCAGCTACTAAGGGGTTCACTATTGCTTAGAATACCCTAAATCCATAGCGCTAGGAAAATTCCCAGAAACGTGGAAGCTATCAGCTGAACTAAGTACATAACGCCCACCCCCATGGGGGCAAAACGCCTTCAGTCGATTTCATCATATTGTAGATGGTTTCGTTAAATACAAGCAAACTAGATCTTAAATTAACCAAGTCCGAGAGTGGCTAATATATTCGAAAGAAAACCGTGGAAAACGATGATTTTCTGCATTTGGAAAAATTGCCTAATTTGCAGCGCACAAACATGAAGACATTCCCAAGCAACCAAAAGTTCGGATACCACTTGAAGAACGAACTCAGAAGTTTAATTTTGGTTCAATTCAAGTTTCGTTGAACTTAAATCTCCAAAAAGTTCCTTACGTATTAGTTATGAACTTGAAAGTACATGTACAAGCTTTTGACATCTCTTCAAAACGACATTAAAGTCGAAAAAAGGTTCAGAAAGAACTTATGTTGAACTTTAAAACTGAGTTCCATCAAATATTAACCGAACTCATGATGAACTTTTTCGTGCCTTCAAAACTCAAATATAGTTCATTTGGACATATTTCAACAACTTGAAATGTTCCGTTCCGAACTTGTTTCGGACTTGTTTTGAACTTACTACTCAAAGTTCGGATAAATATTAACCGTACCAAAAGTGAACTTCATTTGAACTTCGGCGACAGCGGGGCCGGGGAGAATTTCTCATTCAATTAAATCACTCGGAAATCGAGCGCAGCAGCCACAGCTTGTGTTAATTTCACAAGTACACTTTGTTTCATTATAATATTTCAACGTACTTACTTGTAATCAACCCAAAGCACCCGTATTGTGTGGCTCAAAGGCTGCCCCCGCAGCGGAAAACTGCTCTGCCCAGGATTCCGCCAGAGTTTTTTTCGGCTGCGGATAAAAGTCTTCCAGCTTTGCTCACTTGTCTCACTTGTCGCACCAGCGTGCCGGTAATCGACGCGATCGTTGTCACTGAAAACTCAACTAAACTATAATAAACTTTTCTGATTGATAGGCACTGGCACTAATTTATTGCTTTGCACTTGTTTCGATTACGAACCAAAACAAACTGAAAATGTCAAACTATGTAAGTTCACAAGAAGTTCCACGTAAACTTCTTTCGAACCTTCGGCTTCAGGTTCAGAGAAAGTTCACACGCGAACCTGATTGAGCTCTACTAAATGATATCAGCACATTGAGTAAAATCCCGCAGTGCCTAACAACACATACATGGAGTAGTGGTTAGGCGCCGGCTTTCAACGAGGAGAACCCGAGTTCAATTCTCAGTAAGTAAAAAACATCCAAAATTATTTCAAGGTATTAGTCAATTTGGAATACACATGTAGCTGAATAGCGTCTCACAATAAAAAAATACTTTTGAGGACTAAGCGCATTTTTTTTTCATTTTTTCGAAGCTTATTTTTAAGCTGAATAGCGTTCCTTTCAGCGACACAAGTGAACTTTTTGTGAACTCAAGTTCGGTTAATTACTTAAAAAGTGAGCTGAATAGAATGCTATTCATCTTCCTTCGAACAGCTGATTAAGCCCAAACATGCTATTTTATCCGAACTTTTGGTTGCTTGGGTTGCGCGCTGGTTATATGGAATCAACTACCATGCGCCTCCTACTCCTTCATTTACTGCTGGTAACAGTTCGATGGAGCCCCTTGGTATTTCACAATAAGTCAAAGCGGGAAATGCCAGACGAAACTTTTATGAAAGTTTGAACCATATTAGGTTTTCAAGCAAACACGATAAGCGACAGCTCAAGACCCCGATACTTTGGAAGAATAGTGTCTTCGGAAGTTGTGCACGCTTCATTAAAACAAAAAGTTGTTCAATTCTGTAAGACCTTGCCTACAGTTAGGTGTTATTTGTGGTTCAGAGGATATTAATCATAAAAGGCTTAAATAGAAACGACTCATAAAAGAGAGATTATTTTCCATAAACAACATCAGAAATTACCAATAAAGAGGTATGAATGTGAGCAGTAATAAAGTATAAAAGTTCCATAAACAAATAAAAAAGTGCATAAAAAAGTTCTGCGGAAAAGACCAAATTGTTAAGGTTCTTCTTCTTCTTCTTTGTGGCTCTACGTCCGCACTGAGACTTGGCCTGCCTCGCTTCAACATAGTGTTCTTTGAGCACTTCGACAGTTATTAATTGAAGGGCTTTCTTTGCCTGCCACTGCATGAATTTGTATATTGTGAGGCAAGCATAATGATACACTATGCCCAGGACGCCCGTTGAGAAACTACGGAGATTCTTCGGGGAAGGGAGGGGGGTTGAGAGACAGTAAGGTGGTATTTATCCAAAATCTACGCTCCATATAATTTTCGAAAATTTTGTAAATTGTAATTGCACGGCGATCTTGTAAAATGCTTAAATCGTAATCAAATGGCACTCAACCTGACAATCACTGTGATATCAGAGACAAACAGATGAAACATTGCCAAAATTACCAACTCATATATCTCAGGGTAATGATTACTTGGAAAGTTGGTGTTTTCAGTCTTGTTTTCAGTGAAGTTGTTAAGTTGGTCCAGGGATAGTTTGGTCCTAAACTCCACCAACAGCCGGCGAAAGAGAACTTAGAAATTTTATATTTCATATATCACAGAATCCCGATTACTTAGAAAGATGGTTTCTTCGGCAAAGTTGTTGGGTAAGTCAATGAGTAGTGGTTTATTTATCGTAAGATGCGCGATTGTATCACTAGCCGATGACAGTTTTCATTTTCTAATAGCTTCGCAGAGATTAGAATTCCTCCAAAAGTATTCAACAAGCTGGAACTTTTTTTACTTTGAATATATTTTATTCAAATCAAACGGTAATCAAAAATAAGTACATTAGTCATAAATATTCAAAATTTGATTTTATTCACTTAATCCTAAGATATAAAAGTTTATATAACGGCAGTCAAAAAAGAAGTGTTCTGCTCAAGCTCGCATCATTTTCGTGTAGAGTATCATTTGTGTGCCGCTCCAGATTTATCGGCAAGTCACGCATTTTGGCACCGTATTCCCAACGCGCCTCAGTCTACCTATTATTTTGCGAGTGAAAATTTAGGCATTTGTGGTAAAAATTAACTCGCCATATTGCTTTGACGGAGTGAATTTCAGCAGCTTATTTATTGCACCCGTAAAATGCTGAAAATTAATTTTTGAGTTTAGAAAGAGACTATTTGCTAAATCATGTCTATGGGAATCCGTATTGACAAAATACAACAATGCTGCACGCGGTACACGGAACCGCAACCGCCAAACTACCCAAAATTAGATTCTTTTGACGCAATCCCATACTTCGGTCCTGTAAGTCAACATTTGAGTGAATCGATTAAACTCACGCAAGATAAATTGCCTTTACCTCCAGCTAAAAATATACTCAAAAGTAGGTAAATTCAACCCAAGACCCTCTTCATTCAACCCAAATTTAGATAAATCTACATTTACCTAAAATTGGCTTATTGGCCTCAAGGACCCCCGTTGGATAGACGCATTTCTGTTGATTTACGACAACATCGGTGGAGGAGAGAAGAAAAACAACCTAATTTTGGGTAACTAATCAATTTGATATACTCATTTTAGAGTAAAATCGACCCAAAATAAGGTAGTTTGAATTTTCCGTGTAGGACATAAATAACCAAAAAAGCAGACACTTGGACGTGTACTTCCCATTTATGTCGACAAGAGGCTGTCCATTTATTACGTTAGGAAAATTTCAGTTTTTTTTTTTGTAAAAAGTGTAAACCCATTGTGAAATTTTTCGTGGGAAACTCCTATTTTTTACGTTACGTTAGATTTCTCAAACCTCCATATATTCAAATCTTCCCAGTGGTAGGTACCAGTCGTTCAGTACTGCGTAAATGAAGCAGATTTTTTTATTGGGTCTATATTATCCTTCAATCGAATGTTTGTTCTACTTTACCACATGAATTTTTACAAAATTTGGAATATGTTGATAAATTTATGAGGAAAAGGTTACATTTTATTTGTACATGATTTCGTTAGTTTTGAAATATTTTGGTTTTTATAGTGCACTAGCTGTCCCGGCAAACGTTGTCTTGCCCTGTCTAGCCAAGCTGTGGTGGTTTGACAACTGTTGAGCTCATAACATCACCGCACTCTAGATTGGTTTCATTTCGATCGTGTTGATTTCCTTCCCAGCTCATGAAAAATCAGTTATTTATCAATTTTCTTACTTTTCTAGTTGATTTTCGTAACTTTTTGTACATATAAACACAGCCACCATGAATACGAACCGAACCGTGCAAGAGTCATGCTGATCGGTTAATCCGTTCTTGAGTTTTGTTGCCTCAAAGGAACTCCAAACTCATTTTTATATATATAGATTTTATATTTTTCTTGTTCACAAAAACATTTTGCCGCACATTTTGGAACTTCTACCTTGTCTGTCAAAATTGTTCGTTATGTTCTAAATAAGTTCCAGGTGCAATATGTTTATAACAATCAGAATCAATGTTTTGGTTGATTTGGTTTGTTAAACGGTTGTAACTAAGATTCGTTGAAACAATCAGATTATACTTCAGTTACAAATTGGTATCGCAAGTTTCAACTAATGATGACGTTTGTTTTCATTGTGCTAGTTGTTATAAAAATGTTATACCTCAGATTGGCATTAACAACAGGATTTTTATAGGTTTTAATTTTGTTTGTTTTATGAAGACTCAGTTGCAACATGTTTGCGATGATCATTTCTATTTTAGTTGCAGGTGCTACTTGGGATGTGACTTTAGCATTTTTTGCTAAAGAACTTTTTGTCATGGTGCATTTTTATTGTCCGAATACAACCGTCTGAAACTATTACATCAATAGTTATAACCGAACTTTATCATTTTTTTTTAACTTAAAATATGTTGTAGTTCGTCACAGAAAAATGAAAATAATCGGTTGAGAAATGACGGAGATTTGGCAATCTAAAGTTTACCCAATTGAATAGGAAACGGCATTTACCAACAGATACCAATAGATACAGCAGATACCAACTGGAGGAGCTATCAGTCAAAATTTAAGAATTTTATTTTGGTGAGACGAACCAGCCAAGGGCTGAAAGTCTCTTTAATAAAGACAAATCAATCAATCAGAATTTTATTTCAACCTAAATAGTTGAATATTTCCTAGATCATCAATTAAATTAGCATGCTTTTAAAAATTTGCAACTGGCGCCGCGGTGTAGCAGAAACTCAAACAAAACGGCAATTAAAATGAAAATCAGTGATCTTTACCGAAGCACCCATCTATCTAATTAATCAGGATCCTTCTTCTTCTTCTTCTTTATGGCTCGACGTCCGCACTGGGACTTGGCCTGCCTCACTTCAACTTAGTGTTCTTAGAGCACTTCCATAGTTATTAATTGAAGGGCTTTCTTTGACTGCCATTGCATGAATTTGTATATTGTGAAGCAAGTACAATGATACACTATGCCCAGGGAGTCGAGAAAATTTTCCCGACCGGGACGGGAATCGAACCCGCCGTCTCCGGATTGGCGATCCATAGCCTTAACCACTAGGCTAACTGGAGACCCCGATCCTAACTTAAACGAAACTAAAAATGCGTATGCCCTCTAGCGCCTCCTAGTGGTAGGATTTAAAAAAACACGTAAGTTTTTTATCAGCCGAACAACTTTGCCGAGGACACTAATTCTCTGAATAATCAGGCTTGAAGTAGGCACAGATAACAGATGTTTATGCTAGTACAAATTTTTCGCAGAATCCTGTGTAAATGTTCGAAACGATATACGTTGGCTCACTACCGCCATCTACTCAACTGATTGCGGCATTACATCTAACTTGAATGCAAGAAGAGTTCAAAGTTCCAGTTTCATTCAAGATCGAATACAATCTTGAATGTAAAATTGCGTAGTGCATGCAATCTTGAAAGCGATCACTGACTATCGATCACTGCGCCATCTCTAAATGATTGCCACTTGAGTTTCAGCTGCTCGTTACATACGAAATGGCTGTTGAGCATTTTTACACACATTGCCAATATAAGCATAAACGTCTGTTATCTGTGAAGTAGGTATATGGAATGGAAATTTCGTCAGTGTTACGTCTGTTTTTCATATTACAGGAATCACCGATAAGCAGACGTAACACTGACGAAACTGAATCTCATACATATCAGGGCCTTGATTACTTAGACTGTCGATGTCTTTGTTACAATTTAGGGCTTGATTGGATCATTAGACACAAAGTTGGAACGTTTCTAGCAAACAACTTCTTATTTGATAGTCTACTACTTTGATCTACTTAAGCTTGAATTATTTCAAATTTGTAACATTTGTGACTCATATATTGGACTTGACCCAAGGAACAATCATTCATTTAACCAACATTGCAATGACATTTTTATTCCACATTTGATTGAATTACAGTTTAACACTATTTCCTCACAGCTTGTAATCAGGCGATGTTCAAGCAAAAGTATAGAAGTTATTCAGCAATCTTTTCTGCAAGCGCGATAGAGGCTTTACAGTAGGGAGTAATCTGTGTTATATCAGCCTCATATTAAACTTGTATTCAGCTATACAGTCAGGTCTTTTTTACGCGTTATTATGATAAAACGATTTGTTCTAGCGTCACCCTATGAAAACTATGGGAAAATGCTCAAAATTTGGGCAAAACAGTTTTTTCGCTTTATCTTTTTCATTTTAATTTTCTCATCAATGTCGTCAAAGAACCACTTTTAGAGCTTCCAAAAACGCACATTTTCGTGCACTGAGAATGTTGCTACGTCATTCCGTTCAAAAGATATTGATGATTTTCTAGAAAAAAAATTGGCACTTTTCATGTATTTTTTTCTTGAATTACAAAAATAACACCTTTCTAATTTTTTGATATGTTCTATAACAATATTTCTTCTTTTGAATGCTGGAAAAAGATATTTTTTATCTTTGCCCCAACTCGTAATATCGCCTCTTTTTTTTGTTGGGATTTGAACCACTGCGACCATTATTGTGATCTATTGTGGTATACCCCTGTCTAATATCGCCTCTTGAATAAACTATGATTTTTAAAGAAAAACACTCATTACTTTTGAACCAAAAGAGATAACGATCGTCTCAGCGCACGAAACGACGGGTTTTCAAATGCTCTACAAGTGATTCTTGTGATTCTTGGGCGACTTTGATGAGAAAATGAAACTGAAAAAGATAAAGCCAGAAAACCTGTTTTTCTTGAATCACCCTAAGCCAATTCAGAAATATATCTCTAGATTGGTCAATTTTAAAGCTACAAAAAACTGTCGTCAGCAAACTTGCTCAAAATTGATAGGTCTCCAACTTTTCCGAAGAATGTATATAGTTATTCTTGCAAATGAAAAAGTTTGGTTTCCAGTTTCTGTGAAAATATGGACCACCCTAATTTTCATGTACATTGGAAAGAGGGCCTTATTATTAGCAATAACTTTGTAGAAGACCATATTTGTCTAAAAAATCATTTGAAGGCGCTGCATGCAACTTTCCTCGTAAATCTGGTTCGTGGACCACTGTGCACTGGTTGCAATACTGCATATGAAATTTGCTCTAAAAAAGTGAAAAATGGCCGTACTAACTTTGAATGATGAAATAGAAATTTGCAGTCTTCAGAAAAGATGTGCATTTTTATAGTACCTACATCTTTGCTGAACATGTAAAACCCGATAAAATAGAAACAAAAAAGTTATGACGAAAAAACACTTTTTAACCCTTTGGAGCCGGAGGGGTCAATATGACCCCGGCGATGAAACCGAGCATTACAAACCTATTCTAGACCAGTGAGGTTGCGGCAGCAATGGCGAAATTATTCAGCTCCAAAGGTTTATGCTGGTATAACACCATATGACGATGGCGAAACTGATGAGGGTGGATCTCTTTCGGAGGTACACGCACCTGGAAAAGGAAGTCGGGATCTTCCCCGGGATTGCGCCGAAAGGTCTTTTTGAAGTCTTGCCTCAAAAGTTTGCCTAATGTCAAAGGAGGCGCGTTAAACTTAAAAACTCAGAAGAATCAGGTTCCTTTAGCTTCAGATCCATGTTGTAGCAAGAACCTGTCACCCCCGTCTCCGCCTGTTAAATACACTTCAAAGAGAAATAATCGACAAGGTAGCAAGAAAAAAGCTACTAAAGTTCCTCGCAGCCTCCTAAACCCAAGCGAGGACTGTTTACTTTTAGGGTTCTCGTGAATCGCTTATATAATGCCCTCGGCCTTCCAGAAACATTTAGAGGCATTATTGACATGTTTATACCTACAAGTAGAAGAATATCTTCGGAATCTGACACAATCATGGCCCCTCCTTGCTGCGATCATATCTTTCGATGGTTAATTCATCAAGTGAGGTACAAGATATGATCACTGTGCTACAGTGGAACTGTCATAGTCAAAAACCTAAATTAGACTTGTTTAAGTTTTTGATTCACAACTCTGACTGTGATATATTTGCCCTTTGTGAAACATGGCTTTCTTCTGAAGATGAACTCAACTTCCACGATTTTAACCCGTATCGGCCTGAGTCAGCGCATATGAACTAAAAATGTCGCCGTTCAGCGAATACACAACGGATTTGAATAATTTTTTGACAGTACACTCGTACATATGTCTAGTTTGTAAAAGTGGACAGAGAACGTCGGAATGGTCCCTATGGCCGGAGTTATTCCGGTGGGTCACTGGGTCAGATTCGTATAAAAAGGGCTGTTTTTCGGTACACAGAGCGTTTTCCATTATGATTCGCTATTGAACTCACTCTATTTTCACTAAAACTTATACCTCTGCAACCAAACATTGTTTCCACACAGTTTTTGACCGTTTAGGAACTACCGGATGTGGTAACCGGACATAATCTCCGGAGGAACCTGCCACATACTGTATACTGGGGTACACAACCATAACCCATTTTTTGCAGCTCTATGTATTGGCTTTAGCGGTATAGTGTCTTAGAAGAATTTGCTCTATATACTGAACTCTTTATTTTGGGATTTTCACTTTTGTGATTAATCCACCTAAAAGTGCGACAGAAATTCACTTTTTTCAAAAATGAAGATAGAGTGTTGGAGTCTTCTGCAAAGTTGTAGAAAAATGTATTGTTGGAAAGTTTGCCAAACAAACTATTACCATATTTGCTTAATTATAAGAGATATGTGCCGTTTTTTGTGAACGACCCCTCAAAATAGTTTTTCCGTTATATCTTTTTCTGGGGATTTTTGGTAACTTTCATGTGTTCTACAAAGTTGTTCTTTGTTACGAAATACACTTCCTTCTGCTTTTTCATCATTGGAATAACGCTCCAGGTGGAACAGAGCCTGCATCTCAACTTCCCTTGCAATAACAACCACTAGCGTAGGCAGCCTTTTTTTCATTAATTATTTTTGATAAATACTAAGAGAAGCGGGATGAAGGAGAGTGCAAGTCCCTTGTCTTGTATGTTTACAACTGAGATTCCTACAAAAGTGCTGCTGTGAATCCTCCAGATATTTCTTGCTGCGATTCCTTCAGAGATTTCCAGTAGTATTTCAAGCGAAATTCCTAACGAGAGAAATCTGGAAAAATCATTGGGAATATCTATAGAAATCCTTGGAGAAATCCCAGAATGGATTTGTATATGATAACGTGGACATACTTCTGGAGCAATCTCAGCAAGAATTCCTTGATACGTTATCCAAAGATTTCTTCATTTTCGGCGGATTTCTCCAAGAGTTCCTTCAGGAATTCATCTAGGAAATCTTCTAGAATACCTACCGTGATATCAGCATTGATCCATTGTGTGTTGTTCTCAAAGTTCCTTGCCAAGTTATCCTGAAACGGATACAGGAGAAAATAGATGCGGCTCTCCGGCGGCATCAAGAGGGTTCCGTGCCGGAAGATCTTGTGTTGATTATATTGTCACGCTCCGTATTGTACTGGAGCAGGTTAACGAATTCCAAGAGTCCCTCTTTTTGGTGTTCATTGAGTACAAAAAACTTTCGATCGTCTGAGCCACGAAAATCTGTGGGGCGCCTTGAGACGCTAAGGAGTTTCGAATAAAATCGTCAACCTCATGGAAGCGCAGTACGAGGCTTTTACATGCAGAGTCCTGCATAACGGAGCTTTGTCGGACCCCATCCGGGTAGTTCGGTACTATCACCGCTACTGTTTCTCATTGTAATGGACAAGATCATGGTGATCAGAATCATGGGGCGATTGACCGTGTACCAAATCGTAGGCTAGTTTGGCAGTCCATTGCAATGGAGCATACTAGACCAACGATGCTCTACCATACAGAATAAGCTCGACGACCAGACCGAACGCTCCTCTACGCCGGGTCTACCATCAATGTCAGCAAGACCAAATCGTTGGCTATGTACACGGATCAAGACGGCTACGACTGTTTTTCCGAATCTACGAAATATATGGAGATCCAATCAGAACAGTCAACGCATAAAAACTCGAATTTTCAATTCCAACGTGAAATCTATGTTGTTGTACGCCAGCGAAATGTGGTGCGCGTCAGCAGAGACCATACAAAAGCTACAGATTTTTTATCAACCGATGTCTGCGGTTTATAATTCGGGCCTGGTGGCCTCACAACTGGATTTCGAGTACTGAGCTCCATCGACGATGTCGTTGGAAACCGATATCAACAGAAATTCGAGAACGTAAATGGAGGAAGTCTACCACACACCACGAAAGAACGGAGACGAAATCTGCAAGCAAGCGCTGGATGAAAATTCGGCAGGACATCGCAGCAGAGACAGACTCAGGGGCCCGTGGCGTCGAAACCTCAACAAGGAAATTAAAGAAGGCGAACCTGACCTGGGTCTAGGTCAAGGCTGAAACCAGCAGCAGCCCAGGGTGGAGATCTTTTACGTTGGCCCTATGTACCCCTAGAAGTGCTCAGGATACATGAGTGAGTGAGTGATTCCTGCAGAAGTTCCTTCAGTGATTGCTACAGGGATGTTTGAAAGGTACCTCCAAAAATTCACCATGGAGATTACTCGAGAATGCGTGCTGAGTTTCCGCCAAGATTACTTCATATGATTCCTACAGGAATTTCTTTCGAAATTATCAAATAATTTCTTCACAAACTCACCCAGGTTTTTTTGCCGAATTCCTCTAGCGATTTTTCTCTGAATTTCTCTTCGTATTCTGGAAATCCTCTTCAAATTTCTTTGAGAATTCCTGTTGAAAGTGTTCCTGAAATGGTACTATGGTTTTTCCAGGCTTTCGTGGAGGCAATCCTACAAGAAGTGTTGCTGGAATTCTTCAAGCAATTCCTGCTAGAAATACTTCAGGAGGATTCCCAAGAGCAAAAACTGCAGAAATATCATCTAGAAGTGCTTGAGAATTCTCAGCAAGAATACTTGAAGAAATCCTGGTAGAAGTTCATGAATGAATCAGTGCAGGAATTTCTAAGGTTATTCCGAGAGAAATTATTGGAGGAATCCTTGGGAAAATCCCTAAAAGGATGACCGGAGCAATTTGCGGAGGAATCCTAGGAGAAATCCATGGAGAAATTCCAGAAATTTCCAGGAGAAGCCATCAGACATTTCTAGAGTACCGTAAACCGGGGTCAAATTGATCAGCGGGGTGAAATTGATCATTCGGGTACTACATTGTAATTCCATATTAGGAACTCTTAAGCGTTGTAATGATCTTGAACTTTTTACGTAATCTGCTTCGTAGATGTCTAGAGATGAGTGTAGAATTTTATTTTTTTAGAAAAAAGTTAGTTTTGGCTTATTTTTTTAGGAATTTGCAATGGAAGTGAGAAGCGGAACCTACTTTTGGATTCGGCGAAGGATATTTCCCAAGGATTGCGAATTTGAAGGCGAATTTGAAAGATTGCGGATTGAAGAAGAATTTGCAATGATTGCATCGGAAGCGGAGTTTGCAGCGATACCTCCTCTTGAATACGGGGCTCGAGTTTCAAGGGTTTGGACGTTTGAAGCAGTGTGTTCAAGACATTCTGATTCAAGTTCTCTCGTTGGTGTTTTCGTGAGTTGAGTAACATTTATTTTTTATCAATTTTCTTTCCTTTTATTACCCTTTTTTGTTCTTTCGGTAATAGTGATAGAAATAGTATTTAATTGAAAACGGTAGCCTGTTGCATAACTTTTGATCAGGTCAAGGAACCATTAATCGATCGTACCATTAATTTTCATTTACAATGGAAACGGATGGAGATGAAGGAGAATCAAATCCGAATGTTTCTCCTAATGATTCCCCTGCTGTGAAGCCTTTTCGAATAGAAATTTATCCACAGACTTTTGCGGGTCCTTTCGTTGTTTATTTTCGGAAAAACAGATAGACCCATTAATGTTTTATTGATTTTATAAAAGGTATAAATCTATAAAAGAAATTAAAAAAGTCTCAATTGACAAGCTTAGAATTGTTTTTGGATCGCGTGATGATGTGAATTTGCTTTTAGAATCGAAATTATTTGAACATTCATACCGTATTTATTCTCCATGTGATTCTTGTGAAATTAGTGGAGTAATTTATGATGATGATTTGGAATGTGATGCTATTATGAGTAATGGTTTATTACATTGAAGGATCATCATCATCACATTTGGTTTGACCTGGGAGTTTGTGGATACTTGGTAAGATTCGTTGCTAGCAAGAATGAACGAGAAAAATAGGTAAGTTATGAGGGAAAACTATAATATGATACTTTTTTGATATTATAAAACATTTGGTATAAAACAACTATTTTTGGGAGTGGAGGGAAATAAGAGCTGTCAATCGAAACATAATGGTTGGGAAGAGTGGAGATGCCAACTTCTTATTATAACTTTTATGTGGAGAATGACAGATTCTTCTTTTTCACATTCATTGGGGCATCCTCCAATGCGATGGCTTGCACTATATATAATTGTATGATCTTGGTTGTATAATTATAATGTTTTGCTTGATCAAATCACATTGGATGGACAGCCCATTGCTATCGAGCTTAGTACCGTGCTACAATGAATGGAAACCATCATCATCATCATCATCATCATCATCATCATTTTTTTAGGAATTTGCAATGTATTTCTCATTTAGGTGAAATTATGGCTACTAAACAATCGATTGCTAATAGGACTTCCCGTGAATTCTCTGTTCTAACATTTTTGTGGAGTCTTGGTTGGAAAGTTATGTAGCTAATAAGAACATGAAATAGTTACAAAAAATGTTCATTTTATGTTGAAATAGTCGGTTATTGTGACAGTAATTACTTATTCAAATAAAATTGCCTACCTGTAGGCGTTTAAGGGTAAATTTCAAATTTTAATTTTGCATTTAAAGTAATAAATTAACTAGTTGTAAGATTTTAAACGCGTTATTCGGTTTTAGAAGGGCAAAATTAAGCGGACAAGGAAATTTTTCTTTCCAACCGATGCTTAATTGTATACTGATCAATTTCGCCCCAAAGTGGCATTTCCAATTTAATGATATTTGGAGTTTTTTTTTTTACTTATTCGTTTATTTGGAAGGCTCGGGCGCCACATGGGCATAACTGAGCCGAAATCTTTTGTTTTTTTTTACAAGAATTACATTTTATGGAGCCGACAACTTGTTTTATACAATAATTAATAATATTTCAAGAACATTCTACAAAAAAAAACTACTTAAAAACTAATCATGATACACTTCGATTTGTTCCACAGTTATATTATACGCTGCTGCTAATCTGATTTTATCCTCTTCAATCAGCTGCTGACGTTCGTTGTCATCTTCAAACCACTCATACCTCGGGATTCTGCATCTTCTCTTCGTCAAAAGAGAATTGAAGCCCGTGGTTTTGCTGCTATCACTCTCGTTCGCAGATGGATCTGTTGCGTTCTTTGTTTCGGGTGTCTGGTTATCGTGAACAATAGATAGCTGATGATTGGGTTTCTTCTTCCTCTTACATTTTCTGTTTTTGTTGACCGGTATAACCCAATTGGCCTTGTCATCATCAACAGCAGTCACAGTTTCTTCTTGCTTGTGCTTCTGTTCTGCCATTGGTAGTCGTTGATGTTGTACTTCACTCCGACGCTTGTGTAGCGCTGGACACGATTTTTTCAAATGGGTGTCCGATCTACATACGAAACATTTCGGCTTCCTTCCTTCGTAGAAAATTCTTCCTTTCCGGTATTGAAAATAAAGAACTTCTGGGATGTCCTGCTCGATATTCATATACACTCCGCGCACTCCCGTAAACATATCCAGGTGAAATTCAATCGGGAAACGTTCACGCACAGTGCGCTTTACCTCTCCATACTTCGCCATCACTGAGGTTAAATCATGATCTGATACCTCCGGGGGCAGATCGAAAATCCGCACATAGCGGGTATTTCCTCCTGCGATGGACATGTTAACCATTACTTCCTTCCCATTTGTGTAATGGAATGGAAGAGTCTCGGGATTGTTTTCCAAGCAAAATGTCATTGCTTTTTCGCTACGAAAACGTATAAACACTGATTTCTCATCAGAGATTTTATACGCAGTATCCATCGTTGATACATCTCCGATAAGCGTCTTTATGAAGCCAGCCATATCAGCCAGAGTTGGCTGAGCGGCATTCTCGGGGAACACAAAAGCCAATGTATTTTTGACCGTCGCTTCACTGCACATTTCGATCGATACGGATACCGTGCACAACAGAACAAAGCAACGAAAAAAAAAAACAGCTACCGCACCGAGTGAACAACTCGCGTCCGCTTTGATCGAAATGTGATCATGCACTGATATTTGGAGTTATATAACTTAAAGTTTAAATTTGTTGAACAAAATTCTGTCACGTGGTTCCATGGAGATCCACTGGGTACTGATTTTACAGAAATTCTTTTGGCAATATTTCGAATTCCATTAATGTTATCCGCAAAAGTTGTTTTAAAGTGATCAATTTGACCCCGGATTACGGTAATTCCAAGAGGATTTCTCAAATAATTTGCTGGGGTGTCTCTGAAAACTCTTCCTGGGATTCCTCAAGGGAATCTCTGGTAATTCTTCCAGAAATTTCTCCTATGAACCCTTCAGAGAATTTGTTAAAAATAACTTTAGGAATTTCTTACTGTATTCCAGTCATTACTGCTGAAATTCCTTCAGGAACTCCTACTGATTTTTTTCGAATTCTTGATAAATTTCATGCATTTTCAGCATCTCCAATTATTACTGTCGAGAATCTTCCAGGAACTCCTGGATGATTTCCTGCAGGTGAGAAACTCAGAAAAAATCCTGGAGGATTCCAGTCTGAAATTTATAGAAGAATCCCAGCAGCAGTCCAGTAGCAATCCCAGCAGTAGTTCCCAAAATAATCTGAAGTGGATTCCTAGTAGGAGTACTTAGTTTCTAAAGAAATCCATACTGGTATCGCTGGAGGAATCCCAGCAAGAATTTTTAGTGAAAATGCCAGAAGAGTTTTTGGATGTATTCTTGCAAAAATTGCAGGAGCAATCTGAAGAATAAATTATAAAGGAATCATTGGAACTACAGGCGGAATTTATGAAGGAATTTCGAGAGCAATTTCTGAAAGTATCTATAGAGAAATCACTGGAAGTTCTATTGCAGGATTTGTTAAAAAAATCCGTGGAGGAATTCATGAAAAAATACTTGGAGAAATCACTTGACAAATCACGGGAAGAATTCCTAGAGGAACTTCAACTGGACTCCCTGGAAGAATCCTGGATGGTATCAGAAATCCCAGTAGCATTTCCTAGGCATTCCCAACAGGCATTCTAAAGACAATCCAAGAGAAATTTATGAAAACATTTTCTTGGAATTCTTCAACAAATGCCTGATGGGATTATTTTAAATATTCTTGTTGGGATTGCTTCAAAGGTGTCTGCAATAGTTCCTTTACATATCATTACAAGGATTCCTCCAGAGATTTATCCAAGGGGTCCTATAGAAAATCCTCTTGCTATGTCTCCAGATTTCTTCAAGAATTCCTTCAGGACTATGTCTTAGAATAGCAACAGATATTACTACTAGGACTCCTCCAGAAATTACTGCTGCGATTTCTCAAGCATTTTCAGCTGAAAGAACTCCAGGATGATCTGTAGCGAGAGATACCTGCGTAATCCCAGCAAAAGTTCCTGATGGTTTCTACCAGAAATTTATAAATGAATCCCAGCAATATTCCTGAAGTAAGAATTTCGAAAAGAATGTGAAGAGGATTTCCAATAGGAATTACTAGGATCATTCTAAGATCATTTTTGTAGTAATTCTAGTAGTAGTCCTTGAAGGAATCACAACAGTAAATTTCGAAGGGATCTCTCGCTGTAAATACTAGCGTTGGCATGCTTCTCACTTTCCTAAATAAGCATAAGACAGAGACAGATGGAAGAGGGGGATTAGCCCTCTCCTTCATCCCGCTTCTCTTAGTATTTATCAAAAAGAATTAATGAAAAAAAGGCTGCCTACGCTAGTGGTTGTTATTGCAAGGGAAGTTGAGATGCAGGCTCTGTTCCACCTGGAGCGTTATTCCAATGATAAAAAAGCAGAAGGAAGTGTATTTCGTAACAAAGAACAACTTTGTAGAACACATGAAAGTTACCAAAAATCCCCAGAAAAAGATATAACGGAAAAACTATTTTGAGGGGTCGTTCACAAAAAATGGCACATATCTCTTATAATTAAGCAAATATGGTAATAGTTTGTTTGGCAAACTTTCCAACAATACATTTTTCTACAACTTTGCAGAAGACTCCAACACTCTATCTTCATTTTTGAAAAAAGTGAATTTCTGTCGCACTTTTAGGTGGATTAATCACAAAAGTGAAAATCCCAAAATAAAGAGTTCAGTATATAGAGCAAATTCTTCTAAGACACTATACCGCTAAAGCCAATACATAGAGCTGCAAAAAATGGGTTATGGTTGTGTACCCCAGTATACAGTATGTGGCAGGTTCCTCCGGAGATTATGTCCGGTTACCACATCCGGTAGTTCCTAAACGGTCAAAAACTGTGTGGAAACAATGTTTGGTTGCAGAGGTATAAGTTTTAGTGAAAATAGAGTGAGTTCAATAGCGAATCATAATGGAAAACGCTCTGTGTACCGAAAAACAGCCCTTTTTATACGAATCTGACCCAGTGACCCACCGGAATAACTCCGGCCATAGGGACCATTCCGACGTTCTCTGTCCACTTTTACAAACTAGACATATGTACGAGTGTACTGTCAAAAAATTATTCAAATCCGTTGTGTATTCGCTGAACGGCGACATTTTTAGTTCATATGCGCTGACTCAGGCCGATACGGGTTAACATTATACTCCAGAATCGAGATGACCATTATGGAGGAGTTCTTTTGGGGATTAAAAAGACTTACTCATTTTATAGAATTCCAATCGCGACTCACCCTAGCGTAGAAATCGTCGCTTGTCAAATAAACGTAAAGGGTAAAGAACTTTGCGTAGCTTCCGTTTACATTCCTCCAAGAATTTCAATTAACCGTCGTCATCTTTGGAATGCGGTTTCTGCACTATCACATCCAATTTTAATGGTGGGTGATATGAGCGCACATGGTGCTGGGTGGGGCGAACCATATAACGATCATAGGGCGGCCATTTTCTATGATGTAAGCGACGATTTCAACTTGAACGTTTTGAATACAGGTGGAGTGACACGTATTAGATCTGACGGTTCCTTTTGACCTCACTAGGAATATCGATTGGCAAAAATATTCAGAAGCGGTATCTTTTGGCATCGAATCATTCAATCCCCTCCCCCCTTTGGATGAATTTCGATTCCTGTCTGATCTGATATACAAGAGTGCATTAGAATCACAAAAACGACATGTTCCAAGTGCAACTTTCAAAAGAAGACCAGCCACACTAGGCTGGGATGATGATTGTACCCAGTTGTATCTTAAAAAATCTGATGCTTTCAAAACTTTTCGTAGGCATGGTACTTCAGATCTTTATCAAGAGTACGCTAAGCTTAAAAGACAGCTGAAGAACCTGCTGAAAGCGAAAAAGCGTAGTTATTGGCGACATTTCATTGAGGGTCTGTCTCTCAAGAGAAACTTCGATGACAACGCTTTGGAGAGTGGCTCGTAACATGTAAAACAGCTCATCCTCTAATGAGAGTGACGAATACTCCAATCGCTGGATATTCAACTTCGCGAAAAAGGTCTGCCCAGACTCGGTCCCAGCTGAACCGCTCTCTTGGGAAACTTCCTCAGGAGACGGCTATCTGGACAGACCATTCTCCATGCTGGAGTTCTCTATAGCTCTTCTTTCTTCAAACAATTCTGCTCCGGGAGATTCTTCACTGATGGGTCTCGCATAAATGGATCCACTGGTTTCGGTGTCTTCAATGAAAATTTCACCGCCTTCCGCAAACTTCAGGGACCTTGTTCGGTTTATGTTGCTGAGCTGGCAGCAATCAACTTCGCTTTGGGGATGATTTCCAACATGCCCGTAGAGCATTTCTTTATCTTCTCGGATAGCCTTAGTTCGATCGAGGCACTCCGGTCGATGAAACCTGTCAAACATCCATCTTACTTTCTTACAAAAATAAGGGAGCAGTTAGGTGCACTGGTCGAAAGATCCTACAAGATTACCTTTGTATGGGTCCCCTCACATTGCTCAATTTATGGCAATGAGAAGTCGGACTCTCTCGCATAGGTGGGCGCACAGGAAAATGAGATCTATGATAGAAGAATTTCACATGATGAATTTTTCCATTTTGTTCGCCAGAGTTCCCTTCAAAGATGGCAAAATGATTGGCGAGATGGCCAGCTGGGACGGTGGTTACATTCTATTATTCCTAATGTTTCTTCGCGAGTGTGGTGGTATGGTTTGGATGTTAGTTGAAATTTCATTCGCGTGATGTCAAGACTTATGTCCAATCATTACTCGCTAGACGCGCATTTACACAGGATTAACCTCGCGTTGAGCAATGTTTGTACTAAGTGTGATTACGGTTATGATGACATCGACCACGTAGTTTGGCAATGCCTGGATAATGACGCCTCCAGAGCGCTACTATTGGATATCCTTGAGGCCCGAGGTAGACAACCCTTTGTTCTTGTGAGAGATGTGTTGGGGACCCGCGATGTCACATGCATAAGATGTATTTTCGACTTTCTTCGCTCTGCTGGTATAAAAGTTTAATTCGCTTGTGTTTTCTTCTCCAGTTTTTTTTTTTCTCTGTTTTGTCCTCTTTGTGTTACCAAGCTGCTCTTGGCCATCCGGAAGACCAAGTCCCACAACAAGTTGGTACCAACACCACTAGGCACCGAATACGCTAGCACATGGTTTCCCAAACTGTGGGTCGCGACCCCCCAAGGGGGTCGCCGGCCTTCATCCAGGGGGTCGCGAGGGACAGTGAAATATTTTACTGTAACAGACAACAAATGAGGGAATTTCTATGGGGGGTCGCGAAACCTACGTCTGCTGGCAAAAGGGGGTCGCGCGACCTGAAAGTTTGGGAACCTATGCGCTAGCAAGATGCGATTCACCCCCGGATGAGCAGCAGTGAAATCTTTGGCCCAATCCTTACCCTGTCCATCCCTCAAAATGTGACCTTCTAACCTCGAGCTGCCACGAGTACCCTGGCTTCCACCTATTACTAACAGATATCATTTAAAAGTTATTACTCTGTATAATGTATACTATTAAGTACAAAGAAAGATCCTCGGCTCCGTAAAGCGTTATACGCGATTGAGCCCCAAATAAATGAACTAGATAAAAACAATACACCATATGCTTCTATTGGCGCACATAATTTTGTAAGTTTTGGAGCTAGTATTTTTTTGTCTTCGACAAAGTTTCTTAAAATAGCTTAATCTACAATGTTCCCATAGAGGTTATTCAATTTTCACCACGAATTTATAAAATACTGTTTTTATCTTGGTGTATTACCACCTTAACCTAAAAATGTTAAAATGTTGAAAAGTACTTGAAAACATATAAACTCCTCCGAAGACACCATATGGCTATAACCAATAGTTTTGCCGCAAAACTTAATGTCCCATTTTTTTTTTGAATTCCGACATCTATATATATATAAATGCAGTGGCATACGTGGGACCGCGCATAACTTGCGAAAGGAAGGTCCGATTTTGGTCGTCTAAGTTTTGTTCTGTTAGTTTTCACCCAAGGAAGGTTTATGAGGCCAAAAACATGGAAAAATTGCAAGTTTTTGAAAATCGGGTTTTCATACATTTTGAACGGAGACTTGGGCGCTTGGCTAGGGACTTGAAATGTCAAAAAACGCAGTAGGCAAGACAAAGTTTGCCGGGTACAGCTAGTTTATTATATAATCTCTATATAATCTTGGTAATTTTTTTTTTTTGGAACACTGTGTACTGACTATTTATGTGAATGTAGTTACAGCCTAGTTGGAACTCAAAATAAACTGTTATTAAGCTCGGTGGAGCGATAACATTTACAAAAATGGTGGTTTGAGGTATGGTCAAAATATGTTCAACATAATCAGATAGGGACATATTTTGGCCCACCTGTCTGATTCATCTCTCCACTCCAGTTCCTTCTAAAGAAAGACAGCATGCATGCCTACTAAGGTGGCCCACACTTATATGAAAAACAAAAGCTTCGAGAAATGCCAAGTCTTACCTCCTAAATCAGTTGTTTTGGACTCCCAGAAGCAACGTTCAAAATTTGAGCCAAATCAGCTCAGCCAAAACGCTTGAAAACGCTCAAGTTTGTATGGGAAAACTTGGCCGAATGTATGCAGAAATTTTAAGTTTTCGAATTTTGCCGCTAGGTGGCGCTGTAAGCGTTCAATAATCAAATCCTTTGGTATTATTGTAGGTGACTGTATGCCAAACAACTTTGTCGAAGACCGCAAGGTGATCCAACGTTTGTGAAAAAAGTTATACCCTAGGTAAAGTGAGGATAAACTTTATTGTTGTTTTTCCAATACATGTTAAAGAAAAATATCAATAATGAAATCACAATACTTTGCCACACTTTGCCTAGGGTATAACTTTTTTCACAGCCGTCGGATCACTTCGCGATCTTCGACAAAGTTGTTTGGCATATAGTCACCTACAATAATACCAAAGGGTTTATTTATTGAACGCGCATATAAGTGTGGGCCACCCTAATGCCTACGTAATGTACTCTGAAAACAGATAAATGGAATACGTGGGGCCTCCCGTAACCTGGGTTGTTATACGTTTATTTTATAGTGAGACGGTTATGGGTTCGATTTGTGTCCTAACAACTTTCGTCAAGTTGTCAATTTCAGGTGTTAAATCATCATCCAGTTAAGAACAGTTGTCCTTCTCGGTAACTAGTTAATAACTGAGACAATGTGTTATCTAATGTATGTTTGACAAATTACGTATTTTGAATGGTACTTTACTTTATTTTTGATGGCCTTCGCATTCCTTACAATATATGGGGACTGCCGTTATATTTATCAAAATCATATTTTCTTTGAAGCGTTACGTAATTTATGCATGGTGACTGACGTCACACACTGAGGCAGAACACAGTTATGGACAGACAAAACCTCTAGTGCTTTGGATATCCCTCTTATAAGTTTGGTGTCTTTAGAGAAGAGAGATAGACTAAAACACACAAAAGAGAGTTAGAGAGTTTTGACTAAAATCTGGTGACTCAATAATTGATCTAGTTCAGTTTTAGCTTTTATGGAAGCGTCATAGAAGAAAACTTTCTTCCGCAAAGTTGTTCATTCTGAAATTTTTGACATTTTCTTCCGAAGACACTTTTACTCTATAATGCACACGAAAGGCACAGTGGGCTACTTTACTGAAAAAGTCGAGAAAATCGATTTTGTTCAATATTTTGAAGTAAAAAAATCAGAAAAAAAATTTCGAACGTTAGGTTAGCAAAAATATATAAGAAAAGGATTATTCCTTAACAAAAACTTACACAATCACGGAAATTGGGAGGTTTTTCTTGTAAAAATAACAAAAAAAGGTGATTTACAGGCAGCTATTTTTTTGGCCAAAATATGTCAATACCACTAGCATCGATACAGTGGGGAAAGAAAAGTGGAGTAACTCGGGGCTTTTGCTATATACTAGTATGAAATCATCACTAATCATCAGTTGTACCTTATCTAGATCAATTATTGAGTCACCAGATTTTAGTCAAAACTCTTACAAGACACTTCTCTAAAGACACCAAATCTCTAGGATGCATATCCAGAGCACTAGAGGTTTTGTCTGTCCATAACTGCGTTCTGCCCAGTGTGCGTCATCCAATAGTTAATGAATTCACGTTTTGCGTATTTTTTTTTTTTTGAAACATCATACTACAATATGTGAAAACACTAAAACTAGCGATTGCAACAAAATTCCTGATTTTTGAATGTTACGTAATTTTTAAACTCTCTTTTGTGTGTTTTAGTCTATCTCTCTTTTCTAAAGACACCAAACTTATAAGAGGGATATCCAAAGCACTAGAGGTTTTTTTTCATGGAAGTAATAACTTGGCCTTCCGAACCATTTATCACAAAATGGATTTTCAAAGGAATAAAGCTCCTCTTGAGGCACTGAAGATAATACAGTAATATGTTCACAAATCCAAGCTAATCTGGTTGATTATTCAGATTTTTACATGATGTGCATTTTCGTGTCTTTACAACGCGAACATAACTAATAATAGCTAGAGTAACCTCGCTGATGCTATGTAGAACCAGCGAGGTTGCAATATATGCATGTAATCAACCAATGTAAGTACTTCGGCTGACATAAATTCCAAATGCAAAATCTTCATGAACTCCAGGATGAATGAATTCGAAGTGTAGGCTTTGTAGCAAAAAATCGATCAACATTTTCTACTTGTTTTGAAATATATTATTCGAGATTTTTGACGCACAAGCGTCAATATGAATCATCAGTGCAACTTCTATTTGAAACGTTTATTACCGATGATGTCTAGTATACATCATATATGTACTCACGAGATCATCTTAGTCAAAGATGCCAGGCCAGACCCCTATGTAAAACAAGCATCCTTAACCAACCGGTTTCTTTTATCCAACCTGTTGCAATCATTTGCTGTTAGGTACCTTGTGCGACCTCAAGCAGAATTAGTCCATATATTTTTGTTTGCATATTGACCTTAGATTAGAAGAAAATCATACATTTATCATTATTTCGAACAAGGTAACCTCTTAATTTAAACATTTTAATATAGTTTAGTTAATCACATGTAGCAAAGGCAAATAAATGATCAAAACAAAAGCGGATTGCCCTATCTGCCGAACAACACATGTGCGGGAGGAGAAAAACATGAAGCTCCACCCACTGAGAGCTCTTCAAGAGAAACTGTTTAGCGGGGAAAAGAGAAATACTCCAACGCGAGAGAGCATCATCGCAAAAGATTCCTCAGCCGATAGATAGATGTGATGTTTTATTAAAACATATATTTTGTATGTTTGCTTCAGTCTATTTAGGCTTTTCAAGATTTTGTTTATTTAGGAAAAAAAAAATATGGAATATTTCGTCAATTGTAAATGCCTTTGCTAAGATGCTGTACAACTATAGGGCACTGCATTGTTTTGGTTTTGTATGGGATTTTAACATTTCTTGGCCTTGTTGTTTACAAAATTTCTGTAAGAGTGAAGGAGAAGGGGAGAATTTCATGCAGTGCCCTATTTATCGATATTTTGGCCTTAGGGTGTCCCAAAATAGAAAAAGTGTCGAAAAGTTAACTTGCTCACTCAAAAAATATTTAGAGGTTGCACGCTTCTTCTTCTTTATGGCTCTACGTCCTACTGGGACTTGGCCTGCCTCGCTTCAACTTAGTGTTCTTTGAGCACTACCACAGTTATTAATTGAAGGGCTTTCTTTGCCTGCCATTGCATGAATTTGTATATTGCGTGGCAAGTACAATGATACACTATGCCTAGAGAATCGAGAATTTTTTTTCCGACCGGAACTGGAATCGAACCCGTCTCCAGATTGGCGGTCCATAGCCTTAATCACTATGCTAACTGGAGAGGTTGCATGCGTCTATTTTATAAAAAAATGGACGATTTTTGGAACTTTTACCAAAAAAAAAGCTCATAAAATTGAAAAATAAAAGTCTTCTATCTCAGTAAATCATATTTCTGGGTCGCGTAAACAAAGTTTGGAAGGAGTTTAGGTCATAAAAGTTGATTTCTCAAATTTGCATAAGTTAAAATATCTAAAAGTCGTGATTTTTTTTTTACCAAATTTTTCGAAACTGCTTTATTTATAGGGATTTTAAAGTTTTATCTATAATTAACAATTCCCTTATTTTATAACAAAATGATTTCAACCGAAAACAGTTTTGAACTATCTTCTTCATGTGTTGAAATATTGGTATAATAGTGATAACACAATTAATGAAAAAAAAATCGGGATTTCTTGAGTTGTTTGTTTCTGATCATTAGCTTCCACGACTACCATGCAAATAAAACAGCAAATAACAAGTGTTTGAAATGTTATCTTATGCAAGTACACATTTTGTGGAGCGGACCTGGTGTGATGGTTAGAACACTTGACTATCACGCCGAGGACCTGGGATCGAATCCCACTCCCGACAAACTCACAAAATGTGGGTTCTTCCTTCGGGAGGGAAGTAAAGCGTGGGTCCCGAGATGAACTAGCCTAGGGCTAAAAATCTCGTTAATACAGATAAAAAAAAAAAAAAAAAAGTACACATTTTTGAAGAACTGCAAGAATAATTTTGTTGCTTTGATTATTTAACATTGATTGTACTTACCGGTTCAAAGAAGGGCTCAAAAAGTAACTCGCTGTGAAATTTAAATCATATAAGTGATCGCAAGTTATTGGCCTTTTTTTCTTGGTAAATCTCAGCATTGCATCTCTTGCATTTTAACGAATTGGGATCAATATTTTAGATTCTAAATTTAGACAAAAATACTAAATACACTGATTTATGCGTCTATGTATACAATTCAATTGTAATTTCAAGCAGTCAAATCAAATTTGATAGATTTAAGCATTTTATATTATTAAGCAAACTTGCATGCAACTTTTGGAGGGTGACTTGTATGAAAAATATCGTACCTTACATAAAAGGCTTAAAACTATCAAATTCGATTGTGTAAAACGTAATATTTTGCATTGGTCGTTAATGATTGTCAATTGAACAATCAAAGGGTGAGATTGCTTTAACCCTAAAAGGGATACCTGGGGTCCATTGGACCCCAGGCGCCTTTCAGAGCTCGTCTTTGATGGAACACACTCAGCGAGGTGACGAAACTAAGGCCATGAAGGTATCCCTTATAGGGTTAAACAAATATTTCAATGCTTAATGGCTTGCAATCAAAGAAGCCTAAAATCGCATATTTTTCCCTACAAATTGAGGTATAGCTCAAAATTGTGACGGAGCTTTAGGGGGTGTGCAGCTAGCGTAAAAATTTCACGAAGATCCGTCAAGCCATTCTCGAGAAATGGTGTTTTTTACGAAATGATGTTTTATAGATTTCTCATATTGAACGCAAAGAAGCCACCTACTATTTTGCCCAGTTGCTGATTTAACCATACTGTTGATGCCACAAGAGTTCAGCTTATTGGACGGCTTCATTTCCCCAACAGGGAAGAAAAAAAACATACCTACTATTTAGCGTCATGGCGTCTACGAGAAAGTTTTTCACTACAATAACGCGCTTCTTTTCTACTGGGTATTGGTGAAAATTATCAATCCGCCAAAAAGTGAGATAGAAAATTTACTTTTTGAGATTTGCAAGATACAAGGTAGATGTCTTCACAAGAGTTGTAGAAAATGTTGTTGTGAATCACTTTCTCGAAGATGCAAAATTCGTAACTCCGTTACTTTTTAAGATATGTAACGTTTTAATTACCGACGGCCCTTGAAAAAGGTTTTTTTTTCAACAACGTTTTCAATTTCTATTCTATATTTTTTATCATGTTCTACCAAGTTGTAGATAATGGTAAACTACATAACTTTGCAGAAAATTTTGTTTGGGTGGTTTCAAAAATGCAATAGTTGTAGCGGGTTTCATATGTTTTTTGGTTATATTTCAAGCATCAAGCTACACAATATGACCAATTTTGTTCAAACTAATAAGGTACACCGGGGCAAGTTGAAACGGGTGGGGCAAGATGAAACAGCGGGTTAACATGATGTTTTCTAATGATGATAAACAATTTGATTGCCATAACACATAATTTTTGATTCGAACAATCTTTTAGCGAAGAATAAATGTCCAAATAGTATTAAAATCTGTTTCAAAACTTCGCGTTTCAACTTGCCCCGGTGTACCTTAATCAAGACGAAAACCAACCAACATCTCGACCATTTCCACAAAATTGGTCATAACTCAGGAACGGAGAAAAACCACATATTGAAAATTTTACATAATATAGCTCATCTAGTTCCCCTCCAAATTTTTTTTAGAATTTTTCCGGACTTCGAAAATTGATTTTCTCTTATATTGTATCCGCTGTATTGTATCTCTATGTGGTTGTATCTCTTAGGGTTCGTTCAAATATTACGCAACGCTGATGGGGGAGGGAGGGGGTCTAGTACTGTGTTACGCTTCATACAAAATTTCAAAATTTCCCATACAAAAGTTGTTACGTGAGGGAGGGAGGGGGTCAAAAATTGTCGAATTTTGCGTTACGTAATATTTGAATGAACCCTTAGAGCAACATTAACGGCGGCTACTATTCGTGCAACCCGCGCAGCGCTACCATTTTGACTTAACCACTCTTTTCCACACCGGTAGCAATCAAATTAGTCACCCTGGTTCGTATCGGGAGGGCTGTCATATTTCCATAACATTTTTAGCAGCCCAACTGTCCCGCTACTATATTTGGTCACCCACCCATAGCGCTACTATTTTGCGAGCGCATCCAGCAGCGACCGGTAAAGTTTGCTGCAATGATGAAGGGCTGCCAAACGGGCTATAGAAGCGCACCGTTATAGGTGCTCTTATAAAGTTAAAATTGATGTTTATTATAAATTTGTATGCTGTTTGTTGTCATTTGATCTGTGAAACGAGCAACGTTCGTTTCAAAAGAGAAACGATAAGTTTCTGTAGGTGAGGTGTTCGATTCGAGCAGTGCAATCTCGTTGATCGTGTATAAGGTAATAATGTGGGTGATTAGTTCGTAGAGTAATGCCAACCTGAAATATTAGTACTAAAATTAAGGAATCCGGAAATATGACGTAAATGGAATAAGTACTAAAAAAGAAATGATAGGTTTCGTGAAGTGAAGAAATAGCACTCTCGGTCTTTTCCTTTTAGACAGCCGAGTGATAAGGTTTAAAAAAAAAAGTTTTAAGTGAGAAAGTGCGATCTAGCAGTATTATTAAGTAATTAAAGAAAAAAATATGCAAGTGTTAAGTGATTCTAAAACCAAATTTAATTATTTCCAGAGGTGATTTTATTTCTAATTTCTGGATCGCAATTAGTGAGTCGAACCGTGTAGCGAAAATAGAGCGATTCGAGTAAGTTAATAACCTTAAAAGTGAAGAAGCAAAATCTTAAGTAATTCCTTTAAAACAGAAGTCGGAGAAGTTATTCAAGAAATTATATCGCGTAATCAGTGTGCAAATATCGAGCAAGAAGAGAGGTAAATTTTGGGTTAAAATATTTGCGATGAGAGTACTCTAATTGGAATTTATGTACAGTGCCCACGTGCCGGCGGAGTGCCGAAGTCTTTGGGGTTGGTGTCGGATAGGCATCGGATCGGCATCGCTCGTTCGTCGAATCCGAAACATTTGAGGGCTAGTGACGGAAGCATTGGGAACCTGCCTAGGTGCGCACTATAGCCTTGTGGCTGCGCGCCGCGATAGTCCACCTGGAGAGCGTCGGCCAGCGGTAAAAATCTCGGCCTCGCATTCTCACGCTCCTCCCAGGTGGTTCAGCGAGTGGTCTAGAAGGGAAAGGATCGCCACGCCAGCGAGGTTACCCCCCCGACTCACGTGCTTCCCGCCTCACATCGCCTTTGCCCGAAATCCACCTACTACAACCAAGCCTAGTCACACAGCATCCACGATCTCTCCGAGAGCAACGACGAGCCTTCCTCGCCGTTGGAAGGAGCGTCCCCACGGCTCGTAACCATCGTCGTCGCCGAACCCCTATACGTGCTGGGCGTCGACCCGAAGGACTGCTCGGTGGTGCTCGTATACCGACGTCCTAGAAGTTTGCTGGTGCTAGATCGGCCGTGCCCGGCCTTCACAACAACCTGGAGCGATCGCATGCCCTCGGATCGCTACCTGAGAGCTCGCGACTACCCCCGAGTGGCATAGGTAACCACTACTGAACCTGTAAGTACTCCTATCGCACTGCCTTGTATGGATACATCACGCTCGAATAAGTAGTATTATACCCAACCATGCTTGTATTACCCTCTCACTGATTATCTAATCGACTCAATAAGAGATTACACACTATCAATCAGGAGTGACGTCACAGTAGGGCCAGAGATCCAAGATCTTTTTTAATGTTCTCAGAGAACCCAAAAGCGCTCATAGGCCTGTTAGGAACAAATTGGAAATTAAACACCCTTGGAATAAATTAAATTTTTTTATAATAAATTTTGTTCTCGTAATGCAACCTAGAAAGTAGTTGCGATTTATCCCCCAAATTGCTAGAACACAATTTGTTGCTTCTTCAATAAACTTTAACGCTTATTTCTAACTATGAACGAGATCTTTTAACTACTTAATAAGAAAGTTCTTGAAATTGAATTGGGCTTTAGGTGATTCGGTCTACTGAGTTAATTGGGGTTTTGATGCTACCGGTTGATCTTGTTGTGGGCTTGAACAACAGCTAGCTGGGCAATTCGATCCGCAATTCCTGGCAGACGATACCATCGTCTGGCGCTGAAGCTGGGAATTTGGTGGCCCCCACAAGATCCTCCTTACATTGGCGCCCAACTCTAGAAGGCTCGTCTCACAGGAATTTTAAGATTTAGTTTAATTATTCGCTGAATTAATCACCCATTTTTTGAATTCGGAATTAAGTTTAAAGATGGTAGTTTTAAGTGGGATTGCACATAATTGATTCGAACACTGTATATAGTATTGCTTTTTCGGTAAGATTTTGGATTTTGTTTTTGATTAGCTAGAAGGTTTCTTTTTAAGTTTTGTATATATTATTCTCATAATTGAATTGAAAATCACATATTCACGTTTTACACTCATATTATTTTTTCTATTTTCATATTATTTTACTTTTCAATATTTTTCCATTTTGATACCAATATCCTGAAATAGAATAAAAACTGAATAACATTAAAATGGCTCAAGCAATGAATACAACGTACATAAATGCTTTTGATCTGAGTGAGGAGGAATTAGAATATGAACTTCGAATAAGGAATAAATTAGAAAACGAATCCGATTTGCACAAACGTGAAAGACTGAAACACTGTTTCAAAATGGAAGGAAACCAGCCAATTCAAATACAGGAGAAAATTTTCTTTTCTGAAGAATTGCCATTAGTGTTGAGAAAGCTGGCAGAAATAGAACATGGGCTTAAGGGAGATATTCACGTAAGGTGGATATCTCAACTACGACATTGGAAGGAACGAGTTCACAGAACAATAGTACTGGATTTGGCTCAAGAAGAACAAAAATATGACGTAGTAATGAAAAGTTTGACGAGGCAGTGGGTGGCATTGAACTTAATCAGTTAGATACGGGAAGGAAGGATACTCAGCAAAAATTTGAAGGTGCTATAAAATTCCACAGTAGTCTGGCTAACCACGAAAAACTTAACTATCATCAGAACAAACAGTTTATGCATGAACCAACACCTAAAACAGTTGGCGACCTTTTCAAGAATTTACTAAACATGAATGAATTGAGAATAGGACCGGAAACGGTTAAAAGTATGATGCAAGAGAAAGAGTTAAGGAAAATGGAAGCTAGGCATTTTGGTGCAATTCCCAAAAATCGTGACGGTAGAAAACATCAGCAAAGTTCAAGGCAGGTTCAAAATGTGAAGAAGTAAAAAGAAAAAAGCACATCGCGGGCAAAAAGAAGTGGAGATAAACGTTTACCGGAGCAGGCGTCAACAGATGACGATAGTTCGTCCTTAGATTCGTTGAGTAGTTTGCTATCATCAATGTCAAGTTCAGATACCTCAGAAAGCTATAGGAACAGTTATCCGTCCATGAATCGTAGAGATGATCGTATGCAGCATTATCGCTTGGATAGATGGGGCATTCAATTTAGCGGAGATTCACATGGAATGGATGTCTCGGACTTCGTATTTCAGGTCAACGAACTGATTTCGGCAGAGCGAATTCCAAATGACCGTTTCTTAGATCAAGCTTACATTCTGTTTACCGGGGAAGCTAGACGGTGGTATTTCACATACAAAAAGAAATATAGGACGTGGGATAGTTTCGCAAAACATCTCAAAATAAGATTCGGGGACCCTAATAAAGACAGAAAACTGCTACAGGAAGTTAAAGACAGGAAACAGAAAAAGGGTGAATCATTTGTTGCGTTCTGTTCAGAGATTGAGGGCATGTTCGAACGCATGACAAAAAATTTTTCAGAGCGAAAGAGACTTAAAGTATTGAGGAACAATATGCGAAGATGGTACAAGACTAAATTAACGTTTTACAAAATCAACAGTATTGCTCATCTTAACATGTTGTGTCAACAGTTAGACAAAGACAGTGGAAGAATTTATTCCAAAACTGCTCAGACATTCCGGAAACATGTAAGAAATGTTGAAGCTAGTTCAAACTCTTCGTCATCCTCATCAGATGAAGTAGAAGTTTGTGCTTATGACGGAAGAGGTAGGCAACAGGGAAAGGATAGGTTGAAACAGACCGGTTATACTAGGGCAGAACCGTTCCCTCAAGAGAAAGTTAGATTGTCAGAAACATTATGCTGGAATTGCAAAAAATTTGGACACCGCTGGCGAGATTGCAAACAACCAAAAGTTTTGTTTTGTCACGCTTGTGGTACTCCAGGTGTGACGTTTGTAACTTGTCCTAAAAACCACGTTTTGCCGCAACAGAATCAAAAAAACGAGGATTCGGAAGAGAATTGAGGGGTGATTCGTCTTCCAGTGAAATCTCAGACCCCAACGAAGGGGAAACTTTAAATACAGAAGCGACAGTATATGAACTTTTTATAGAGCCTAGAAAATGCCCGCACATTACAATTAGAATAGTCGATCTAGAGATTAATGCCTTATTAGACTCGGGAGCGGAGATTTCGGTAATGAACTCACTTAAGTTAGTAACAAAATACAACTTTAAATTACATAAATCAAGACTTAAAGTGGATACAGCAGGGCAGTCTAGTTATAGCTGTTTAGGATTTGTAAATTTGCCAATAACTTTCAACGAAGTAACCAAAGTTATTCGTGTATATATTGTTTCTGAGTTTTCCAAAAGCCTTATTTTAGGAATAAACTTTTGGAAAGCATTCGAGATTGTCCCGGTAATGAAAATTGGCAACAATGAGGTACATGTTATTCAGGACGGTACAGAAGAAGCACAATCGGTAAATACATTATACTTCTACGAGAACTACTTTTCAAACGACGAGGAAAATGTTACGCTAAAATTCAACTTTGTAGGATCGGTAGAAGAAAGCTTAAGTGCGGAAGAAGATTTATCCTTAGATATTCCCACGCTGGATTTGGAACCTATTTCGGTAGAAGATATTGAAACAGAGCACAGTTTAAACGAATGGGAACGGACTCAATTAATCGAATCAATCAATTGCTTTTCAATGTCCGAAGAGAATAAAATAGGCCGGACAGCAAAAATTGAACATGAAATCAAACTTATTCCGGGGGTAGAACTTAAACCTTCCCCGATGTATAGATGTTCCCCATACATCCAAAAGTTTGTGGATGAAGAAATTGATCGGATGATTCAAATGGATGTGATCGAACCATGTGAATCAGACCATGCTAGTCCATTACTTCCGGTGAAAAAACCCAACGGGAAATTCCGAGTCTGCTTAGATTCCCGCCGGGTAAATGCTGCCACCAAAAATGACGCATATCTCATGCCAAATTTGCATGAAATTTTACACAGAATAGAGCAAGCAGCGTATTTCAGTGTCATAGACTTAAAAGAAGCGTATTGGCAAATACCCCTGGCAGAAAGTTCTCGCAACTTTACGGCATTCAAAACACGAAAGGGGCTTTTTAGATTTAAGGTAATGCCCTTCGGGCTGAAAGGGGCTCCATTTACAATGTCGAAACTCATGGATCTTGTACTGGGTTGTGACCTACAGCCATACGTATGGCTTTACTATTACTTTAGAGCTTTTAGTAGAACTTGTTACTTCAGACTCTAGTTTAATTTAAAAACACTTCACTAATACTTTACTTTTGCAAAAGAAAAAATAAAAAATGAATAACTCTTTTAAAGAAAAACTAGAAAGGACGAGCAAATTCCTTTTAATTCTACTACTGTGCTTATCTTCGGACAGATAGGCCTATTTCGTCTGTGACTTACAGACTTCTTCAGTGTCGAGCACTTGACACTGAAGAAGTCTGTAAGTCACAGACGAAATAGGCCTATCTGTCCGAAGATAAGCACAGTAGTAGAATTAAAAGGAATTTGCTCGTCCTTTCTAGTTTTTCTTTAAAAGAGTTATTCATTTTTTATTTTTTCTTTTGCAAAAGTAAAGTATTAGTGAAGTGTTTTTAAATTAAACTAGAGTCTGAAACATACGTATGGGTTTATCTTGATGATATTATCATCGCAACAAAAACCCTGGATCAACATTTTCTTTTGATAAAAGAGGTCGCAAAGCGTTTGAGGCTAGCAAATTTAACAATTAGCCTCAGCAAATCAATATTTTGCCGAAAAAGTGTTAGATATCTAGGATATGTCGTGTCTGAGCATGGAATATCTATAGATATGGAAAAAATAAGGCCAATACTAGATTACCAAGTGCCAAAAACTGTTAAAGATATAAGGCGATTATTAGGTCTTGCCAATTTTTATCAGAAATTTATCAAAAATTTCAGCGACATAACTGCTCCTATTTCAGACCTTCTAAAAAAGGATAAAAAGAAGTTTTTGTGGACCCCTGAGGCGGATAATGCTTTGAATAGATTGAAAAATGCTCTGATAAGTCCTCCTATACTGGCAAATCCAGATTTTCACGAAAAATTTACTATAGAATCAGGCGCTTCTGATCTGGCAGTGGGGGCGGTCTTAACGCAAGTCCAGAAGGGCGAAAAACGTGTCATAGCGTATTTTAGCAAAAAACTTAATTCAACCAGGAGAAAATACGCAACGGTTGAAAAAGAATGTCTTGCGGTTTTGTGGGCAATCGAAGCATTTCGAAATTACATCGAAGGGACACAATTTCGAGTAATTACAGATGCCCGTAGTCTCGTCTGGTTATCGAAAGTGAGTGCAGATAAGGGCTCAGCTAAACTTTGTAGGTGGGCGCTTAAACTTCAGCAATTTGAATTCACTATAGAATATCGAAAAGGCCGCGAAAACATAACGGCAGATTGCCTATCCAGATCAGTAGTTGCAATTTCCGAAAAATGGGAAGACTTGGAACATAAGGCATTGATGAAAAAAATTAGGGAAAATCCAAGTGACTACAAAGAATTCAAAGTCGTTGATGATAAAATTTACAAATACGTAAAAAATGAAACCAAAATGACTGATAGTAGATTTGAATGGAAAATTGTGCCTACGAAAGAAAAGAGGGTGAATATTATCAAAAACACTCATCAGGACGCTCATTTAGGTTTTGAAAAAACTCTAGAAAAGATTAAAGAAAGATATTTCTGGCCAGTAATGTATACAGAGATTAAAAACTTTTGCACTTCTTGCGTGATTTGTAAAACATCCAAATCGGACAATGTTAATCATACGCCCCCTATGGGTAAACAGAAATTGGCCACCCAACCTTGGCAAATTATAGCAATGGACTATATTGGCCCGTTTCCAAGGGCCAAGAAAACGGGCAATACTTGTCTTCTGGTGATCACCGATATTTTTACAAAATTCGTAATCATCCAACCATTGAAAGAAGCTAAGGCAAAACAACTAACATTTTTCGTAGAGAACATGGTTTTTCTTCTTTTCGGTGTTCCCGAAATTGTCGTGTCCGATAACGGCACACAATTTGTTTCTAAGGACTTTAGAACCCTCTTAGAACGATACGGCGTAAGTCAATGGCTCACACCGGTTTATTTTCCTCAGGTGAATAATGCAGAGAGGACTAATAGAGTAATTACATCAGCAATCAGAGCATTAATTAAAAAGGAACAGAATCTATGGGATGAGAATGTTTATAAGATTGCAAATGCAATAAACAATGCAACACATGCTTCAAGCGGGTTTTCGCCGTATTTTGTTAATTTTGGGAGAAATCAAATAAGCTCCGGCGAAGAGTATCAGAACCTACGGGATACCAACAGTGACCAGTCTCCCTTAGAAAAGGAACACGCAGAAAGAATGCATCAAATACACGTAGAAGTTCGAAAAAATCTCAAAATCGCGTATGACAAATACTCCAAATACTATAACTTACGATCTGGAAAACTACTTGAGTTCCAGGTTGGTCAAAAAATCCTCAGGAGAAATCACTTTCTTTCAGACAAATCAAAAGCGTTCAATGCTAAGCTAGCTCCAAAATTTTCAGAAGCGATCGTGAAAAAGAAAGTAGGAGATGTTTGCTATTTATTGCAGGATTTGAACGGAAAATCATTAGGGCTTTATCACGTTTCCCAAATGAAAAAACTTTAAAAACGTCAGATGTAACAGCTATGTACAAAAACTAAGTTTGCGGCTTTAAGCGAAACAACAAAATACGAAAATCGGATAATCTAGGAATTAACACTAATTGGTAATAAACAAAATGGAAAAATAGAGAAAAAAAGCTATGTAAAAATACTATGAAACATTGCTATATGCAAGCCAAAAAAAAATACGAAACAACGGAAAACTAGAATAATAAATAAATAAATGAAAAAACTAATGCAAACAAAACGAGAAATTAATTATACTTACCAAAAACATACATTAAATTATTTGGAGCAGAAGAACAAGGACGATGTTGCTGTCGTGCTTAGTACAGAATTTGTAAATATATAGAATAAACTTTTCCCTCACAATAAGTCAGGTCAATGAACTTTTGCGTCTTTTACGAAAAGACACCAAAGGTTTAAAAAAACACACACACAATAGAAGTTGTTCCACTTTCCAGATGGTTCCGTTGAACCAGAAAGGGAGAATAGAACAATGAATATAGAGATAATCAGCCGAATTTATGATGAGAATAACCAGTAGAATAAATTGAATTGTAAGAACCTGGAATAAAAAAAAAGGATTAATTAGAATATTTAGAAAATACGGAATTGGTAGGGGTATTAGGGGCATAATGAACACCCTAAGCATATGAGCATGTTAGACCTGTATAACCGACAAAAACTTAACATATTATCAGTTGGCTTACAACTTTAACTTGTTCCCTACGTATTTCAATCATTTACAGCTGATAGAATGTCATTATTGTGAAGAAATAATGAATTGAAAACCGTGTGTTTTTTGGGGCTGGCAGGAAAGGTACGGGGCGAAATGGACACCCATCGGGGCATAATGGACACCCCTGCATATTTTTTGCTGTATCTTTGAGAATATCGACCAGTTAAGTAATTTGCCAACGGAGATCAATACCACAGATATAATACTCCATCTTAGACGAGTTTACATAACTTCAAAGTTAATTAAATAAATTTTAGGCTAAAACAATCGGATTGATTTTTTTCAAACTCTCTAAAACGCCTAACAGTATGCAACTCGCGTACATCCATTCATAATTGCCAGTGTTCATTTTGCCCTTAATAGATTACAACATTGAAATTGCTATTTTGAGTAAGTTCTGATCAAAAATGTAATACTGCATCCATTGCTAAATCTGCGAATACATGTAGATAAGCTAAAAATTCACTAGTTTGTATGGTGGACACACTCAATCACTCGTAATACCTTATTTGCTGCTGCTTCGAAATTATAAAAAAATCACCATATGAAAAACATACTTCAATTTCAATGATATTTTGGTTATTTTAAAGGTATATAAATGGTACTTTTGATAAATAGAACAATGACTTGTTCCTTTACACTTATGCATTGAAAGTTTTACATAAAAGTCAACGGTTTCGGCAAAAACAGGGGTGTCCATTTCGCCCCGGGTGTCCATTATGCCCCTAATCCCCCTATACTTACATTTGACAAATTAAGCTCCATAGTATTTCCTCAGATGCATATTTCATTCGATAATTCATTCCACCCATAAGATTAGCAATAGAGGCCAAAGCAGTCCTGTTCGCGGCCACTGCCTCAAACCAATTAAAAATCATTTGAATTTCATTACAACAATAGCCCGGTTCGTAACATTTGGCAGAAGCCTGAGAGAAGAGAGATAGTTGAACTGGTATGTGAATTTCCCATCAGTGTGTGATGGGGTTGATATTTGAGAAATTAGATCATTTTTCTCGAATCGAATATGCACGTACAGGTACATTTTTCGAGGAAGGAATATGATAGTATTGGCTATCACTTCGGGTGATGTTTGTTCCCAATAAATGTATTGGGGTTGATTTATCGGAAAAAAGCTATAAAGCAATAGATGATCAGTATCAAACTGGTTTCGGGTCGGTTCGGTTTATAATTCGATCTCTCGGGTGCAAAATTAACTTGAAAAGTCCAGACAAATCTCCATATTTGCATGCAATAGTAAGTAAAGTTCAAGTTCAAAGTTTAAGTTCAAAGTTAGGTTTTCGGAAGAATTAATGATGAAGAATAATAGTGAAAAAAAATTATTGGCGTAATTTTTTTTGGGAAGAGTGGGAAGTAATGAAACGAGCAACGTTCGTTTCAAAAGAGAAACGATAAGTTTCTGTAGGTGAGGTGTTCGATTCGAGCAGTGCAATCTCGTTGATCGTGTATAAGGTAATAATGTGGGTGATTAGTTCGTAGAGTAATGCCAACCTGAAATATTAGTACTAAAATTAAGGAATCCGGAAATATGACGTAAATGGAATAAGTACTAAAAAAGAAATGATAGGTTTCGTGAAGTGAAGAAATAGCACTCTCGGTCTTTTCCTTTTAGACAGCCGAGTGATAAGGTTTAAAAAAAAAAAGTTTTAAGTGAGAAAGTGCGATCTAGCAGTATTATTAAGTAATTAAAGAAAAAAATATGCAAGTGTTAAGTGATTCTAAAACCAAATTTAATTATTTCCAGAGGTGATTTTATTTCTAATTTCTGGATCGCAATTAGTGAGTCGAACCGTGTAGCGAAAATAGAGCGATTCGAGTAAGTTAATAACCTTAAAAGTGAAGAAGCAAAATCTTAAGTAATTCCTTTAAAACAGAAGTCGGAGAAGTTATTCAAGAAATTATATCGCGTAATCAGTGTGCAAATATCGAGCAAGAAGAGAGGTAAATTTTGGGTTAAAATATTTGCGATGAGAGTACTCTAATTGGAATTTATGTACAGTGCCCACGTGCCGGCGGAGTGCCGAAGTCTTTGGGGTTGGTGTCGGATAGGCATCGGATCGGCATCGCTCGTTCGTCGAATCCGAAACATTTGAGGGCTAGTGATGGAAGCATTGGGAACCTGCCTAGGTGCGCACTATAGCCTTGTGGCTGCGCGCCGCGATAGTCCACCTGGAGAGCGTCGGCCAGCGGTAAAAATCTCGGCCTCGCATTCTCACGCTCCTCCCAGGTGGTTCAGCGAGTGGTCTAGAAGGGAAAGGATCGCCACGCCAGCGAGGTTACCCCCCCGACTCACGTGCTTCCCGCCTCACATCGCCTTTGCCCGAAATCCACCTACTACAACCAAGCCTAGTCACACAGCATCCACGATCTCTCCGAGAGCAACGACGAGCCTTCCTCGCCGTTGGAAGGAGCGTCCCCACGGCTCGTAACCATCGTCGTCGCCGAACCCCTATACGTGCTGGGCGTCGACCCGAAGGACTGCTCGGTGGTGCTCGTATACCGACGTCCTAGAAGTTTGCTGGTGCTAGATCGGCCGTGCCCGGCCTTCACAACAACCTAGAGCGATCGCATGCCCTCGGATCGCTACCTGAGAGCTCGCGACTACCCCCGAGTGGCATAGGTAACCACTACTGAACCTGTAAGTACTCCTATCGCACTGCCTTGTATGGATACATCACGCTCGAATAAGTAGTATTATACCCAACCATGCTTGTATTACCCTCTCACTGATTCTCTAATCGACTCAATAAGAGATTACACACTATCAATCAGGAGTGACGTCACAGTAGGGCCAGAGATCCAAGATCTTTTTTAATGTTCTCAGAGAACCCAAAAGCGCTCATAGGCCTGTTAGGAACAAATTGGAAATTAAACACCCTTGGAATAAATTAAATTTTTTTATAATAAATTTTGTTCTCGTAATGCAACCTAGAAAGTAGTTGCGATTTATCCCCCAAATTGCTAGAACACAATTTGTTGCTTCTTCAATAAACTTTAACGCTTATTTCTAACTATGAACGAGATCTTTTAACTACTTAATAAGAAAGTTCTTGAAATTGAATTGGGCTTTAGGTGATTCGGTCTACTGAGTTAATTGGGGTTTTGATGCTACCGGTTGATCTTGTTGTGGGCTTGAACAACAGCTAGCTGGGCAATTCGATCCGCAATTCCTCCCGAGCAGAAGAAAATAACAATCGCATAACAAAATGCGTTATTTTGGCTAAATAACTGAGTAATGAAATCAGTTATTTTAATGTTATTAACATAACATATTCTGTTATAAACTTGCGTGTCATAAGCGGCAAAATAACAAATATTATAACAACAAAATGCTCCTGGAAGACCAATTTAATAACATGTTTTGTTTGCGTCAATAACAACTTAATAACAATGAATTTGGAAAATATTTCGATAACAAATTTTGATCTTCAAAAGTTATTTATAACAAACCAAAAGCAAAAATTTATGGACCACCCTTTAGATAGAGTTATCTTAATTGTGAATTATAACATATGAGTCTAACTATTTCCGAGAAACTACTAATCCACCAAGTATTACAACATTCTGAGATTTTCTATGGCATGGACTATATGCAATTGGATACAAAAAATGATAAAAAAAACACGACATAATCGTCAAAGTGTTCATAAAATAATAAGCTGACAAGAACAATAATAAGAATAATTTGATAATATGTACGGAATGCTGCAAGGAACGTAAATCTTCAATGTTGTAGTTACAATTTAAAAACTTGTTATTGTTGAGATATTGTATATCAAATATTTGTATACTCTCAATATCACAATAATAACTTAGTTTGCTCCATAACAAAACATGTTATTTAAATATTGTTTAATGGGTGCATATCAATAACTGGATAATAACAAAATAAGATTGTCCAACAAAACATGTTAGGGAAAAGTAATTCCTTGATAAGTTAATAATAACAAAACAAGATATAAAAACAGGTTATGTTATTTTGTAGTTATTATTTTGCTATTCTCTTCTGCTCGGGCTGGCAGACGATACCATCGTCTGGCGCTGAAGCTGGGAATTTGGTGGCCCCCACAAGATCCTCCTTACATCTGAACAAACATCATTGACTTAAGAACAAACGTCTTGAAATCCCACTTCAACAGTACATCAGAACTTCAAACGCACAAATCCCAAGAAGCTAGCTTCAAACAACAATGAATTTTATTATTCTGTTCTTGCTCACTTACAATAATCTTAAAATGAGAAGATCAGGTGCACTGGTTTTGTTAACGAAGAGATTTGCGCGCTTGAAATCGTGAGTAGGTGCCAAAGTCGGCCATTGTGGCGACCCTTTTTGGACTCTAACACGTCTGTCCTTAAACAGCTTTTCAGAAGAATATAAAAAACTTAAAAAAATCAAGAAGCCGGAAGAATGTATCCTCTCTTGATCCCTTTGGAGTTCACCAAATAAAGAAATAAATAAATAAAAATGGGTTTAATTCGCCTAAATTTTGTACGTTCAATACGCCAGAAAATTAACACAAACCTTCCAAATTTACAACAAAGTACACTTTTCCCCAGTTCTTTTCCTCTCTATCCTCAAAATAATTTGTGTTGCACTATGCTCGAACGGTGAGCCGCTTAAGCTAACTGTGTTTTATACTAATCAGCACCTTTGCATCAAGTTCATGAAAGTGCTTCTTGTTTAAGATAAATGTATACCCCAGCAGAAGAAAATAACAAGTGAATAACATATCAAGGTATTTATCTTAAATACTACCATACCTCGATATGCCCTTTATTAGGTGGTAATAAGAGGCAAAATAACAAAAACGAATACCAAAATTTTGTATAAATAACACCTGGAAAATAACAAGTCTTGTTATTTCAATAATGAATGCATACCTAAAATTTCAAGTGCTGTATTTGTTATTTCAAAGTTATTGAATAACAAACTAATAACATTTCTTGTTATTAAATGTTTCACTTGTTCGATGACTGCATCAAGTACATAATAGCAAATCTTGTTCTTCGGTTATTTTCACAGCTAAACCAACAAATACTACATCAATACCAAACTCTGATCAAATACTTCAGACTGTTATTGTGATGTTCTCATAACATTTCGTAGAATAACGCAGCAATAACAATTTAAGGTATTAGAGCACATGATGCTCTTCGCATGGTATTTGTAAGGTATGCCCTTCTGCTCGAGTAGTGGGGCAACGCCAAAGAAAACTTCGAGCGCCGCTGTGGGAGTTGAAGAGAGCGATCCAGATATCAAACCAAACTACATCGTTTGGAGGTCGCCTAATTTTGATTGGATCGTTCTCACTTCGCCCTTCGGTCACCACACAAGACATCCTTAAGCCAATATTGGCCGAACAACAGTTGTGTAAATCTGTTTGTTATGCTTGGGTTTTAGAGCCCGAGTTATATCAAAGGTTCGTCGGCATTGCCTGAAGGTCATACAAGCTTTTTTGATTCTGAACTCAATATGAGGTGTCCATAAAAGCTTGGAATCAAGAATAAGTTCACGTACTTTACCTGATCGCTCACATTGATTTCACAATCAAAGAAACGCAAAGGTCGAACGCCTTTTCGGTTTCGCCTTTCCGTGAAAAGAACAATAAATGTTTTACTCAGATTTACTGAAGAGCCATATTAGCGACACCACCTCTCTACTACTTGACGTAGCTTTTTTGGCCGATTTTTACTCCCCCCTTCCCCCTCGTAGCATATTTTCCCATTGTCTATTTTGCGAAACGACAACAGTGTTGATATTGATACCCGAGCAGGAATGAATAACTGACACATAACTGAAGCATACCAAATTCAGGTATCAAACCAAGGCTAGGTATTGGTCGGTTATCCAGGTATTGAAAATAACTTATTTTGGTATTTTGTAGGTATTGATATAATACCTCAACGAGTTATTGGTTTGGTGTTGAGGACTGCTTGAGGTATTATTCAATTATGGAAAAATTGTCATTTGTATGGAAAAATCGCCGATTATTATTCAGGTATTACCATACCTGATGTTATTATTCACGTGTTATGTGCAGAATATAAACCAGTTATTATTTTAGGTATTTTACCTCTTATGCAGGGCTTCTTAATACCTCATTCAGGTTGTAGGTATTCGGTTTTCCATACCTAAGTTTGGTATTCCTCAGCTGTTTTCTCCTGCTCGGGTATTAACACTCACGGGCTTGGGCGCAACCTCCTGTCAAATTTTCATTCATGAAATGAGCGATCAGCTGATCCGAAACGTCTCGTAAAATGGCTCATACCTAACACAGCACGTCACACAATGTCAGATTCCCCTTCCCCCTAGAAATGCACGTCATTTATGAACGCTCCCGAAGGGCGCTTTGCATCAGGTCGAAAAGGGTGCTGATGCACATACCGACTGTTAGTGTTAATGCAATATGGGCTTGTTCACAAATGGGGTGGGTGGGTGTCCTTCGTGGTGTTACAGCTCGAACGAAAAAAAAATCTCCCCATACAAATAGTGTTACGAAGGGGTGGGTGGGTGTCAGAAAAGGCCAATTTTGGCGTTATGATATTTGTGAATGAACCCTATTAGGTAGTCGACGGCAAAACCATAAGACTTAGTAGAAAACCCGCTATTATTGAGTTGTCTCCATAGCGTATCTGCTATGGCATTCCACAAAAGGGAACGTTCAAAAATTACGTCCAACATTTAGGGGAGGGGGTGGGTCTAGAAAAGTGTGACAGTACGTGTAACAGGTATAGGAAAATAGCGTGACAGAGGGGGGACGGGGGTTGGTCTAGAAATACAAAGAAAAACAAACACTCAATTTCCTAATCACTGCTTGTTGCAATGTCCGTATAGTCCGGAAGTATACGGATAGATAGTCATTCATAGTCCTGAAACACCTATGATTTTCCACAACTGCTGCATCTTGTACATTATCTTAGAAATTTGAACCCGGGAAATGTGTTTCCATCATTATTTTAATGTTTCGTTTGTGTCAATAGTAAAACTACCGTTTGTTTTCTTCAAATTTCTCAGACCATTTGAATGGTCCTTGGAAAGAACTTTTTGCAATTTTGCAACATCTGGGGTTTTTTCTACGTTCTCGCAATAGGACATCCAGGTAATTCTACGTGGTTTTCTTAGTTCTTTATCATAAGTTGTAAGGGCCATTTTATATTGATCCCATTGTCCAGAAAGTTTTGCTCGATTAAAAAGCTTCCGAGATTTTTTCCTTAAAGCAGCCAAAGTTTTGTTCCACCAAGGAACATCTCTGTATGAGATTTCTTCCTTGGTAGGACAGCTAGCATCGTAAATCGTAAATCGTATGAAAAACTAAAAATGGCGGGCGCTAAAATATAGTTTCTTCGATCGATCTGAAATTTTGAACAGTTGATATGGGACCAAAATGAAACTCAAAAAGTATACAGGAGTTGGAGTTTTTTTTTTTTCATTTTTTATATTTTCCTATATAAACCGTGTACCAGGCTAATGTATACGCACAGTCAGTCTAAGCTCCTAAGGTAAGCTAAGCAAAAGCTAAACTGAAAAAAACTAGGTTTTTAAGGTGTGCATTAATTGGCGATTATACCCACAGTAGCAAAACTGCGAATAAATATTTTTTAACATATTTGAACTTGAAGCATTTTCTCTCATGTTCAAAGCATTAGTCCCATAGAACACGGCGAAATCAAGACGGCTTCGAGCTCTGCTAGATTTCATCCCTCCTTGAACATGAGTGAAAATGCTTCTTTCGGCATATGCTGATGGAGGGGATAAATTATGTTTTCATCACACACTTCGCAACAGATCCGTGATGATGTTGAAATCAAGTTCTCCCATTCAGTTCGTGGTTGAGCATCATCGAGGACGGAAGGGATTGTGTGAATGCGTTCAGACTGGCAGTTCACCAACGAGATTGAAAGGTGTGCTCCTGCTAAGCGTGTGTCACGGTGGTGATCAGTGATTTGTGCTTTTGAATCGACTGTCGGTTCCCATGCCCGCCAAAGGCCAACCGACCGTTGTTTATGGTTGTGTAAAGGCTAGCCGAAAGGCCGAGCGCAAGTGGTAGGAATCAAAAGACAGAGAGGAAACATTAACTTTCCTTCCTCCTGCTTCAGTTGCTTTGTCCGTTTCAATGATCAAAAATCAAAGGGAGTGAGCGGTGCAAAAGCGAATGAAAAATGGAGGAATCAAATCAAAATAATAACATGTTGATTTGAAGCGCTATAAAAGTTTAACAGAAGGAGAAGAGTGAAGAAATTATTTACCCGTATGAAGAGGGCAGTAAAATGAAATAAAAACTAAATGAATAGAGTTTACTTTGATATACAGGGGATAGACAAAATGATCGGGACAGGCAAAATTTTCACTTTACAAAAAATGTTCAACTAGCTGTAACTTTTCGAAAAGTGCATCGAATATTCTCAAATTTTTACTGTAAGTTCTTCAACTAGTTGTGTATCAGTGGACAAAATTTGGAAAAGATCGGACAATTCTTCACGAAGTTATAAAGATTTTTGAAAAAGATAAAATTATCCGATAGCCAACTTTGGGCTGTTATACCCCCGGATTCAATGAACCGATTGCAATGAAATTTTGACCATTCGTGACTTATATAATGAACTCTGGAAAACATTTGACTTAACTTGAAATTTTTAACAAGCGAAAAAGTTATAGCGATTTAATTTTTTTCACGATTTTTTACTAAATTGGTCTATTTTTATTATGCATCGCATTACTTTTTCAATTTATTGGCGGTTATGTTGTTACTTTCCTTCAAAACGCATTCATATATAAGTCAATTAGAGGGAAACTAAATGAACTATAATGTGCATCTTGAATTTTGAAACGATGTTGATGTTTTGGATAATTTGGTGTTTTATAATCTAATCGTTATAATTTTCTTCCGTGTTAAGAATATTAAGTTAAGTCAATGGTTTTTCATAGCTCATTATATAAGTCATTAATGGTCAAAATTTCATTACATTCGGTTAATTGAATCCGGAGATATAACAGCTCAAAGTTGGCTATCGGATAATTTTACCAGTTTCAAAAATCTTTATAACTTCGTGAAGAATTGTCCGATCTTTTCCAAATTTTGTCCACTGATACACAACTAATTGAAGAACTTACAGTAAAAATTTGAGAATATTTGATGCACTTTTCGAATAGTTACAGCTAATTAAACATTTTTTGAAAAGTGAAAATTTTGCCTGTCCCGATCATTTTGTCTATCCCCTGTACATTGCAGAAGATGGGTATGATTGAAAGTGGAGCATCAACGAAAATCGATTCGCGCGCGCTTTTTGATGAATAGAACATTGCCGAAAAAGATCGTGCCGCCGCCGCCGCTGCCGACTTCAACGTATGCTTCGGTTTTGTAGTAATTTGGAATTCATTGATACTGCGCTGAATGCTGCCGATGGTGAAGAAGAACCGAAGAATATTCTTCAAAGCAAGCGAAACTGGTTCGAGATACATACGCACATGAAATGATCATACAGTGATCGTGTACGGGGGTGAAATGCTGCTGGCAGTTAACGAACAATTCCAACGTATTTGAGAAGACAAAGTCAACCAACAGTAAGAAATATGCAGAATGTGAAAAGTCACTTAAGAACGTGTGCAAAATGAATAAATCGAATTAAGCGAAATGTGTACAATTAATTACGAATAAAGCGTCGCTGGTAATTGTATGAAGAAATGCCGTAGAGCTCATGAATCTCTGCAGCAGCTGTCTTGGTTAAGTGCGACGAACGTAGTTCAAACCAACAGTACCAGCAGTGGTCCTCAGGCTGGTCGACATCGTTGTCGGTGTGGAGGCTGCAGGCTTTTATGCCAAGCCTTTTTACCTTCGCCGCTGTGTCTGGAGCTGTGGTTCAACTTACTTCGCATAAATGAAAGATCGCGAAGATAGAAGGCGCTCGTAGTCTGGCTGCATGAATAAGAGTACAAGCCAAGCACACACAATCAGGCAGTATTTAGCAACTTGTTGTTGGTGCTGTTGTTGGGTCTTATTAATTCCCTCGTGGTAAAGTGCTTTTAATGATCAGTGCCGGGATTTGCCGGGATAAAGTGTATCAAAAGGAAGAAAGAAAAATATAAAGATCACGAAATAATGAATTAAAAGAAATTATCCATATTTCAATCAAGTTCATGTGCATTCCACCAACAAACGAATAAGAGACCGAGTGAATGTGGTTGAAGAATGTAATTATAATGTTGGCTTAATGTTCGGCAGCAAAACACCTTTAAGGTGGTAAATTTTTGTACAGTTTTAAGAGCAAAAAAAGGAGTAAGAAAAGTGAAAACCGGCAATCAAAGTGAAACGAAAATGGCCTCCGCAAACACGCAGAAGATGAATCTGTGGATTATTCTTGTTGCTCTCTTTATAATCGTTTCCATACATTGCGGCTACGGACATAATTACGGACAAGGAGTACCGACATGGATGTAAGTACCTCGGCAGATTTCTAACGTTGATTGTACTGTTCCGACAGAACCACCTGCGCTTGATCTGTAGTATTTCCCGATCAGTGATGTATTGCGTTATGAGACGGTGGGATTTTCAAATACCCAACGGCTTTACTCGAAAGGACATTCTCTAACTGTTGTGCAAATACCTATAATAGTCACTCGAAATCATGTATAACTGTTGCCATTTTACACTATCATTTCGTATCTAGTTTCAAGTTTCCAATGACTCGATTGAATACTGTAGTAAAGTTAATTTTTACTTATTCGTTGCTCGGGCGCCACACCCAATAAAGTTTTCTCGAATGTGTTCGATAGTTAGTCTCATATTTGTTTTTTAAATAATGTTGCACTCATGACGTTATACACTTTATGTCAAATGTACGTTGATCATCAAGTAAAGCTTATTTTTCAATACAGTTCCTAGAGTTTTGTGTGTGATAGTTCTTTGTTTAAAAAAATCTTCTCACATTGAGGCAGTTAAAATTTACGTAGGTCAAGGAGTAAAGTGCAATGTTCTCTATTTTATGAAATAGAGAACATTGCGTAAAGTGGACGCCCTAAGCATTTTAATCGTTTTCGGTGGATATGCGAAAATCCATCTCATTCATCGAGCAATATAGAAGGTGGTTATGTGCTCTAGAAACCATAACCATGTAAGAGATTGAACATCAAAAAGCATTTAGTTTTGATGTTTTTAATCACAAACTATGACATTCTGCAGCATACCGATGTTCTGCAATTTAAAAACATTTAATACTAGCTGTTCCGGCAAACTTTGTCTTGCCAAGTTGTTGGTATTTGACAACTGTTGAGGTCATTGCTGCACGGCACTCTAGATTGATTTTATTTCGGTCGTGTTGATTTCCTTCCCATCTCATGGAAAATCAGTTCTTTATCAATTTTGTTACTTTTCTAGTTGATTTTCGTAACTTTTTGTACATATAAACACAGCCACCACGAATACGAACCGAACCGTGCAAGAGTCATGCTGATCGGTTGATCCTTTCTTGAGTTTTGTTTTCTCTAAGTAACTTCAAACTCATTTTTATATAAAGCCTGTATCCGCAATAATCGGGACACAGACATACAGCTGTAACTCTGCAATAGATACATTAAAATTGCTCAAATTTGGCCTAATAACATCTTAAGATGTGTTCATTTCACCTACAAAATGTCATGTGAATCGGTGCAATACTTTTTGTTGTAGCAATGAAAGAGTAAACTGTGCGCCATTGAATTTTGTACAGCTCCTAGTTTTGCTTGTCAGCGCTGTAACTTTTGAATTTGGTAAAGGAAATGACTGAAATTTTCAACACAAACCGCTCAATCTATATTCGTTGCATAGGCAAAATTTCAAAAATAAATCGAAGAACTATCAACGATTTTATAATCGAAACATGTATTGGGACTGAACGTGATTTTAGCCCCTCAGACAGCAATTAGTCAGTACACTTTATTGTTTCGATTGTACTATTGAAAATACTATACCAATAATCACCAAATTTTGCATACATAATTAACACATAATCAACTGCGTTCTGTGAAATTTCATGAAAATTGGCTGAGAAATTCAAAAGTTATGAATAGGCAAACATCGCCCATGAAAAACACGAAAATTTTTCACTAACACTCGCCCCCATTAACACCAGTAGATTTCAAACCAATTCATAAAAGTTGATGAAATTTCGCAAGAAAGTGTCTCTATAAGTATCATAGCTGCTAACGAAATTTCATAATTATCATCACAGAACTTTGAACTGTAGCGTAAAAGAACCATCTACTATGCGAATGAAAATTGGTTATGATTGTACAAAATGCTTAAAACCACGTCTATTTGTTTTTCATCCACAGTTAAAAGTAATGCATCGATTTTTATGAAATTTGGCACAAATAATAAATATACACCAAAGAGTTCTCAGTCAAACTTTTGGCCAATTTTACCGATGCATTACAGAGCTACAGCCATACTTCTGTGTCCCGATTATTGCGGATACAGGCTTTATATAGATAACCTTTTTCATTCCGTGAATTTTAATTCAATACAATTTAAAATATTCTGAAATTCTTCGACCCCACTGGGACAAATCCTGTTTTCTCTGACAATGACCATTTTGCATGTGTAGGTATATCGTGTGGCTGACACGAAGATACTCCATGCCCACGGAAGCCAAGAAAAAATCCATTATGAAAGGCCCGATCGGGAATCGAACCTCTTACCGCTCAGCATGGTTATGCTGAATACCCACACCTTTACAGCTGTGGCTATATGGGCCTTGATACATTATTATATCATCAGTTGCAAAAAAGCGAAAAAACAAGCATTGTCTCTGATGATAATCATGTTTTGTTGATGTAATGTATGTCTAAATAACTTTTTTTTTGTTTCAGATGCAAATGAACCATAAGGTTTAAAATCTCTATAACGAAAAAATACTTTTAATTCTAGTCATCTCACAATATACATTCTGTATTAAGGTACACCGAAGCAATTTGAAACGGGTGAGGTAAGATTAAACAATGGGTTAATATTTATTATGATATCATGATACTCAATATGAATTTTACAACAATTTGTTTTTGAATCAAACCATCTTTTGGTGAAAAAAATGCCTAATTGTATTGAAATCTATTTCAAAACATAGCGTTTCATCTTATTCCACCGTTTCAATTTGCCCCGGTGTACTTTACACCATCAAAACTAACCTCCAAAATATTTGACAATGACCAATTTTATGAGACGTTTTGGATCAGCTGATTGCTCATTTCATGAATGAAATTTGACGGGAGGTCGCGTCCAAGCCCGTGAGTGTGAATACCAATATTAACAATGTTGTCGTTTCGTAAAATAGACTATTCTCAGACATACGCGCCAACTTGTGACGTAGTTGGGGGGGCAAGGCTTCGCAAAATCGATGAAATCCGAAAAATATTGACGTTATTGATCTAATTTAGGCATATTCACGTGAAAACTAGTGCATTGAGCTGAAAAATGTTGAATTTTGTCCAATTTTGGAGAGCTTTGCCCCCCAACTACGTCACAAGTTGGCGCGTATGTTCTCAGATCATTTGGCAGATCACACACAAGCATGATCATGAGCATTGGTGACCGTACACTTCCTAGTTGCTGTGATGACCTGATCTAGCGAAATTGCACAGAGAACCAATAGGCTGGTGGCTTGGTATTTGTCGCCAACCTCAATGTATTATGCCTCTCAAGAAAAATCAGAAAATGGCGATTATCTGCCTCTGGCTTCTGATATAAGCGCGACAGTAACTAATCATTACAGCGTCATCAGATTTAAAAGTATATAATTCCATTATATGGGGTTTGACAGCAAGAACACTCGTTCCACTGAGCCACTCTTGCCGTTCGTCAGAAATACATTCAAAAACATCTGTCACTTCACGAAACCCACGTGCTTTTGTTTTTGGCGGGAACACTTTTTCTTTTATTTTGCCTTGCGACTGTCATGCGGCGGTATGCCTTGCGAGCGTACGACCGCCGCAGGACGCTAATAAAAGATAAGCGCGACAATATACGTTTCGAGAGCTGAAACTTTATTAACTATTTGTCTCATGCTCCGTAGATAAAATGACAGTTCAATCGAAAACATGACAGTTCGACCCGAGCAAAAAATTTTCCCCATGCAAACCATAAATGCATTTTGAAAATAGTTCCCGGACTCCAAAAATGATGAGATTTTGTATTTTGCCCAATTTATGGACGGAGATTTCGATAATGAAATAATCCGGATACCCATAAATAACCCAATTACACAGCGTAACAAAAATTAACTTTTTGTCTGTCTCAAGAGCAAACTTATGTGTCTCCGAAGGATTTTGGGCCGCTGAATCCGAATCCGGGCTCAGATTTGCTCTAACACGTCACAATTTTGAGCTATACCTCATTTTATAGGGCAAAATATGCGATTTTGGGCTTTTTTGACTGCAAGCCATTAAGTAAGGAAATATTTTTTTTAAGCAATCAAAAGGTTAATTGGTCAATTTACATCTAAATTAACGACTCATGCAAAATATTTCGTTTTACCAAATCGAATTTGATAGTTTTAAACGATTTATGTTAGGTACGACATTTCCCATACAAGTCATCCTCCAAAAGTTGCATGCAAGTTTTCATACTAACATAAAATGCTTAAATCTATCAAATTTGATTATGTAAATCGAAATATTTTGCATAAGTCGTTAATTTAGATGTAAATTGACCAATTAACCTTTTGATTGCTTAAAAAAAATATTTCCTTACTTAATGGCTTGCAGTCAAAAAAGCCCAAAATCGCATATTTTGCCCTATAAATTGAGGTATAGCTCAAAATTGTGACGTGTTAGAGCAAATCTGAGCCCGGATTCGGATTCAGCGGCCCAAAATCCTTCGGAGACACATAAGTTTGCTCTTGAGACAAAAAAATGTTGCGCTGTGTTATGACTGATGATTGTTGAGTTTGTACAAATTACTAAATTTATTCGGTTCGGTTTGAACCAACTGTCCCCAAAATCTGGTTATTCTCAAAATTATTTATATTTTTTTTGTAAAAAAAACTCAAACTGTATTTCAGTCAAAATGTCAATGCACAAAAATGTTAAGGAACAGCTCGATAGAATCCTAAGATGGCCGCCACAGGGGTCGACTTTTGCATACACAAGATTTTAAGCGCATAAATCTCATATTTATCTAAACCAGGGCACCGAATCTGACACATTCTACCGTGACGTTACAACTTCTTGACGCCTTTTTGGTCAGATTTTTTACTATAACTCGCAAATTTGACTGTAAACCCTCAAATATTATTGCATATTCGGATTCCTTGTAAAATTTCCAATAAGTATGATTTATTGAAAATATGTTTAAAATGGGAATTAGTAGCGTGACGTTACAATGTTGTAACGTCACGCTACTCATTCCCATTTTTAACATACTCAACTGATAAGATATGTTGAAATAAATGTCATGAAACACCACTCAGTCTATCCTACATAACCTGTCCGCTTTACCCCAACATCCTGGAGTTTAATCACTCCTTCATTACTTGAAAAAGTGTCGGAGCAAGGCTAGTTCTTGTTCACCGACGGACTTGCCTACACTCGACGAAATAAAGTAAAGGAATGCATAAAAAATACCTATATGCCGTAAAACGGGGTAACTTTAATTGCTTTTCTGCTTATTTCCTCAATATTTTTTTCATGTAATAGTGTTTTGCTTAATATCATATTTTTTAAAACAAGTACTGGGGTCTCAGTTATCAATTACAATTGATAGATCGGATAGTTATAATTCTTCGGTTAACCAATATTTTTTTATATGCGTGAGTATCCCATTTTCATTTTGGGGTTACTTTGATAAAGTCCTGAAAATACATCAAATCCCAAAAAAATGTATAACAGATTGCAATCTTAGGGGTATCAATATGATGAGAGAAGCTGTATAGAACATGCCTATCAGAATTAAGGGTTTGTGGAGTACTGAGTGTACAACTCATTGAAAATTCCCTTCCTGAATGATTGTGCAGCTATAGGTAATCCTTGCGCTGATGGAGGATGCACCTTTATCACCATCATCATTTATTGAGTGGAAAATTGAATTTAGTTATCAAATATAATTTTCTGTTTGAAAATAAACTGTCTTACGGTACATCAACAATGTTGATTCAATATATGATTAAATGCTACGCATCGTAAATTCTCCTTACTGGAGTTGTTTTTGATTTTTTTATAAAGAAAGTTAGAAAAAAAGGGTGAAACTGAATGAAATTACAAGGCCATTATTGCATACTTTTAGGTGTTTATCAATGAATGGAGATTTCTGTCACAATTTACAAAATTGATTTTATTTGTAAAAAACACACTTTATTAAGAGAATCAATGCCAGATTTAGAATCCACCATGATCAATCTGCCAAAAATAAATGGTCATTCTTTGGAAAATAATCAAAACGTTGTTGTACATCAGATTGTTTGAAGGCGTTGACGAATTGACAATTTTTATTTTTAGCCCAAAAAGTTATACACAAGCTTGGTTGTAATGAAAATACCTCTGAAATGGACTTTCTTATGCATAGTTCAGATCCAGGTTTACTTTTTTCTTAATAAATTGAAGGTATTGTGGTGATAGGCTGAAATATACAATATGTACCTGTCGCACTATAAAAGTTACCCGCGTTATCAAAATTATCGCATTTTACGGTTACAGCCATTCCATGAAAAAAGAATAAACTCAAAAATAAAAGTGCTCCGATATTGATCAAATTCAGTAGGAATGATCTTTACCAAAAATAATGTTACCAATTTAATGGTAGGGTGGTCCAAAAAATCAAGATTTTGCGAAACTCAAAATTTTCAAAAAATCATAACTTTTGAACCTAGGGTAAGTGTGCCGATCGTTGTGGTAATAAGGTAAATTAATTAAAAAATATATGATCGTACCATCTAATGAACGGTTTCAAAACGTTAGTCGGTAGTTTTCTATCCAAATTTGCTGGGAAAAATATGAAAACTATCGTTTCTCTCTGTTTTCGATCAATAATCGCATACCACAACAATAGGCACACTGTTCCTATTATGGAGGTAAAATTTAATTTCGGTTCCTATTGTTGCGGTATCCCATTGAAATCTTATGGGATACCGCAACATTAGGAACACTACCGCAACAATAGGAACACAGTAGCAGAAATATTAAGGAAAATATTTTTTTAAACTAGGTTTTTGGGCAAAACTTAAGCACACAAAAAGTGCAATCTTATAAATTAAGCATAATACATCTATTAAAAATGCATTTTGGTAACATTTCAGTCGAAAAAGTGCTCAAATGCCACTACCGCAACATTAGGTACTACCACAACGAAGGGAACAATTACCCTATAGACCGATTTGCACAAATGGAAAGATGGAACGCTCTAGGTTTTGATAAAATATCGCGAAAAAATTTAGTAAACGGTAATATTTAAAAATGTTCAAAATATCAATTTTTCACGATTTTCACAATGTTGAACCACATCGATTTCCCTTTTTGAGAATTCCTTCAGCACATCCTTCTGGAAATCCTTCAAAAGTTTCTACTGTGATTTTTCATGGAGTCCTTTCGGAGATTCTTCAAGGAGTTTCTTGGAGTCTTTCTCGGATTCTTCCAGAAGCTTCTTCAATGGTTCCATTAGAAGTTCCTTTACGAATACCTCCCGGAGTTCCTTCTGGGATTCCTCCAAGATTTTTCAAGAATGACCAGGATTTCCTTCTGAAATTCATCCAAGAGTGCCTTCAAATATTCCTCCTTCTGGGAATTTCAATCGTGATTTCTACCGGTATTCATCTAAAAGTTCCTTCTGGAATTCAATTCGTCCTATTAGGATTTCTACAAGAGTCTTCTAGGATTTTTCAAGGAGTTTCTTCTGAGCTTCCGGAGTGACTCTGTCCTGTTTATCCAGGATTCCTTCAGAAGTTCACTCTGTGATTCTTCCAGGAGTTTTTTTTATGATCTTAACCATCTCCGTGCATTAGCTAACGCTCACCTTACGAGGAGGAATTTATTCAAAACTGGTGGAAACAATTCATCCACTTGTGAGGGTTTGGTATTGTCAATAGGTAGTTTCGAAAATATTTTTGGTAAGTATGTTCGAAATATATGTATATAGGGTGCCTGTACCAGTTATCGCACTATAAAAGGAAAACTATTGCTACAAAAAATAAGAAGAAGACCGATTAATGTCAACGATATGTCAAATGGTTGATTAGTTTCCATACTTTACAGGAAAAATTCCTTATGGTATTAGCCATAACTGGTACACTATATCGAAACAGGGTGCAAGGAAGCCGAAAAGTTAAGGAAAATGATTTATTTCCATCATAATTAGAGCAAATTGTGAAGTTTGAATGATTGCAACCATCTTTTGTGAATGTGATCTTTTATTTACGAAATTATTATTGTTGATTTGCACCATTAAAAGTCGAAAATCAACTATGGCGAATTTCAGGTACTACTGAGCGTAGATCTGATTGGGGGAATCGACTGTATTCTGTGCAAATAGGATATTGCCCCTGAAGAAGACACTATCCAAAGTTTCGAAACGTCGCGACGCGTCGGGGATATCAACTCGATTTGATTCATTAAGAATGCGTAGCCGTTAAATCCGATTTATATAGAACGTGGCGTACGTGGGTACACGTTAGCTTCATAAGCGGATGGTTGTATTTTATTCCCAGCCGTAGCACTTTCGTCAGTTGATTTTTGCTTTTCCCACCGATACCAGCTGACACTAGGTACTCTTCTGAGTTCATGGCTCGAACGGCCCTGAATAGTTGGAAAGGTATTGCCACGGTAATTTTTTTTTTTTTTTAAGTATTGCGCTGTATTTTGATAACTAATAACTCTACGGCCCCTTAAGTATCGTTTTAAGAGGAGTTAACTGCATTGCTCTCAGTTTGAAGTCATTGTAAAATTGCACAATATCCAAAGTAAATACTGATATCTGGCATTCTTAGAACGATTATATTTAAATTAAACTGCATGTGGCTGGTTAAAAGCTATTGCGTAATGCAAATACAAGTACCATAAATGCGCTTTACTGCAAGAGTTACAAGTCTCATACGCCCCAATGCACGTCAAACTAAAGATGCAACGCTGAAAAGCAGTCAATTAACAAATGCAATTCATTAAAACGGAAGCAAACACTATGCTGCCGTTTTCCAATATTTACTCAATTAAATGGATGCTGACGATGCCTAACAGAAAACTACTGTATGGAGCATCATCGCGGAACGTGCCCAGGCAAGCTTCAATCAAGGTGATGGAAAGCAAATATCTACATACTGGGAAAAGAAAGATCAGCCACCGAGTGCTATAGATAAAGTTATTGCCTTTTTTCAGCACGAATGTCATCAACTTTCATCAACTTTCAGAATAAAATAAGGATTAACTATGATGGTACATCTTTCAAAATTAGATCGAGTTTGAATAAAATCAACATCAGATGTGATAAAAACGACTTTGTTTTTGAGAATGTAAACTAAAGTTACATTACAAAAATATTGTTTTCCCACAAAATATGTTTTTATTCACAACTTTTTAAAATGTTCATGCTTGCTTGGAAAATTACATCGTAAAGCTTAATCACAAGTCTATTTAATATTGAATTCAAACGATTTAAATCAAATAAACCACTTTTTTATAAACTTTGATCCGTTCTACGTTAATGTCTGCAAACTATTGTAATAAGTAAACAGTTCCAGGCAAAGTTCCTCTGCTATTACACATTAGTAGCTATCTTTCCGGCGGCACATACAAAATTAACCCAACTCATTTAGTCGAGCTATTTGGTTAATTTAATTAAATTTGATAACCGAAGCTTAGCACCAAAACACGTACTTCGGGGCAAAGCTTTCGGAACGGTCAAACAGCTTCCTGTGTACACAGCTGTACAAACATCTGTGCGCTTAGATATACGAAAAAAGATTTTTCCATTCATTTATATTAATTTTATCCTTCTCCAGCTTCCACGAGGCGGCTTCCATGTTCCATTCAACCGAGAAGAACTAACCCACATTTTATCAACAAAGCTCAACTCGTTCGTTCGTAGGACGTATGCACTAAATAGGGTTACCTTTCACTGGAAGGGAGTGAAAAGGGTTCGTATATCTCGCCACTCATCTGCACACGTTTGGAGTACAAGAAGCCTACAAAATGTCTACAGCACACAGTGGCAAGTAAGCATGCGGTTGAATTTTATTCAAATGTGTATATTCATCTAACGATAAAAAGTACAACTTCGCAAATGGTTTAATGAGATGCAACTTCACCCTAGTTGAGGCGCAGGTTATCTGGTGGAAGATTTGACTCAGTGTTGAATGTTGGTTAAAATGTACTGGCTATACAAGTGGAATGAAATGCATTGGCACAGAAAAAATGCCGAACATTTACCTACAGTAGTATGGACACAACTGGGAACGCATACCAAACGGAACAGGATCTAAGTTTGCATGTCATCGAGTTCACTACAAGATAACTCGACGCACTTTGCAACCCTCGCGTACTTTTGATCTTTTTGAAAAAAATCACATTATTTTTTCGTTTCAATTTGTCAATTTTTAACGCATTTCTGTGTGTGGATTCATTGCTTGTTAATATTAATGAAAAGGCAATGGAATGTAAGTATGAAGAAATTATTGATTACAAAACAGTAAATAACGATAACACGGTAAAAAAGATTCAATAAAATTGATAACTCGTTTTAAATTTTGAATATAAAAAGGTAAATTTTTAACAAAACATGAAATAGAAGTTCAAAAAATAAATAAAAAATAATAAAAAGATAAAATAAATGGAATACAACCTAAGTAACATTTTATGTTTTGTTCGGCTCTATAAAAGATCTTCATGACCAATAGGGTGGCTCAAGCTTGTATGGCAAAACCACATGTCAAAAAGTTCGATGGGCCCCCTTCTCATTTCGTTCTATATGACGCCACGATGCTCTGGTCAAATTTTCAGCTAAATCCGTTAACATTAGGGCGCACAGTGGAATCATTCTGAAAAAAGACGATCAAAACCTCTAAGAGCCGTTAAATGACATTTTAGCATATAGGTGTCTTTGGAAGATATGTTCAGAAAAATCTTCTCTATTTTTATGCATATTCACTGTATGGTAAAACTGTAGGGTGAACCCGAGCAAAAAAAATATTTTTTCAAATTAATTTTTTAGAGGGTAGATGCCTTCAGCAAAGTTGTAGAACAAATAATTTAAAGTAACTTTACTGAAGACACCATATAGCTTGGACTTCATGTTTAGGGAGAAAATATAAATGTTTAAAAAACAACCTCAAAATCAGTTTTTTGAACTTTTCCATGATTATATCGTAAAATGTCAACGTGATATGTTCTACAAGTTTGTAGGTACTACTGGAATACACTATCTTGCCGAAAACACCAACTCTGTAAAATTGAAAATTGCTCCAGTAAACCAATTTTTTTGAAATTTTTTCACTATTTTCACTATTGAATATTTTTTGAATAGGCACTTTTTGGCAGCCGTGCTATCAAAATTTCAATGCTTTATCATGACCAGAATAGACCAAAAGTGACTTAACAATCGGGTCTGATAAGGCACTTTGATTTCTGATGCTATTTTATTAGTCATTTTTCAAAGAAAATATTCACAAATTTCATACAAATCATTTAATACAAACTGAAAACTCACGAAAACATCGACATTAATATTTGTTAATCATAATAGTATTCTTCTTGAAATAGTCTATATTTCTAACACTGTGGTTGACTTTACATTGAATACCCGACAAAAAATATCACTTTTTTAATGTTTAGATAAGTTAAAAAATCACTATTGAATATTTTTTGAGTAGGCACTTTTTGGCAGCCGTGCTGTCAAAACTTCTATGGTTCATTATGTCCAGAATAGACTAAAATTGACTTAACAATCGGGTCTGATAAGGCACTTTGATCTGAAGCTATTTTAATAGTAATTTTCAAAGAAAATATTCTCAAATCCCATACAACCTTTCGATATTATTTTTAGCTCATCCAAGTAGTAATTCTGAATAAAAAAAAACAAGTTAAAAAAATGTAGACTATTTCAACTGTCAGTGTAATTTATTTTTAACTACAAATTTTAAAAGAGGAAAAAGCCTCTTTGAGTGATTTCCTCATCTACGAAATCTTTCTCAAAAAGGCACAAATTATCTTTTCAAAAAATCGTTATACATAATATAAACTTAAAACCAAATGCTCCTCCGGAAAAGTATCCATAGTCGAGCCGTGATCTTGATGCGGATTTGTCAAGGGATGAACCAAGGTAATATGTCTACGACGAAGGAATTTTGAACATCAAGGACAGGAATCAAACGCATAACCAATTTCAATAAAATATCTGTGAAGAATTTTCATCATGACGTAAGATTTACAACCTAGAATATCTCTAACAGATACTGGCTATTTCAATGTGATGTAACAATGTTTCACTCGTTTTATTTTATTTTTTTTATTTTCAACACAAAACTTGTAGAGGCATTCATTATATTTTCGCCTTTTTAGTTTTTCAACCGAAGTTATAATGTTAACATAGCAAATGAAAAAAAAAATATTATCATTGTTTTAGTTGATTAATTAATGTATGTATTTTAACATAAACAAATGCTTTGGGAATTACAATACAAAATTCGATAAAAAACACAGTTTTTAATTGGTATTGAAAACTCATCTAAAAATTTAAAAAGCAATATTTTTTGTCGTATATTCAATGTAAAGTCAACCACAGTGGTAGAAATGTAGACTATTTCAACAAGAATACTATTTGGATTAACAAATATTAATGTCGAAAAGTTTTCGTGAGTTTTCAGTTTGTATTAATTGATTTGTATGAAATTTGTGAATATTTTCTTTGAAAAATGACTATTGAAACAGCATCAGAAATCAAAGTGCCTTATCAGACCCGATTGTTAAGTCACTTTTGGTCTATTCTGGACATGATAAAGCATTGAAATTTTGATAGCACGGCTGCCAAAAAGTGCCTATTCAAAAAATATTCAATAGTGAAAATAGTGAAAAAATTTCAAAAAAATTGGTTTACTGGAGCAATTTTCAATTTTACAGAGTTGGTGTCTTCAGCAAGATAGTGTATTCCAGTAGTACCTACAAACTTGTAGAACATATCACGTTGAAATTTTACGATATAATCATCGAAAAGTTCAAAAAACTGATTTTGAGGTTATTTTTTTAAACTTTCATATTTTCTCCCAAAATATGAAGTCCAAACTATATGGTGTCTTCAACAAAGATACTTGAAATTACATGTTCTACAACTTTGCTGAAGACTTCTACCCTTTAAAAATATATTTTGAAAACATTTTTTTTGCTCGGGTTCACCCTACAGTTTTACCATACAGTGAATATGCATTAAAATAGAGAAAATTTTTTGAACATATCCTCCAAAGACACCTATATGCTTAAATGTCATTTAACGGCTCTTAGAGGTTTTGATCGTCTTTTTCAGAATGATCCCACTGTGGGGCGGTGCTAAACTCGTTTGAAGTTTGTATGGGCGTTTATATGGGAAAACATCGTTTTTTTTGCAGTTTTCTTCGGAGGGGTTCAAATTTTCCTTAAAACACGTAGTCGATCCCATAGAAATATAGCCTGGGATATGCCGAAAAACTTTGTCGAAGACCGCAACGTGATCAGACACTTGTGAAAAAAGCTATAGCCTAGACAGTACGGGCTCATTCAATGAGATTTTATTGCTATTACGTGCTGTAATTTAGATTTTATTGCTACATGTTAAATGTTAAGCACCACCAGATGGTCTGCATGTAATATCTTTTCTTGCAAGCTTCGGATAACTTTGCGGTCTTCGACAAAGTTTTTCAGCACATGTGAGACTATAGTTCTTTATAATCGGTTGTATGTTTTATGTAAAAATAATGCTCCACATGAGAAAAATGCTAAAACAGATGTTTTTCCATATAAACTCCCATACAAACTTCAAACGAGTTTAGCACCGCCCTAATGTTAACGGATTTAGCTAAAAATTTGACCAGAGCATCGTGGCGTCATATAAAACGAAATGAGAATGGAGCCCATCGAACTTTTTGACATGTGGTATTTTGAACCACGCTAATGACCAATATTATAAAACTTGCAATAAAACTGATTTATACATCAAAACCTCTTGTTAACCTCTTCAAGAGTATCTTCCGGCTAAGTGGACCACTCTCGGAGAGCTTCTGCAAGCCGCATTAAGAGTAGCAATAAAACCGTTTTGAAACCTAGTTGAAAAATTTCCCATTCTCGATTGTTGTTTTTTTTTCTTTCAACAAAAACTTTGACAGCTCAAGATGCAGAGAAGCTTCTTCGATGGCACGTAAAGTTCAGGACGATACATCATTCGTATGTAGAAGTCATAGTCATTTCAAAGTAATATTTTAGTAGTTATTGTGTTGGTAGGCTTATGCGCATTCAAATTTACCGTGAATATTGGGGTTGAAACATAAAATTAATGCGCTTCAAAAATAGTGAATATTATCATCTTGGAATGAAATAAATCAATTTGTTTATTTAGTAAAACTATCTCGAATTACAAGAAAACTCAGCAGAGAGAGTTTATTCATGTGAGCATGTTATGGAAATGGTGGCAAACTATCAATTCAGTGCTAATTTGAGCAAAATCAACTATTTTCCATTCACGTTAGCTAATTCTTCAATATGGCGACAACCATAATCAGCAAAAATAAAACGAAAGCAAGTTTACTTTTATGATAACCGCAATAAACCTAGCAGTGTCGTAGTTCTGCTTTTCCACCAACAGATGTCGTTACTAATCGAACGGATCGCCATCTGTTGAGAGTTTTAAAAGTTTTATTGTGGTAATAATGATTGCCAGAAGGTTTACATATCGGAAAGTTTTGTTTACTCTTGAAATCTGTCTTTATAAATATCTTCAAGTATACTATAAAACATTTTATCAATGGTTTTCATAAAAGCAGTCACAAAACTGTGAGTTTTAATTATTGCTGTAATAAAACCCTAAAAAAATCAAAGAAAACCAATCAGCAATGAAATTGTTACTTGGGATTGGAAGTGAAAACATTTTCTCTATTTTTGATACTGTACAGCATATTTAACTGACACTTAAAATGAAGGTCATCACATAGTTGAGTACTTTTCGTGTTCCAATAAAAAAATACCAAGCTTTAGTAGAGATTATATGAAAAATATTATAAAACTCCCTAGGTGGGCCAAAATACCTGCCCGGTCCAAAACACCTCCACTATCCTACACCTTAGAATACGTAACACTCTTCCACCTGAGCACTACTTTATTTTTACCGACAGTCTAAGCTCTCTGGAGGCTGTTCGGTCAATGAAACCGAATGGAATACGCCAAGTCTTGAGTGCTTTGTCCAAACGCTCCTACACCATCACCATAGCTTGAGTCCCGTCACATTGCTCGATTCCGAGCAATGCGAAAGCAGACTCTCTGGCCAAGGTGGGCGTTAGCGAAGGCGACATTTACGAGCGTCAAATCGCCTTCGACGATTGTTTTGCATTGGCCCGTCAGGAGACCTAGACAGCTGGCAACACAAATAGAGAGATGGAGGGATGGGTAGATGGTTGCACTCTATCATCCCACAGATGTCAAAGATGCAATGGTTCAAAGGTTTGGATTTAAGCCGCGATTTTATTCGTGTGATATGTCGGCTGATGTCCAACCACTATTTGTAAACGCACATACCTTCCGTATTGGGATCTCAGAAAGCAATCTCTGCGTCTATAGCGTGGCTTACCAGGATACTGAACATGACGTGTGGGGATGCGATGAGTATCGTAAGGTCAGATCTGAGCTGCATGAAATTCTCCGGGTCCGAGGAAAACAACAGAAACCCATTAGAGAACTGTTGGCAGACCTTGATTTGGAATACATGAATTACTTATCAATTTTTGAAACGTGTTGATGTAGTACGTCCCTTGTTTTCGTTGTCCGCCATTTAGTTTTGTTGTTCGCACCTGTCTGTCGTCGTCTCTCTTCCGTTTGTGCTCTTCTTGTCGTTGTGTAAAGTCCTTTCTTTTTTGTTCCGTTACAGATTTGGACAATTTGTCCCATCAATGTTTTTAGTATAAGTTAACAAATAATTTAGTTTTAAACCCACAAATCCCTCCTTCTCATTGTTTTTGTTATTTTTTTTTTCTTTAATCCTTAACCTCGAAACAGCTGCGAGTACTTCGGCTTCCCAAACTAACATAGTATTAAGGTTGTAATAAATTGTAAAATGTAAAATCAATGTAAAAACAAATGATTCCGGCTCAGTTATTAAATGAGTTTAATAAATGTTCCTATTTAAGCTTTTGAGATGACCAAATATGTGTCTGCTTCAAGAGTCGGTACTCTTCCACCCTCATCACCCGCAGCAATGTAGATTTGATGAATACACATTATTTTACAATGGGAGAAACTATCGATTCCCCACAAAAGTTAGAATCATTTTCTCAAAGGGTAAAAGAAAGTATCATCAATTCCTCCAACAGCAGTTGTCCCACTATACCACGGGTTCCCAACCGGTGGTCCGCGTTCCCCTGGGCCATGTCCAGATGTGTTTATTCATTCATGAAAATTACATTTCCAAATATTTCTAAGACTTTTTTTCTTCAGGATTAAAATGCTTGTTCAAAACATAATTATTCAGAATTTCAAAGTTGGTGCATGTATGGATACATTTTTTGTAAGTGTTTCTTGAGACTTAACATGTTTTTTTTGGAACTCGGAAATCTAAAAATCTGTTGAGAAGTTTTTAATTGATTTGATATCAGATTTTTTTTAGTAAATATTTAAGATTTATTTTTACTAAAATTGCAAAATAATGACAGTTTTTTTCTGACTTGGTTATAAAATGTTGTTTTATTCCATATGCGGTTTTTTTTTTCAGAACAAATTTATGGTCAGAATAATCCATTTTTGTAGAATTCACCATCCTAAAAAAGAAAAAAAATCATGAATTCTGTTTTAGCTCGTCAAACTGTCTTTACGAATATTTTAGAATAAGTTTCCGAAAAACTTATGAGTTTTGCTTATTTCTAGGAGTGGTTTGGAACACATAGGAAGTTAGTGAGATATTCAATGAACACCCTTTCCGTTTTTTTAGCGTCAACCACTACCAAACCCTCAACCGTCACTCCCAAGAGCCACAATTTGAGGAACAAATTTTCAGTGTAAAACGACTCAAATTGAATGTACATGGCAACATTGTTTACGAAATGTGAGTGTCAAATAAAAAAAGTATTATTGATCGTTGAACATCTCTTCCACAGTAAAATATTGGCTACGCCACTGTACCCAAATAACTCGGTTTCGTTTATTCAATTTTTTTTTTCTAAAAATTTTCGTTGGGCCGCAGATGTTCTGACAATTATTTAAGGGGGTAGCCACCTCAAAAAGGTTGGGAACCCCTGCACTATACAATCGTCTTCTACCTAAGTCGTACCATGCTGGAACTCTAAACTGGATCGCTTTAAAAAAAATTCTCGTAAAATGTTCAAGCGAAAAAAACGGGAGAACCAGCACAGGATAGCCCTGTCTGACATAGTCGAAACAAGTACGTGACACTGAAGACGATCTTACAGTTGAGGTCGAAATACGTATCTGCCAAAGGATACAAATTCTTAGTGGAACTAAAAGGAACAGCACTGAACCCGATTTTCTTTTTACTTATATTATATTGCTGGATTCATATATTTATCGCAACTCATTGATTAACCTTTCAGGACGCGCGCCATCAAGCAGCAGAAACTGCACGGCGCTCGCGCTGAATACGACGGGCGAGGATTTTTGGTAGTGTTCTACTTTTTACAACGGCGCGCGTCCTGAAGAGTTATATATTTCTGTTTAAAGGTTAATGCCAAAATATCACACCCAGTTGAGTTGCTGTTGCTATTCCTGTTAAACTTACTTATTCATCTCTATGCACCACACCTCAAATATCAAAAACCATGAACGATTTGTGGTGGGTTAACTCACGGTTTATAAGAAAAAATCGCTCTGACTTTCCGTCATTGTGTCTAAAGAACATTCTCACGTTAATAATAAAACATGTCAACCGCTCTGCTAATCGCCTTACAACATTTTGTCACACGAAGTCTCTTAAGTCTGGTCGTGTGTCGGTGTCAAACTCCAGTCTCAGACTAATCCGTAATAATATAAAGAACGAGTATAATCATCCTATACAAAGCTTTGCTATGTCATACGATGTCAATGAACAACGCCCAATTGTCGCGGATATACCGATTTATTTGACCACCATCTATATATATAAAAATGCAGTGGCATACGTGGGACCGCGCATAACTTGCGAACGGAAGGTCCGATTTTTATCGTCTTAGTTTTGTTCTGTTAGTTTTCACCCAAGGAAGGTTTATGAAGCATAAAACATGGATAAATTGAGAGCTTTTGGAAATCGATCTTCCATACATTTTGTGACCGGGGACTTGGTCTTGGATAGAAACTTGAAACGTCAAAAAACGCAGTAGGCAAGACAAAGTTTGCCGGGTACAGCTAGTAATATTATAAATAACAAATCAAAAATATGAAAACCCTTTGTTATGATTAAACAAACAAATCGTCATTTATTGTAAATCTGGTTGTTGGCATTTTTAGCTGCACTTAAAATGATTGCTTTTCGTATATTTACAACATCAGAATAAAGATTGAATGAGACTATCGTTAATTTCAGTTTTATTAATATTTATTTACGCATTAATACCTCATAGCAATCAATACCACGGTGCTCATAATCGGTACAAATTTCAACATGCAAACATATTTCGGCCTTTGATAGATTAAAACTCGGTCTGGATGGACGCTTGGTGGGGCACCTCCACCCGTGTGTATTCAAAACTCACCCTTGGGCTTTGTTGTACTGAATGGCTCTAGCAGCTATGTGTGGAAAGTGAGTGTTAAACGTTTAGCTCCGGATCGTAACCTGTGCACCGTGGCGACACCATTTTTACTTTGGGCTCTTAATCCGACCGATGAGTTATGACCGAATATATTAATATAGATTAAAACACGAATGAAAAATCTTTTTTCTCGGATTGTTATATTTTTGGTCGCCGATTAATATCAGCATGGGTGGGTGCAGAAGTTTACACGCCTAACGATACTGTGTAGTGGCGTCAATATGGTAAAACACTTCGTCGCGCTGTACCCACTGGCTTTCAGAGTGCTGTATTCATCCGTGTGACACCTTGACTCGTAATCCGCTGATAGTGGCTTCGGCTTATGTTGTAAACCACTCCAAAATAGGTAAATGATAAAAGCTATGGACTACTCTACTTTGAGCTAGTTTCTCCTAAGATGAATGCATGAAATCGCAATAAATCGTAAAAAAAAAAATGAATAAGCCCATTTAGGGTTTTTTATTCCATTCCGCCTAGTCTTTCGATAGCCAAAGGAGAAATGAGACTTGGAGTTAGGCTTAGAAATGTGTGAGCTTTAAATTATTTCTTCATGTATTAAGTAGTCTAACACAATGCGTAGTATATGCCTACAAATATTTATTTTCAGATACTGATAGGAACAGTACATTTCGATTGAAACTGTATTAGAATCAAATGATTAAATTTGATAAATCTAGATAAGTTCAATTGAACCTTCATATAATCAGAATCCTGTTCTTATTTGTCAAAACGCGTATTTATGCATGTATGACTCATACAGCTGCTTGTGCTTATTTAAAATTCCCGTCTGCTAGATATCTTGCATGAATGCAAATATGTAAAAAAAACTCATATCTGTATAGAACGCATAAGCAGTTGGAGTTAAGCATTCAACGTTTGGTCCTTCATAACAGCAAAATTCTCGTATGACTCGTTGGTGGAAGGATAAACGAAACGAACGAGCAGTTTGTTCACATTCAGCAGAATAATATTTTTCGTAAACATATGTGATCCTGAATTTACATACATACATGAATGGAGAAGATTTCGGGAGGAGACTTCAACTGTGGCAATAGCACTCAAGAGGATGGTGTATGCTTTTATCAGAAGGAACTGGAAATTAATGTGGAATGTAACCAGATAAAGAGTATCAATGCACTCGTTGAGTCACGAGTCGATCTACCAGCCAGTCAGTCAGTCAGTGGAGCTTTTAAGAAGCATATTTTGCTGTCATCGATATGCCGACCATAACAATAAAAGTTTATCGGTTGATTTGAATCTCATCACTTCCATCCATTTCGTCGGCTGTGCGGTTGCCTTGATTGAAAATGCCGAAAGCGACGAAAAGCCACTCTATTCAACAAGCCTGCCTGTCTGTCTGCAGCTCTAGCTGTGTCCGTCTATTCTCTGAATCGTTCGACGAAATAACCCGTCACCTTCAAATGGAAGCGCAATGTCCCGCGGCGACGGTTTCTGTTTATAGGAGTCCCTCCGACCTCCAGCTTGTAAAGTGTCAATTTGTGTAAACTTCAAAATGAATTTATTAATAAGGAGGAAATTAAATACAAATTGAAGCGCGTCTTTGTGGTGGAGAAAGTCAAAACAAATTGGAAGGTTCACAGATGAGATTTTAAGATTTATTAGATTTAGGTATAGCAGATTGAAGAACGGGTCCATTGTCAATATGGGCATTTCCAACTATTACATTTAAAATATGGAGACCTTGTGACGCCTTGCAATGATCCAGTGACCACTGATCACGCTAATCGTTTTTTTTTTTTAATCCGAATAGGGGGATTCGGGGCATAATGAACACCGGGGGCGAAATGGACACCCCTGTTTTTGTCGAAAACTTTCAAATTTTAATGCAGAAATGTATACTCCTTTCAAAATATCCAAAATATTAATATGGTGGAATTCTTTAAATGTTGAAGCAGCAACAAATTAGGTATTGTGAGCGTTTGAGTGTCTTCACCATAAAAGTTTGGCAATGAAGTATTTTATTTTTGATCAGAATTAATTTTGAATAAATACATAGCTATGTTGATGTAGTAGTCGATTAGGAACGAAACTGGAAATCACGAATGTACGCGCATTGCATGATACTGTTTGGCTTTTTAGAGAGTTTGGAAAAAAAATCAATCCCATGATTACCATGCGAGCAACTGCGTCGATGGGACACAAGTGGGTACACATGTTACCCTTTACAGGCTTGTACCAATTTGCTGGTACGTCAAAACGTCTATTCAGAAGGCACAACCGCGAAGGAGAGATGAAATTGTGACAAGAGGAGTGTTCATGGTGAGGGCTAGGAGTCAGTTTAGCTTTCTATTCCGTAGAACCGTTACCTGTTCGGTAGCCTAGTTGGTTAAAACGCCGGTCTAGCGAAAACGGAGTCGTGGGTTCGAATCCCACCAGAACACGATTTTTTTTCACAATTTCATCACTCAATTTGCCAATTAATCAACATTATGTGTCTTCTAATTATCAAGTTTTTTCCCAGTACACCAAACTGAGTTGCACGTTGAGTACCGAACCTTCAACACAAGTCTCAAGAGCAAACTTATATGTCTCTGACAGATTTTGGGCCGCTAAATCCGAATCCGTGTACAAAATTTCAAGTCAATTGGTTTGGAATTGACTGAGTTATAGCGAAGAAATCAATTACAATTTGTTTTACAGCAAACCGATCTACTGTTCGAACTGAAAACGACAATTTGTTTTTAAACGTTTCTCACATTCTTTTCAAAAAGCACGGCACAATTCCGACATAAATGCTTTCTTATCGCAGAAAACAAAAAAAATGCGTTCTTGCATGCGGCATTGCTTCCATTGAAATGCTTTGAGTTCAAACAGGTTTTCGCCTGACCGTGCAACGCCATGTGAAACGGAGAGGTAACAGGGAAACCATGAGAGACGAGCATGAGCATAACTTTATGCTTAAAAGGTATAAAAGAACTTATCGATACTTTTCGTTCGATAAAAGGAAATAAATTCGTTCGAAGATAAGTCTGAAAGATTTCCCCCCACTAAGCGTCATGCTGCATGAATAACTGTTCTCCGCGTTAATACCGTCGCCAAGACCCTGTTGATGGGTTTCATTCCACAATCGATTACGTCCAACATCTCCGGGATCAGAAAGTTAGATGGAGAGTAGAGACTGTGGGCGAGGGACAGCCAAGAGTTGCGTGTTAGTCTCCGGTCTGGTCACTTTAGTTCCCTTTGCGGAACAGACCTAAGCCAAGATAAATGCTGCGGCCATCAATATGAAATTAAAATTAAGTGATCCAATTTATTATCAAGTGAAAATAATTTATCATGGAGTTGATAAGGCAAATCCAAATATACACGTTATGCCAAGTTTGCCGTACATAATGCTTTGCTGGCACAAAGCAAGTGAAGTGTGCACAACTAAGTGAAATGATAGGATAGAGAGAGCACCGTGGGATGATTTAATAATAATTAATGGAATCTCATTCATTCTGGCAGCTTGTAAATCAGAAGGTAAATTCAATGGAAAACATTGAGCCATCAGGAGTAAGGACGAGAGAAGTGCTTCAACTTCAAACCTGCTACTCAGAAGTAAACATTTACAGGACTTCTGAGCGCTACATGCAGTGCAGTTGTGGATTAAAGGACTTGTGTTAATTTATCACGAGTGCATCGATTAGCGAACTGCCTAGCTACTTGGCGGGATCCACTCAGTCATAAAGCCGTTGATTAGCAGATAAATTGATTTATTGCAGAAGAAGCGATGCAGCAAAATCTTATATTCAATTTCATGAGCAGTTTACAAATTACGTTACTAGGTATAGATGAAGCCTTCAATAACATTGTTTGTATGAAGAATCTATGGATATCATTGTATGAAGAATGTATGGATATCATGAAGATATAGTAAATTTCTCCCCCTTAGATAAATTTTAAGGGCAATCGTACCCATCTGAAGCACAGTGCTCCCATTTTTATCCTGGAAGCGCTATTTTAAGTGCTATATATTTTGCTTCTTATTATTGTATTTTTTCAGAAGGTAGCACGCATGATAACATGCAAATCTCAAGTTCAACCAAATTAAATGATTTGTGAAATTGATCATCTGTTTTCTTACTTACGATGATCAATCAACTTCATTTATGGCTCTACGTCCGTATCTTGAAAATTGAGATTTGCTTCTTTAAAGTTACTAGACGCATGATTAAAAAATGGACAAAAACTAGCAAAAACAAAGAAATTTAAGCAAAGTTTATAAAAATAATAATGATGATAACTGGCAAAACTGTTCAAATAGATCCGAATTGTTCTCAATATATCAGATAGGTACATTAGATATTAACAGATTTGATACTAGGATCAAAGAACTTAACATTGCTTTCAATTGAAGTGTTATCCAGTATGCCCTGCCCATATTCGAAAAAAAACTATCTAATATTAGGATTGCCAGCTTTACTGCTGATATAGGAAACTAAATATATGAATATTTTGAATACATTACAAGGTAGCAAAGTTGGAGTGGGTGCCATGGGCAGAGTAGTGTTTTTTAAAGATAACTAGCTGTATCCGGCAAACTCTGTCTTGCCTACTGCCTTTTTTGACGTTTCAAGTTTCTAGCCAAGACCAAGTTCCCGGTCAAAATGTATGGAAGATCGATTTTCAAAAACTCACAAATTTCCCATGTTTTTTTTGCCTCATAAACCTTCCTTGGGTGAAAACTAACAGAACAAAACTTAGACGTCCAAAATCGGACCTTCCGTTCGCAAGTTATGCGTGTGGGACCACGTATGCCATTGCATTTTTATATATATAGATTTTGAGCTAGCAACACTGCTAAATCAGAGGGATCAACTAAATTTATAGCCGGGGCCCGTGGCGTAGTTGGTCACACGTTCGCTTCATATGCGGATGGTCATGGGTTTGATTCCCAGCCCCGGCACTTGCAATTTTTCGTCAGTTGCTTTTCACCGAGACCGGCTGACACTTGACCCTCTTCTGAGCCTCATGGCTCAAACGGACCCGGATACCTGGACATCGGCGAACTGCTACTCATAATGGATCCCCAATCGGACTGGAAAGGAACAACGGCCATCCATCATCATCCTTGTGCTCATCATTCTACTAGGCATAAAGTAGAAAAAAGTGAAAGCAGCAGCAAGGCAACCAGTTCGATAAAGTAGAATAGAATCTAGGCGCTGTACAAAGTGCAGCTGTCAATTGAAATTGCTCACGTAGTGCCCCAGTGGACAATAGAGCTGTAAATTAGGTTAAGTGATTAAGAATAAAAAAAAACTAAATTTATGTTTGATATCCACAATAAAATGTCAATTTTGAATGTTCCTCAAACATAAAGATGGGCTATATGTCTTCACAGAGATTCCACCAATAATAAATGGTGGGATGGGTGGCTAGCACTGGTAGATATCAATCAGAAGATATGTACACTGAAGTTTTTTTTACGACGGCAATGGTCCCGCGTAAAAAAAAACCGCGTAAAAAAACCGCGTTATTTCAAGACCCGTCGTAAAAAAAAACCGCGTTATTTCAAGACCCGTCGTAAAAAAACCGCGTTATTTCAAAAAACGTCGTAAAAAAAGTCAAGTCACGTTAGATGTGGTGCTGACTATTTAACGCGTGTTTTTGAAAAAAACGCGGTTTTTTTTTACGACGGTTTTTGAAAAAACGCGGTTTTTTTTTACGACGGGTCTTGAAATAACGCGGTTTTTTTTTAGGACGGACCGCGTAAAAGAAACCGCGTAAAAAAAAACCGCGTAAAAAAAAACTTCAGTGTACGTGTTTCGAAGCCTGTGGTATCCAAGTTGGCGAATTTTTATTTACGTGTATTTTAATTTAAGTTAATTCTACACTTATACAGTACACGGACCTGCCAGATGAAAAGACCTATAGGGCACTGCATGAAATTCTCTACATCTCTTTTACTCTTACAGAAATTTTATAAACAACAAGGCCAAGAAACGTCAAAATGCCATACAAATTAAAAACAATGCGGTGCCCTATAGGCATATTTTCTATTGAGGTTTTTAATAAAAACATCAACAGGGTAAAAGCTGTTTACTTTTCCATTGAATTCTTCCAGTTGGCCTCAGCAGCCAAAAGTGCGGACAAGAACCTTCCAAGGTGGGAAAAACTTGTTGAATTAACATAACACAAATGATAATTCAAATTTACTCCTCGAATATCAAAATGATAAGAGGTTGTGTTATCATAGAGTTCAAGTTGATAACTTGTTATACAATATTTTGTTTAGCATTACATTAAATTGTCAACATGAAAAAATACAGGATTTGCTATCAATAAGCTATCATTCTGAGCTATTTTATCTACCAAAAAATATAAATCTACTTAACCGATATCGTCAGCAATTGAAAAAAAAATCCTATAATTTTCAACCAATGTGTTCAACTATTGCGCCAACCGCCAACAACAATCGCCCAACCGACAACCCGAGCAAAGTCTGATAGCAAATTGAAAACTAATTTTGATGTTGTGATATTGCAAATTTTGATAACTCAGGTTGTTGTCGTTTTGGTCGTTTTAACGGTTAAAACATCAAAAATGAGAGCAGAAAAATGTTCCTGTGACAGCAAATTGAAAACCATTCCTACTATCGATGATAGCAAATTGATAACTGTTTTTGTTATCAGCGCAAAAAAATTGAAAAATCGTTAAATGTAGAGTTTTTTGTTTGATATCAAATCCTAAATGCAATAAAACAATAGCACTAATGATATATGCCTAGAATTACTTTATATAGTTTACTAAATAATTTAAAAACTATTGTAACACTAAATATTTACATTAATTTGAAATGACAGCATTTGCAATTTGAAATCAAATAAAGTAAAGATAAAATGATATCAAAATGTGATATCAATTTGTTGCTGAATACAAATCATGTTTTCGATTTGCTGTAATTTTGTTGTTGGACTTTGCTCGGGAACCCCTACACCGTCCATGTACCACGTGGACAACTTGGAGGGGTGAGGGGGTTCCAGAAAAGCCCGCGCTTGTCCACGGAGAGGGGGGTGGGGATTCTTCAAATGTCCACGTGGACAACATTGACATTGAAAGAAGGATTTACAAATACAGTTCTGTCATACATTTTATTTCATTAACATTGTCTTTTAGTTGGAAGTGACTTCTACAACGAAAAAAAATCATGGTATTGGTTCACCGATTTGTTTTAAATTTTCAGATTTTCTAATTACTTAGTTTTCTTCATCGAGGAAAATTCTGGAGATTTAAAATGGAATGTAGACCATGCAAATGTTGATGTTTCGGTCAGAAAACTTTCATTGAAGTATGGATTTCTCAAAGTTTCATATCAACTTAACTAACAACAACTACTTCGAAGTTGCAAAATACATGTAGAGATTTGCAGGCTTATCTCAAACACTTTTTAGTAGCTTCCTTTAAAACTGAAGATGTTTCTATTGGATATGGAAGTCTAAATCTCAGCAATATAAATTAGTTTCGACTGTACTCTAAGCACTTTTTGAAAAGTTGTCTGAATCTGAGAAATATAAACTTAGCTCAACAAAAATCTAAGAAAAAATTACTTTATCTTAACCCTCTAATACCCAACCCCGCCTTTAAACGGGAATAGTTTGAGCATTTTTGTAATTTTTGTTTCGTAGAAAATCATTTTTTTATATTTTTGACTGATATTTAGGACTGTTTTGTATGCCTCAAAATGGTTTTTGGTGTATTTCAAAGCGTATTTACATTTTTTTTAAATCATTGCAAAATTGATGTTTTAGTCACCTTTTAGGGATAGGATATGATAGGATAGGATAGGATAGGGGTCAATGAAAAGTCTACGCTCAAGTCCACACTTGTCCACGGGGAGGGGGTGGGGGTCAAAAACCATGAATTTTCTGTCCACGTGGTATATGGACGGCCCCCAACGGGGCTCAGTGAGAGCGGAATCTATTTTTAGAATCGAGATTCATCAGACTCTCAGTTTTGGAAAAGCTTTGATGTGTGCGTTTGGAAACTGATAACATATTTTGTTATCATTTAGTATTTTTATGTTATCGCAATAGAGCAAAATTATCGATAACTGGATTTGTTATCATCTGATTATCATCAATTGAAGATGATGTTTATGAAAAAAAAAAAAAAAACAGAATGATAACACCGATAAAACAGTTTATTATCAATGGTATATCAGTTTATTATCCGTCTTTGCTCGGGATAGTGAACTCTTACTACTGGAACTGACGATCCGTAGCGCTATTCTAGTTAAACCAACCGCTAACGACACTGCACAGCTACCTAGGCTGATCAGCAAAAGAAGTTAATATTAAAGATCAACTTCTCTCTTCAGTGGTGCCAGCTAGTTCAAGAATGTTGTGTTATTATGATGCTACTTGACATCTGCAAAACTTATTTCATTTATTTTTATTATTTCTTGTTAGGTATTTAAGTCACTATGACCAGTTGTTAGATCTATTGTGACATATGCCCCAGTTTGTTTGTTTGGATATCAAGTTGACGTATTACTACTGTTAGTAATAATCAAACCTTGACTGTGCGATTGATCCCAACATAGTGACACAGCTCGGATAAACTGTACAACCGTATTGGGATTTCTTCTCCAGACATCGAGGGGTTCTATCAGCCCCTTGTTGAAAAACTCAATTCTTTTAATAGCAATTGCCGGACAACGGCATAACAAATTTTCCGGGTCTTCCCACATATAAAAAGGGTCAACAAATTAATTTTCTTGTGATTCTTTCCTTTTATTTTGCAGAAAATAGTGTAGATTATTTCGGCCGAAGAAGTTTTGAATTATCTCCTCTATTGGTTGAGATATTGGTTGATAACACATACTTAAAAGAAAGCTATGAGTGCATATATCAGTATAGCAAATATTGAAAAACAAAATCAGAAACAAATTTAGGTATCTAATAAAATCACTTATAAGAATTTACTAGCAACTAATGAAAATAAGAGCGCTGCCACTACCATCCCATCCATTAGAAACTTTACCGGTCTGACACCATTCAAACTCGAACAGCCATCAGACGGATTTGTATAATATGACACCCACCCACTACTATTCTTCATGATCAACTGGTGGTTCCACACCTCCGGCACGAAATGAAGCAAAGTAAGATTAAGTAATTTTGCCACTTCAATCGCAACCCACCAGTTTGAGGAGCACAGTGCCGCGGGTACATAGGATAAAAGCCCAATCACATAGCGCAAAGTTTATTAGCCGGCTGCACGCGGTCGAAGTAAATTATATTCGTATAAAAACCGCTTCGCTAGGGTTACCTTGTTTACAATAAAAGTTTGTATACATTATCGTAACGTAAGACGTGAACCAATCCCGCTCGGCATTAATGTACTACCGTCAGTGTGTTTGGCTCACGGTTCATTGTTGGTTTGATTGTAATTTTTCGTGGCAAAAATTGTCGGACACTTAATTTTTAAATCAGTAAGCTAAATCACATTTTGCATGAGAATGTAATTACCATGGAAAACAAATCGAACATTTTCCTGAAACAAAGTGCAATTAGGGAACATTGGTTTGATGAATTGATGTCAATTATTTTGACAAATATTTGTTAAATTGTAATGCGAACTTATAATTGGGATTTTTTATGATTTTTATTGGTATCTCATTCAATTATTATATTCATAGATTAAGTGTAGTGTATTATAATAATTATTACACACTACCATCCTAATTTGGTAAAATAAATTTAAACTATTATCTATGTTTGTTACTAATATATTACATTTCATTTGCTATAGCAATTATGATTTTTTATATGTTTTATTTTTCACCAGCGTGTCAGAAATACATTATAAAGCCTGTATCCGCAATAATCGGGACACAGAAATACGACCGTAGCTCTGTAATTGGTGTATGTTTATTATTTGTGCCAAATTTCACAAAAATCGATGCATTACTTTTAACTGGGAAAGAAAAACAAACAGACGTGGTTTTAAGCATTTTGTACAATCATGACAAATTTTTATTCGCATAATAGATGGTTCTTATACGCTACAGTTTAAAGTTTTGTGATGATAATTATGAAATTTCGTTATCAGTTATGATACTTATAGAGACACTTTCTTGCAAAATTTCATCAACTTTGATCAGTTGGTTTGAAAGCTACTGGTGTTGATAGGAGTGAGTGTTAGTAAAAAATTTTCGTGTTTTTCATGTGCGATATTTTCCTATTCATAACTATTGAATTTCTCTGCCAATTTTCATGAAATTTTCACAGAAGGTAGTTGATTATGTGTATATTTTGCTTGCAAAATTTGATGATTATTGGTCTAGTACAGTGGTGCTCATCCTGCAGCCCGCGGGCCGCATGCGGCCCACCAAGCCTTAAGATGCGGCCCGCGGAGTACTTTAAGACGAATCAAAATTTTTGAACGATTATTTGAAACTTCGTTAAATTTATTAAGGAATAAAACAAAAAAATAAATTGCTGATCAATTTTCACAGTGTTGAACACAAATTAAATGATAAATAAACAAAAAGAACAATCCGTTCTGGTAAGATTCGAAATCGCAACTCCAAAATATTTCGGCATTTCAGCCAAGTCATAAGTTATAAGTGGTACGAATCAAATGAAAATTCGTTAAAAATGTAATCTTGAATCATTTAAAATTAGTTGCAGTTTTTAAGCGCAGGCAATGCAACACTGAGTAAATATTTCACATTTCACCTTTCCGGAGAACATAAAAATACAAAGCACGAAGTTTTTGACAAAATTCTCAACAAATCTCAACTTGGTTGCCAATATTGTTGAATTTTCACTGTTTGTTTAAATTTCTATTATAAGACTCACACATTTTTCGAAACAAAACTTACGAATTCAATTTGAATTGTCCAAGCGAAACTCCTGAACGAACCTAAAGAAAAAAATCTCTGGCGAGATTCATAAAGCGTCTCCTGTGCCCTTTTGGAGAAACTTTTTGATACATTTTTGGAGAAACTCCAGGGAACATTATTGGAGAAAAATTTCAAGCAACTCTAAGCGAAATATGTGGACAAAATAAACCTGAAGAAACTCAATGAAAAAGTTGTGGCGATACTGCATGGAAATTATAGGAGCATCTCCTAGAAAAATGTTCTGGTGCCACTATAACCGAAATTTCTTAAACAACTTTAGAATAAATTCCTCGAGCAACAAAAAGAGAATTTTCAGGAGTAACTACAAACAAGATTCCAGGACCAACTGCGTCAAGACACAAAAGATTTCTAGAACGCCTGAGGAAAATTTGAACAATAAATTTGAAGCAACTTATGCAGCAACTTTAGAAGATAATGTTGAAGAAACTTCCGAAAATAATTGTTAAAAATCTATTTTTTAAAGAAATTTAATGATGAAGTATTTCATCAACTTTAGAAGAGACTTATGGCAAAGAATAAAAATAGAAAGAATGCCCTCTCTTGTCTTTTTCCATGTAAACGTCAAGCGACAAGACAAGTGCACGCAAATAAAACCGTTCCAATATTCAGGAACAAAAAATCACGAAAAACAAAATGCATTGCTTGTTCAAATACGTGATTTATTTCCCGTTAACGTGACCACAACATCCAGCATCCGTGAACAATTATCGTTCATTCTGGAACGCAGTTCATGCCTGCTCAATCAAACTAACTACTTCGTAACGCTTTTCAGAAATGCGAACCAAGATCACGATATTGAGATACTCAACAACTATATTCGTGATTTGGTTCCTAAGAGCGTGAACTCCCTTCATGCGCGCTGTCAAGGCTGATAACGCATAAACAAACATCCAGCCGGTAGCCAGCGCCCCGTGTGTGTCGCGAATATTTACTTCTGTCGAGTATACATATTTCTCTAGTCGACTAGTAATAATTTAACATCTAAATGAACTGATTTAACTAGAATTGTTGTTGCAAAAATAAAGGTAGTGAGTGAATCTTTCATCGCAATTAAAATAATTAGGTGTGTTCTTGTGGACGACTGCTCTTCAGCTGCTGATGTGCTGCTGAAGATATACGGGTGAAACAATTGCCCCGGATAATCGTTGATAATTAGTTCAGAATCTGATCGTGTTAAGTGCAGTGTATTTAATGATGAATGTCCATGGTCTTCGCCAATCATGAGCTTGAATTAATGTAAGTAAATTTTTAAAATGATAGTGAAAGTGCGATGAAAGTGCTGACAAAAATGGGCATGGCATTCTCTTGCCAAAGGCAGACCATGAAATAAATTATCATATCCGTGATCAAAGTCACGGTTACCAAAGGTAAACGTAAACAAGGTTCCTACTTCTGGGAACAACGTTCTCGTTTACGTGAACGGATTGATTGTTGATAGAACAGAAATCACGTTCCTAGGATTTTTGTGATGAGTGCTGCTCGATTTTGCAGGCGTTACGTACTGCTTGCGGAACATAGTTCTTGCCGATTCCCGAATCCATGATTTTAATTCATGGTGTATTTTTGTAAACCTTGTTCCAGCTGGTTCACAAATTCGTGACTAGAGTTTGACGTTTTCCAGAACGGTTTTCTTAGCGTGTGGCGTTCTCTAAGCGTTTCAAGGTGGAAGCTCTATGTAACAGTGTTCGTGATTTGTCATAAAAGAAGGTGGTGTGCGTATGTTTTGGTATCCGCATACATTCAGTAACGCACACTACCGCATGAAGGTTGAACTTTCATCCACAGATAGCGCTGCGGTAGTGTCCCCCCGAGCATCAGCGGAGTGGGTTTTCTTGATATTCTTATTCTTTGCTTATGGAAAGAATTTACTAAAATCTTCAAGATACTCATGGAAAATTTTCGGAAAAATCCGGAAGCTATTCTAGGAGAAAATCTTGGAAACGATTAACGAGGAATTCCTGAAGTAAATTCAGGGCAGTTCCAAAGGCAAATCTAAGAGGAGTTCTTGGAGGTGTTCTAAGAAAATTCTAGAAAAACTAAAAGAAACTTCAATATATTTTCTCGAAAACCTTCTGGAGCAACTCCACAAGAAGTTTCAGGAGAAAATCCAGCAAACCTTTTTGGAGCGATTCAAAAGACATTCTTGTAAAAGCTGCTTGACAAGTTCTTGAAGTGGCTTCAAGGCAATTTCTGGGGGCAACTTCTAAATTGTTTGTTTGAATTTCAATTTGAAGCTCAAACGTTTTTCTCAACCAAACTTATGAATCTAAATTGATCTCCACGAAGGGCAATAGATTAAAAAGTTTGACACTTACACAAGTTCTGAACAGTTCAGATTTTTAATAAATATACTTTAGAATTGTTCTTTTTGTTGTTTTTGTGCATCGATGTTTTATGCGGCCCGCAGGTCGATCCCGAATTGCAAATTTGGCCCGCGGTATCCTCCAGCCTGAGCACCACTGGTCTAGTACTTTCAATTGTAGAATCGAAACAATAAAGAGTGCTAACTAATTGCTTTCTGAGGGGCTAGGGGCTAAAATCACGTTCAGTCCCAATACATGTTTCGACTATAAAATTGTTGATAGCGCATCGATTTTTTTTGAAAATTTTACGTATGCAACAAACGTAGATTGAGAGGTTTGTGTTCAAAGTTTCACCCATTTCCATTGTCAAATTCAAAAGTTACAGCGCTGACAAGCAAAACTAGGGGCTGTACAAAATTCAATGGTGCACATTAGAGATGGTCGGGTTTCGGGTTTTCAAACCCGAAACCCGACCCGAACCCGGGTTCGGGCTTGGAAATTTGAAAAAAGCTCGGGTACGGGTCGGGTCCGGGTTTAAACAATTTCAAAATTCTCGGGTACGGGTCGGGTCGGGTTTGAATAATGTCGGGTTCCACTCGGGTTTGGTACCAATGTAGATAAATCAGTATTCAGAAAAATGTTTTATTTGTTGTATCCGATACATTTAATGATTATAAATTAAGTCGGGTTTCGTCGGGTTTATTGACAATTTTTTTTTCGGGTTCGGGTCGGGTTCGGGTTTGATCGACGAAAATTTTTCGGTTTCGGGTCGGGTCTGGGTTTGACGGAACAAAAAATTCTCGGGTACGGGTCGGGTCCGGGTTTTGAAATTGAAAATTGTTCGGGTACGGGTCGGGTTCGGGTCTGTACAATCTGAAACCCGACCATCTCTAGTGCACATTCTACTCTTTTATTGATACAACAAAAAGTACTGTTCCGATTCACATAAAATTTTGTAAGTGAAGTGAACACACCTTAAGATGTTATTAGGCCGAATTTGAGCAATTTTGATGTATCTATTGTAAAGCTACTGCTGTATTTCTGTGTCCCGATTATTGCGGATACAGGCTTTAGAGATATCATCTGTTTATTTATACAACAAGTTGCAAAAGGAGTTTCCTTTTTAATTAGCCGTGCAAATAGTAAAAGGGGTTTGCTTAGTTGCAAGAGTACTGAAAAAATGAGATTTGATATACCACATAGGGAACTAAAGGGGGTTAAACAAAAGTCCGCGCTTGTCCACGACGAAAGAGGGGTGGGGGTATAAACTACTGCCCAAGGGAACTATTTTAATTTATCAAACAGCTAATAAATACTATACCTTATGATTTTTTTTTTCAAATTTCACAAAATTTTGGAAGTAGGACTTAAAATAAAATAAATATCTGTTGACGAAAGGGTAGGAGGGGGCTGAATATCAGTATCTTTAGTCAATGTGGTGTATGGACAGCATCTTATACATTTTTTGTGCCTAACAATCGGCAACCAACGATCTTTACAGTATGGTTTCTTCTGTATGACAGCAATCTGACTTAAGCAAGTGCCAAAAGCACACCAACTCAACATACTGAAGATGAATTTTAGTTTCAATCAAGCATATCTCATTGGATCATTATGATATTAAAGTAGCAACTACAGGCGGGAATTCAAGCTTAATCTCAACTTCAAGCATATTCGTCCAATGGCCATCTGAAATGTGAAAATATCCAACTGTGTCTCGCGAAACGAAATCAGTGGGCAACGTGGGGAAGCGAAAATATCATGTTATTGTAAATTTATAAAGTCAAGAAGTTGAAACTCGATACTTATATTAGCTGTGCAGAGTATATCGGGACACTTAAAAATCTATAAAATGTGATTTGTTCGTTTATCTTTAATCGGGTGTGATTAATTTTGTATGAACACATCGTGGTCATATAGACTTTTGCGCGGAGGAAGCGAGCCAGTTCGTCTGTGACTACTTCTGCCAGGACCAGCACAGTGTGACGGCACACCGTGTGGTAGCTGAAGCGTGGTGTTGAAATGGCGTTAATTCCAAGAATATATTTATTATTCTCCTTCCTCGTGCCCGACGACCGACGGTCTCAATCATTCGCCATTGAAATATACTTTTCATTTTTACTCCGTGTCTGTTCGAACTGGGAGAGAATGCGTTAGTTCCTTTGTGGTGGCTCACAGACAGAAGGAAAGGATTTTACTTCTTGGTGTTATAATTTATGAACCGGAATACCGTAATATGTATTAATGAGGGGAGATGGTGTCATGTTATAAAGTCCACACGTAGTGAAACGATGAAAAATTACGTAGGCTCGCGTTTGATGGAGTGCATAATCTACATCACAATGGGTGGTCAGATGTCATTGTTTGCAAATAGAGGTGATTAGGCAGATATTATTAGATTTTATCACTCTAGCTAAAAAATAAGTCCAGGACTCTTACTACTTACACTTACAAAACTTTGACAATTCATCTCGGGAGTATAAAAATGCGTTTTTGTATCCTGTATATGCAAGTTACTTTAAAATTGCACCATTTTTTTTATTTTAACTTGATTGATGCAATGAACTTGTTTTTAACCTTCAATGCTAACCATAAATAATTTGAGAATGTCTGCTGCATTCTTCTTCATTTTCTATTTTTTTTTTCTCCTTGTTATTCTTTTTTTTTTCTTTTGCTTCTCACAGTTGTGTTTCATTGTTATTATTATTTATTTCCATTTTCTTCATTTATTTCTTCTAATTCCCCTACCCTTTTTTATTCTGACGTTATAGCTATACTGGGAGATATCCTGTAAAATCTTGAGTACCATTCGATGCAATTGGACCCATTTTGGCGATTTTGGAAAATTTGCCAGATTTTCATTTAAATTATTAACAATTGGTGCTCGATCGACTGTAAGGTTTAATCTAAAGGTTTTCGGCTACGCAGTCTTTATTAAATTAAACGATATTCAAGCTATCATTTGGTGTATCATTTAGCGATACAGTAATTATGGGTAAAAGGTTATTGCGGCCATAATAATTACAAAATGCACCATAGGAAAATCAAAATGCACCATAAATAATTAAGCAATGTACCGACAAAATGCACAGCTTTCTCCATAAATAAATAGAAATGTTCCATAATAAATTAAAAATGTAGCGGTAAACCAAAAAAATTTCTAGTTAAAAATGAAACATTGTATCAATAAAAAATTAAATAAAACACCATAAACAAATAAGTTTGCTCCATAAAAAATAATAAAAATATCCATAAATAATGAACATTTGCTCCATAACTATACCATATTTGCTCCATAAAAAATTAAAATTGCACCATAAATATCATCAAATTGCACCATTAACAAACTATAAATTTTACCTCAAAGAATGCAAAATCTACAAAAATTAATCAAATTCTGCATCATTAGCAGTATTTCAATGGCTAATAGCACTGGAAATATGTAAGTATATAGTAATATGTAAATTAAAAAAAATCAAATCTGACTATACATGTCAATGGTTGCTCCTCCGTGATTGATCTGAGCTGGTACCAATTGCACTGGGATCAAAATGAATAAGGGCTGGGACACTCCACTTATTCTAAAAGTGCAATTTAAGCAGCTCATACATTCTTGATCAATAACGGCGCCGGCCACGTCCTTATAGTCAGTTAGGAAGGGAAAGGAATGTTCTAACATTCTAGTGTGCTGGTTGTTGCTACTAAAGACCGAGATCACCTCTGCATCCCCACAACCAGCACGGATGCGATCCATGGATAGGGGTTATTTTTATAGTGTTCGTGATAGATTGTGTGGTGAATAAGGTGAATAAGGTCAAGCGGCACAGCACGCTTTGGTTGCATAACTTGTAGGCGTTATATATACTGTGCTGTGAGAAGAAGTTGGAAATGAGGGAAACGACTTTTTTCCAATTCGTTTCTGGTTCTAGTGAAGACTATGAACATATGAATATACATTAGTTGTATATGTAGAGAAGAGAGAGCGAGAGAAAGTGGATAGAAAGATATAAAGTAGGATGAAAGGAACGGGCCAGGGATTGAACCCATGACCTTCTGCATACGAATCAGAAGCGGTAGCCACTAGACCACCAAACCCGTTTTCTGCTCCTCCTGATAATCTAAAAAGAATCTAATAAAAAGAACGTCAGTTGTTATCAGGATACTTAGTTTATTTCATAATTATATAAAACATGGATTAATTTTTTGATAATTTTTCCGATCAAATTGAAATCATTAATAAATATAATATATTTACATTACATATTATGTAAACTCCAAATGTAACTTTCAAAATGCGGATTCTTTTAATACATGCGGCGTAGCCTGTGGATGCGTTGTAACTGTGTCGATTCGGTTATAGGTAATCCACAAATCCATGAATTTGCCCGGTATAATGCAAACAGAGATGTTATCCCGTGAGCGTTAACGAGTTCGAACAGCAAGCGATTATCCGGTAAATTGCATTCATAGTGTTTCCATCTTTTAAGTCGTTCTATCATAGATGCGTGCTTCGGTACATGGTTACTGTTTATTTTCTTCTTACTTTTCATATTAACATTATCCCATCCACATCCTAAAACTATATGTCGTTGGACACTGCAGCAATGGTACAATAAGATTAAATTTATGTAGCTTTTACATTCTTTGTGGTGAAATTTACAATTTTTTTATGGTGCAATTTGATTATATTTATGGTGCAATTTCAATTTTTTATGGAGCAAATATGGTATAATTATGGAGCAAATGTTCATTATTTATGGATATTTTTATTATTTTTTATGGAGCATACTTATTTGTTTATGGTGTTTTATTTAATTTTTTATTGATACAATGTTTCATTTTTAACTAGAAATTTTTTTGGTTTACCGCTACATTTTTAATTTATTATGGAACATTTATATTTATTTATGGAGAATGCTGTGCATTTTATCGGTACATTACTTAATTATTTATGGTGCATTTTTGTTTTTCTATGGTGCACTTTCGTTATCTATGGGTGCATTAAATAGGCTGCCGTAATTATGACACATACGAAATTCAGTTTTCAAATTAACGAGATTTAGTTTATTCCCTCTAAGAGGGGAGGAAATCACGTTCAATACACTGGAAAGAATCATCTAATACGATGTATTGTTTAGGCTATCGATCTCAACTGTCATATTAGCAAGGCTTATGTGCATTTGTTCCAGTTCTTGACATTTGAAGCTTCTTTTCTCCTGCGATTAACCCATAAAGTGAATGTAGGTATATCGTACAACGCAGCTATGAATGATGCACTCTGTCCGGAAATGCAGGGTGGGGTGTGTTATGTGCGCAGCTTTTTAATTGATCTTTTTTTGTACTTTCTCGATTATATCACGAGTGGAAAAAAAATCGCGTGATATATTGGAGCGTGATATAATTTAAACATTTTTTTTTCGAATGTATTTTTCAATCGACAGACACTTGGATTGCAAGAGCTATACCGAGCTCCAAATAAACAATAAAGAATTCCACCTCTATAACACAAAACAATATAAAAAGTTCGCACCGGATTTCTGAATCTAGATCATCAATATACATCCATTCCATAGAAAAATGATATAGTGCAAATCCGATTGTCGTGAAACTTGGTGGGTTCATAGTTCTTAAAAAAAATTAGATCCATATTTTTTTTATTTCGTCATTAGGGTGACCAATTAAAACTATGCCTTGTATTGCTGTTTCGAGTGATGCCTGATGTTTATTATTATTATTATTACTATTTATTAACGACACTTTACCATTATTGTGGCATTCGTGTCATACCTGATGTTTATGATATCCATAGTAACAACAATTCAATAACTTTCAAACAAAAAAATCGGTCAACTGGTTTTGATTTTTTGAAAACTATTAGTTTTTTTAAAAACCTTGATTTTTAGAATCACTCTATCAGAAAACTGGTCACCCTAATGACGAAATAAAAAAAATACGGGTCTAGTTATTTTCGAATAACTACAAACCCACCAAGTTTCATGACAAGAGGGTTTGAACTTAGTTTTGGATGAATATCGACTATACGGTTAACGTTATGTAGGCTGTTTAAACATCAAAAAACAGTAAAAACATTTTTTCAACATCTTCGTTTCATCTTTTGTAAGTTTTTGGGAGCCTCATGTTCATCGATTCTGTTCAATAATTTTGCAGGATAAATTTTTCGTGTATTTTGTTGAAGACGTTACCACACAATGTATTTTCATAACTTTAGTAACGCTGGGAAGAAAAGTTCATAGGTTATAGCTGTGGAAGTATTTATGAAATGCACTGTACACAAGCTGAAAGGTATTGTTCCAGCTGGGATGAAATGCCATGAAGGTAAACACATTTCATGGCTAAAAAAATGATGAACATCGAGAATCATGAAATGAATTAAATTCACACCAACCTTTTCGAACTTTTGCTCCCCAATATGCGGTAAAGTACGCATTGAAGTACTTATATAACTACACATAGAACTCGAAAAAAAAATAGTATTTTTTTAAGTAACATAATAGGGAACCGTTTAGGAAGGAAAAACAATATTATTTATTTTTCATCCAATTGTTATTTTGTGGAGACTGTTAGATGTGAACTTTGGCCCCTCATTACTCTTCTAATGTGCAAAGTATCACACTCATGACGATTCATTTGTCTTGTTTTGTTTGGATTGTATGCTTGGTAATATTTCTATTGATTCTCATAACGTGATATAACCGAAAAAAATTCCGTGCTTAAATCGAGAGTGATATAATGGAGCGTGATTAAATATATAGAACCGTGACAAAAACGAAAAACCACTGTATAACCTTACTTGAGGATTCCTCAATTTGAAAAAAACACTAGAACCAGTATCATTAGTGAACTCTCAGAAATAAACTGTGTCACTTATGACACTGATTAAACGGGGAAGGTTTAGCTGAGAAACAGGCTCTATTTTAGAATGATTATGATACTAGATTGGTCTACGTATAGCTCAGCTGGTAAACTCACAGTAACGGCAGGCTTTCCATGGCCAGGTATCTGAGTACAAATCCCGGTAGAGTCAGTCCACCATCACTTCATAACGGATTATTTAGCATCTTTATGCTTGGCACATGGTCCATGAATTCAAAAATGGACAATTAGCAAATCTTTCAAACATTAACTGTGTGTTAAGGACAAACGTCTCCAAATCCCACATCAACAGTGCATCAGAACTTCAGACGCACAAATCTCAAGAAGCAAGCTTCAAATAACAGTTCATATTATTATTCTGTTCTTCCTCACTTGTAATAAGTTTAAAATAAGAAGATCAGGTACGCTGGTTTTGTTTACGAAGAGATTTGTGCGCTCGAAATCGTGAGTAGGTGCCAAAGACGGCTATTGTGGCGGCCATTTTGGGATCCTAACAAGTCTGTCCTTAACGAAAGAAGCATATGGATGGTTCCTTCGCAGCAGGGGGAGTAGTTTCTCACTTGTATTGGTATACTGGATAACGAGTATACTGTTAGTGTGGTTCAAAAAATCGTTTTTGCTCCACACCGCTCATTCGATTCGTAACCACATTCTATGCCTTCTCTCAAAATTTGAGCTCATTTGGTTAAAAATTGAGACTGCACAAGCCCTTCAAAGTTTGTATGGGAATTACTATGGGAAAACGATGTTTTTCATTCAATCGACCGTAGTATTTCCCCAAGTGCCCTAGAGCGTTAGTTGACCCTTGGTACTCTTAGGCTACTCTATCAGCTACAACTTTGCCGAAGACTGCATTCGAATCGAATGCTTCATTAATTAGTTACCGATTTTTCTCCACAATCGAAATCTTCACTCATGATGATTAAACTAATCAATGGGCATCACTGCATTTTGCAGTGAAACATAGTAGCCATGATTTCAGTGTGCTATCTTTGGCGCCACATGCAGCAGTTTTGCCTGCTGGGAAGCTGGAGGATCATTGTTAAAGTTTGTCCAGTTGGATACAAATCGATAATTTATTAATGAGGCGTCCGATTTGAATGCGGTCTTCGGCAAAGTTTTAGCTGATAGAGTAGCCTAGGAGTACCAAGGGTCAACTAACGCTCTAGGGCACTTGGGGAAATACTACGGTAAATTGAATGAAAAACATCGTTTTCCCATAGTAATTCCCATACAAACTTTGAAGGGCTTGTGCAGTCTCAATTTTCAACCAAATGAGCTCAAATTTTAGGAGAAGGCTTAGAATCTGGTTACGAATCGAATAAGCGGTGTGGAGCAAAAACGATTTTTTGAACCACGCTAGTATACTGTGTACTAGTCTTTTAGCAATTAGCAAATCTTTCAAACATTAACTGTGTGTTAAGGACAAACGTCTCCAAATCTCACATCAACAGTGCATCAGAACTTCAGACGCACGAATCTCAAGAAGCAAGCTTCAAATAACAGTTCATATTATTATTCTGTTCTTCCTCACTTGTAATAAGTTTAAAATAAGAAGATCAGGTACGCTGGTTTTGTTTACGAAGAGATTTGTGCGCTCGAAATCGTGAGTAGGTGCCAAAGACGGCTATTGTGGCGGCCATTTTGGGATCCTAACAAGTCTGTCCTTAACGAAAGAATCATATGGATGGTTCCTTTGCAGCAGGGGGAGTAGTTTCTCACTTGTATTGGTATACTGGATAACGAGTATACTGTGTACTAGTCTCTTGGTTAACTATAACTGACTCACTTTATTGGGTTCACAATAGTTGGTTTTATACAATATGATTGAATAGGATTGTTACAAAGGGGTACATTTTAGGAAGAACACAAGTTCTTCTGTTTACTACGATTGTTATTCTATTGTACATTGTTTACAAAGAGTTCTATTTGTCTATTATTTCGTACTGGTTATGTTCTAAACTGGTACACTTGGAACTAAATATTCTTAATGGAATTTAATTTAGTGGATAACAACACAAAACGGGAGAAATCGGTGTAAACACTGTGTAAGTGCTCAAATAATATTAACCCTCTAATACCCAAATTTTTGATTTTGATCTAAATATCATTTTTCGTCATCTAAAATCGATTTAAGCATGTTTTGGAAGATGATTCTTTTTAATTCTCGATTTTGTAAATTTCGGTTTTTGATTTTTCTAATTTTTATTTTTGAACATCCCTCCACTTTTATATTTTTCCTGGAAGCCTTTTCGGTATGCGGATTTTTTGAGACGAAAATATTTTAAGATTTTATGACTATTGTTGAAATAATAATATTTTAATTTTTTTTCATTGACAATTTTATTTTCCGTGTAATTTTAAGGAAAATAATTTTAGAGTGTATTCGACTCCCTTGAACTATTTTACTGTGATAGTATGATTTGGGAAAAATTTAAAATATGTGATTTGTAACGATTCAATACAAAATAAACAATGACTTCTGAAAGGTGACTAAAACATCAATTTTTCAATGATTTTTTAAAAATGTAAATACGCTTTAAAAGACACCAAAAACCATTTTGAGATATACAGAACAGACCTAAATGTCAGCCAAAAATATAAAAATTTTGATTGTCCACGAAACAAAAATAACAAAAATGCTCAAACTATACCCCGTCTAAAGGCGGGGTTGGGTATTAGAGGGTTAAGCTCAGGCGCAGTTACTGCTTTGGCTGATTTAAGTTTATATGACTGTTTTATTCCAGCGTATCGAAAAGGTATACAGAATATGTATGTGGACTAGGGTGCCAATGGAATGTATGGGAAAAATTTGACCATCGAATTTCAAAAACGGGTAGTGCTCAAAAGTTTCGTCTCCTCAAAAAAAGTCCTCATGCAAAATTTCAGCTCAATCGGACTTCGCTAAGGGGTGGCCCAAAGCGGTCAAAGTTTGGCTGTTTTGAAACACGAAAAATATCGAAATCGAAAATTTTTGTTTGATGCCAAATGCCTTAAAAGTGCATGAAACGTCGAGATCTGGTGTTATCTCAAAAAATTTTTTTGGAAAAAAATTGACTTTTTGGACTTAGAAAATTTTTGAGTTGGGAGAGTGAAATGAATTTGAAATGGAGGATTTGAATTTAGTTGCTGAAATATTCATAGCAATAGTACTGGAACATGTCTTATATCATCGTTGGCAACTGCTAGCATATTATATATCATATATCGTTAGGGTGGTTCACTTACATATTTTGCATTAGGGTGGTCCTTTTTGTAGAAAAATTTAAAAAATAAGATAATAGTATTAAAAAATCTCTTATATAGCTGTAAGTCATTTTCAATGTTGAATATATATAATATTTCATTAGGGTGGCTCATTTTAATTTTAATATTTTTAATTAAGGTGGTTCTTTGAGATGGAAATTAAGAACAAAAAAATATTTCCAGAAAATTTTCCTGACATATTTTTGTATAGTTTAAAACCATGATGTTTTATTGGCATGTTACACTTTGTTGAGATATTCCTAGACCAACATGTGGAAAGGGCGTAACAACCATTGCGAATTTCTGCTTCTCCAGTCCCTTCCGGGCGTATCCTCAATTATTCATGAAATCTTTTATTTTCTTTTTTAAATTTTGATTTTTTTTTTGGTGCTTCACTTATTTTGCATAAGGGTGGTCCTTTTTGTAGAAAAATAAATAAAAAAACGATAATAGTATTTGTATTTGTATTGTATTTTCCGTTAGGGTTGTTTTTTTTTGGAAATTAAGATCAAAAAATACTTCCAGAAAATTCAACCAGCAATATTTTTCGTATAGCTTCAAGCCATGATTTCCTGCAAATCTATCGTTGACTTATCTATAATGGGATATTCTTTAATTATTATCTCTCCTTTCGTTCTATTGCATTAATCATGGCATCAGTATAGTGATTAAAACCGATTTCTATCTACAGAATTAAATATTGTGGTACGGACTACCAAAGAGATTTATTTACTAGAGAAGTTCATCTCAATGTTAGATTTTGGAAAGTTTTGTGAGACTTAATTCGAAAATTCGAGTAAACATTTATTCAGCTGTTTCTATGAGGAAGAAGAGTTTAGTTTGAATAGTAAAACTGTTTGTTGAACCCCTAAGATGGGGAAGTTTTTCATTATGCGGTATTTGCAGATATAATTTACTTTTGCAATGGTCATGCCCAAGCATGCCCGTACTGAGCGGATGAAATTTATGCTCTTTTGATTTACAACACCAAAATTATCGTATTCATGCAATCTTCCTATCTTAACTGATAGAAGGGTGTTGAAATAATTTAAATGTCTTTACGAACTGTCAAAAAACCTCAACGCAGTTCCGCACGGAGCGTTAAAATTCACCCGAGTAAAATTCTCTCCGTGTGCTCAGTGTGGTACTGCGGGGCGGTTTTTTGACATTTCGAAAAGACATTTAAATTGTTTCAATATCCTTTTATCAGTTAAGATAGGAAGATTTTTTTAAATACGATGATTTCGGTGGTGTAAATCAATAGAGCATAATTTTCATACGTTCAGTGCGAACAATCCTGGTCGTAGTAACAGGGAAGTAACGAAACAGTGGGAACGGTTTTGTGATATTTACTAAAATCATGCTGATAGGTTTTTGGTACATTACATCGAATATATGTTCCTAAAATACATATGATTTTTTTTTTTGAACTTTTATTTTCATTTTCTTTTTTGTTATTCCTCTGTGCAGTGGCGTCGCGTAACCTCACTTTTTACCTGTGCACCAAGTATAAATTCTTGAATTTTTTGAACAAATTTGCTTGTAATAATTAGAAAATGATGAGAATAGCTGCTTTCACTCATTTCTATTTCGATTTTGATCATAAATCCCCTGCAATTGCAAGTTTTAGGGTCGGTGCACAGGTAAAAAGTGAGGTTACGCGACGCCACTGCCTCTGTGTAATATCAGTTTCCAACAAGGATTCCGGAAGAGAGAGCACATAACACAGCGAAACAAAAACTATATTTTGGTCTGTCTCCAAAGCAAACTTATGTGTCGCTGACAGTTTTTGGGTCGCTGAATCCGAATCCGGGCTCAGATTTGCTCCAGCACGTCAGGATTTTGAGCTAAACCTCAATTTGAAAACTTGCATGCAATTTTTGGAGGGTGACTTGTATGGGAAATACCATACCTAACATAAATCGCTTAATACTATCAAATTCGATATGGTAAAACGAAATATTTTGCATGAGTCGTTAATTCAGATGTTTATTGACCAATTAACCTTTTGATTGATTAAAAAAATATTTCCATGCTTTATAACTTGCAGTCAAAAAGCCCAAAATCGCATATTTTGCCCTATAAATTGAGGTATAGCTCAAAATTGTGACGTGTTGGAGCAAATCTGAGCCCGGATTCGGATTCAGCGGCCCAAAATCTGTCAGAGACACATAAGTTTGCTCTTGAGATATACCAAAAGTTAATTTTTATTACGCTGTGTTATTCTATGTTTTTGTTCGTCCCATCACGTTAGAGTTTAGGTTCACTCACCACTTCGGTATGCTATATGGTAATCTTGTAGCTAAGGTATGTTTTGTTTAGATAGATAGAAAGCAACCTACTGTTGTTCTTTCCCCAGCAACGTTACTGTGTTTTCAGAAATGAAGCAGCCCAAAGCAAAGAATCTTTTTAGAAAAGATAAACAAAAAACCTTTGTTGCACATCATCATCGCCTATCAAGCTGTCATAATTTGGATACGTTTAAAATCAGTTTATTATTCCTTATTTTAAACCATAATAAAAATCTGGACCATCATTTGTGTTGCGGAACAACCATTGCAAACGCTTACTTACTTACTTACTTTCTTGTCCATTCTGGGCATATCTCAATATATTATGCAAACTTTTCCAATTAACAGATAGAGGAGAGTCAGCTCTATCTGTTACTGGTAAAAAAATCCAGGGACATAAGAAGCAGAAATTCGCAATGGTTGTTACGCCCTTTCCACATGTTGGTCTAGGAATATCTTAACAAAGTGTTACATAAAGAATCATGGTTTTAAACTATACAAAAATATGACAGGTAAATTTTCTAGAAATATTGTTTTGTTCTTAATTTCCATCTCAAAGAGCCACCCTAATTAAAAATAAATGAGCCACCCTAATGAAATATTATATATAGTCAATGACTTACAGGTATATAAGGGATTTTTTAATACATATTTTTTAAATTTTTCTCCTTATTTTTTAAATTTTTCTACAAAAAGGACCACCTTAATGCAAAATATGTAAGTGAACCACCCTAACGATATATGATATATAATATGCTAGCAGTTGCCAACGATGATATAAGACATGTTCCAGTACTATTGCTATGAATATTTCAGCAACTAAATTCAAATCCTCCATTTCAAATTCATTTCACTCTCCCAACTCAAAAATTTTCTTTCAAATCCTCCATTTCAAATTCATTTCACTCTCCCAACTCAAAAATTTTCTAAGTCCAAAAAGTCAATTTTTTTCCAAAAAAAATTTTTTGAGATAACACCAGATCTCGACGTTTCATGCACTTTTAAGGCATTTGGCATAAAAAAAAAAATTTCGATTTCGAAATTTTCATGTACCCCTACCTTGGGATATTTTTCGTGTTTCAAAACAGCCAAACTTTGACCGCTTTGGACCACCCCTTAGCGAAGTGCGATTGAGCTGAAATTTTGCATGAGGACTTTTTTTGAGGAGACGAAACTTTTGAGCACTACCCGTTTTTGAAATTCGAAAATTCGATTTTCATTGGCACCCTATGTGGACTGTCTTTAGTCAATGTTTTCAATTACCAAAAAAAGCAAGCTATATCGCCAGATCCATATAGACGATGCGGTAAGCACGTTGGTGACCAGCAAAACCATGCTGAGAGTGACGAGTTTGATTACCGATCGATCCAGGAACTCTAATAATGCTTAATTTAATTTTACAGCTCGTTTGTCCACTGGGGCACTGCGAGAGCGATTATAACTGATAGCTACACTTACACAGTTCTGTACAGCGCCTAAATTTATTATTTTCTACTATTTCGAACTGGAATTTGTGCCAGTTTCACTTTTATACTCTGTTCAAGGGAGAATGATGAGCACAAGCATATTGATATGTAGCTGTTGTTTCTTTTCCAGTCCGATTGAGGGTCCATTATGAGTTGCCGTTTCGCCGATATCCAATTATCCGAATACAGTAGAGCCACACAGCAAAAAATTTGGAAATATTCAGGTGCATTATTTCTGGCCATGTATCCATTTTCAACCGTAATTTCTCTCGATTATATCGTTTTTCCAACAATTATCACATTCACCATGTACTCTTCCGGTTTTCACCGGAAAGTGTCAACAAACCCGTTCCAACAGACACATAGAGAAGCAGTATCATTATTATCATCCGCCTTCTAACTCGGTGAAATAGCCGAGAGGTAAGGGATATGCTTTATAATCAACGGATTAGAGTACGAATCCATACCAATATTTTATTTATACATGATTCATCTATCGATCTGGTTCTAGCTATTGCTAGAACCACTTTTTAGCTGATGCGACTGATGCGCAGCGAAAATGATGTGGTATCACAAGATTTTTTTTTGTGTATAAAGAGCTCAGAAGAGGGTCAGTGTCAGACCATCCGCTGATGAAGCGAACGTGTGAACACTTCACCACGAGCCCCGGCATCTATGTTTATTTCTAATATTAATATCCTGTTATACTTTAAAATACTCAATTTTGATCAACACTGATTTTTTTTCGCATGAGCTACACATTGTTAGAAATGATGAATGCAACAATAAATATGATAATGTCACAAAAAAAACACAAGATCATGAATTGATGCAACTTCAACTTACGCACCCTGTAATTGTATGGTATAAGAGAATTGAAATCTTTCCATTGATATTTACGCAGCACCGTTGCTTTTGTGTGTCGTTCAAGTGACGGAGAGTGCCATTTTACCAATTATACTAATTTACTATAACAGCATCATACTACCCCCATTCATTTGTCGAACAGAAGGTACTCTCCATGATGATACGCGTGCATGTACACGCTTCCAGCTGTCCATCTGTTGGGAAGAAGCATGTCATAAACAGACACATATTTTAATAGTTTTCTTTTTCACCGTCACACAACAGTCAGTGCGTGGTTGGGTTGTGGGTTTCAGTTTTTATTCTTAAGTAAAGGAATGCATCAGAAGTCTTAAAATATAGTTTGTAAAAAGTTTATCAAAAAATAAAAACCAGTGTATAACATATCTCGTACCTAGAAACAAAACCCAGAAGAAGACTTTTTCAGTACTTTGCCACTTTGTTTGAAGATCTCCTCAAATCATCTATAATTAATTTTTATCTTAATTTTAATTTCTAAACCAACATGAGAACAGGACAGGATAACCATTGCAAACGCCCGCTTCTTTAGACCCTTCTAGGCGTATTTCAATTAGTTTGTCAAAACTTGTTCCGTTTAAAGATAAAAGAGATTTACTGGTAAAAGATTTTATAAATATTTGGCAATATGTCTTCGAGGAACGGGAGAAGCAGAATTTAGCAATGATACGTACAGTACGTACAGTTGCTGATTAAGCAATACCGTTTAGTGACATGGCGCGTTTGGGGAAATTTTTCTCTACGATAACGCGCTTCTTTTTAAAAAGATTCATCCCTCTCAAAGTTCGATAGATTTTTTTAATTTTTTAAGATGCACACTTCATGTATTAACAAAAGTTGTAAGAAATATTGTTCTGAATAATTTTGTTTGGGTGTAATTAGAAATTCAAATGCAAGGTAACATCCTGTACCGATGTCAAAAACAAAAGCAGTTGCTTAAATATTGTCTTATTTGTACGATTTGATGATGAACACACAACGGTAGAATGTAGCGCAGCGTCATGTGTGGGTTGCACAGATCAAGCAGAAAGAAGCGAACCATATAATCAAGACAAATCACTGCATAATTCTGTGATAATGTATCAACATTTGCGTTCACATATGTGTGACAGCTAGCAGAAGTGAACGAGAGCAGCAAAAGGCAAAAGTTAATGAGCTTAATGCATTCTATTTTATCTTCGTTTCTTTCCCAGATGCCTCGGACTGAAGTCGCCTTTCATCCAGTTCCGGTCGGAGTTCGAGGTGCTCTCGAATAACAGCATATCATTGAACCTCACAGAAATACGACACAAACTGAAAAGTGTACAAAATTTGGACCACTTCATTCGTCCAGTGGATAGTGGTCGAAAGGATGACGGCAAGAGACAGCTTCTTTCGGGTTCTGGGCTGTCTCCATCGACTGGTGTGGTCAATACGCTTCCTAGCAACATGACGATTACATTTCTGACCACAACACCCCCATCGTTCGTGAATCATTTCGAAATAACGACAGAGAATGGCTATTCGAACGATATAGACGTAGAGAGGAAAAGCTTCAGTGAACATATGATATCTGATGATAGCAGTAAAAAGGAAAGAAAATACATCATACCGTTAGCACTGAAGACCTCGTCCAATGAAAAGGAGAAAACATCGTCCATATTTCATGGATCATCGACCAATATTGACGACCTCAAGCGCCATATTTTGATGCTGCAAAATCTGACTCAGTCTGATAAAAACTTTCAAAGCAAATTTGTGGTTTTCCCTTCGTTACAAAAGAATGGAACAGAGTCATCAACCGTCACTGCAGTACCAGTTTCGACAAGTGCTCCTACGACAACAACAACATCTCGTCCTCCTTTTCACCAAATGCCAGTGCTCCAAATTAGGGAAGATCAAAGTGCGGTTAAAACGTTTCCTGAAAAGTTCACACGGCTACGGCCAACGATCAATATGCCACGCCAAATCCTGCCCAACTCTCAAGATATATTATCCGATAATAAAGACGACATGTTCAAAATGGAAAAAATTACAATAGTCCCTCAGGTTTTCTTACAGAATGACCAAACTCCGGATTCCTCCGCAGATGAAGAGAATAATAACAATAATTACGGCCACAATAACGACAGAAAGAAAGAGATCAAAGGAAATGACGGAGAGAGTATCAAGAATAAAAAACCATCGCCGCTCGTCCATCATGGAACCAGTCCCAGCAGAGAAGGGACAACACAAGAGATAAGCAATAAATCTCCTCTGTCGGCCACAATACTACCATCGGCACGGAAACTCGGACGCAACAACAAAACCACATCGGCGGCATTGGCGTCTAGCACGCTACAAACAGCCATTGCCGCCAAAGATGCTGAATTCGATAATGCCTCTACACGTGGCACCAGCAGCAATGTACGGGGAAACGGCAAGAAACGAAATCGGAAAAATAAAAAGCCATCCGAACAACCAATTAACTCCAATCCGGTTCATGATATCCACGATGGAGTACCGAACCAAAGCTCAAACAAGACCAAAGCCGGCAGAAAAGGTGCTAAACGCCTTCAAAGACTCCAGCAGAAAGCATTTATGTTGCAGCAATTAACATCCAGCTCATCGACTGTTGCGTCTCCTCCTGCAACGACCGCGACGAACTTCAATCGAAAACTTTCGCGCTTCCGCCGGGCTGAACGGCTTACGAACAAAGCTCTGCGAACTCAGCTGGAGCATACTTATGCCAAAGATAGTACAATAGTTCCAATATACGGATCAATTAACGGATCCAGTGTAAGTGCCATAACCGGTCTAGCTAGTAGTAGTGTAAGTGTTAAAAATACCACAGTTTTTTCCATTGATAGCGGAAATAACAATGGTGGCAATCACAGTGAAAAAGATATAATCAACCTAAATCCAGACCTCTGCTACAAAGTGACCGGGTTAAGTGGAGGACAACAGAAGTTATGCGCTCAGCATACAAGTGTCATGCCAGCCATAAGCCGCGGTGCAAGAGCTGCCATTCAGGTAATGTACAGAAAAAAGAATGGTTATATCTAGGGGAAAATCTTATATGGAACGATCAGTAAAGCAACAGGTTTTAAATGATTATAGGCACTCACTAGTCACTCACAGCAATATCAAGATAGGAAGAATTACTGTTTTTTTTACCTGTATTAACGAGATTTTGTGCCCTAGGCTAGTTCATCTCGGGACCCACGCTTTACTTCCCTTCCGAAGGAAGAACTCACATTTTGCGAGTTTGTCGGGAGTGCGATTCGATCCCAGATCCTCGGCGTGATAGCCAAGTGTTCTAACCATCACACCAGGTCCGCTCCACAGAATTACTGTTTCCTATATCATATATTACAACAATGGACCTTCTCGTAATTTCACATGGAAAACGCTGCTAAGGACTGTATCGGAAATGAACTATAAACGTTCACAATTGCCTAAAAAATAATCTGTTCGAAATAAACATAACTTTATTTTTGAAGGTACTATAAAAATCTTTTAAATAAAGAATGGCAGTTCTGATTTTCAAAAAATAATTATTTAACTTGGACTTTTATCTCAAAGAATGTTCTTGAAATTTTGAACACCTCTTAAAAATTTGAAATTGCGAAAACTGTGGGAAAATATTCTATTTTTAGATATTTGAAACAGAGCATCAAAGTTCGACCAAAAAGTATGTGTTTTTTGGGATAGACCATATTCTGAATGTTGGAGGTTTTTCTATCCAAAATAAGAATTTTAAAAGTCGGTATTGAGTGATATGTTATGTGTACATAACTGCTAGTAATAATCATTATTTCCCAGATTTTTCCCCGTACAAATTTTTTGAAAAGTTAAAAAAAAAAAAAAAGTTATTTTGTGTGGTATACTCATAGAACCATATTTTCAATAATACTAAACATTTTCCAAATTTCTTCAGGCTGTTCTAAACTTAACTATATTGTGAAGATTTCATAGAAGAACCGGAATGAAAAGACCAACCGTGCTTCGAGATAGAGCATTTTGAACGTTTATAGTTGATTTCCGATACAGTCTTTTTTCTGACTTTTTTTTTGCTTTTGTTAACGTGCATTTTAACTAATGCTAATACTACACTGAGGCTTAAAAATAAATTCAACTTCAACTAATTCCGACTTACCAACCTATATTCTTGATGTTCTTCTGAAGCAAGTTATATGTTTAACTCGTTGTGACCAATCCATATTTTTTGGAGAAAGAATCGATCAGTGCCTTTATTTCATTGTTGGTAAAAAAAAAAATGGTGCGATTAACCAAGCCATATATTATTTGTTTATTATAATTTGTTAAGTTAGTTATTTTTGTTAATAAGACTGAGTCCACAATATGCCACACGTTTCGGTTGGCTGCTGCTTTTTTTTCAACTTCAAGAACGTCCTGCACTCGCCAAATCACTCTCGACCTAGTCAGCCCACCTTATCCGCTGTGCTCCACGTTGTCTTGTACGGTGTCAGGTCATTCGACCGAATGGTCATTGCGTCTTCTTCTTGCCGTTACGTTTCCACTGGGACAAAACTTACTTCTGAGCTTAGTATTGTAAGAGCACTTCCACAGTTATTAACTGGGAGCTCCCGCTTCCAATGACCATGTTGCATGTATAAAACGTATGGCAGACACGAAGATACACTACAGCCAAAGTAGTCTATGAAATTTCCTTCATGAAAAGTTCCTGGACCGACCGGGAATTGAACCCGTCCCCCTTAGCAAGAATTTTTCCTTCATTCAAATCATTTTTTTCCTTCTTTTGTTTCTAGTAACATTGTCAAATTAGTTTTCGGCAATAATTGTTGAAAAAGGTAAAAACCACAGATTAGTTTCCAGTTTCATAACTGCTGAATTGCAATTCATCCTGATGACCATTCGGGCCAATGACACTGCACCCTATTGTACCATTCAGATTTTTTTGCGAGCACAATCTTTGCAGAGTAACTTTTCGGCATTCTTGCAACATGCCCTGACAGAGCCGTATCCTTCTGGCTTTGACAACCTTCTAGATGCTGGGTTCGCCGTAAAGCACTGCGAACTCGTGGGCCATTCTCTCACCGTTCTCATAACGCTGCTTTAGACCGTCCCTAGCATGTATCGCTCGAAAAATCCTTGCAGGCGTCATTAGAATTCTTTTAGAATTTTTCCCAAAAAGTTCCCAGATATACCAGTAACAACCGTTCGTATGTATCAACTTTGAAATTCCTTAAAATTAGGTCGAATTATGTGTATGATTCAGGACTCCTTTGTACATATAGGGTAGTGGAGGTATTTTGGACCGGGCAGGTATTTTGGCCCACCTAGGGAGTTTTATGATATTTATCATATAATCTCTACTAAATCTTGGTAAATTTTGATTGGAACACGTAAAGTATTCAACTATGTGATGACCTTTATTGTGAATGTCAGTTAAATATGCTGTTCAGTATCAAAAATAGAGAAAATGTTTTCACTTCCAATGAAACGCACGGAAAAGCACCAAAAACAAAGAAGGTGACAAATTTGTAGTCGGATTCAAAGAGGTATTAAATTTTACCAATAAATATTTATTTCATGTGAATGTAGTTAGGGCCTTGTAAGAACTCAAAATAAACTGTTCTTAACCTCGGTGGAGCGATAATATTTATTAAAATGGTGGTTTGAGGTATGGCCAAAATATGTTCAACATAATCAGATGTGGACATATGTTGGACCACCTGTCAGATCCATCTCTCCAGTTCCTTCTAAAGGGAGAAAATATTCATGCCAATGTAATACTCTAAAAACAGATAAATAAAATAAGTTGGGACCTTCCGTGATCTGGGTTGTTATACGGTAATTTTACAATGAGATTGTTGTGGGTTCGACTTGTGTCCTAACAACTTTTCGACAAGTTGAAATTTTCAGGTGTTCAGTCATCCAGTTTAGAAAAGTTGTCCTTCTCGGCAATCAGTTGATGACTGAGACAATGTGTTATCTAATGTATGTTTGATAATTTACGTGTCATTCAAATTATTTTATTTTTGATGGCCTTTCCCTAGGCCTTTCCACTCATTACAATATGTGTGGAACGCCTTTATATTTAGCAAAATCACTAGACTTTCACGCTTCTATGAAGCGTTACGTAATTTATGCACGGTGACTGACGTCATGCAATAGTTAATAAATACACGTTTTGCGTAACATTCATTTTATGAAACATCATGCTACAATGCGTAAAAACTGGCAATTGCAACAAAATTTCATCTTTTTTATCATTACGTAATTTTTAAACGTTCCCTGCCTCAAAAAATGAATAGAAAAGATGTAAGCCTCACGTAGTTTTAACTATGTTTAAATTTTTGCTGAGGTGGCATTCATTTCATCAATCAATTGAAGTTTAATTTGGTGGGCCAAAATATGTGCACTTGGTGGTCCAAAATAAAATCAGGTGGTCCAAAATAGAAGCCCAAGATCCTTCAGGAATTTTGATATTTCTTGTATTTACTACAACAATTTTAAGTTCTGGTTGGCCTTTTTCGATAGAAAACATGTTGCTCTACGTAATGCCTACTTAAATTATCCATATTTTGAAGTAGAAACTTTCTCTTTTCGCTGAATTGTTCATCCACTTCCTAAAGGGGTCCAAAATACCTCCCTTACCCTATTCTATGAGAAATTTCCAAGTTTGTCTCTGTGAATCCTCACGCAGTTATGCGCACCGTCCATAGTTGCTTTTATCAATATGTAAGGGGATCGACTGTGATTGGTATTATGCTAGCGGGGATTTTCGGCTTCCAGTCTCTATGTAATCATAAACGGATATTGGTTCAACACCTGACGTTTCGGTCACATATATTGTGCCTTTTTCAAAGGATAGATACAGTCCCTCCGTTTACTCTCGTGAGGTTATGTATGTATTAAACATAGTCGCACGTCTTCACTTCAGACGAACGAACGTCCTAAACACGCAAAATGTCCTAAACACGCCATTTAGTCTTTAGACTGTAAGCCGAAAATCCCCGCTAGCATAATTTATCAATATGTATTGTAAACTTCCCGGGTTAGCCGTTCTTGTAACCAACCCATGTTTTATTTTTCTTAAAAACAGTATTTTTACTAAATGGCACAAAATATGCTTTTTTAGGCATTAAATCTAAGCAAAACACAGTTTGATCTATTTTTGTAATTATTAGTTAGGCATCATACACAAATCCATCGTAGATCACTTCCCGTTGCATTGCAAAAGTCTACCAATAGCACCAGGGCAGGTATCATAAAAAAAAGATGCACTGCACACTGAACACAGTTGGGCCTTTAGATCATGAAGTTCTTAATTGCAGAACTTGCAGAACATCTGTAAAAATACCTAAGAGTCACTCAGTTGCTTTCTGAAGCTCGTGTACATGCTCATGACAAAAAAATCTATACCGCGCGTGCCTTGAAACCTTAAATATGACTCAAACTTCAAAATGGTTCAACCTAATGGGGTGTTGCTAAAAGGAAGGTTATGTAATATATACCTCTTCTGATGCCAGATGTCCACGTGACTCAATTTTTTAGCTTCTCAGTATAATTTAAACTACAGCTAAAAATGATATGAAGTTCCGTAGTCTGCGGGTTAAAGCATATTTAATCTAACGGTAAAACACGTGATCAATTTCACCCTTGCGATCAATTTAACTCCGGTTTACAGTATGCCTAATATTGTGGTTTGTGGAGCGGACCTGGTGTGATGGTTAGAACACTTGACTATCACGCCGAGGACCTGGGATCGAGTCCCACTCCCGACAAATTCGCAAAATGTGAGTTCTTCCTTCGGAAGGGAAGTAAAGCGTGGGTCCCGAGATGAACTAGCCTAGGGCTAAAAATCTCGTTAAAACAGATAAAAAAAATATTGGGGATGTTTCGTTGTTGTTAACCCTCTAATACCCAACCCCGCCTTTAGACGGAGTATACTTTGAGCATTTTTTTAATGTTTGTTTCGTGGACAAATTTTTTTATATTTTTGGCTGCTATTTAAGACTTTTCAGAAATCATTGTTTATTTTGTATTGAATCGCTACAATAAACATATTTTATTTTTTTCCCCAAATTATTCTATCATAGTAAAATAATTTAAGGGAGTCAAAATTACTCTATTTTTCTTAAAATTACACGAAAAAAATGGTTTGCTTGAAAAAATAAAAATAAAGAATCATTTTCCAAAACATGTTTTTACCGCACGCAAATAAAACCGTTCCAATATTCAGGAACAAAAAATCACGAAAAACAAAATGCATTGCTTGTTCAAATACGTGATTTATTTCCCGTTAACGTGACCACAACATCCAGCATCCGTGAACAATTATCGTTCATTCTGGAACGCAGTTCATGCCTGCTCAATCAAACTAACTACTTCGTAACGCTTTTCAGAAATGCGAACCAAGATCACGATATTGAGATACTCAACAACTATATTCGTGATTTGGTTCCTAAGAGCGTGAACTCCCTTCATGCGCGCTGTCAAGGCTGATAACGCATAAACAAACATCCAGCCGGTAGCCAGCGCCCCGTGTGTGTCGCGAATATTTACTTCTGTCGAGTATACATATTTCTCTAGTCGACTAGTAATAATTTAACATCTAAATGAACTGATTTAACTAGAATTGTTGTTGCAAAAATAAAGGTAGTGAGTGAATCTTTCATCGCAATTAAAATAATTAGGTGTGTTCTTGTGGACGACTGCTCTTCAGCTGCTGATGTGCTGCTGAAGATATACGGGTGAAACAATTGCCCCGGATAATCGTTGATAATTAGTTCAGAATCTGATCGTGTTAAGTGCAGTGTATTTAATGATGAATGTCCATGGTCTTCGCCAATCATGAGCTTGAATTAATGTAAGTAAATTTTTAAAATGATAGTGAAAGTGCGATGAAAGTGCTGACAAAAATGGGCATGGCATTCTCTTGCCAAAGGCAGACCATGAAATAAATTATCATATCCGTGATCAAAGTCACGGTTACCAAAGGTAAACGTAAACAAGGTTCCTACTTCTGGGAACAACGTTCTCGTTTACGTGAACGGATTGATTGTTGATAGAACAGAAATCACGTTCCTAGGATTTTTGTGATGAGTGCTGCTCGATTTTGCAGGCGTTACGTACTGCTTGCGGAACATAGTTCTTGCCGATTCCCGAATCCATGATTTTAATTCATGGTGTATTTTTGTAAACCTTGTTCCAGCTGGTTCACAAATTCGTGACTAGAGTTTGACGTTTTCCAGAACGGTTTTCTTAGCGTGCGATTTTGGACGACGAAAAATGATATTTAGATCAAAATCAAAAATTAGGGTATTGGAGGATTAACAGATACTGTTGTGATTTGGTGAACCTTTTCTTATAGTTCACTATTTCAATAATAATTACAGTGGTAAAAATTATTGGCAAAATGCAGATTTTTGTAAATGTCACGTAGACCTGTTTCATGCACATGCGAAAGTTCAGATTTTGAATTCGCTAGCCAACTAAAATAATATGCGAGACGTTCATAATTTTAATATTGAATAATTTGACAAAAAAAATCTTTCATTCTACACAATTACTAATTGTTCATCCTTTCACGTATTATTTCAGGAATGCAAGCACCAGTTCAAGCACCGCCGATGGAACTGCAGCACCATAGAGGACGACACCGTTTTCGGACCAGTTTCAAATATAGGTTTGTAGACTTGCCCTATCAACAGACTGTGACCGGGTCTATCCTATCAGGTTTCCTTTTCTTCGTGCCGCCTTTGAGGTTCTTTATTTTCCCATGTGTATACAAACCGCCAATAGAGCTAAGCTACCTCTTACCTGCTACTGCTGATGGTCTCTGTCGAAGGTACCTACCACTCAAATCACGGTCCATTCATCTCGGGGTATGTCGGCAGATGATTTTCTCTACTCATTTTTTCTGCTTCTTGCGGTCAAAGAAAGTGTCCTTGAACTGTGCCATAATATGTAGATGCGAATGTATCATAATCCTTCATAAGTATACTATGAATAACAGAAATTATTTAGTGGTTTGCTTCGAGTTGCCTTCTCAAAAATTTGACTTTCTGAAGCATATTAAAAGAGACTGATTCAAAGCGTTTTTCATTGTTATTTTTCTTGGCATTACATTCTCCCTGAGACAGAGCATACGTCTCAAAAACGAAATCCACCGTCTTCAGACTGACAAATCAAAGTCTTCAACACAAAGCTAAGGCTAGCTGTGGACATATTCTTTATTTTTTTTTTATCGCGGGGTTTTTTTTTCTGAATAATAGGCGTGAAGTTTAACTGAATATTGTCCACGTTTTCATAAAAACTAGTCTCACATAAACAAATGTTTATTTCTTGTAGGTAGTGATATATATATAGTCACAGACTAGCAGTGATTAAAAAAATATTTTACAGTCGATATGTACTCTAAATATGTTGCTTCAGCTTATTGATGAATATCTTTTCAAACGAATCACATTGCAGTCTGTGTAACAAAAATATTCCTTTGCTTTTATAGTCAATGAACCATCAAATGAACGTTTTTCAATGCATGGTAGATTTCCACAGACATGCTGTTATCATTCTCCAGCGTGGTGAGTTCTTCTCGCTAAACTCGCAATTCTTTGTGTATTCCATACATAAATACTTTGGGATGGAGGCCAACCCCTCTATACAAGTTGATGCCGACTGCGGGTTGCTTACAAAATGTACCCACCCGCTTTGCAACCAATCCAAGCGATGATATCTTTCTATCTAACCGTATCTTGCATGAATGGAAAGCAAGAACCATGAACAACCACTGCCCGCCACTGCTGATCAAAAACAGTCAATCCTACTAGTCGACCCGTTTCGAACGCAGAGGAAAGTATAAGGTTAAGGATAAATGCAGTTTCATGCTCGGCACAGTTATTGTTATACGCATAAGCACGATATGAGAGGGATCTGTCATAACGTAAACCGATTATAAATTAATCCCGAAGAACAGATTCAAACGCAAACAACCAAAAAATATTATCTTTTCAATTAAAATCCGATACCTCTCGATGTTGAGAAATGAGCATTGAAACTGAAACACAAGCATGATCAAACGGAAGTAAAGCCGACCTCAAGTTACGCAAAGTCATCACTGAAAGCTACTGCTGCCCACGATAAATGATGAATAATGCTTGCATCGTCATAGGAAGACCGCCTCTTGTTTATTCTGAATTTAGTTGAGTGGGTTCAAGGAATGGGCTCTCTTTTTCCGATGCACATTAGGATTGGTTTAAGTTTTACAGCATGAAAGGATGTGATATTATATTTTCAGATTTTATTTTTCACTATTGCCAGAATGCCATAAAAATAGATGTTATTATTACCTAATACAAATACTAAAACAAGTTAGCCCTGTAATTAGAAAACAATTATAACGTCATTGGAACATCTCCAACCTCTTTTTAAGTCCGGCGCTGGGTAAGCGAAATCAAATGGGGTAACATTGGGTATTATTGGCAGGTTTGTTCTTTTCGTCGTGGGAGATTTTTGTAGGTCAAATTGCCTGAAACTTGGCCTTGGTATAATTTGGCTTGGTTGGGAAAGACATGACGCCAATTTTGAGTTCAACAGATTTAAAAAACAAACCATGGCGAAGAGAACAAAACAGCCGAAAATACGTAAGTTCCCCTATACTGCAAAGACAATGAAGAATCTTAACATTTTTATACACTTCTCCAATCCAAGACAACATTTGTCAATGTTTGTTTTGTATACATTGTAGATCGACTCATAGGGCACTGCATGAAATTCTCTCCTTCTCTTTCACTCCTACAGAAATTTTGTAAACAACAAGGCCACGAAACTTCAAAATCCCATACAAAATCAAAACAGTGCAGTGCCCTATAGATCATAATTATTAAAATCATATCGAAAGTATTGCCATACTAATTACACACAAATCTCATAATACTGGAAATGTTTCTAAATTTAGATTATTGTGTAGTTGTTTGCATCTAAAGTACTTTAAAAGATTCTATTAAAAGTAAAAGTAAAGGTTAAAATTTTACGGAAAATAATGCTTTTGGAAAATTGTACCACAAACCTTAGAAAATCGCGTATTTAAGTGCTGTTGAAATGAAATGAATGATGAAATGAATGATGAATGTCATGGTGGGTTTTTGTGGGCCGAATTGCCTGAAATTTAGGCATATAACTCAGCTTGATTGGGAAGGATTTGAGGCCAATTCTGAGACCAACCGGTTTCAAAAAACCCCCCATGACGAAGAGAACAAAACTGCCGAGAATACGTAAGTTCCCCTATATATTTTCAATTTTCAGCAATCGTAAAATTCATGTCATTTAACATCTGGCCTATTTTCTATGAAATAAAACTATTTTCAAAAATCATTACTATAATAAAAGAATGTACTGAACAACGAAGCAAGGGTGGTTAAATTTGAACTACACGTCTTCATTTTAAAGCCTTGTAAAGTTGTCCGTTTTATAAATTGAACAGTCCTTAGGACCATATCAGGTTAACTAAGGCGACATAACAGTGCGAGGAAACCGTAATTCTGAACAAGGCCAATATTGAATATTGAATAGCGTTTTTAAGGAAAGTCGATAGCATTGGCTTTCAATATTAGAGTTAGAGCGCTTTCTTGTAGGTCCGGTCTAGCCGCACAAGTTCCGCTTACTTACCTTACCGATCAGGCTAAGGCCGGGGTGACCTCTGCTGTACATAGTAGCCGCCTCCATTCCACTCGGTCCATGGCTGTTTGTCTCCAGTTCCGCATTCTGCGTAGGGTCCGCAGATCGTCCTCCACTTGGTCGACCCACCTAGCTCGCTGCGCTCCATGTCTTCTTGTACCGGTCGGATGACTCTCGAGAACCATTTTAGTCGGGTTGCTATCCGACCTCTTGATAACGTGACCCGCCCAGCGCTCAGTAGTGTGATCGCGCGATAGTTCCCGCAATTCAACTTGTTGCTCTTTTCGTAGATGGAACACACGATACCTTCTATCCACTCCTCCGGTAATACTTCCTCCTCCCAAATCTTGGAAATGACCCAGTGTAGTGCTCTCACCAATGCTTCTCCACCGTATTTTAGAATCTCGCTTGGTAGTTGATCTGCTCCAGCGGCTTCGTTGTTTTTCAACCGGCCAACCTCCTCCTCAATCTCTTGGAGGTTAGGGGCCGGAAGTGTTTCGTCCTGTGCACATACTCCTAGATCTGTTACCACGCCACCTTCGGTACTTGCAACGTCGCCATTGCGGTGCTCATCGTAATGCTGCCGCCACCTCTCGACCACCTCACGCTCACTCGTGAGAATATTCCCGTGATTATCTCGGCACATATCGGCTTGCGACACAATGTCTCTGCGCGAGCGGTTCAGCTTCTCGTAGAATTTTCGTGTGTCGAAATGATCGTGGTAAAATTTTAAGTCTGTATCTCAAGGCTAAGTGGTCCCTCAAGGGACCTAAAGTTGTCAAAAATGGTATGGGCCAAAAAAACGTGAAATTTTTTTCGACAAAAAAAATACGCTATTCTACTAAAACCGGTGATTTTCAGACCCAAAAGGGCCAAAAATGTGCTTATAATTGCGATATCTCTACTAGATACGGACTTCAAAATTTGACACGATCATTTCTTAGCTGAAACGATCATTTTCCACTAACGAACTTATAACATTTTTAATTCTTGCAAAATAAGAGACGGCCTAGTCTGTCCTTAGCGCGGTATAGCTCTTCCATCGCTTCGCGATCTCGTTCTTCTTGCTGGTGCTTCTTCATCCGGAAGACTGAGTTCTGCCTGTTCCGCGCCTGTCTGTAACGTGCCTCATTCGCTCTCGTACGGTGTTGCAGCATTCTCGTCCATGCTGCATTCTTCTCGTCGCCATTGAGGTGCTCATCGTAATGCTCCCGCCACCTCTCGACCACCTCACGCTCGCTCGTGAGAACGTTCCCGTGATTATTTCGGCACATATCGGCTTGTGGCACATAGCCTCTGCGCGAGCGGTTCAGCTTCTCGTAGAACTTTCGTGTGTCCTAAGCGTGGTACAGCTCTTCCATCGCTTCGCGATCTCGTTCTTCCTGCTGACGCTTCTTCATTCGGAAGACTGAGTTCTGCCTGTTCCACGCCTGTCTGTAACGTGCCTCTTTCGCTCTTGTACGGTGTTGAAGCATTCTCGCCCATGCTGCATTCTTCTCGTTTTTCAACTGTTCACATTCGCCATCGTACCAGTGCAGTCGTTTCTGTGATTCGGAGTGGCGAAGCCTAGTGCTGTAGCCGAGGTACTACCTATGACGGATCGGATGTCCCTCCAGCCATCTTCAAGTGTAGCTGCGCCAAGCTGCTCTTCCGTTGGTAGGGCACCTGCTAACTGCTGCGCGTAGTCTTGAGCCACTTCTACGTTACGCAGCTGCTCGATTTTGAGCCGCGGCGTTCGACTTCGACGCGTGGTGATAACTGTCCAAAGTTTTGAGCGCATGCATACAGCGACTAAGTAGTGATCCGAATCTATGTTCGCACTGCGGTATGTGCGAACATTATTGATTATATCTGAGAAAAAATTACCGTCGATTAGAACGTGGTCGATTTGGTTTTCTGTTTGATGGTCGGGTTATCTGCTTTGTGGGAATTTTAGCGGGGGAAGAAGGTGCTTCGGACTACCATACCACGTGAGGCTGCAAAGTTTACACATCGCTGGCCGTTATTATTCGATACGTCGTGCAGGCTCCCTTCCTACCTGCGCGTTCATATCGCGGGCAACGATTTTCACGTCAGGCGGCGAGAAACCATCGTATGTTTGCTCTAACTGCGCGTAGAACGCTTCTTTCTCGTCATCAGGTCTCACTTCGTGTTGGCAGTGGACGTTGATGGTGTTGTAGTTGAAGAAACGACCCCTAATTATCAACATGCACATTTCTGCGTTGATCGGCTGCCACCCGATCACACGTTGTCGCATCTTGCCCAACACTATAAATCCTGTTCCCAGTTCATTGGTGGTGCCACAGCTTTGGTAGAAGGTAGCCGCTCGATGCCCGCTTTTCCACACTTTCTGTCCAGTCTTACAAAGTTCCTGCGACGCCACGATGTCGAAGTTGCGGGGATTTAGTTCATCGTCGATTATCCTGTCACATCCTGCGAAACCAAGAGACTTGGAATTCCATGTTCCAAGTTGCCAATCGTAGTCCTTATTTCGTCGCGTGGGTCTTTACCGATTGTATCGAGTAGTATTTTCTCCTATGTTATTCGCAATGGGGATTTTTACGGGTGGCTTATTGGGCCTACGCCAACACTCCTGTTTCGCCGGAGGGCCATCGTGCCAGTTCTGTTTAACGTCCCAACCGACACTGGGACGACCACGCTGATGGGGCTACCACCTTGGATCTAGCTGGGCGTTGTGCAGCGTTTCTTACTCAGCAGCTGGATGCCAGAACAGACGCTGTACCTCCTCAATCTAGCTGAAGTCAGAAGGACAACAGTGCCCAGGCTGCACTACCAGCTAAACACACAACTCTTAGCTGGCGGTCTTTGTCATCGCTTGACCCATGGAAGCATGAGGTAGGAACTTTTGAGGACCAGAGCTATGTTGGACGCTCTCCTTATCGACTCACCGTTTTGTAGCACAAGATCCGCATATATCATATTTTTAAATTCAGCTTCTGAAATGAGCTGTTGGAAATAGGGTCCTAAAATGAAAAATATTTTCCTGGTTTTGTTGTATAACACGAAAAAGCATGCTATTCTGATATGAATAGTATTTTTTCCGAACTTAAAACAATAACAGTATGTCAATTTCTTGATTCTGCTTTAGCTGACAGAGCCATGTGGGAAATTACACTGTTGAAAATGCTTTGACATCCATGTGTACAACAGAACATGTGCTCGATGAACAAATTGAGATTTTAAAAATGAAAAGAAATCCACGTACTCCGGCGAGACTCGAACTCACGACTCCCATTTTTCTAGACGGGCGCTTCTATTCCTTCAAGCTACGGAGTCACTCAACTCTCTCCGTCGCCAGTAGGCCTAGAACTGAACTCGATTCCACAGTCGCATATGGTTATCTTCTTTTCACAATCCAAACCTCCTTCGGATGGCATTAGATAAACATCTAACACATACACTGTTGTGCACATGTGTGCCAAAACGGGAGTGGAAATTATTTCTAATTGTCAAGAGCATCGTACACCGTCTCCCAATCACTTATGGGTATGACAATTAGTGTGCGGTCGGACTCTCGACGGGTCGGTCCTCGGCCGACCGATTACGGTAAGGGTGACCGTGACCGTAGTACCTTACATTAAGTTGCTTGACGTAATATGAATACTCAAGAAATGAGTATGTCATATTAACCAATGCTTGATCGATTTATGCAGAAATTGAGATAGGCCTTTAGGAGCCTATTGAATCTAGACAGAGATTTGATTTAATTTCCGTCGTACGAAGCACCGACCAATAATGATCGAGTGTTTTGTGCACCACGCCTCAATCCTCATAAGTCCAAATTACTAATTCAAATTAAAATTAAAATATACTAAATGTAAAACCCCATAAATTTCATTAAAATAATAAGATTAAATTAGCATTTCTCGAAGTCTTCGTGGCGTGGAGCGGACCTGGTGTGATGGTTAGAACACTTGACTATCACGCCGAGGACCTGGGATCGAATCCCACTCCCGACAAACTCGCAAAATGTGAGTTCTTCCTTCGGAAGGGAAGTAAAGCGTGGGTCCCGAGATGAACTAGCCTAGGGCTAAAAATCTCGTTAATACAGATAAAAAAAAAAAAAAAAAAGTCTTCGTGGCATAATTTGAATTCGATTTCCGTCATACTTTAATGTGGACACTATGGTACATAGGATGGTCAAAAATAATAAAACAACCATAATTGTTTAAGCCCGTCAAATCCTTCGCCATCCAAGGAAATTAATAATTGATGTAGCTAGCTTTTTTTCTTTTTTCTCTCTCAGTCTCCTTGATGGGTTGAAAAAGGAGGCCCCATTTTGCAGCAGTAAAATCAAACATTGGAGTACCACAGAGCTTTTCTGGGGTGTGAATTATTGGTCAGATCAATACGTGAATCGTGCGGACTGAAAATTGAACGGTGGTGATCGATGAAAAACCGTTTCGCGAACTGCTGCTTTGATGCGTTTTTCTTCGGCATATGCAAATCAGGAGGAAAACGTCAACTTGTAAGTGGAGTGAAATTAAAACGTGAAATTAAGAAGATTTATTCGGTTATGCATTTTATTGATTGTCTTACATTTATGCTTCCATCTATTGTGTCATCGGTGAAATAGCCGACAATCGAATAGCTTAATCGATCGCTGAGTCGTTGAACAATAAAAATAATGCGAATATCACTACTGTTTGGGGGCTGTTCATAAACCACGTAGACTTTTTGGGGGGAGGGGGGGGGGGGGGGTTCTGACCAAAGTCTACGCTCCATACAAATTTCAATTTTTTTTGTATGGACAAAAGTCTACGAGGGGGGAGGGGGGTGGTCTAAGATGGCCAAATTTTGGTCTACGTGGTTTATGAACAGCCCCTTGTGTCTGTGATGTTTCCTTCTCAAGTTTTCCACTATCAAGCAGAATGTTTCAAGTCAAATGAACAAGTTCATAATGACTGACGACTAAGGCGGCGTGTGCAGGTTTTTCTTCTAATCGTTAATCACATTGCAATTATGTAATTTATCATCAACATTTTACATTGCCCTCTTCTTCATTTGTGTTTCTACAACGACGTGTCGGTATCTTTGAGATGTGAGCAGCTTTTCCGTGGTTCTCCTCCTCTTGCTCTGCCGGACGTTAGCTGGCTGATGGCGTGCTTCGGGCACATGTTATAGATTCTTCTTTACGATGATTGAGATTATATTTTTCCTGTTTATAATTGAGTTTAATATTTTCTCTGCCATGGATAGTACCTACATGCAACTCCAAACATAACCTATATATGCACACAAAGCTGCCGATATGTTGCCCTCAGCTAGCTCCGAGCAACCCATCTACGTATAGCGTGCTAAGAGCGCACCCCGTTACCCCTTGAAGTATAATGGTAAAATGTTCACTTACATCTGATTCGTCACGTCACTGAAATGTGTTAGATTATAGCGAGTTTCTCTTTTATTTTCTGCCGCTCGCTATGGCCAATGGTTCACAATTTCCTCTGCACATAGAGTTCGTCTAAACCCAGTAGCAGACCTGCTAGATCTCTTCGCAGGTCCCTACCATTTTTTTTATGATACTTCATTCATTCGTGTATATTGAATATTAGCTACTCTTCCAATCACGTCACACAGCTGGAATCGTCTATCCCGGGGAGATCGACTATTTGCGTATGAAAACGGATTGAAACTCATGTTAATTAGTTTATACAATTTACAGAGAGCGAATATTCGGACGGAGAAATAAAGCTACCCTTCATATTTGGAACATGCAGCGAAAACATTTCGGTAGTTTAGGCAGACACAGTCGTTGGAAGTTTAATAACTCTCAGACGAAAAATAAGAAATTATATTGATTAAAAATAAATAATCAAAAAAAAAAACATTTTTATTCAATTCAGTATCATAATTTCTATTTTATACTTACTCATTTTAGTATCATAATGACCTATTTTTCCGTGCTGGTTCATAATGCAACTAAAATGAGTTGCATAATGAAAAAAGTTGCATAAAGTTCATAATGCAACCCATTTGAGTTGCATTATGAACATTATGCAACTCAAATGGGTTGCATTATGAAAAATATCATTGCATAAAATGTTGTAAGGAACTCGTTGCAAAATTTGATTTGTCAGCACTCTTCGTATTTATCCAACTCGGCAAGCCTCGTTGGATAAATGTACGACTCGTGCTGAAAAAATCAACTTTTTGCAACTCATTACATAAATAACTATTTGCAATTCAGTGTCATATTTTTTACTACTCATATCAGTATCATATTGGCCAACTTTTCCACACTGGTTTCTTATGCAACTCAAATGAGTTGCATAATGAAATATAGTTGCAAACTTATTTGAGTTGCATTATGAACTTTTTGCAACTACAAAATTCTATTTTATACTTGCCGTTTCGGTAAGGTAACGGCCTACTTTTCCTCGCGAAACCAAACGATTGCATTGTGATTCATAATGCAACTCATTTCGGTTTGATTGACAACCTCAATCTGATCTCAAATTCCACGGCTAGAGCTTGAAAAACTGTAACGGTTATAGTACGGATTGCTTGATTCAAATTTTGTGTTTAGCACGATGAAGCACGTGGCCGTTCCCATTCAACCACAGCGAAGTACGATGATATTGATGGAAACCATCATATTCTAGTGAGCATTTTTCTTTCATTGCAAAACTATAATGGTATCCAACTCGTTGCAAACCTCGATTTTTACAGCACTCGTCGTATTTATCCAACTCGGCAAGCCTCGTTGGATAAATGTACAACTCGTGCCGAAATAATCATCATTTTGCAACTCGTTGCATAAAAACTATAATTTTTCAGCGAGAAAAAAATCAAAACTAAAACTGATATTTGTTCCAAAGCTGATCAAAACATAAGATTGAAATCAATAGTAAAAGCTTTACTTTGAACACAAACTTAAAATTGCATTGCGGTGATTGTTGTTCTTTTGTTGTCATTCGACTTCCAAGCTAATTCCCAGTTTCTTATATCACCTCGCTTCCTGAAATCACGTCCCCTTTCGACAGGGCAGTCGGCAATAAAATTTTCCCATATGGAACACTCAATGTTACCCATCCCGGAAAAAAGCATGACAAAAGTGGTTGTAAATCCCTAATTTGTTCCGGACGTATGGTAGACATTATGGAAATATTACGGTGACGCAGGCGACGTCATGTAGCTTTACTGCGGAGGGTTTGAGCTGATATTTTTTTTCTTCTACTTTATAATGAACCAACCCTCACCGATGATGTACCGCATATTTTTTACAGTCGATCATACAAAACGCTGATTTGCATATCGTCAAATCCCCCTTGCTCGTCATTAGTCAGGTTTAACAATGAAATCATAGCAGCATGTTCAAATTGAATGACAAAAAAGCACAAACGATACACTTTTGTCTATCTAGGTCAGCGCTTTAGAAAATTGCATTTAGCTTTCGCATTTTTTCTTTTGTGCATAACGTCCACACACTCAATTTATTTTGCCGAGTTCAGAAAATAAATTGCCGAGAATCCAACAGGTGACAGCTCGGTAAAAGTTCAAATTGCCGACTGACCGGCTAAAGAAAGAGAAGCTTGAATGTTAAACTTTGAGGAACACTTCGGTAATGCATTATCGAGAATTTCAGCACCCTATAATACCAAAGTTCAGTAAATTATTATTTTCTTATCGGATTTTCAAAAAGAAGAAGAAAAACAAAATAAATAGGATAATTAAGTTTTATTATCTGTAATTCATACAGAAATAAATGATAAGAAACATGTCAAATACACGTGCTGATCTTCGCGAAGTACGATGCAAAGCCTGAATCAGAGGCAAAAAACCGCACCTCGAGGTGCCGTCAGGAATCCAGGAATTCTGAGCATAGTGTTTTTCTTCTCAAAAAGTTACAAACTAGAAAGTAAACGAAAAAAGCCAACACATATTTGTAAACACCATTATCAGCATACATAATTTCTTGAATGAAAGAATTCAGTAACAAATTTTGAAAACGACGTATAATCAATGGTGTAGCATTGATTATATGTCGTTTTCAAAATTAGTTACTGAATTCAGTTAACCCTCTAATGGTACCTGGGGTGCATTGGACCCCAGAGCCACTTTGAAGTGGTCGCAAAAAAGTTTGGATTGACATATCGGTTCCATTTTCATAGTACCTTCAAACTACACCGCGATGAGTCATTTGTGAAAAAATAGCAATAGTTTCATGGCGTACTATGGATTATTTTTTATGTCAAAGTTGAACAGGGCGATTTTGGTCCCCTGGGGTCCATTGGACCCCACGACACGAATGATTGTATCTTTTGATCGTTACTTCCTAGAATAATGCTGTCTTCGGCAAAAGTGTTCAATACATCAAGGGCTATTTGGTAAGGGGCATGTACAAATGACGTTATTATTATTAACATTTTTGTACAATTTTCAGGGGGTGTTGAAAATTGTACAAAAATGTTAATAATCCTCGTAACCTATTTTCCCATACCTAATACATGGCGTGTAGCCTTATCATGGACTCTCCCGTCACCCCCTAAAATGCTACGTCATTTATGGACGGACCCTAATGAAAATTAGTTTGTTTTTTTTTTCTGCAAGATGACGCTAATTGATGCATATCAGCCCAGCATCCTAGATACCTCGAGCGACAAGCGTCCTCAAATAAGGACACTTCTTTTGAGGTGAATATCTTGAGAACAACATAATACATGTATTTACATACTGTTTACAATAGCAAAACATTATATTTGGTAGATAAAAATGGCTCACAAGGTGGCGCAAATGTATCTGCAAAGATAAGCTAATGATAACATATAGCTGAGATTTTTTAGTCACATTTGAAATTGTAATAGGGTAAATCGCCAATTGTTGCACGGCTAAAAATTCGCCAGTTATCCCGGGTAGAGGTAAAATACTGACGATCAAAACATGATATTGGTTTGATTGATATAAGAGATAAAAGATCTGAAAATAATATCTTAAAAATGTTCCTGGAACATCTGAACAATATCTTAATTTGATATTTCAAGATCATACGAATAGCTCACTGCTATTGGTTAGATCTTACAAAATCTAAATATGATTTGATGATGATGTCCCAGGAGTGAATTTTTGATTTTATTTTTAGATCTTTTATCTCTTATGTCAATCAAACCCATATCACTTTTTCACGACACTTATCAAAATAAGCTATGATTGAGCTGTTTTCCTCTACTCGGGATTGCACACCCCATAAGAAAAGCATGGAGTGTGCAACAATAGGCGAGTTTTTAGCCGTGCAACAATTGGCAAATTACCCTATACATATGATACGCTGATATCTCGTTCGAGGGAAAATATTCGAAGCTGATGTCTTCGGCAGAGATATAATTTTGGTGTTTTCTGCAAAGATGTTCGTCTGGCTAAGCGTTGCCCGTTGATGCAGTTATTGGTAAGAAATTCTCTTAGCAGGATGCGCTAGGGTGAAAAAAGTATCTTTCACGGATAATATTGGCCCAGTAAAAAAAAAATAACAAAGTTGGCGTCTTTGCCATAATCGTACAAATTATTGAGAGCAGCTTATGTGAAAACAAAATCCTGTTTGAAATCATCTTGCTAGATCCCTAGCCCATTCCAGGATTTCTTGAGGAATTTTTCCACAACTTTCTTCAGGGATCCAAGAATTTCGTCAGGATTCCCTCAGGATGCCTTCGAGGATTTTCCAATAATTGCTTCAGGGGTTCAACAGAAATTCCACCAGGAATTTCTCCAATAATTACTACTATACCCGAGCAGAGGGGAATATCAAATTAATAACTACGAAATCACAAAACCTAATTTTATATCTTGTTTTGTTATTATTGAATTATCAAGGCATTACGTTTCCATAACATGTTTTGTTGAACAATCTTATTTTGTTATGACCAAGCAATTGGTATGCAGCCCTTAAATAACATTTCAATATTACATTCTGTTGTGGAACAAGTTTGGTTATTATTGTATTATTGAGAATGCACAAATACTTTATGGTATTGCTATCTAAACTAAAACAAATTTTGAAACAAAACCTACGTCATTCTACAACGTTATTTACAGCATTTTAGGGAAAGCAACTGCATATTCACTCATCAATTTGTCTTCCTCTTCCATTTATCATTACATCCAAACTGAGACAAAGTGCATGCCCCATATCATTAGCTAGTATTCCGTGGGAAAAAGTTTGCATAATGCACCAGAAATACTATTTAACGATTTTTTGAAAAGTGCGCAAAGTTAGGCCCTAGGTGCGCAAAGTATGGTACGCTTACGGTATCACATTTGATAAGAGGTGTGGTATATTACGTGACATGGAGGTGCTGTAATGTGTACAAAACAAAGTCCCTGCTGGGCGGCGCGAGGTTTTGCTAAATTTCTGAAATTGACTGAGTTGTAGCTGAAAAGTACCCAAAATACCAGCCACTGCCCAAGTGGCGCAGTAATATCGGCGTTGTTGTGGAGTTAGCGTATTGAAAAGATATGGTCTCTCGTGAAACATGCTTCGTAATTACACTGTTGAAAACGCTTTGACATCCACGTGCAGCACAACAGAACATGTGCTCGATGAACAAATTGAGATTTGAATTATGAAAATGCTACGGTCAACCTTGGCTTGGTCAGCCAAAGCAAAATCAAGAAATTGACATTTATGCTTCGTAATGATTACTTTGAAGTCAATACTTTGGGCCTAGGCTGGACAGATATGCTATTGGTGATTTGATGGTGCATGAAGAAGAAGAAGAACGATGGTGTTTTGAAAAATCCTATCCCTACCACACAGGAGAAGATCTTAAAATGCCTCTATAAAATCTAAAACAAAATCTAAATAAAAACGGTTTGATGTACGGTGTAAGACTTTGGACGGACTACATATTGAACGTATAAATTTAAATTTAACATTTTTTTCTTGGTAAGGTACTTAATTTGTACCAATCACCAATTGGGTTTTCAAATTAAGAATAATATATTGATTTTTTGATTTTATTCGAAAGAGCACCTTTTTTTAAGCCAGTATGATTTTTTTCAGATTTTTTTGATACCTAAATTCAATTACAAAAAGATTTTTTGAAATCACCTTTTGACAGCTGGGCAACTGCTTGACAGCTCCGCCCAGTACGAAATGCGACGAGGGGTGATTCGACAAATCGCTCCCATACAAACTTCAAATCGATTTTTAAATAGGTTCCCGGGCACCAAAGTTCATGAAAATTTGGATGTCGGCTCAGTTTGGCATGTAGATTGTGAATATGGAATTATCTGAACACCACTAAAGAAGCCAATTGCAGCTGGTCTATGGAAAATTCCACGTGTATGGCAATTCGGGTTTTTTCTTAACTCACGATGACCAGATCGGTTCAGTCGGATTTGTTGTTGGGAATCGCGCTACTTGGGCGGTGGCTTCTATATTCGTCTGTTTTCCACTATAACTCAGTCAAATTTGAACCAATTGACACAACTTTTGGAATGTGGTGAGATAGGCATAGTATCTTCCCGTGTACAACATTTCAAGTCATTTGGTTCAAAATTGACTGAGTTATAGTAGAAAACAGACGAATATAGAAGCCACCGCCCAAGTGGCGCGATACCCTTGATGGAAAAAATAAATCTGGATCACATGAGATCAATATTGTCAAAATCGGAGAAAATTTATCGCAGATATAACCATTACATAGTTTACCTTCTTTATTTTATTGTCTGCTGTTTCATATTATGAAGTAAAAAATAAAGGCATTGCAACTTCTAGAAATTTCATCAGACTCTTCCGTATTTTTTATTTTATTCATTGCTATAATTTGAGTTTTGGGTAAATATAGCATCATAGCTATTGATATGTTTATCTTTGTGTTAATTTCCTTCTTTCAATATCCCAGTCCCGTTACGGTGCCAAATTCCTATCACTTTTCTACGATTCCCAATTCTTATAGGTTAAGTAAAATTTTACCTTCAAAAAGTGATTCATCTGCAAATGAGTTTTTTTATCTCAAAATTGAGTAAACTTAGTTGAATTTATATGTCATTTTAACAGTACTGCTATTCTAACCTCTAATTATAACGTCAAAAAGTACCGAACAGACTATGTATTACGAAGTAATGAATGTTAGTGAGAGTGGAGATAGCAAATATGGTACCTACTAAATAATTCTAATCAATAAAAATGTCAACTATACAGACAATTCTGCTCAATTGATGATTGCATTTGTCTATTATAACTTTTTTCTTTCGATCTATTATTATTCGATCATATATTGTTTGACATTATTTCATAAATATCTTTTTTCATTACTAAAAATAATCTAAAACAGAATAAAACTAAACAGCATCTGCAGAAGTAATCATATCGGCATATGATATAATTACCTTTTACCTTCGCTCACGTAGGTACGTGTATAATCGCCGTTCTCACAGCGCGAACAAAACAAAAAATTAAAAAAAATCATCTCCGTCTGGAAAGAATCTTTGTCACCGCCAAAATGCACCCCATGACGAAGCTCAATCATAAATAGTCGACTAGCAACTTTTTCGTCGTTCTCTTTGTTCCGCAACAGCCGACGACGGGCCATGCGAACGCCACCACTGTTATTAGTGTTACAGTGCACATGTCTGCGCACCGCGATAGCGCTGTTGGTAAGAGAGAGAGGTTCATTGTTTGATCTTGCATTCAAATCACTGTCTATTTTTGTCCTGCGACTGGCAAACATGAAATGGGGGAATGGGGAAACTGGCAATACGTAGAACCAGTGAAGCTTCTATCGTCCCTCACCGCAAGTGCTGTGATAGCCTCATTGGTAAAGGCGACTGAAAATTTACGATAGCAGGATTGGAGGTTCAAATCCCGTCCATGATTGTAAGTTTTATAATGAATTCGAATTTTTTTATGTGACCTGTTATTTTCTAAAAATAGAATAACACACTTAAAATAATTACCCAAAAATGAGTAAAAAAAGTTAGTTTTTACCCTAATTTTGCTTTCGAAATGTTATCAATAACTCTTTAATATCAAAATTTGTTATTGAAATATTTCCCAAATTCACTGTTATTAAGTTGTTATTGCCACTAACAAAACATGTTATTAAATTGATTTTTCAGGAACAAATTTTTGTTATGTGACTTGTTATTTTGCCGCTTATGACAGCCAAGTTTATAACTCAATATGTTATGTTAATAACATGAAAATTACTAATTCCGTTATGCAGTTATTTTGCCAAAATAACGCATTTTGTTATGCTGTTGTTTTTCTCTTCTGCTCGGGTATGGATATAATTCCTCTTGCGATTTCTGAAGGAATTTATCCCGGGATTCTTTCAGAAATTAATAGAGGGATTCTTTCAGTAATTTCTCCCAAGTTTTATCTAGGAGTTCATCTGGAAAATCCACATTGAATTTCTCCGTAAATTCTTCCAGGAATTACTCCCGAGATTACTTCACAATTCAACTAAGAATTCCTATAAGCATTCTTCCAGGAATGTTTCCCAGGATTGCTACAGCAATCCCTTGCGGGATTCCTCCAGGAATTTCTTCCGGGATATCTCCAGGAACTCCTCCATGGATTCCTCCAAGAATTGCTCCCGGGATTCCTCCAGCATTTCCTCCCGGGATTCCTCCTGGGATTCCTCCCGGGATTCCTCCTGGAATTCCTTTGCTCGGGATTGCTTCCGGCATTTAAGCTAGATTTCGTCTTGGAATTTGTTCATGCATTACTTTATGAATTCCTACAGAGACTCCTCTATCTATCCTCTTGAGGGTTAACACGTAAAGAATAACAATAAATAATAAAATCTCGTTATTTTATCGATCGGATATGGCTTAATAACTTTTTTCAGGAAGGTCGCATCGTTTTGCGGTCTTCGGAGGTCTGATTCCTCGTGAAATTTTCTAAGAAATCATTCATCGACTTATTTTTAGGGTTCAAGGGGTGACCTGTGGCGATTTTTCTTTGAAGAAGTAAATTTTCCCCATATTAAATCGTATGAAAAAAATAGAATGGCGGGCGCTAAAATATAGTTTTTTCGATCGAGCTGGAATTTTGCACAGTTGATATGGGACCAAAATTATTTTTCCCCATACAGACCGTGTCCCTGTCTAATGTATATCCAAGCCAAAATTATATAAGCAATGTAAATTGTCTACTAAATCAGTATTTAAAAATATTTTTGTCATGATTAAAAAATCCTAACAACATATGATATGATTGTGTTACAGCATTTTCCGCAACCCAAAAAAACAAAACCAAAATTATATCACATTTTATTACGTAATAATATTTGTAACAGAATTTGATATAACTATGTTAGAATATTTTTAAACTGTCAGAGACTCATAACTAAATTGTATCATAATCAGTTACAAATATCTCAGTTTGTTACAATTTTGTTTTATTTTTGTTAGAATCCTCTAGATTATCAGCCCATCTATTGGCACAGTTGCGGATCAAATAGCTCATTCACTGTAAATTTTTGACCTACCGAACAACTATGCCGAAGACATCATCTTTTTAAGTAATCAGGATTCTGAGATATATGAGATATAAAATGTGTACGCTCACTAGCGCTGCCTAGTGGTGGAATATCTGTAAGTTCATCATCTGAAGGTTTTTGACTAACAAAACAACTTCGCCGAAGACCCCAACTCCACAAGTAATCAGGATCTTGCAATATATGGGACGTTAATTTCATCAGTGTTACGTCTTTTTGTCTGTGCTGTCTCTTTGGGTTCATTCAAATAATATGTAATGCAAAATTATACAATTCCAGAACTCCTCTTCACTCCACGCAATAACTTTTGTATGAGAAAATTTGAAATTTTGTATGAAGCGTAAGCGTGTCCGCTTGCTTAGGTACGTTCCATCCTATTTATTAAGGGCACGTTGGAATGCTCTCTGGCGCCGCCTAGTGGAAATTTCCCGAACTTAATTGTTCATCACTAGATAGGCCTTGACTTGCTTAACATCTTTGCTGAAAACATCACAATTTTAAAAAGTAGGGATCACGAGATATGCGAGGATATATGTTGGGGTCCAATGGACCCCAGGGTTCCAAAACGGACCTTCATTTAAGGTATCCCTTTGAGGGTTAAATTACTTTCAAAGCTGTAATTCCAGCGATGAAAACGGCTTCCTCCATTTTTTTCGTTTTTTTTTCTTCAACGATAGCACCTACTTTCGAACAGTGCTCAGTACAGCTTAGTAAAATTGTTCGATTGCCGTTCGGTATGGCAAAATATATTGCCGAGATTCTGTAAATCACGTGAATTGTGGTAATTTAAATGTCATATTTTTGATGAACTGTTAATTTTTAAAATGACATTTCAGCAAATACTAGTTTTTAACGATTGAGTTCGTTATTTTACTTTACCGAGACCAAATTTGGGCATTAAGTGGGCAAATCCGAATGGCGTAATGCGTCTAAAAGCTGCTCAACAGGGCACGATTTTCACGAAGTCCGGCCAATTTGTGTGCTTTCGGGCAAAATGGACATTACCGCCTAAAAATGAAGCAGCAAAGGTCTGACTGTTAGTGATAGCGTCCAAACCATGTATGCACAATGTACATTTTAATATGCAGGTAGTCTGAACCGACATCGATATGATTTGTTTAGTAAGTAATGTCACGATAGACGGGGATACCTTCGAGATAGTGTAGGAGTTTATAGGTCAGATCCTTACCCGTCGTCTCTACTGGACAGAAATGTCTCGCTTATTTTTTTCAGACAGATGTGTCAAGTCAGATATGTCTTCTATCCGTTTACAAGGAAAGCAGTGGTGTTTAAAATTTCTTTGATGTTTTACTTTTCTGGCAGTTAAGAATCAGTACACTATCAACCGGCAGCAGCTAAAAACGGTTTTTTGACACGGAACTACTTACTGAATTGAATCTTGCGGTATATTTTTAGGTATTCGTGCCAGGATTCCTGCCGGGGTTCCTCTAAAGATTCTTCCCGTTTTTTTTTTACATTCCTCCCGGGATTTCTTCAATTATTCTTTCAGGGAGTTTTGCCAAGCCTCCAGTCGGGATTTCTTTCATGTGTTCTTTAAGGATCCTATAAGGGATTCTGTACGGTATTTCTTTTGTGACTTTCAAGGATTCCTTCCAAGCGTGAATTACAGCTTGAGAGTGGAAAAGTAGGAGAACAATAGAGAAACAGTGAGAAATAGGCGTTTTGATGCTCTTAGATATCTTTAGTAAACCATGATGTCATCTGACAGTCATTTTTTTATTTTTCTTCAGTAGTTATCCTCTCTTTCACTAGTTATAGATGCATTGTATCTATACGCACCAGAACACAATGATAGTATACAATTTGTGCTTAAATAGAGCTTGAAAAAAGTATCAGATGTCGAGGATCTACATCATGATCTCTATTGAAGGTATTTTTGGAACTACACCATGGACTTCCATGTTTTTCTTTTTGTGAAATCATGTAAAGCTTCAATAAGCATGACTGTTGATAATATGTTTTTCATGAAAATTACAATTGTAAGACACCTTAAGCGTTAGTGGGTTGAATATAGGTTTCTCTTTTGAGATTCATTATCGTTATCACAGAGAACAGACATCCAAGTCCAGTTCCGAAGCTGTGTAAGGAATTTAACGGCCATTTGAAATCGGCAACACAAGTGGCAACAGCGTGGCGCTGCAATCGATTAATTTTCCATACTAATTTAATTCACCACTTGAAATGTTTCAATTCACCACTGACTGTGGCAATATGGTGTCTGGCGGCGTTAGTGTTGTCATCGTGTATTGGTTTGCAACCTTACTCAAGTGAAGATTCAAATCCTTACACAACTTTCTTAATTAAATTTGTTCTAGCCTGGATGTCTGTTCTCTGTGTCGTTATTATGTTACTCATTAATAGCGCATAGGATGAACTTGGTAGTTTGGGTTGATCTTGAGAACGGCTTCTTTTAAATCAATGGCGATTGAAAAATAGTCGAATTTGTATTTCAGCCTTGTGTATTTGAGCCATGTGTATGCAATTCTCAATGGCAATGGCTTTTTTGACTGCAAACCATTAAGCATGGAAATATCTTTTTTAAGCAATCAAAAGGTTAATTGATCAATTAACATCTAAATTAACGACTCATGCAAAATATTTCATTTTACCTAGGGTGCCTGTACCAGTTATCGCACTACCTAAGAAAAACTACGTCTATAAAAATAAGAAGAAGACCGACGAGTGTCGTCGATATGTCAAATGATAGATTTGTTTTCATACTTTACAGGAAAAATATAAAATCTGAGCCAAACCCACTTTTTCTATTTATTACAGCGTGTGCTAATGATAGGAACCCTGTACCAGTTATGGACATACTTGTTAATTTCGGTTCCACTTCGCACTGTTTACATGCATTCCTTATGGGATTTGCCATAACTGGTACACTATGGCGAAATAGGGTGCAAGGAAGCCGAAATTTTAAGGAAAATGATTTATTTCTACCATAATTTGAGCAAAATGTGATATTTGAATGAGTGCAATCATCTTTTATGAACGTGATCTACTGTTCACATATTTTTTCTTGATGATTTGCATCGTTAAAAGTTGAAAATCAGCTATGAATTTGAGGTACTATAGCCATAACTGGTACACTGAGCCTAATCAAATTCGGTAGATTTAAGCATTTTATGTTAGTATGAAAACTTGCATGCAACTTTTGGAGGGTGACTTGTATGGCAAATATCGTACCTAACATAAACTATCGTACCTAGCTTAAAACTATCAAATTCGATTTGGTAAAACGAAATTTTTTGCATGAGTCGTTAGATGTTAATTGACCAATTAACCTTTTGATTGCTTAAAAAATATTTTTATACTTAATGGCTTGCAGTCAAAAAAGCCCAAAATCGCATATTTGGCCCTATAAATTGAGGTATAGCTCAAAATTGTGACGTGTTGGAGCAAATCTGAGCCCAGATTCGGATTCAGCGGCCCAAAATCTGTCAGAGACACATAAGTTTTCTCTTGAGACAGACCAAAAGTTAATTTTTGTTACGCTGTGATATCTATCAAAGGATGCAAATTCTTAGAGGAATTAAAAGGAACAGTATCCAAAACACAAATTTCTTTTTAAAACATGCAATATTTCTGAAAATTTTACGTATGACGAGTACGTAAAGACAAATCATTATCTGTGTTAAATCCAACTTCTACAGTATTTAACGTTTCATTATGCTACACATAGTGAGCATCCTTTTTGGCACAAATTTCCCAAATGGAGGAGAACGTGCCTCTGGAGCCGACCTACTGACCCTTTTTATTTGATTTGTTTTAGAAAACGAATTTTAAGAAATGTTGAACACTGCATTTGAAACTACATGCAATTACAAGGGCCAAAACAATTTTTTTTGGTCTTAACCCTCCTAAGATGTTAGGTTAGGCGCACCACGACAACGTAGTGTATGTTCGCGAAAGCCTTTAATCTATATATATAAAAATGCAGTGGCATACGTGGGACCGCGCATAACTTGCGAACGGAAGGACCGATTTTCGTCGTCTTAGTTTTGTTCTGCTAGTTTTCACCCAAGGAAGGTTTATGAGGAAAAAAACATGGAAAAATAGAGAGTTTTTGAAAATCGATCTTCCATACATTTTGACCGGGGACTTGGTCTTGACTAGAAACTTCAAACGTCAAAAAACGCAGTAGGCAAGACAAAGTTTGCCGGGTACAGCTAGTTTTCCATAAAATCCTTCAATGGTTTACCATAGCTATATCGGTTATTCCAATACACCCATGGAATATTTTATAATCCCTTAATCAAGCTTCTCAGTACCTGAAACGATTCTATATTGCATAATTAATGGGTTTGAAAATTTTACTGGTTTTTTTTTTTCAATGTGCAAAAAAAACTGGCACTAATTTTATATTGTTCCAACAAAATACAATACCCGAGCAGAGGAAAAAAAACTCAATAAAAGCATATTTTAAAATGGAGATCAAAAAGTGATATTGGTTTGTTTGATATAAGAGGTAAAAGTACTGGAAATAATAGGTAAAATTTACTCCTCAACCAACATCATCATAACAAATTTAGCTCTTTTGAGAGCTTACCAATAGCAGCGAAATATTCGGTTGATCTTCAGATAACAAATTTTGCTATTGGTCAGGAACATTTTTTTGCTATTATTGTCAGTACTTTTACCTCTTATATCAATTAAACCAATATCACGTTTTGATCGTCAGTACTTGATCTCTGCCCGGATAAATAAGCTTAAATTGCTTCCAATAATACTTTTTCAAGTCCAACTGTTTTTGATCTGCAACCGGTTGAAAGTGTACCGATTCTAAAGTGTGCAGGCTTAGTGCCGAGTTGCAAATTTTGTTATAGTTTTTTTTTTTTATAATTAATCCATCATTATTATCGGCAGATTACGCTTTTGGCTACGCTTTCTTTTTTGTCAAACCGTATTTAAGTTTTTGATCACAGCATTTCTTCTATATTGCCGGTGCAATGATGTACACAGAAAAGTGAGCAGAAGGGAAGTCTTAATGACGAGAGCATACAAACCATCTTGTGGCTTTGTCTGCGATATTCTTTGTGTGTACTAACGAAACCGAAAGTAAACCAAGAAGGGAAATCTGCGAATATCTTGATAAAATCTACTTACCGTATTGCAAGCAATGTTCGGCATTGGATCTAGGATTCCGATTGTTCACTTTTCAAAATGTTGAACTTTTCTACACAAAGCAGATAAAATACGAAACAGTGATTGTTTTATGCCAAATGAAAGCTTTGATTTCTTTATTAGCTAATACGTTGTATCTCTAACAGAAATACTTTAAATTCAAATTGCATTCTTTTTAATACATAATTGGCGAAAGCTTTGTCCATTGTATTCCACATCACGGCATCACCAGTATGATCTGTGCGCTATCAGGAACATCTACGGTACAGACGGAATTAAATTATACAACTTTAATGAATTGAACCGGTGAATGGACGGCAAAGGAAGAATAAGAGCAAGTTTCTTTCTGCTGCTTCCAGTGATACTTACGTTTATGAAAAGGATGGACATCAAAAATGTAGTCCATTGAAACCCTCGTGAGGTTGTTTTTTTTTTTGTTCAGAAATCGACTGTAGAGAGTTTGGACATTCTGTGGCAGCTCTTGACTGTGGTCTCACCAGAAAGAATCAGAAAATTGATGAAAAGATGAAGCTGCGAGGATTATACAAGTCAAACTCAACAGTACTCGTTAAATTATTAACGAGTCTTTCGTGGTAGTCGGCTGCTATTCGGATTAATGTACCTGTTTACCTTTCGATGAATGAGACGAACTTTCATCACCATAGAGAGCCATGATATCAAATTGCTATTGATAAGTGATGAAAACTGTACAATGCTAACGTAAAATGTCCAGAAACTTGCACTTTATTAAATTTAGTGGTTTACAACCCTGCGATGATGTGTTGTGGAAAACAGTCTAGTCTCTTAGCTGTTAGTCGTGTTGTGATGGTACTGAAACAGAGCATAACGATAATTGCTTAATGACGTAGAAAAACATCCACTTCAGAAGGACAGACACAATAGGGCACAGTACACGTTTGAACAAATTGATTGCTCTCCCATTCTGAGTACGATTATCCACGTTGTCTGGCAAAATGGGATACAGAGTGTAGTTTTTCACCCAGTGCATTCCTGTGTTGCAGGGTACTGTCTGGATCATCTAACCATAACACATAAAATATTTCTAAATTTAAATATTTGAAACATTTACGGTGGACGTATTAATGTGAGTTGACAAAAAAGCTTTTGTACAATCATTTCGAAACAGATGCATTAATACACCGAAATTTAATCTTCAATAATGAGTAACAGTCTCCATTCGATGTTAATATATCTAACCGATCAGTAATCATGTTATATGTTAGTATAACCGAAGCGGTAAATGCGCGGTTGGGTATTTAGCAAGACGTCAAAAATTAATGGCAAAAAGTTGGATTCGTCTTTTCAACCATTTCAACATTTCATCTCAATTGTAGCACTTTAGAGCTTAAAAATGAAACGAAAATTTTCAGTGGGTAGTGTGAACACATGATCATAAATGGCATGATTCTGAGATATATTGAATTTACTTACCGATAACTGAACATTAGATGTGATAGAACACTATTTTGAACTTAATTAGTTTTTGAGATATGATTTTTGTGACAATAAAAGGCCATACAGAACATTTTTTTTATTATAAATAATTTGAATCCTTATAAAACTATAGATACCAAAAACAACAGGAACAACCAATTTAGTAAATTTTCGGTATGTGACTAGCCTATAATATAGCCTAACTGTAGACAAAAAATCAGCTGGATAGGCTGTAAGACAGCTGAGAAATTGCATTAGCCGTAAAGTGGGTGGTGGTATCTTATAGGAGACCTGATTGTATTAAAATATAAGAGAGTATTAAAATATAACACTCACTTTATTCAAAAAATCATATATCAAAAACTGAAAAACATACATCTCTATTTTTTCATATGTTACGCCAAATTTCCTGAATTTTCTGATAAAATATAAAAACAGGGTACCGCTTGGATCCCGAGTCCGTAGACCGTAAAAACGTGAAAAAGCTAAAATATGTGTGTATATTTTGCACCTTAACATAATTTAGCCCTCTCGTATTTTTTTTTAACTACAATTTAATAGCTTTAAAAAAAAGTTCCACTTCGATCAACTGGTTCAAAAGTTATGATTTTTTGAAAATTTTTAGTTTTTAAAAATCTCGATTTTTAGGACCACCCTATCTGAAAATTGGTCACCCTACACACTTAAAAAAGATTCTTGAGCTCGGCAGAAAAAAATGCTGATCTATGACGGCAAATCGCGATTTTGCTGATATTTCGGCAATAAGAGTCATATTTCCGAGATTGACCAAAAGTAGAGTAAAGTGGGGCAAAAGTTCGAGTGGGGTAAAAGTTTCTTTTGAAGTTTTTGAGGTCAATTCAAACTTTTTCTTTCGGGTGTCAAGGTTGTTCGAAACCTATCAGAATAAGAGTCTTTCACTCCAAAAATTATAAAAATTGATTAATATTTCGAAAAGTTATGAGTAGTAAATGTTGGTTTTTGATCGAAAACTTGTAATTTGCTATGGTACTTTCAACGCATGAAATGGAATTGTAATGAATTCGAATTCGGTCTTTTATTTTGGGGCGTAACTAGGTATATTTTAAAGATGCTTTAAAAGACACTACACCGTCTTCGGCCAGAGGCCGCACAGACTGATGAAAAGTTTTCCCCGACTGGAGCGGGAATCGAACCCACACTCCGAGGCTTACAAGACACCTAAACGACTGACGCCGCTAACCGCTCGGTCACGAAGCCCACAAGCTTTGGCATGTATAACTTTTTGCAAAAAATATTTGGAAATCATATTTTACACATAGTGGGGCAAAAGTTCGAATTGTGGGGCAAGAGTTCGAGTCATGTGGCAACTCTACGTAAAAACCTAAAATTGTGCAAAATGTACATATTATCTCTAAAAATGATGGAATTAGTGGGAAAATTTGATCGAAGTTGAAAAAAATGTTGTTTTATCTGAATTTGGCGGAAAACTACGAATTTTTGATGTAGTAAGTTTTACCCTGATTTGAGTAAAATCCAGATCGAACTTTGAAGTGTATTCCAGTTCCAACGTCAAATATTAATTGGTTTCAGGTATTCCTATTAATAAAGTGTCGAAATATTGTGTTACGATTAGCTAAACTCGACAAACACTAGATTCGAACTTTTGCCCCAGCGGTGGGGCAAGAGTTCGAATTGGACGCACACTTACAAAACATGTTGCAACTTAAAATTGAAAAGACATTTGATGTTACTTTGTTCAGCAGAGTTTTAGCGCATAGATGGTAGAATCACCAAACGGTATTCATTTATTTTTATCTGCTTTGGTTTTTCGAAAAATATTGAATTTTCAACTAAGGTCGAACTTTTGCCCCACTTTACTCTAACTGCCGAAGTATCAGCAAACCATCATTTCAAATTGAAATTTGCCATTTGTTTTTGCTGAACTAATCAACAAAAAAAATTTTACTGATCTCAGCAAAAAAGTTTACTGAATATTCGGCATTGTGTCTCTCCTTTGCCGAATTTCGGCAATTGATCTGTCAATTTCTCTGTTTTTTTTTTCATACAAGTCGCCTTAGTCTGTTAGAGCTGTAAAAGAATACATCCGGGGATTACGTTGGAAAACAGTAAATTATCGGAGATAGGTGAGTAGGTCACGTAAAATAATTGTTTCCATCCTTTACAAGTAAGTTAAAAAAATATCATATTTATATTGAAATCTGCTGCTTTTATACAGAACGCGGGATGCTGGAAAGGTGGGGTGAGATTACTCAGAGTACATGCACTGCTTGGCCACCGAAGCCGTATTTGGGCCATAATGAAAAGTTAAGGGCTTCTTCGACAATAAAACTAACGAAATGGTACTACAAGTGTTACATTTGATAAACAAACCAAGTAATAAAATTAGTCTATGCTTTGTTTAGATTCGAAAATTTGATTTTTTTTAATTTTTCTTTTGTGCGTACAATAAAAATAAACCCAAATGGCAGAGTTCAGTAGATTTTTGCCGAGTTTCTCAGCAAATTTGATAACAAACATCAAATTTGCGATTGCCGAGACCTCAGCAAATTCAGTTTTTGCCGAGCTGGTTACCGAGCACTCAGCGGTGCAATTCTCGGCAATATGTTTGCCAAGATTCGGCGAAAAAATCTTAGTGTGTAATGACAAAATAAAAAATACGGGTCTAATTTTTTCGATGAACTACCAACACACCAAGTTTAACGATAATCACTGTATCGTTTTTCTATGGAATGGCTGTATAGATATCTTGAGAACAGAGTTAGAAAATCTATGGAAATCAAAACTAAAATGTAATGATATTCATCCCTTTTGTGACGAACCAGCACAATTGTGCTGTTGAGCGGTAACAGTTTTGCATTTTTTTTTATCTGTTCAGACTGTGTTTTATTTTATGTAAATTGTTTAATTACTTATGCGTGTACGTGTGCAAACAAACTTTTATTTACATTACCTGTGAGATTTACCACAACAAGGTTAACAAAAAGTGTACAAAAACCGTAATACATGAAAAAGTATTATCTATAGCATATTTTTTTTATTTCAGATTTATCTAGATAGTCAAAGCTAGAAATTGAAAGATAAAGAGTAGTTCTTTCAAACAAGGAAAAATAGTTGTTGTTTTGTTGGGACATCCAAGAGTTCTGGAGAACCAAAGTTGAGCCTTTTGTGTTGTGATCACTTTTTGCGCTCCGTCTCGTAAGGGTTATGTAAAAAAATAACATTTTTTTCGAAAAGAACCCAAAAAGTATCAATCCATAACTTTTTTTAACGTTCAAAAAGTAGTTTTAAAGTCTTGTGAAGCAATAATGTATTGTTGATAACACAGCGCAACATTTTTATTGTCTCAAAAGCAAACATATGTGTCTCTGACAGATTTTGGGCCGCTGAATCCGAATCCGGGTTATATTTGCTCCAGCACGTCACAATTTTGAGCTATACCTATACCTCAATAGGCCAAAATATGCGATTTTGGGGCATTTTTGATTGCACGCCATTAAGCATGGAAATATTTTTTTCAAGCAATGAAAGGGTAAATTGGTCAATTAATATCTAAATTAACGGCACATGCAAAATACTTCGTTTTACCAAATCAAATTTGATAGATTTGAGCATTTTATGTTAGTGAGTAAACTTGCATGCAACTTTTGTATACATATAAGAATCACAGACAAACAGACGTAACACCTTGAACGATTTTCATGGAAATCCATCGCCCAGTTCACACTACCATCACCTGGTGGAAAAGTTGCACGAATCACTGTGTTGTGCCATATCGTCAACAGAAGGCGCTTGTGTGAAACGTCAAACGCATAGAAAAACGACGCGTGCGCCTCTGGTTGTGAAAACCAAAACTATGAAAATTTGAAATGATCGTTAAAAGCGTGGTCGATGAAAATTTCGCAAGTGTTACGTCTGTTTGTCTGTGTAAAAATCATTGCTGTGGTTCTATTGCAAATATCTATATAGCTCACACATAAACCTAATATGAATTTTTTTCTCAGTGTAGGGTGACTTGCATGGAAAATATCCTGTTTCAAGTGGTGCAAATGATGGAATTGTGGGGCACAAGTTCGAGTCATGTGGCAACTTTAGGTTAAAACCTAAAATTCAGCAAAATATACATATTATCTTCAGAAATGATGGAATTAGTGAGAAAATACGATCAAAGTTGAAAAAAAAATTGTTGTTTCATCTGAATTTGACGGAAAAATACTAATTTTTGGTGTAGTAACTTTAACCCTGATTTGGGTAAAATCCAGATCAAACTTTGAAGTGTTTTCCTGTTTTAACATCAAATATTCATTGGTCTCAGGTATGCCTATTACCAAATTGTCAAATCAGTGTGCTACGGTAAGCGACAACACTAGATTCGAACTTTTGCCCCAGTGGTGGGGCAAGAGTTCGAATAAGACACACACATACATAAAGTGCTGTAACTCAAAATTGAAAAGACATTTGGCGTAACCTTCCCAAGTAACAATTTAAATTTTATCAAAGTTTTTTAGCGATTCAAAAATCCTAAACATAAAACCATTGATGCCGACTTGAAAATGCTCTCGACTTCTTGTATGCCTCAATAAGCCCACGTTCTGGCTAGTGGGCCCAGTCTTATTAGGGTCTACAGGCCTTCGTATGCAAACCGGCTTAGGATTTCGGGTTGTATCATAGTTTTATCAATCTTCTAAATAAAACCATCTTCTAACTTGTCAAATAATTGTTTTGATTATTTTTCACTCTCAATGTTCGATCGTCAGAATAAATTTTGCTTGGTTGTTTATCCAGCCATCAATTGGAAAGATGCAGATATGGAATTCAGATTTGTTTTTCTATTTAATACGTGTCAGGAGACATGTCACGGAAAATTTGTGGTGAATGCGACTGTGATAATGACAAAAACTAAGTGCGCCACACAAACTATGCATAATTTGGAAGTTAAATGCATTTAATTTACTCGGTGGAATTGGGTGCAAAAAAGGTTTTTTCAACACAGCGGAGTTTAAAAGACATTATGTAATTCTTTCTGACAAAATAAAATGACGGAAACGTGTTGAATGGTTTAATTTGATCTTAAGCTGTACGTGAAATCATAAAATTGAGTAATAATTTTTCTGTATTTACATGAATTATCCCGGCTAGGCGACATATTTTTCTGATAAAACTCTGTGTTCCTGATGATTCCTCCAATAGGGCTAACCCTCCTGAGGTGGTCATAACTGAGCTCATGATAGAACTAGCGGTTTTACTACAGCATTTTTTTTGGTTTATGTTACGGCCACGAAATCTTTTGTTGGTTTTATGCATTGCCTCACAGTTTTGTGTATTTGTTTACAAAAAAAAATCTCTCCGACAACAACCGCAAATGCAAGTTTTATTGAAATGGTATATAATAAGTGATAAAACCAATTCATGTCTACTTGCAAGTCTTTAACTGAAGATGTTTATAGCAGAAGATATATGATAGTTTTATGGAACGCCAAAGGTTCAAAGTAAAAAAAATACCACATAAAACTAATGTAGAACAACTAGCTTTTTGACATGCTCGTATAAAACCAGGATAAAACATGAATAAACCTTCAAGGCATGCTGATTGTTACTTGGGCTTGCCCAGTAAAATTTTAGCATTTGGATGGTAGAATCACCACACGGTATTTATTTATTTTTATCTGCTTCGATTTTTTGACAAATATTGAGTTTTCAACTAGGGTCGAACTTTTGTCCCACCGTACTCTATACTTGAGCAAGAAATACTAGAAAGTTTAGAGTTGCAGGCCCCTTGCATGTTGCAGTTATCGAACGCCTACTGTACTTTTAGGCGACAGGCGCCTGCTACGTCAGGTTGCAGCTCAATGTGAAAAATCGCTTGCCCACTTCAGGGCGTTGAGTCCTCTGCACCTGCACAAGGTCATGTCGGAGAGTGTTGTTGAAAACAGTGCTGAAAATGCAGGGGAAGGTGGGGTAATATGCTCCCCCCAAGCAAACGTGGTCCTATATCTAAGATTAAAATGATTTTATGGATGTCTTGCGTTTTGAAGGTTAGTTTATTTATTTGTCTAAGAGACGCCAACTTTTGGTCCGCGTGATATCAATTTTACCTAATCAAATTAACCATTTAAAAAAGTGTTACGTTTTGGGTGCTGAAAAACTGTTGTGAGCAAAACGCACCTTGGGGTGGGGCAATACGACCTCTGGCATTTTCCGCTTTGGAATCTAATGAAATACCAGGCGGCTCCATCTTACTATTTACGGCAGCAAATTGAAGGAGTAGAAGGCGGATGGTAGTTAATAGGTTGATTCCATATAATCAGCGCGCAATTGCTTAAATTGCGTGCGCTTCAAATTAGACAATCTTTCCAAATGTGGAAAATCATCGTTTTCCACGCTTTTCATTCGAATATTCTTTGCATTCTTGGGCTTGTTCGGCTCAATTTTACGTCTAGTTTGCTTGCATCGAATGGAACTTCACTTATATAATGGAATAGCGTGAGTGCGTTTTGCCCCGGGGGTGCGTATTACCCCAGGTTACCCTAATTTCATCATATCTAAATTCAACCACATCCAGCTCATTGTAGAAGCTCAGCCTGAAAATATGCTATTTGAAGAACTTGTGCGGCTAGACCAGTTCTATAAGAAGGTCATGGAAAAGCGCTCTTTTTTAATATTAAAGATAAATGTCACGGACTATCTTCGAAAAATGCAAATGATATTCATGGCGACCAATTGATAGCATTTTTCGAAGGTAGTTCGTAACCCTCAATATTCAAAAAGGAGCGCTTTTTCCGTGGCTTTCTTGTAGAACCGGTCTAGCCGCACAAATTCTTCATGTACCATATTTCCAGGTTAAGCTTCTAAAATGGGCTGGATGTGGTTGAATTCAAATATGTCAATATGACATTTTCAGCACTGGTTGAAAAAGATTATTTTTGGCAAAAGGTCTCCGCGTTGATGCGTGGATGCCAGACTTAAAGTTATAGATTTGTGAAGATTACTTTGAAGATACCGCATCATCTATAGCAGCTGTAAACGCACGAATATTAGATCACCGTGCCCTTAGTTATCATCTTAGTTCCCAAATTGATTCCGTTGTTTGTTATATATGCTTCTAAGGGCCGATTTATTCACCCTGGCTTAGGCGTTAAGCCAAGTATAACTATAAGGGTAAGCCTGGCTTAGGAGTTAAGCCGAGGTGAAGAAACCGGCCCTAAGAAACAAAATACAAAAACTAAAAACAAAACAAACAACGTTTAGTTCGTTTGTTTGAAGTAGGATAAATATAGGAGCATATATGCATAGCAAGTGAATTACAAAAGTATTCCAGTCAATAAAAAAAATACAAAAAATTTCTTACGTTCTAAATCAGCTCTGCAGTTTAAGTTTAAAATAAGTCTCATCCCAGTATCCTTACACTTTAATTGCATACAAAATTCCAAAAGGGACAACTCGTATAAATTTGCATCTTAAAGGTGCAAACAAACAATTAACTTTCTATGCCAGTTAAAGCTTCAATGGTATCCTTCCTTAGAGAATATGAGGGATATATTGTGGCCAATTTCAGGCGGCTCTGTATACAAACAGAACACACACATACCCCATCCTTGGATAGTAAACTATATATAGGTACCCTATTGACGTTCATAAAAACACGGCACTTTCTATTAATATTCCCTTTAGTTAAGATTGATATAGGTCGCCATGTCAGCCGGTCGACCGACACAGATCCTTTCATAACGTGATGACATTGACGAAACTGGTCCTTCGCAAATTACCAAGAGCCAATGAATCATTTATAAGCAGCGTTGTTGTTTCCGTTGTTTCATCAGCTCAGCAATAACGAGAACGATAATAAGCCATTGTCTCAGGAGAGCACGTCAGTCGCAGGCAACTAGTGGCCACATGCGGTGTTGAGCTGTATGGAGTAAAATTTTCGCAACAAGCAATTTGCAAAAAAAATATAGAAAATTTGTTCATCATTTAAGAAGGTGATACTTTTTCCAAATCAATCATAAGTAGAGCTGACTATGGGAAGCAAAAATAAGCAACCAAGCGTCTCCATGATTCTGCCCTAAAGTAAGGAGGCGTGTATCATTCATGAATATGGTTTTGGATTGCTAAACATAATTGAAATTCCATAATTGATCTTGATTGAAACAAGGAACATATTTACGGATGGATGTTATACGCCCAAACAAAACAAAAATTTCGGAGAAACCTTAGAATAGAATTGCTGACTAATTTGACAAGTTCGTTATAATATTGTGGAAATTAATGTGAATTGACATTCATTTTTGCACGCGCAATACAGTGGTACAAATTCTTTTGAACGCACTTGATTTTTGAACCACAAACTTTACTTGAAGGCCAACTGCGATTGGTTGGTATATATTTTGATAGCCATTCACGTAATATACAATCTACTTAAGTTGCGAGAAATTCTCATCAATTCGTTGTATTTTTATTAGGGAATTACTATCTATGTTTGGCAGGATAATTCGTTAAACGCACTTTTTTCGATTTTATCGCAATTGTTATTGACACATTATTGCACAATTATAAATATCAATACGCATTTTTGTTTATACTATTATTACTGATACTCACTGCACTATCATCATAAATTTTATATGCAACAACTCAGCGAGAATTTTATAAGAAGTATGTGCGTTTAAACGAATTTGTACCACTGCATAAAATATAAAACCATAAAACATACAGGGGTGCGAGACAAAAAAAAACACTTTTTCAAAACAGATCAAGAAACTGCAGAAAACATTTCTTATTATTTTCAATTATTTGTTTCACTGAAAATTTGGCGCGAAATAGAATTTCTACCGCGGTTAAATAGCTTATCAATTATATATTTGTATACAAACTACCCAAGTAACACACATGTTATATAAAAGTTACGACAGCGCAAGTTTTGGTTGTATAGAAGTTTATTTTACGTTATTTCAACACAATGTAAAGAATTACGTAAAATAAACTTCTATACAACCAAAACTTGCGCTGTCGTAACTTTATTATAACATGTGTGTTACTTGGGTAGGGCTTTGTATTTGATGTTCAAAAAAATCAAATTTCAATGACCGATCATTATATATCAGCATTTGGTTTTCTCATATATGGAAAACAAATACGGGTATCTATTTGTCAATCTGTACTAGACTATACCTGCACAGTTTTCGAACCGATTCATAAAATAATTAACCTAACACGGTCAACACGGAGATCAGTGGTCCTTCCTCCACTGATTTGCATAATTGAAAACGATTAATTCAATGCCGCCGCCAAACCAACCAGGTCCAGCTCAACATGAACTGAGGCTGATCGGTGGTCAAACATGATTATGTGTGAACAAGGAGAAAATGCCACAAGGCACAAAAATCCTACCGCATCACACAATGTCGGCATTCCGACAAAATATTTTCCCTTTGAAGTTGCGGTGCGATCTCTTTCGGCGTGAATGTGTCATAAATTATGCTTTATTATTCCTCTCGACACTCGGTGTGCCGGTATGCCACCTAGAAGGAAGCTTATTATTGGACCGTAGGAACGTGTATCATATTGGTTCGAAATTTGAACCGAACTCTGAACCTGGGGTCTCCGAAAAGAATGGGTCGCTTCAACCTACCCAATTGATGGAACGCCTTCTCATTGGACCTTGTTTCTTGTCTTCTTTACTTTCAGTCGTTACGCCTGGGGATGATTCACTATAACGTACGCTTCCTAATGAACCGTAGCAAATTTTTCGATTTATTTTTATCTAATTTTACGTTTTACACTATGTACGACAGAAAATTTGAAACATGAAATCACGTATCTCTGATGAGATACAATCACATTTGAATGTTCCAACAAGTTTACAACGATGTGCTTTTGAAACCCGCTGAGTCGTTGCAAGTTGCCCGAAAAGTGGAATTATGAAGTAGACAAAGGCATCCTGATGGCTAACGAAAATATAAGTCGTAAAGTACGAAGGTGCAGCATCAGTGGAATTCGTGTCTATACAGAGTCCAGAACAAACTGCGGCCAAAGCAGATTCACTTCGCACTAAACAACACAAAACGCTAATAAGGACCAGTGGTCTTCCGCCTACACAAGTCTTTGACAATGCTCGAGGAAGACCTAGAAACCATAGCAATACTCAAAATTTTCGAACAACTAGTGATAAGTATTTAGCTGAGTGTAGGAACAGTATGTGGCGGATAAAGATAAACCACGAGCTTGGGGCACTCTATGACTGTCATCCTACAGGTAACTAAAGCCGGAAGCATACAGTGGGCAGGGCATGCTGCGAGAATGCCGAAGTGGTACAAAAAAGCATTGAAGGTAGTGGGTAAAATATATAGTCCAACTGAAACGTGATCTGACAAGCGTTGTACGCGGCAGCCGCAAGCCGAGTATTGCGGCGTGATAACTATACAGGGGGTGGCCAAAATGTTTGGGATAGGCAACTTTTTTTCTCTCACAAAAAAGTTCAACAAGCTGTAACTTTTCATAGAGTGCATCAAAAATTCTCAAATTTATGTGCATCATTGGTACAAATTTGGGCAAATTGGTTAATCTTTCGCGAAGCTAGAGCTGTTCTCGTAAAACACTATATTTTAGACATCCAATTTTTGAACTGTCATATCTCCGAAACCAGTGAACCGAATCGAATGAAATTATGAACGTTTATCAACAATATATTGATACTTGATGAGACAATTTAAAATTTAATATTTTCTCACGACGAATAAAGTTATACTGGTTTGACATTTTCTCTCATATAGAGGAAAATAAGTCAAATTTACAATACCACACAAAAATCACTAAATGTGTTCTTCCTTCAATCCAAATAGGCTCTATTGTATCTAATTAGAGATATCTTGAGAACAGAAGTAAAAAATCTTTGGATATCAAAAATAAAATTTAATGACACTGATGAAAAAATTACAATTTTTCAAGAAAGATCCAAGAAGTGTCAATGTATGATAAGTTTTTTAAACGTTTAACCCTTCAGCACGCGCGCCGCTGTAAAAAGTACAACACTCACAAAAAAACTCGCTCATTGTATACAGCGTTTGCGCGGTAAAGTTTTAGCTGCTTGATGGCGCGTGTCCTGGAGGGTTAAAAAGTTCTTATGTTTTTATAACTTGTGAAACAATAATACTTATAATGTTGATAAACTTTCAAAATTTCATTCAATTCGGTTTACTGGTTTCTGAGATATGACTGTTCAAAAATAAGCTGTCTGAAATGGCTTTAGGACATTTGGTCGAATGACATTTGGTCGAATGACGTTTGGTCGAATGACATTTGGTCGAAAGTACATTTGGTCGAAACCCATTTTATGGAAGAAGATGCATATGACATTTAGTCGAATGGACAACTCGTCGAATGGACATCTGGTCGAAGGGACATCTGGCACTATTTGATTAAAAGAGATTTGAGTGGAAAATAATATTATAGACTTCGGTATCATAATTTATATGTTACATACTGAACTTTTTTTTGTCGGGATTTGAACCACTGCGACCATTACTGTGGTCTATTGTGGTAACTGAACTTATTTGGTTGTATAGAAATTTAATCGTATTTAATAATATTAAACATTAAATAGTAAATATTTTAATGCAGTGTAGTTTTCGTTGCCATTGTTGAAGCAGTTGATTTTCCATCGAAGATTTCCCCTTATTTCATTATTTATCTCCTCCTCGGCTCTTATTTCAAGTTTCATCATTTCATTGCGTTTTTGTACAGAACATACTGGCTTTTCCATCAAGGGTTTCTCCTTCTTTTCGACATATCCTGTTCTTTCAAGTTTGTTATTTGTACTGAGAGTGGACATTATGGTTGTTATTTTTTATCAATGATTTTTCCTTCTTTTGAACATAGGCTATTCTTTCAAGTTACATATTTTTACTGTGTTTGAATGTTATAGTTGCTGTCTTTTTATAGTTTATTTTTTTCTTCTATGAAACATAGGCTATTCTTTCACGTTTAATCATTTCATTGTGTTTTCCTGTACCAATTGCTGAATGTTTTAGAAGAAATTTCTCCTTTTGAACACAAGCTGCTCTTCCGCTTAGTATTTGGATCTTATAGCTGCAGACTTTTTCCTTCTTTCAAATATAGGCTGTTCTTTAACGCAGTGCTGCGTTTGAACTGAACGTGAGCCAAGATGCTGATCAAAAGGGCTTTTCAGATTTCGAAATCTATAATATTATTTTCCACTCATCTCTTTTCATCAGTTAGTGCCTTTCGAACAGATGTCAATTCGACGAATTGTCCATTCGACTAAATGTCATATGCTACTTCTTCCACAAAATGGGTTTCGACCAAATGTCCATTCGATCAAATGTCCGTTCGACCAAATGTACATTCGACCAAATGTCATTCGACCAAATGTCATTCGACCAAACGTCATTCGACCAAATGTCTTTCGACCAAATGTCATAGATCCGTCTGAAATATAGTGTTTTACAAATTTGTACCAATGATGCACATATAATAGGTTGTTAAACATTCAAAATTTGAGAATTTTTGATGCACTCTATGAAAAGTCATGCTGTACCTTTTGTAAGATAAAAAAAAGTTACCTATCCCAAACATTTTGGCCATCCCCTATAGCTGATGGGACATGATGTCGCGTCAATAATTCTTGGTTTGTGAGTAACCGGTTCGACGTTATAAAAAAATATGTGTATATGCTATTATATGTCTAATCCTAAGGTCCCGCTTATACGGAATTAAATATTTTACAAGGATAAACTAATGAATAAACATCTGTTTGACACTAATGACAATACGATCGATTAAAAAGTTATTGAAAGAAAACCTTTCTTCACGTATCACCCTAACTTTTTTTCAATAATATCTCTGAAAACATAAGAGATAAAAATATGTTTCTTTTGGCAAAGTTGTTCGGAATTAGGTGCTGGTCAACTTTGTAGAACTTTGTTCTATTGTTCCGTATGGAAACACCAAAAAGTTGATATTGTGATCTTGAGAACCATTTGGACCACCCTAATTTTACAACATTGAAAACAAAGTTCAAAAAGTACGAAGAAATTTCCCCAAAGACATCATATAGCTAAAATAAATAGTTTTGGCGTAAGATTTTTTCCAGACAAGTACTAGCCTGCGACACGGTTTATATAGGAAAATATAAAAAAATGCAAAAACTCCAACTCCTGTATACTTTTTGAGTTCCATTTGGATCCCATATCAACTGTGCAAAGTTTCAAATCGATTGAAAAACTATATTCTAGAGCCCGCCATTCTTTTTTTCATACGAAAATTTACTTCTTAATAGAAAAATCGCTTGGGGACACCCCTTGATCCATAAAAATAAACCAATTAATGATTTTTGTAGAAAATATTACGAAGAATCAGACCTCCGAAGACCGATGCGACATTCATGAAAAAGTTATAAAGCCTTATCCGATCGAATAACGAGATTTTATTATTTATTGTTATTCCTTACGTGTTAAACGGCGTTGCCATGCTATATGGTTTTCAGCCAATAACTTTCACCACATGCCTTATATAGCTTTGCGGTCTTCGAAGGGTTGATTTCTCGTAAAATTTCCAACAGAAATCATTCATCGGTTTATTTTTAGGGGTTAAGGAGCAACATGTGGCGATTTTTCTTTGAAAAAGTGATTTTTCCCATAGTAAATCGTATGAAAACTTGACCCGGCTGGCGCTAAAATATAGCTTCTCCGATCGAGCCGAAATTTTGCACAGTTGATATGGGGCCAAAACGGAACTCAAAAAGTGTACAGGACTAAAATGTCTTTATGTGTCCCACACTAATAAGTACGGCTCTCGGACCATTGTGCATTAATTTAGATTTAAGGTCAAATATTTGACCCTGTGTACTAGCACCTTCATGATTTTTTTTTTCATGAGCGAATCAACATTAAGGCTCTTCTTTCGCTAATCTCTTTGTAAGCCAGTAAATATAATATTGAAACATTAATTTGTCAAGGGTAAATACTCTCATGTTGTACATCCACATAATACCTTCCCTTTGAACTATCGTCCAACTATCTGCGATGTAGCAATATTATTTTTTATTAAACCTGCAAATATTTATCGTTTCGTTACAGGTTCACCGGAGATGGCATTCGTCCATGCGCTGGCAGCGGCTGCGGCTGCCAGCTTTATAGCTCGCGCCTGCCGTGACGGACAGTTAGCATCGTGCGGATGCTCACGGAGCTCTCGGCCCTCACAACTTCACGAAGATTGGACCTGGGGTGGCTGTGGAGATGACATGGAATTCGGCTACAAGTAAGTGCTACCACATGCACACAGGGCCTGAGCCAACTTTTCTGAATTTTATGTAATAATTTATGAGGACAATTTCCAGCAGTGATACGACAATGCATATCAAATCGATGTTCTACGGTACCAAAAGCGGGAGCGAACAAAGCTTAGGCTTGTATGTAGTTTGGCTGCCACTATGCCACTGAAGAGATGCAATAATTTCACATCCTAGATGACACTTCACGTCGAAAACACTTATGGTTTTTATGATACCCTCGCATAAAGCCGTTAGAGGTTCAAATTTGTGTGCGAATAATGCGTTACCAAACTCGTCTGTTGTGTTTACTTTTCCCCCTAGCTACCCTTGCTTCTGATAGTAGGGAATCAAGTGTATGCATCACGAGATTCGTTTCATACTACGTTCAACGTATAATCCGCTATCCGTTCTATGCATACGTATTTATAAATAACAGAGGCGTAAATCCAGAACAAGCTGACACCTGTAAAAAATAGAGTTTTGCAACGAGTTGCATACCAAATATTAAGCACTAAATTTTTATTAAGCAACTCATTCAAGTCACACAATATTCTCAATGCAACTGAAACGAGCTGAATTATGACCAGATTTTTTTTAAATAATCACCGTCACATTTTAAAGCAGTATAGAAGTATTGACAAAGACTCACTCCCTAATCGTGAAGGTTGTAAGTGACGATTTGTATGTTCAATAGTATGGGACACGCTTGTGTGGAAAAAAGAAATCCTCGCTCCAGTCGACTTTTTAGATCCCATTTAGGTCACATATGAACTGTACAAAATTTCAACGCAATCGGTGACACTATAATTTAGCGCAAGCGGTTCAAAGTTTTCCTAGGATTTACTATGGGAAAAGTTACACTTTCAAACAAAAAATCCTAGAGGTCACCCTTTGTCTCCATAATTCAAATCGATCAATGCTTCTTGTAGAAAAATCATTTATGAAACTTTCTTTCGAAGACCGCAAAACGATTGGATGCTTGCGGAAAAAGTTATTGATTTATTACGAACGAACGGTTTTTTTGTTTTGTTTTATCAGCAGCACTGCTGCTGCCGTTGTTGCATGGGGTGGCGGGAGGCATCACCACCCCCAGAAACAGCAGCAGCCAAGGCAGCAGCTACAGTGCTGCTAATAAAACAAAACAAAAATCCGTTCGTTGGATCACTAGTCGGTAATAAATCAATAACTTTTTCCACAAGCATCCAATCGTTTTGTGGTCTTCGAAAGAAAGTTACATAAATGATTTTTCTACAAGAAGCATAATTCGATTTGAATTAAGGAGACTAGGGACGACCTCTGGGATTTTTTATCTGATAGTGTAACTTTTCCCATAGTAACTCCTATGAAAACTTTGAACCGCTTGCGCTAAATTATAGTTTCACCGATTGCGCTGAAATTTTGCACAGTTCATATGGGACCTAAATGGAATCAAAAAAGTCGACTGGAGCGAAAATTTTATGTTTGTCCCATACTAATGTTCAAATCTATATAAGGATTTATTTGAACAACTATGACACGAGATGAACTGTTGCGTATGAAATTCAAACTCAGTATTTCCAGTCTAATAACATAAGCGAAGCCAACGACGGCAACGCCTACTGAAAACTTTACCTCAACACCTTGTTGTACATGACATTTCATACCACCGGACCCAGGATGGAGCTTGCGGAACTCCCACGGTTATGCAAAAGCACTTTCTACCACCTCTGTGTCGTATACCAGTACTCAATTCTGAAAATATTTTTCAAGGATCTTGTACAGGTACTCGGATATGTGTGGGACCAAGGAATGCTCTGGGTACAGTTGCCCATTGGGCGAAATTGAGCGCATTTCTAGTGCGTTTCAGCTGATCAGCCGGCTTGGTTAACAGCTCTCCAGATGTGTCTTTCACGGGCATCGTAACATTAATCTTAGTCCCAATCAGGTCAATCAGGCGACATGAGACATCGTAGAGGAGACGAATGCCGCCGGTATTTGCGGCTTTCTCGCCTTCGTCGGCTCCGCACACGCTCTTTTGTCCCGCCCACATGAGCGCTTCACTCTCTTCTCGAGAGCCGAATAGGCTTCGAATTTGGCCTCTCGTAGTTTCGCTCGCTCTAACGCGACTTTGGCGTTCCTTCGGTCCTCAATCTTCCTCAAGGTAGTTCACCCAAATTATTGTTGCCGGTGGCGATGAATGTGTTCTTTATGGCGCCCCATTGATTTTCTACGCTTCCACCTTCCGGAATATCCGCAACACGGTTCTCCAGCTCCACGACCAAGGACTTTTTCACCGCAGCGTCTCCTGGTCGACGTGTGTGAACCGGCGCCCGATTCCTGCCGATGGATCCTCGTAATGCGCAGCCGAATCTCGCCGATTAGGAGATGATAGTCAGACGCAATGCTGGCACTACGTTTGTTCCTTACATCAAGAAGGTTCTGTCTCTATTTTCGTATGATACAGATGTGGTCGATTTGATTTTCCGTGATGCCATCACGGGAAACCCATGTCATTTTGTGGTCGATGAGGAAAGAGCGTTGTCATTATTGCCACAACAGCAATTCCCAATCTTGTCCGTTATTTTACGCTAAAAGAGGTTGCCGTTAAATCAGATCATTATCTATCATTTTCGGTTTCTGTGACGGTTTTCGGGTTTCGAGAACAGTAGGTTGTTGGCCTAAGGTCCCCTATCCACCTTAGGGGGGACTGCCACCTTAGATATAGCTTCCGGTGGAGGAGCATTCCATATTCAGCCGCTGGATGCCAGAATAGACGCTGTTTGAGCCACACCTCCTTGGTGAACAGACTTGGGACGTACCTTCTCAATCTAGCTCAGAATGACAACAGTGCCCAGGCTGCATCACCAGCTAAATTAACACACTAAGAGCTGACGGTCTTTATCATCAATTAACCCGTGCTCGGGCCATGATGTGTAAAATGTCCCTCAATTATCGTCAGGAGAATGCTGGGTTACACATTACATTACACATCGTGCCTTAATGGGTTCGTATTGGCATCCTGATACAGGCCCTTCATAACAGTGCTTTTTGCTTGCCCTTTAACGCCATCCGTTATTCTTCCTGCTCCTCATCAGTGTTTGCTCGCCATCACGACGCATGCATTCGAAAAAGATTCATATGCACAGTGTGAACAAGCCTGGTGCATTGCACCAGCTGAAGTTCAAGATATAAAACAAAAAAAAAAACATTACTTTTTTCTCAATTCACAAAATGTCATCGGAAAACCTCTACCGAATTTTAAAATCCGTACGGTGCCCTCCCTTGCACACACCAATGACGGCCCTAATATCTGCAGCGTATCTTTTGAAAGAGCAGGCAAGAATTGGGATCATTGGTGTCGCGTTTGTTGAAGTGTGTTGATCTAACCGTCAACGACTTTCCCTCTCCCCATACACCCCTTACAAGAGGAAACTTTGCAACAATGTGACTTTGGGTGAGCAAAAGAAAATCCATGCCATACAGAAGTGCAATCCTACTTAAACGGGAAAATAAATATCTACCCGCCTTCCCAATGTGAGCAGCACAGATCGTTTCCGTTTACACAAGTGTAATACAAAGAACAAACTTTCCCAGACTGGGGTACATAAATTATGCTTTAAGTTGTTTTTAATATTGCGAAAATGTGGTTCCGACAAAAATGATTTTGCTTGAGGAACGATATTTCATTTCATCAAGAGGTTTATATTTTCAGCATAAAAAGTATCGCATGCATGTAGGGAAAAGTGAAGCCAAAGCTTAAGGTGAAACATCAAGAAATCCTATTGCAATTTTTCATACAAACTTTAGAGGCACAAATTTGACGAACAAAGCATCGAGCCAAGCCGCACTTGTTTTTCCTGGCTTAGCTCACTTCCATAAAGAGATAGCTTTTACAAATCGAGAGTATTTGTTTACAAATATTCAAGATTGGTGCTCTTGAAAACGTGAGTAGGGGACCAAATCGGCCATTGTGACAGGCATGTTTGTATTCTCTGAAGTTACTCCTTAAGGTTGTTCGGTTTATACAACGGCATTCCAAATTCAAATTTATTTGAAACTACACCCATTTCAACGTAATTTTTTGGAACATATTTTCTGAATACGTAATAAAAGATTGCTTGCAAATCAAAACTAATGAATGTAGTGTAGACACTAGTCTAGTCTAGTCTAGTCTACACATACACAGCCATTCATTGAAAGAATCCTGGAAAATGATAGAATCGACTATTTCTATCATTTTTCTTGTCATTATCAATGCTTGCAGCACATCGGAGGTGTAGTACAAGAATTGAAGCGGCCAGGCCTACTGTGCAGCGTCTTGATGTGGACATTGATGCCACAATAAAGCTATAGAACGGGGACATCTCGTACCATCCGCTCAGCATAGTATGAAGTATGAATGTTAATTAAATTCGTTGGGAGTGACTTTGCTAAGAAGGTTAATGTCACTTCGTCGGTGCTCTTCTTCCTGGGATGGGACATAGGAATTTGAGCCTCATGTCCAAGCTCGAAAGCCTAGGCTTAAGCGCCATTACTCGCTCTCTGAAACGAGAAGAAGTATGATGACCCACTCCCCAATTATGGTACAGAATGAAATATGCCACATTATAAGAAACAGAAAAGCAATACAGCAATCACTACAGACAAGTTGAAAAATGAATTTAAAAAAAACAACAACAACCTAGGGGCGGGACCCCTCCTAATATCTGGACTAATACTTCCTAATAAATATTAGATCGCTAATCCTCGTCGAAAACTATCTCAATTTTTCTATAGTATGCCATGACTTATATTCAATCCCACAATTGTCAAAAAACTGGAAACTCAGACGGTAAATTTCTTCTCACATACTAATTTATATCCGTATAAAAAAAAACATCCATTTTAAGCTTAGAAATGTTACGATGTAAATGCAGAGATGCTCTGAAGAAGGTGATACACACTGGTGTGTGCTAAAGCTATGTAGTTCTTCTGGTGAACATATCGATGTGCGCTTCCTGGATCACATAATAGATGGAAAATGCAATACCGTTTATCTGCTAACCCTACGATCAACCCGCAATTGAACGCCATTGAACACAAAAAAAAATTCTTTCGTACAATATAAAGAAGCTGCTACACACTTTTACTTCCTTTTCATTTGTGAAAATAAAATACTGAGAATTTGATACTGAGAAATTATGATGCCAATACTATGTCGATGGAGAATTTTGTGTGGGCTGCTTTATTGAACCGGATCCCTCAGGACCCTTTAGATCTATCATTTTTTACTACAAAATACATACACAATTCTTTACGGGTGCAGCATGAGCATTGTACACTGTACACTTCGTAGTTCCTATTCCGTAATTGACCAGAGTTAGTGGAATGTAGTGTAGACACTTGCACAAAACTTATCAGTGTTTAGTCACAAAATAACATTACAGACAAAAAAAGTGAAAGTTTACCACATTCATTGTCAACTATTAATGATAAAATGCTATCCCGTAATAGTTATTTATGTAACGAGTTGCAAAATGTTGTTTTTTTCAGCACGAGTCGTACATTCATCCAACGAGGCTTGCCAAATGAGTTGCATTATGAACATTATACAAATATTTTTCATTATGCAACTCATTTCAGTTGCATAATGAGCCAGTTCGAAAAAATTGGCCATTATGATACCATAATGAGTTATATAATATGTAAATTATGATACTGAATTTCATAAATATATATCCATCAAACATTCTAAAAAGATGGAAGAAATATGCATTATCATCTACCTAGAATCTGATATGGGTGCATTTTCAATTTTGCATAAAAAAAATCTTGATCTATTCATCTTTATTGTAGAGACTTTCAGCCCTTGGCTGGTTCGTCTCTCTCACCTCTCACAAATCTCATATTTATCTTCAAAACTTTATTTTTTTTTAGTTTTTATTTATGTGTATTTTAACTTAGATGCTAATTCTACACTAATAAAACTTTAATTATGAATTATGCATAAAATGATGTTAATACTCTCAGCTGTTTTAATTCACATTTGTAGGGTCCTCGTAATGATAACATTGCTTTTATCTGGCCCATAATTACCCTCAAAATGGGTAATTTGTACTACAGCTCGAGGAAATAAGTTTTCCATGCAAAATAGCATACAAAACCAAGAAAACACTTAATACTTTTCAAAACAACTGCTCAATACACCTTGGAAACAGCAGTTCATTACATGTCCGGAGTTCAGCTGTTTTCAACAGGACATTTTAAAACAACGATGTTGTGTAGTATGCGCAACAATAAAGCTCACATTTCCCCTTCTCAATGAAAATTAACTATGTATATGTGGCATTTTTTTTTCTACACCGGATGGTCAACGCAAGTTATAGTTACCATATACCATTCACTTTTGATAATCACTTCAGTAAATTTCAGTTTTTTAAGTGAAACATCTTTCTTGATTTTTGGCCCAAAGTTAATCCCCAGGCCCAATGACTGACGGTACTAATTATTTTTTATATTATACGTACAGGCAGTTTTCAGCTAATATAGTTTTAATTCAAAGTTATAGACAACTACTAAGTATACATACAATCAAATTCCCAGCAGAAAATTAAAAAAAATAGCTCTGTCATTGAGAGCCATTCCTTACTTCGTTTGCCAACATTCCAGCATCGATTTGAAGAAAAGTTCCCTAGCTTATCAATCGTAATCCTTGTGATCCTATTGTATCCCACATTCAATACATCGACACATGTGCGTTTCATTTCAAACGAATCTTTCGAGCTACACCTATCGCCCTTTGCACCTGTTAACTGGACAGAGTTATGATTGATTTTCTTCGATTCAAAGCTACCCTTGTGAATTTCTAGCGTTTTGACTCTGGGGACATACAATTATTCGAAGAAAGACATGATTGCAGTCACGTTTGCAATAAATCTTTTTCATCTCTAAACTAAATCGAAGTTGGATTGAACTCACTTCGTGCGCTATAGCAACTGTTAACAAATTCATATATTTTTTTTATTTCTTATCATACAGGTTTTCCCAAACGTTCATTGACATCAAAGAGAAGGAACGGAAACGTGGTACCCGAGGCCTGGTGTCAATTCCGGCAAAGTACCCTAAAATTGTGGAAAGGTTACTAGAAACATTAAACGACACGAGTGAGCACATTCTCAACGGAACTGACACTCTATTCCGTCCAGAGGATCTGCAAAAACTGCAAGATAAAATAGCCAAAGAAATATCCAGTTCAAATCTGGATCCCAAAGAAATGAATGAACTTCAGGTACGTTTCTCAATACAACACGGGACATGTCATAAGTAATTAGTGATAATTCCATTTCAGGATAGGATAAATAAGGAAATAACTAACTCCGAGGTATTCAACTTGAAACACTTCAATATATATGACAAACTGAAAAAAATGTTCAAAAAACCTGAGAAGACGCTCAACGGTGTTAAATTTAGCGCATCAGCGAAAGCACGTGCTCTGATGAATCTGCACAATAATGAAGCCGGTCGAAGAGTAACATTTCTCACTTAATTTGCTATTTTGAATTTGTTATAATTATAATTTGTTTTTTTTTTTCAGGCAGTTATCAAAAAGTCACGAATTATTTGCAAATGCCATGGCGTTTCTGGTTCGTGCAGTCTCATCACTTGCTGGCAACAGTTGACCTCAGTTAGAGAAATCGGTAAGCTACCACCACAGGCAAACAGACGTAACACCTTGAACGATTTTCATGGAAATACATCGCCCAGTTCACACTACCATCACCTGGTGGAAAAGTTGCACGAATCACTGTGTTGTACAATATCGTCGACAGAAGGCGCTAGTGTGAAACGTGAAACGCATAGAAAAACGATGCGCGCACCTCTGGTTGTGAAAGCCACAACTATGAAAATTTAAAATGATCGTTAAAAGCGTGGTCGTTGGAAATTTCGCAAGTGTTACGTCTGTTCGTCTGTGCTACAACGTTACAGTAGTGTGACAGTCATAAGGACTGTATCGGAAATTAACTATAAACGTTCACAATTGCCTGAAAAATAATCTGTTCGATATAAACATAACTTTATTTTTGGAGATACTATATAAATCTCTTAAATAAAGAATGGCAGTTCTGATTTTCAAAAAATAATCATTTAACTTGGACTTTTATCTTAAAGATTACACAGATGTTTTTAAAATTTTGGACACCTCCTAAAAATTTACAATTGTGAAAACTGTGGGAAAATATTGAATTATTTATCTTATTTTTGCGCAAATATAATCTTTTCCATAATGCCCATGATATAAGAAAATTATTTTCATCAAGAAAAATTTCCTCCGCAGTTTAGGGCAATTCTTAAAAATGAAAAAACGGCCATTTTTCAAGGAGCTCTTTTTTTATGCGTCTTCAAAGAACGATTACGCAAATAAAAAATACATAAAGTTGAAAATTTGCATTTTTTTCGATTGGGTATGTAATTAAATCTATTGAAGAGGTAGTTTTACCAGAGAACGGAATTTTATAACGTCTAAAGATATTTAAAACAAAGCGTCAAAGTTCGACCAAAAAGTAGGTGTGTTTTTGAGATTGACCATATTTTTAATGTTGGAGGTTTTTCTATCCAAAATAAGAATTTTAAAAGTCGTTTTTGAGTGATATGTTATGTGTACATAACTGCTATTAATAATCATTATTTTACAGATTTTTCCTCGTAGAAATTTTTTTCGCTACAAATGTTTGAAACTTTAAAAAAATAAAAAAAAAATGCAGTTTGTACGGATTGTTATTTTGTGTGGTATACTCATAGAACCATATTTTCAATAATACTAAATATTTTCAAAATTTCTTCAAGCTGTTCTAAACTTTACTATATTCTGAAGATTTCATAGAAGAACCGGAATAAAAAGACCAACCGTGCGTCAAGATAGAGCATTTTGAATGTTTATAGTTAATTTCCGATACAGTCCTTAATAATGCTGATGTGGTGAATAATTTTTATTTTTAATTTGATATGATAATGCCACAGGTGATTTCCTGCGCGAGAAATACGATGAGGCAACACAGGTGAAAATAAATAAGCGGGGTCGATTGCAGGTCAAAGATCCTAGGTACAAAATCCCAACACCGCTGGATTTGGTATATCTAGATGAAAGTCCCGACTGGTGTCGAAATAACAGACAACTCAAATGGCCAGGTAAATAATAATACCTATTTAGGATGAGAACCATACAGACGTGTCAGTAAGCACAAAGTGGCTTTAGAGCCTGTGTAGTAAGTAGTTCAAACGCTAACTATATTATCAAAAGAAGTGGAAAGAAATTTCGAAATTAATCCTTCATTTTCCTGAGCTTGGGTATTCTGGTGGTCCCTTGCAAAGTGCTAACAAGTATGGCAGATACTACGTACCGACAAATGGCCCATATAGCCACAGTTGCAAAGGCGTGTGGGTATTCAGTCTGACCAGTTGAGGGCGACGGGTTCAATTCCCGGTCTGTCAAGGAACTTTTAGTAATGGAAATTTTCTTGACATCCTTGGGCATAGAGTATCTTCGTTCCTGACTGAAGTCGGTTTGAAGTGGTTTTCAACGTTCATTGGCAGAGGAAACTCTCACTCAATAACTGTAGAAATGCTGAGAAGCAGGTTTTGTCCCAGTGGAGGGTGTTTCGCCAAGAAGAAGAACGTACCGACAACGGTAGCTAGGATAATGTTCCTAAGGTTGGCAATTTTGTACTGTACTGTACCCCACAATGAACTGTGTGTCATTACTGTAAGTATGATGCATATCGGAAGCCGGGATTATGTATCGGGAAGGATACAGAATGCTTTGAAATGCACGGCTCAAAGAGCATACAACGCTAACAGGACTCAATGACTAACGAGATCCACAAAAGGAAGGTGGGCCTACAGGTAAATAGTTGGGTCAACAGGCGCCTTGCAGATGAAAGATTCCACCTGACTCAGTTTTTTTTTGGGTCATGACTCCTGTAGACAGTTTCGACAATGTTATGGTCATGCAGTTTTCTATTAGTGAAGGTTTTGAACTGCGGAATACGTTTTATGGCGAACACATGGGAACCTGGCAGCTGTAACTATTTAGGGAATGTCGAGAAAGTAGTGCCTTATTGCTGGCTTCTCAGTTGGCATCAAAGGACGTCCCAGTCCCTGTCCCTCACTTATCTAACCTTTCTTTCTTTCTTACGTGTTTTTTGGGCAGATTTCCTTCCTTTTCCACCATTTCCCCATGCCTACGTTTTCCATGTCCATCAGGTGCTCATGGAAGTGCTGCCTCCAATTTTCAATCACCTCTGATTCGTCCGTTAGTTCGTTAGAACGTCCGCGGGTTGCGTTAGAACTTTTATATTTCTCAAGAACGACACAGACTCCGCACACTCCGCTTCTTCTAGAGGTGGTGTTGTTTCAGGTGTGCTATTTCCGCTTCTGTTTGAATCGTTCCACGTTCTGCCAGGTTCCATTCTACAGCATGACCGCCCGCTCTGCGTTCTTCTCCTTCAAAAGTTCACGCTTCGTGGACTCCTTTCCTTTCGTACTCGATGGTACTCTCCTCTACGGTGCTGCCCAGAGATTCTGCGCATATGTTGAGACCACATACGGTCGCTTTAGTCGCTCTAGGATGTACCGGTGAGTGTTTGTGAGGAGAGTTTTTGACCGTGGTTGACCGAAATTCGTATGCAACTTAATTTAATTGATGATTGTGATATTTGGAATGCGAGAGAATGAGGGTTCTCCAGTTAGCCTAGTGGTTAAGGCTATGGATCGCCAATCCGGAGACGGCGGGTTCGATTCCCGTTCCAGTCGGGAAAATTTTCCCGACTCCCTGGGCATAGTGTATCATTGTGCTTGCCTCACAAGATACAAATTCATGCAATGGCTGGCAAAGAAAGCCCTCCAATAGACTGGCCCAAATACAAAAATGTCGAAAAATTCCACGGGGCACCCTCCTAGAATCGTGCCTTAAGGATTTAAGGATAATTTGGACGAGAAGAACAATCTGTGAAAGATTCAGCTCAATCGGTTTAACCTTCTCCGTGCATTAGCTGACGGTCACCTCGCTGACGTAGTGCATGTTTTGGGGTCATAATGACCCTAATGCACGACGAGGGTTAAAACTGAGCTGACGCAAATGAGTTGAAGGTTTGTATGGGATCTTCAGTCCAAATATTTGGAAAATTGGATGACCTCCAGTCTCTCATTCAGCACGCTGGTTGAAATAGTTTGGTTTGGCTCATAATTGAAAAAATAATAGTTGATACGCTAAGGAACAACTTTGGTAGAATTCCATATAATTATAAAACTTAATTTAGTTGCGGTTTGCGGTTTCTGCTAACGAAAGCAGGATGAGGACATCTTCCCCTGTTTACTCTCGGTTGTTACATGCAGCACGTGTTTGCTGTTCGAAACTTGCGCTCTACATCATAGGCGGCTATGTTGTCCTTCATTTCAATTGCTCACGCACGTGGGCGGATATCGAAACATTGAAGAATTACATAGCTGCCTACGATGTAGCGCGCAAGCTTCGACCGACAAACACGTGCTGCATGTAACAACCGTGAGTAAATAGGGAAAGATGTCCTCATCCTGCTTTCGTTAGCAGAAACCGCAACTAAATTAAGTTTTATCATTATATGGTCTTCTACAAAGTTGTTCCTTAGGGTATCAACTACCATTCTTTCAATTCTGAGCTAAATCGAACTCGTTGAACCGGCGCACTGAGTGAGAGACTGTAGCTCATCTAATTTCCCATATATTTGGACTGAAAATCCTATACAAACCTTCAACTAATTTGCGCCAGCTCAGTTTTAAACCGATTGAGCTGAATCTTTCACAGATTGTTCTTCTCATCCAAAGGCACGATTCTAGAGGGTGCCCCGTGAATTTTTCCAACTTTTCTTTCTCGCCATACAAATGTGGGCCGGTCTACCCTCCAATCAATAACTGTGGAAGTGCTCAAAGAACACTAAGTTGGAGAAAGGCAGGCCAAGTTCCAGTGGGAACGTAGAGCCATACAGAAGAAGAAGAAGGAAACTACACATTTATATTCATAGCTGCAACGATAACCCGCATAAACGATAATCATAAGATGTGCTTAACCACCCATTCGGGATACAATTTGAACAGTATGTGGTATTGTTGAACCGTCTACAGTACGGTTTATTAGGGAAATAAGAGCTCAAATTAGGAAACTATATTTGTCCATATTCAAAATAACACAAATATTACTTTTCTTCCACCACTTCCAACAGGAACCCATGGTCGTGTCTGTAATAAAACTTCCTCCGGGCTGGATGGATGTGCGATTCTCTGCTGTGGACGAGGCTATAACACGAAAAAAATCGTAGTCAAGGAGCGTTGCAACTGTAAATTCCAGTGGTGCTGCCAAGTTAAATGCGACATGTGTACACGGCATATAGAGGAGTATACGTGTAAATAAGTATTATAGTTTAGCGAGGCAAAAGTCGGTATTAATTATGTAACTGAATGGTGTCTGAAAGCATACCTACATTTTTGTGCATAACTAATCTTCTGAATTATTAAACTTTAAAGTCCTTTCACATATATTTTACCGAAAGTACATAATAAAAATTATAAAATCTCAAAAAAATGGGATTTTTTTTATTTTACGAAAATAATCATCGAGTAGGTATGCTTTCAGAAAGAGTATGAGAATGCAAAAAGAAACGAATGTGAATATGAATTTTGTGATTTGTGTACTCCCTAGATCAAAAGTTTGGATTCATCCTCTTAAATATGGAAATATTTAATGTTCATAACTAGTTTGTCTTTAGGGCCAACATAACCGAATCAGACATCGCTGTGACATTTGAACATTTTTTAATTCGACATATGACGAAAAAGCGGGGTACGAATTAAAAAGCGTCGTATTAAAACGTGTCGAACCAGCGGGGTAAGATGGTAGTTTTTAAAACTCGTGGAAAAAGAGAAGGTTAATGAACTTGGAAGTGATTATACAGGGGGTGGCCAAAATCTTTGGGATAGGCAACTTTTTTTCTCTCACAAAAAAGTTCAACATGCTGTAACTTTTCATAGAGTGCATCAAATATTCTCAAATTTCGACTGTTTGTCAACCTATTATATGTGTATCATTGCACATTGGTCGGGCTCCATACAAAGGGGCGGCCAAAACTCTCAAAAAACGGAATTGATATTTTTAAACTTTTTTTCGCCTTATAACAAAGATAATGTATTGTAGTTTTATGATTCTTAATTAAAAGCATACCAGCTTTTGTATTTCAATGACATTTTCACTGCCAAAGTGGCCCAAGTCATAAAATTGAAAAATGAATTATTCGAAAAAAGTAAAATAATAATATTTTGAGAATGGAATATATGTTTTATGTTATCCAGCATATGAAAGCTTGTTATTGGACTGTTTGAATGCACATATGGTGCAAAATTAATATGTCACAAAACTTTTCAAATTTTCATATTTTGTACCTTAGGAATTTTGGTAATTTTTAAGTTAAAAAACGGTTCGTGTCGTCACGTGTCGCCGCAATTTCGAATAGTACATCTTAAACATCATGCTTAGGGCTGCATAAAATTGTTTAAACTTTTTGCAGAAATTTGCAGTTTTTCAAATTAGAGCTATTTAAAAAAGTCGTGTTTTTTCATATGTTTTACGTTATTTTTCCATTTTTGACTGAAATAAAATTTATCTTCCCACATTTTTCACACGTTTTGAACAAACTTGATTGGATTTGATCGAAAGATGATCATTTAATTAAATTCAAATTGATTTTCCAACAAAAAACGCAAAAAATGTGGGGTTTGCTGATTTTTACCGTTTTTGAAATTTTTGAAGTTACGTAATTTTTGAATACTCCTTTTTAAACACTAAAAATACTATATATCATATCTAGACAACCTATAACTTCGATTAAACACATAAAAAGAGTTTTGGCCGAACTTTATCTTTTTCCGACCATTGTGCATTGGTACAAATTTGAGCTCGATTGGTTAATCTTTCGCTTCTTTTTTTAGACTACTAATTTTTGAGCTGTCATATCCCGGAGACCAGTGAACCGAGTTGAATGAAATTTTGAACTTTTATCCACAATATATTAATGCTTGAAAATCAAAAAATGCTTGAAAACATGGCAGCATGGGTACTTTTTAAACGTTGAAAAAAATTATGATGGATAGACACTTTTTGGATATTTTTCGAAAAAATGCATTTTTTTACATCAATGTAATACAATTTTATTTTTGATATCCAAAGATTTTCTACTTTTGTTCAAAAGATATCTATAGAAAGATATATTTGAGGCTATTTGGATTAAAGGAAGAACAAATTTTGTAGTTTTTGTGCAGTATAGTAAATTTGACTCATTTTCCTCTAAATGAGTGAAAATGTCAAACCATCATAACTTTTTTCAACGTTTAAAAAGTATCTATGTTCTGATGAATTTTCAAGCATTATTATATTATTGATAATCGCACAAAATTTCATTCAATTCAGTTCACTGGTCTCCGAGATATGACAGTGCAAAAATTGATAGTCTTTAATATAGTGTTTTACCAGATCAGTTATAACTTCGCGAAAGATTAACCAATCGAGCTCAAATTTGTACCACTGATGCACACATAATAGGTTAAAAAACAGTCAAAATTTGAGAATATTCGATGCACTCTATGAAAAGTTTTGGCCACCCCCTGTAACAAACTAACTGACTAAGCTAAGGTGCAAGCTTTGTCTCCATTGGGACGTCAGGCCAAATCCAAGAAGAATGTTTTTGCTAATTGAAAAAAAATGATGTTTTTGATAAATCATAAGATATTGTAACGAAGGGAATTTGGTACGCTGTTCACCCAAAACAAATTTAAATATTCTTATTTGAAATCCCTAGTTTGAGATTACTATATTATTCATACGCGCCAACTTGTGACGTAGTTGTGGGGGGGGGGGGTAGTGCAAGGCCTCTCAAAACCAATATTTCATTGACAAAATCGATGCAGTTTATCCAAATTAGGCATATTCAAGTGGAAACTACTGCATTTAGTTGAAAAAAGTTGCATTTTCTTTGAAGAGCTTTGCCCCAACCTCCCCCTCCCACAATTACGTTACAGGTTGGCGCGTATGATATCATTTAACACAAACTGATTTTTTTGAAAATCAGCCAAATGCTTAGCTGAAGGTAAGTAGAACAATCAATGAAGGCTAATTTCACAGTTTTGGTCATGATACCATAATCATCACGAATTTCTTTTCAGAAATAATCACACGTGACATAAATATCGTTCATAAATTTTGAAGACAGCCTGTTGTACGGTAATTGGCAGATAGTATAAAAAATAAAAAAGTGCATGTTTTAAGAGATGAATTCAATCTTTTGATTCTAAGAGCGAGACCTTATTTATTTATTTAAACAAAGAGCGAACAGGTGTAAACAATTACTAGGAGATAATCAAAGAAAAGCTATCTCGTAGTGATTAGATTGCTTAACATGTGCTATATTAGTAACAATATGTGGATGGTTAAATATTTTATTATTGCAACATATCTTGAGTCGTGCGTCTTATCATAAGAATTGATGTTGATTTCACGAAAGTTTCGAATGAAGTGATTACTAAAATATTTGTAGATATTTATTATCGATTGATTACGCACTCCTGTGAAAATATACACTTTAGCTTATTTACTTACTGATGCTACTACATGGAGAGAACACAAAAAGATTTTTTGTTTTGTATAAATGATGGAACAGACTTTTCATCACAAATATAGTATCTTTTCACAAGTATTGCTTATTTTCAAATATGGTAACACTCTTGCGCTCTTAAGAATAACCTGAACCACAGTGACACAAAGAGTTCAAATTTCTTGTAGTGTTGCTATATTCATTATGGGAGTTGCAATATTTCGTGAAGAGATTTGATACTTTTGACAACTATTGTTTTTTGAAATTGAAAGTGTAAATAATAGATATATCAAATATTTGCATCGAACCAGTATTATTAGGTGATTTAAAGTATGAATTTCATAAAACAAAAACTTTTATCTCTCTAAGTTTTTTACTAGAACATTTTTACAGCTTACGGTAGTTCTACGAATATTTATTATAGTTGTAGAATTCAGTGTATCATTGTCATTCACATTTATACTGCATTCATCGGAACGGAGTGCAAACGATTTAGGTTTAAATGGAACAATGTAATCATAGTTACACTTTTTACTATCACATATCCAATCATACGTTTAAATTGATTATTCAGACATGAACAGGCCTAGCATTTGCAAAATTCTTCTTGTGGTCTGAACCAGAACGAGGAATGTTGAGCAAATTGTCCAGCAATGTACATACCTTTATTTAATAAACCCGATTTCATGGTAGAATGTTTGTCCGATTCTAGATGTATAATATTTCTCGAAACGTAACAATGAGGCAATGTATAATTAAAGAAAAATAAATATATATTCGTTCTATAGGACGTTTATGTTCTTATTAAATATTTTTTTAATTTTATTTTCAGTTAATATCACAAGCCCACAAATAGAATAAATTCCAAATTCGTTCCAGAATGAAATTAATTGACAACAAGACCATTTTCATTTACCATTGATTTTAGCTTTTGAAAAACGATTGTCATTTGACTGTATTCTAAACAGCATTTTACACATTTTTGTACCATTGGTGCTCGTAATCATAAAATTGTTAAAAAATGGGGAAGGATACTTTTTCGGGTGTTATAGGTCATTCAAACTGTCTTTGATTTTACATCGTGAAGTCTGCGGGAGTACAGTGACCGGCACAAAAAAAGATCCACCATAGTGATTGCTGTTTCCAGTGAAAAATGCATGCAAAAATGATAAAATATATCTTTCAATGAATGCACTTCATTCATTTTACATTGTTTTAGTGATCTATGTTGATAAATATTTGGTTCTTGAGGAATAAAATGATTTCTGATAAGATTGGGAAAATTTTCTAAAAATTGGGTATGACAGAAAAAAAGATCCACTTAGCAATTAATTCTAAAACTTCAAAATTTCGCCAAATTTTCACAATTTTTGCTTCTTGGTTTATGCTGTTGTGATGTTTTTGACTTGTGAAATTTATTTTGACATGAGTTTTATGAATTTTAGGGTGATATGCGGCGAGTTTATTTTTCATGGTTAATATAATAGGTAAAACTTTCCCTAAACTCAATTCAATTTCGTGATATATCTCACAAAAATCGTACCGGAAGTAACTATGTTCACTAGTGCCGCGTGATGGCAAAATTCGGAACTATTTTCTTCATGACCTGGAAGTACTCGTAGCCATAAACAACTTTGCCAAAGATATATCTACAGTACTTTCCTATCTGGCTTTAATCTCGCCGAAGTCTTTCCGGAAGTAACTATGTCTACTAGTGCCACATTGTGGTAAAATTCTGAACGATATTTACTTTCCATCAGTGATGGACCATCACTTGGAAGTACCGTAACCTGGGGGGTAGTTGATCAGCGGCGTGAAGTTGATCACTATGGGATCCACGACCTTCAACCGCTGAGGGCGCTACAATTCTGTTTCAATAAATGAACTTTTGATGTATATCAATTTTGTGAATATATTTAAAGAATTTTTGGAGTTTTTAATGCAAATTATGTCACATTTTACATAAAATTATCGACTTTTTTGGATGTGTAACTCGGTAAATAAGCTGTCATTCAAAAAATCGCCTCCTATCAACTCCTTGTACATCAGATGACTCACAAAACACTTTTATTATTTCATGGTAGGCTTCTTGAGCATAGCTTCAAGCTAAAATGTATGTTAACACATATAAATTTTATTTGAAAATAGTATATTTTTGCAAAACCTGTTGCAAAAGTAAGTCGATTTTTCAAGAAATTGCCTTCTTTTAGGCGTTTAATGTGGGTCATTCTGTAACTTACTGAACAGTATTTTATTTTTAACATACACAATACACCAGTTGTAAGAGTTTTGAAAACTTATTCAGATTCAGCATCATCAATTTTAGTTTGTTCAATAATTTTCCAATCTCAGAATGTTATGTCATTGGTTGATCAACTTCACCCCGGATTGAAAGTTTTAAAAATTGACCATTTGAGCATTTTAAAAAAATGTAGCAGTTTCTTGTATTAATTTCGTTTACGGAACTTGATACAGGCCCACTCAGTATATCCATTCTATCTATCTATATATATAAAAATGAGTTTGAGGTTCCTTTGAGGCAACAAAACTCACGAACGGATGAACCGATCAGCAAGACTCTTGCACGGTTCGATTCGTACTCACGGTGGCTGTGTTTATATGTAAAAAAATAACGAAAATCAACCAAAAAAAGTAAGTACTGATTTTTCATGAGCTGGGAAAAAAATCAACACAAACGAAATGAAAACAATCTAGAGTGCGGCGCTGCTATAAGCTCAACAGTTGTCAAGCCACCAAAGCTTGGCAAGACAAAGTTTGCCGGGACAGCTAGTGTTTTATAACTATTTGTTTGAAATTATAAGCATTATACCTGATTTTATAGGAAAGAATAGAGGAAAAGTGATCAACTTCCAATCCAGACTACGGTACCGTAAACTGGGGTCAAATTGATCAGCGGGGTGAAATTGATTTTTCGGGTACTACATTGTAATTCCATACTAGGAACTTTTAAGCGTCGTAATCATCTTAAACTTTTAACGTCATCTGGTTCGTAGATGTCTAGAGATGAGCGTAGATTTTTTTTTTTAGAGAAAAGTTAGTTTTGCCTTATTTTAGCCTAGTTTGGTGTTCGAAAGGAATCGGTCAAGAAACTTCTTGACCTCCTGGCAGAAGCTTTCCACTGCCATTTGAACTGTCATTTCTTCGCAACTGCGTACTGTGATCGAAGAAAAACGGTTTCTTAGGCGATTCAGGCAAGTAATTTCCCATGCATCAAGATAGGCCGAAAAATTCCTTCTGAACTGCAAACAGCGCTTTTCTAGGAATTTGCAATGTATTTCCCATTTAGCTGAAATCATTGCTACTAAACAATCGATTGCTAATAGGACTTCCCGTAAATTGTCTGTTTTAACATTTTTGTGGAGCCTTGGTTGGGAAGTTATGTAGCTAATCAGAACATGAAATAGTTAAAAAATAATTCATTTTATGATGATATAATCATTTATTGTTATAGATATCACTTATTTCAAATGAAATTGCCTACATGAAGGCGTTTAAGGAAAAATTCAAAATTTAATTTTGCATTTAAATTATTAAATTCGTTAGTTATAAGGTTTTAAACGCGTTATTCGGTTTAAGAAGAGCAAAAATAAGCGGAGAAGGAAATTTTCCTATCCAACCGATGCTTAATTGTATACTGATCAATTTCACCCCAAAGTAACCTTTCCAATTTTTTGATATTTGGAGTTATTTAACTTAAAGTTTAAATTTGTTGAACAAAAATTGTCGCATGGTTCCATGGAGATCCACTGGGTACTGGTTTTACAGAAATTCTTTTGGCAATATTTGGATTGGCACTGATGTTATCCACAAAAGTTGTTTTAAAGTGATCAATTTGACCCCGGATTACGGTACTCATATAGTGTTGGACAACTTTACTGAAGGTCGTACCTTTCTATCTGGCTTCAATCTCGTGATATATCTCACCAATATCGTACCGGAAGTAGCTATGTCTAGTAGCACCTAAGGATGGGATCATTCATTTGCAATCATTTATATTAATTTGCTGTTTTGCGCTTCAGAAACGTCGCAGCCAAAATCAATGTATAGAACACTTTTTCATTTTCGTTTTACATGAAACTTTGAAGAAGAATATATTAGCGAAGAATCAATAGTTAAGTCAACAGAAGGCAGCAAACGCAACTCTCCACGGCGTGAATGTAATTTACATTCACCGCGTGGAGAGTTGCCTTCACAGCTCGCTCACGACTTTGGTATGCGTGTGCGAGTATTCGGCATACTTTCAGATAAAACTACAAGGTTAACTTCATCCATACATTGTTTTTTGATAGCATGCGTGACGAACTAACACTCTGATAATTCTCATCCTACACCGATTTAACGGTCTTTTTCAAAATTTAATAGTTGGCCAACTGCATAACCGTGGCGCTCGCATAGTTTTTATTTGAGTTTGACGTTTGCTCACTACCGCCACGTAGTTGGTGTTCGGCCAAACTTAGTCCTTTTAGCATTGGGCGAATATGTTTTCGTGACTATGATTTGAATCGAAAAATGTTCGAAGTGTTACGTCTGTTTGTCTGTGGTTTTAACTTTCGACAGTTCAATCGATAAAGTGACAGTTTGACCCGAAAAAAAAATGTCCATACAGTTTCCATACAAACTTCAAATGCATTTTAAAAATAGTTCCCGGACTCCAAAAATAATGAAATTTTGGATTCCGACTAATTTTTGGGCGGAGAAACTGATTATGAAATAATCCGGATACCCCTAAAGAACCCAATTGGGTTGTTTAATGAATAAAATATTGCTATTTTCTATAGCCTAATCGAAAGAGCTCATTTTTTCTGAGTATTACGTGATTTTATTGGATTCCAATATCTTTATTTTGATGGTCAAATTAACAAAACAGTTTTAATTTTCGTGGATAGAATGACAGTTCAACCGTACGACAGTTCGACCCGAATAAAAAAATTTCCCCAGGCAAACTTTAAATACACTTTGAAAATAGTTCCCGGACTCCAAAAATTAAGAAATTTTGGATTTAGACTAATTTTGGGGCGGGGAATCCGATTATGAAATAATTCGGATACCTCTAAAGAACCCAATTGAAAAAGTCACTTTTGAGTAGTTTTGAACGAGCGTGTTGATGTCTCATTATTTTTATTCACCTTGCAAGACGACGTCACGATGTCCCTAATGTCAAAATCAGTTCGTCGCTTTTGTTCAGTGTGTTGATGGGATGCGAACGCGAAAGAGAAAGTCAAAATTGTAAAATACTGTGAAAATGGTGGACAAACTAGGTGAGTGCGTAAAATAATTGCAGTATTTACGATACAATTGCCGATTATTGCCGGAAAAGTATTACCTGAACGTGATATTGAAGTGTTGTTCCTAGTTACTAATCGTCAAATATTGTGAAAGCAAGTGATTCAGGCGAGAAAAAGACATTCAAAAACAGTGGATTTGCTGCAATGGGAAGTGTCAACATCACCAGCTTAGCTCGCTGATGGGGCAAAACTTGATGATTCAGACGAAAAGTCCTGCAACCTTGCAATAATTTTGGACTGAACGACGAAACGTATTTATTTCGACGGAGCAATGTAAATAATGTTCGTTCGCCGTGGATGTGCCAAATTTTGTATTTGGTGGATGTAAAAATACAAATACACCAGAGTCTTGCATTCTGCAATCCAGTTCATATCCGCTTGAAGTTTGTATGCTGGGAACTGCATTATTTTTGTGCAATAATTCAGGTGTCTATCTATGTACAAGAGGAGCATAAAGCCGTAAAGAGCACTTACAACAGAAGAATCGCGACTGAAATGCGACAATCGTTGTAAGCTCTGCTTCTAGCTTTGTTTTTTACGCATACGCGCAAAGTTACAGTCTATTTACTCTGTCATCCATTATCGTATAAAGCGTCTTAACATTTACTTCCCTATAAGCCTTTATTGGCGCGGTAACGAGTAGCAGCAGTACATCAGTGACTGTTATCAAGGACCTGAGCATGAGTCATAGCGAATTCTTGCGAATATGCGTCGACCAGCGACTTCAAGAGCCCTCGCTCGGGTTATCAACTGGAGGAGCTTGTTTTTTTATACTTTATTTGTGGCTTCGTGTTTCCATTGTTTGGCCATGTTTGATCGGAAAATACTTTACATATCAATGTTACAATTTCTAAAGAAATTTGCAATAGTTTTTAGTAACTTAATGTTTCTACTACAGAGTATTAATTGTAAGCCCGGAAATGCTCCTTCACTGACGATCTCTGTCCAAACGATCCGTCTCCAATTCCCGTAGATATTGCAGTCGAAGAGAAGATGTTAGTTATGGTGAAGCTGGGGCCTCTCCAGAAGGACAAGTATCATCTTCAACGATGTTATTCCGCTTGAGATGTGATAGTAATCTGGAGTGATTGCTTATCAGTTTTGATCGTAATACGATTTCCCTCCGCGAAAACCCAGGTCCTTAAACCAAGCTTCTGTTCAAACAGTGGGAATTATGCTGTGATAAAATCTGCCTTTACTGCCCATATTCCACGCTGATTGCCACAAGTTGATAGATCTTGTGCACGTTGGGTAGTCCAGAAAAGTAAATCGGTAGTAGTCTACGCGATTGACATGCTTCTTTCGCTGCAACGTCCAAATCTTCGTTTACCTCGATGTTTTGATGAGAAGGTACCCAAAGGGGAACATAATGTTTGACCTTTTTTCTTCAATGGCCATTACTAGCTTTTTGATTTTATGTTGTGATGAAGTGATTTCAATGTTGGAGAGAAACTGTAGGCTGCTCAAGCTATTGGTGAGTTCGACATAATCGGCCCTGGGTCTAGCTCTAGCTGCAACAATTTGCACGGCTTTCCGAAGCGCCAGTATATCTGCGTGAAATGCTGAAATCTGATCCGGAAGCTTAGCTTGGCTCACTGGATGGCCAAATTCGTCTACTGCCGTTATCCGTTAATGGCTTTGAAACCATCTGTAGCAAGTTGTATTGCATTTGGATATCGACAGTCAAGAATATTTTGGACGACTTCATTGCCTCTTAACCCTTTATAAGGCAGTGGCAACTATATTGCCACCTACTGTTTGTATTTTTTTCTGTTTTATAACAATTTATTTCGAATTTTTTTTTTGGTTTACGCAAAATTGGGACTACTAACAACGCCTGGTATTTTTTTTGGTACTAAACAAAGCTTTAACAACAATTTAGGAGCCATTTGTAGTCTCAAAAATGGCTAATTTTGACCGCGTGAAGAAAATTAGCTCAAACTTATTGTAAAATTATAGATTTGGTAAATATTTTAAGAAATAATCAAATTCTGGGTTGACATGAGCTGAACTACACAGTTTATATTATGGGTTAAGCACCAATCCACTCTAAAATCTCTTTTCCGGCTTTTTGTCGAAGTCAAAAGAAGAAAAGTACCCTAAACGGGCAGTGGCAAGAATATTGCCACCAGCGCTGGTGGCCTAAACGGGCAGTGGCAACTATATTGCCACCTCAAAAGCTCGTTTTTGGGGTTAACGGGCAGTGGCAACTATATTGCCACCAGCGTTTTTGGCCTAAACGGGCAGTGGCAACTATATTGCCACCTAGATTTTTGAGAGTTTCTTTCAAATAAAAATTGTTTTGTACATGTAATCATGTATATAATCATTTGCATAATAGTATGCGATGACAACTCTTCTAGTTTTCTCGGCCTTATAAAGGGTTAAGAATAGATTCGCTGATAGTTTGAGGTGTACCGTTTTGTCGACAGGAACCACTTTTCGTCTCAAGTTCAGCTCAAACTGGAAACACGGCAGCACTTCGAATGTTTCCTATTTCCGTTCGGTGTAGGCCGTGTATTGTAGGATGGACGTAGCCAGTTAGAGAAGCACCATTGATTGTAGTCTTCACGAACTTGTCGTTCCAGGATTAAGTGGAATATCTTCTTTCGATGAATTTCATGGTTGCTTCTTCCCTTCTGATGGCTAACGGTGTTAGTCCAGCCATCAAGGAGCTTGTTTGCTGATTACTATAATAAACTAATAGTTTATGAGTATAAACCAATAAAATGTGTTGTATATAACGCTAGAAATGTAGCTTAACCCATATTCAAAAACTTTGATGATCTACGAAGATAACGTAGTGAACAAAGCGGATGTAAATTCAGAAGAAAAAAATGTTTTGCAGTTTTGGGTAATCCATGATTCAATATAAGAGAGTAGCAATATGAGGAATCTTCCTTCCAGTAAATTTTCAAGTGTTTGTGATGCTCGGTTAAAATAAAAGAAAATTCACTGGAGATTTTCTTTAAAAATTCTATGTGTTCCTGCTAAACATTTTATTCCATTTTTTTTCCTTGTTGGGTATATAAGTCACTGCGGCCAGTTTTTAGATCTGGGGAGCAGCAAAAATATGTTTGGAGGGATATCGGCAATATTTCACGAAAATTTGCTGACGAATTCTCTTTTAAAAAAAATGAAAGATATCTTGAAGGATTTTTTCTCGGGATGTCTATTGACATTTCTAGTGATATTCTCTCGGAGTTTGTGAAATAAATTCTTCAAGGCATGTTAGTTTAAAAGTTGTTCTAAGGGCGAACGGGACGATCGAGGAAATATCCGCCATTGCTCTGTTGGTACTAAGATGGTAATCTCAGATTCTATTTCATATTATGGAACAAAAACTTATCATTGTGTATGCTCACTTGCAGTGCATATGCTGATTGTTTTTTAGCCTCTTCTGTAGGATAGAAATCATAGATCATTGTGTATGCTCACTTGCAGTGCATATGCTGATTGTTTTTTAGCCTCTTCTGTACGATAGAAATCGAGATTACCATCTTCGAAATCGTGAGGCAAATTGTTAGAAAGAGAGGGAAGCTAGGAAAATTAACACGGCGTCCCGTATCACCATAAGGTAACGCTGTGAATTCCAGAGCAAAAAATCGATTACAATAAGATTATAAATAATTCTGTAAAAAAATGAATTGTTTAAATTGAACCGCCGTATATTTCCTAACGACATGGTATTGAAACGTACAGTGAGGCCATTGCAGACATTTCAAAGGGAAACCTGCGAAAGAAGTAGGCACCATTTTAGAAAACATTCAGAGCAAACAGCTGTAAAATGATAATTTTAGAATTGTAAATATTTAGAGATTGTTTATTGTGTTATTTAACAACTGGGGGGGGGGGGGGGGGGGGGGCAGAAGGAAAGGGGTGTAAGTGACCAATTTGTCGATTTTGAGCTGAACATGTAAAAAAATATTCGGATTTCCAGCTTTCAGAATCTTTTTAGGATTATTGTTACGATGATTAGAAAAATAACAATAAATCGGAGAAAATTGGGTCGATTTTGAAACTCTTCACATTTTGTAAGGGGTTGAAAAACTAGTGAAAAACTTCAAACCATATTTACTGTGTGTGGGCTTTTATCACTTACACCCCTTTACTTCTAAACCCCTCAACTAGAAGATTTTACGAGACAACTTCTCATTTGAGTAACTCTGCAGCCGCTCTTGATATTCGATCAACTTGAGCCGCTCTTCATATTAGATCATTCCCGATCCTCACCAGTAACGTTCTACCGTTCTTGTACCAACCAGATCAGTGATAAACGCCAATTTTGCAGGGATGATGCCCGGCATTCTTAAAATATGCCCTGCCTGCCGTATTCTTCCGGTTTTGATCACCTTCTGGAAGCTGGGTTCGCCGTAGAGTGCATCTTTCGCCTTCACAAACCGTTCTTATGCACACCGCCGAAGATCGTGCTTAGCACGCGTCGCTCGAAAGCTCCGAGTGACCAACTCTGACACCGTTCTAAATGTTGTAGCTATAATATTCAAATCGTTCAAAAAAAAACTAACAGATGCGGCCGGTTGACCGGGTAAAGTCAAACCGGCTACATCTGATATTCACGGTATTTCTGGAGCGCAGTACGTCACAGTCCAAGTAACATATACATTAGTATGGTACTCACTTGTATGGAAAAAATAAATCCTTGCTCCAGTCGACTTTTTAGATCCCATTTAGGTCCCATATGAACTGTACAAAATTTCGGCGCAATCGGTGAAACTATAATTTAGCGCAAGCGGTTCAAAGTTTGCATAGGATTTACTATGGGAAAAGTTACACTTGCAAACAAAAAATCCTAGAGGTCACCCTTTGTCTCCTTAATTCAAATCGATCAATGTTTCTTGTATAAAAACCACTTATGAAACTTTGCTTCGCAGACCGCAAAACAATTGGATGCTTGTGGAAAAAGTTATTGATTTATTACCGATTAGTGATCCAACGAACGGCTTTTTGTTTTGTTTTATCAGCAGCACTGCTGCTGCCGTTGTTGCATGTGGTGGCGGGAGACATCACCACCCCCAGAAACAGCAGCAGCCAAGGCAGCAACTACAGTGCTGCTGATAAAACAAAACAAAAAGCCGTTCATTGAATTACTAATCGATAATAAATCAATAACTTTTTCCACAAGCATCCAATTGTTTTGCGGTCTTCGAAGGAAAGTTTTATAAATGATTTTTCTATAAGAAGCGTTGATCGATTTGAATTAAGGAGACAAGGGGCGACCTCTAGGATTTTTTATTTGAAAGTGTAACTTTTCCCATACACACTCAAAACAGATTTGCGGGCTCGGCAAAAACGCGCACAGCCGTCTGCTCAGTAAAACTATTAGCTGATATCCCAGCAAAAAGTGACATTTGTTAGCTGACTCTCAGCAAAACGATTGCCGAAGCTCAGCAATGAACTGTCAAAATTGCTGAGATCTCAGCAAAATTGTTGTTTGCTGATTACTCGGCTGTGCAAATCTCGGCAAAAGAATGAAAAAATGCTGATATCCCGGCAATCTGAATTAAGTGTGTAGTAAATCGTATGAAAACTTTGAACCGCTTGCGCTAAATTATAGTTTCACCGATTGCGCTGAAATTTTGCACAGTTCATATGGGACCTAAAAGGAATCAAAAAAGTCGACTGGAGCGAAAATTTGATGTTTGTCCCATACTAATATACATATTATGACGCATCCAAACTTTTGGGCGTTTTATTTCGCAAAAAACGCGAATTAACGACCGGGACAGTATGGCCTCAGACATTGTGATCCGAACCAATTTCTGGAGGGCTTGCCGTACGGTGAATATCCAGTTTGTTGTTGATGAAGCCCCAGCTTGATAACTTCCCACGTACTCATTAGTTTTAGATGACAGATGACAGAAGATAATCTCGACGGCATTCAAAATGGTCATCGCCATGAAGTTTTCACATGGTCTCCTAATTCTTGTGAATGGGGCAGATTATTCATTTCTTCCACTCATCCGCTCCGGTTTCCTAGATTCTGACTAGCAATCGGTGCAAACAGCTGGTGAAGTTTTTTGGGCTCATCTTGGTGAGATCAGCCGCTATATTATCTATATCAGCTGCCCTGTTGGTTATTATAACTGACAGCTTCCGAAAAGTTCCGAAACCGTCACCATCAGCATGATCTTGTTGAGTACCCGCGCGTTTCCGCTTCGGCTATATGGGATTAACTTAGAAGTTTGAAAAGTGTACCCACATTAAAATTCGATTTACAAATACCTTTTTTAACAAATACGTATGAACTGTGTTTACTTTCTTAAAATTTATTACCTTTTGTAGTGTGAAGGTACCCAGAATCTTAACCTTTCAGGACGCGCGCCTGTTTGATCCTAAAACTGCACTGAGCTCGCGCTGTATACGATGAGCGAGGTTTTCTGGTAATGTTGTACTTTTCGCAACGGTGTGCGTCTTGAAGAGTCAAACCTGAAATAGCCCTAAAGAGGTTGATTGATTGATTTGTCTTTATTAAAGAGACTTTCAGCCCTTGGCTGGTTCGTCTCTATATCCCTAAAGAGGTCTAAAATAGCAAATATTAACTAAATTATTCTCAAAACTTTTGCTTTCCATTTCAGTTAACAGCGAAGCCAACGCGCGTCGAATACAGATGGTGGAAAGCTGTTTCGGCAGCTCCGGGCAGCCACTGTATGTACCGGGCCGGGTACTGGTCGGCGAAGGCGTACTAACAAAGATGTGCCGCAAGCGTCCGAAGGCGCGTCAATTTTTTCTGTTCAACGACATTCTCGTCTATGGAAATATAGTTATCGGCAAAAAGAAGTACAACAAACAACACCTAATACCTTTGGAGGAAGTGCAACTACAAGCCCTGGACGATAATGGACGTGAGTTTTGGAACTCATAAATGCTTATTAGATATCATCATTTATTTTTGTTTCACATATCCAGAATACAGAAACGGCTGGCTGATACGGACTGCCACGAAATCATTTGCCGTCTATGCTGCTACGCAAACGGAGAAACAAGAATGGATGGCACACATTAACAAATGCATTGAGGACTTGTTACGAAAAAGTACGAATTTATACAATAAACCAAGTTCAATTTCAAATTTGAACATTTTTACTTGTTTATATTACTAGGTGGTAAAAAACCTGTGGAGAATCACGCAGCTGTTTGGGTGCCTGATAGCGAGGCTAACATATGCATGCATTGCAAGAAAACCCAATTCACTATGTTGATACGTAGGGTAAGTCTACGAAATTATTAGCTAAGGTAATTTTACAATAGACGAAAGTGACACATTGATGATATCAGTTACAAATTGCTAATTGCTCATCTTCAAGACAAATATGTTCTAATTTAGCTTCGCTAATCCAGTCCATAAATAATCACCAACAAATATATCTACTGATGATTATTCTGACATGGGGACATGATATTCGCAATATTCAAATGTCATCGTCACGTGAAACTCGTGTTATTTAACAGAACTGGTTGAGATATAGGAAAACATGTTTTGTGTCTTATTTGATTTCATGTTTTCTATTTTTTTTTCAGCATCATTGTCGAAATTGCGGTGCTGTGGTTTGTGGGCCATGTTCGTCGAAAAAATTCCTTCTGCCAGGACAAAGCACCAAACCGCTGCGCGTCTGTTTGGACTGTTATGACAACCTGAGCTCTATGAAGCGGGAAGAGGTACTTTTTAAAGTACAAATAGTTCGATTTTTGCATATTTATTTTTGTTTTCTTACCTTCTATAGAACAAGGGATTAAATGCCAATAATAACAAGCCAGTTACATCACCAGAAAGCTCCGGCGATGACGACTCAGACGATGAAGAGGAACCGAAAGATACGCATGATGAGGTATGTATTGTTCAGCATTTTGAATTTGTTCTCCCATCTACAATCATAAAGCAACTCACAAGAAATTCATTTGATAGGGCAGAGTACTATACTGTGCAAAACGTATCTGATATACCTATACGACTTGCTGGATAGTTTGAATATTGATATAACAGAATAATGACTTGCTGGATAATTTGAATATGTTTGCTTCATATCACTGAACGCCAAATCTCCTAATCGATCTTCGAGAGCAAAGTTGAACAGTGAATTTGAAAAAGCATCATCCTGCTTCAATCCATCCAAAGTCACAAACGACCCGGTCATCCAGTGAGAAATTTTCGATGTCGATCGATATCGATTTGTTTTGAAACGATTGCGATCGCTATTGACAGACAAACAACTATGAAGAAAATCAGAATCTGGTTGATAGGGGAGGTAGACACTTCGTCTGCCATTCGAATACTACATTTTGGTCCAACCAGCGTCTGTCATTATCTGCCAAAGCTCATTTCTTTTAATTGAATCGTACGCTGCTTTTAAATCAAGGAACAAATGGTTATTCTGCAAGTTATACTTTTGAAATTTATCTAGGACCATCCGCAGGTTAAACATTTGACCCGTCGTCGATCGGCCCAAGAGATCTCAGCCTGTTGAACAGAACATGCGACATTATCTTGTACCTCGAATTTAACGGGCCAATCTATATAATTAACACACACTAGTAAGTGTCATTTCATGTAAATTGGATATATAAGACCTTCCTACCAGCTGGTACGAATTCTTCATTCTTCCATGATGTTGTAAGAATCTGACGGATTGACTAATGCAGCTATTGCCATAATGATGATTTGACATACATAATGCTAGTATATGTAATGGTTTTGAAGTTTCTGCCTTTCATGAGTAATCCTTGCATCGTGACTCATCTAGAAGCTGATCTGTTTCCCAGATTCTGACTGGTTGTTGACTATCGGATACGTTTTGCAGTGAAAGAATCTTTCATTACTTTCAAACAGTACTAGTAAAATTCACTTGAACGTTGATCCATTGTTTGATCTTTATCCAAACCGCGCTAAGTATATGCTCTGATGTTCTTAGATTTGTTCTGGGACGCGAATATTGTTTCCGATTAGCAAGTTACCTAGGCATGTGTAGAATAGTGAAAACAAAATAATAATAAAAAAAAAACTAAAAATAAAAGATCAAAAATGGAACAATCTCACGTAAACAGTATCTTTGAGCTTACGTTTTGTATTTTTGTACTTTTGCCGCCAAATACTAACTCGCAGGGCTTTAGAAGTCACTGTACACCAACAGTCGTCTGTGTATGATAGGAGCAGGCATCGGGAAGACCCGATAGCAGAATTAAAAAACCACTTCGCTTCATTCGCCACGTCTTCACTAAATCATAATGAAGAATCAGAGTAACGAAAGCCAGAAAGCCTAGTGATATCAGTTAAGATTTTGTACAGTGTTTCGTTAAAAGAAAGAACCTGCCAGAGGCAACCACTCTTTTTACGACAGTAAGTGTTATGACCCAGTTGATAGGTTTGTGTATGATTGTTTTTGATTGATCTTTCTTTTTTGTTTATGTGACATGCATAAGTAAATTATATTGAGTTATTGTACCATTGTTGTGGTCACAATTATTCATTTCATAACAAGGTACAATAATTGTATTATATATATTATATATTATATATGTATTATATATATTATATATAATTATAATTATATATAATATATAATATATTATATATATTATATATATTATTATTCAAATTTATCAATCATATCATAAAGCGATAGTGCACTTGGCTTGTGAGTTAATAGTGTTCCCTACGTAAAATTAACATCATATCACAATAAGGATTTAAAAAATCTTGATCATTGATCCACTCTCGAAATACAATGGTCCTGTTATATCAATATTTACCGTGCAGTCCAAATTATCAGATTAACAGTGTTTTTTTAACCTGAAAAATACACCGTCTTCGCAAGGTTGACGTCTGGCATTATTGCAACATGGCCGACTCAGCGTATCCTTCTGGCTTTAGCTATCATTCAAAACATTTAAGATAATTTGTGTGATAAACCAACACTTACTGAGAGGATCTGTAATATATACGCGTACATATATATTTAGGATACCTCCATTTGATTTGCCAAAATAGGTATATTTACATACGCGTAACGGTTTGTTGAAAAAAACCCTGAATCATCCTGCTTGTTTTAAAACATGCAACATTTGCTTGTACACAATAACCGCTGTTAGGCAAAGTCCAATCAAATTTATCTATGTTACCCCATCTTACGGTATTCATAAGACAGCATCCATTTATTACGTAACGCTTTTTATTGAAAAAAAAATCCAAAAATACGAGGGTCTGTGTCATTTGGCATAAGGTAGTTTGGCATAAGGTCACTGTATGAAAAAGGTGCATTTCGATTATGCCGAATGCCAAATTTACGTTAAATGAAAGTTATGCCAAGTGACCTTAAACCAAACAACCTTATGTCAAATGTCCAGCTTCCCATAATATGTAAATGGAGCGTAACGCTTGGCCTAACTATCCTTCCCGCTAGTGCGTTACGTAATTTGTGAGTGGCGTCTAAGTCGTTTCTGCTTAATTACTCGCTTTTTTCTTGTGGTTGTAGTTGTTTTGTTTTTTTTTATAGGTATAAATGCTAATACTTATTCTATATGAAGCAGTGAAGTGCGGCAAGTCTGCCAGATCCCGAACCTTGTGATTCCCTGTTTTGATGTATATTAGGTATACTGTCACAGATCTCCAGATTGCACCTCACCATGCTCTTAGACTCAGCCCCTGATGCATTAATATAATAGTTATAACTAATTTATACTTTTTTTTTTCAAATTTCAGCCAAAATTCTACGGTGATGAAAAACCAGAGAAATAACCGTAACGACGCGGAAAAGCAATCCACCCACAAAATTACTGATTCGTATAGAAGTCTCACCAATTTGATAGGAACTAGTGAATAATGTCTAATTTATTCACTAGAAAACTCCGGAAATACAACCTAGGTCAATGTGAATTGAATTTTAGATACAAGAAAAAGTACTCTCATTCTATTTTCCTTTATTGCATTACCCAGCAAACATGTATCGAAGCTATCAATAGTTGTTTAATACTTACGGAGAAAACCATTTATTAGTTAAGAAAACTTCTTCAACCCGTGAAACAAGTTCGACATATTCAATCTTTCGATATTTTACCACCAACCTCCTTTATAACATAGAACCGAAGCAATGCTGTAGAACAAGAATCAACTATTTGGGGTACAAAATATGTCCTGTGATCTGCTTCTCCAAGAAAATGTAAATGTAAACCGTTTTGCCCAATAGATACTACCAGTTATCGGGAATTTATTATAAACTGTTATATAATATTGATCACATTCTGGACTGTGAACAATTCAGGCGATCATCTGATAGATACGTAGCATTTTTTGGCCAGTCGGGTTAAATTGTTCAAAAAATGCTGTGTCATTTACGGGTGTTCCGTAGAAGTTTTAATTCCTATCCGTTTTCTCGGTCATAGCAGAGTTGAAATCATTAGGGGTACTCACTAAACAGATTAAACTGCTGCGTAAGCCATGATTTTCTGCTTATATGAAATGTTTCATGATTTTGCGAATGAAATAATCAAAGATTGCCTTGGTGATCGCGACGTTCAACCCTTTCAGGACGGTTGGGTCATTTGCACCTCGCTGACGTGTTCTACAGCGGCGAGGTTGGTCAAAAAAGTCGTCCCAAAGGGATTAATCAGTTTAATCAGTTTACGCTGTTAAGTGGATCCCCCTATTATTTGTATTTGGTGATGAATAAAAACCAGGTCCACACAGAATAGTCTTGTAAAATCGGAATTTAGTAGACATAATGTCTTGTCTCGACGCGCGATGAGCCTAGATCTTCAACCAGACTATTATTATTATTTTTATTCTTATGATAAGTAAATCAGATAAAAGATGTATATGAATATATTTAAGCTTATCAATAAAATATTAAAATTGCTCACATTTTCGAAAAAAATATCTTCTATTGAACCTTTTATTCAGCCAACATGCATTTTCCACCTTTGGTAAGGGATTCGTCCGTCGCCTAGGCGCCAGAGTAAAAAATGTTCAAACCCCCTCCTGGTAAGATATTAATAGATTAATAGAAAGATCATACTTCTTCAACGCTCATTGCTCTTCAACGTTGGATCAAAAGAATGATTGCTGTGTATATTTTTATTGATTGCTCTCAGTTGGCGCCAGCAGTGAAATTTGCATAGGTACAAGAACTTTTATAGCATCTAGTTTCTAGCGCTGACAGCCCGGTGGCGTCACCATCGCTTGTATTCAATGCATCGTCTGTGCTACTCTCGGTTGTCAACTTTCTTAAATTTTCACCTCAAGCTCACGGAAGCATGGTAGTCAAGAACTGTCAAATCGTATGGGAAAATTGCGAAAAACGTTTGTTAAAAAACGGGATAGTTTTGTGAAAAGTTAGTGAATAGAAATCAAGAATGGTTTTAAAAGGCAACGTATTGTCACAGACAAACAGACGTAACACTTGCGAAATTTCCGTCGACCACGCTTTTAACGATCATTTTAAATTTCCACAGTTGTGGCTTTCACAACCAGAGGCGCGCGCATCATTTTTCAATGCGTTTGACGTTTCACACTAGCGCCTTCTGTTGGCGATACGGCACAACACAGTGATTCGTGCAACTTTTCCACCAGGTGATGGTAGTGTGAGCTGGGCGATGGATTTCCATGAAAATCGTTCAAGGTGTTACGTCTGTTTGTCTGTGGTATTGTGTTTACTTCATGTTCCGGAATAGTTTCTTCATCGAGAAAATTTGATTTTACTACCACACAAAAAAGAGCCATCTGTGATATTTTTAGCTTGGAATGTCGATCTATTGTAACTTTTTTCGGCCTAACGCACTACTTCTCAAGTATAAATAGGCAAAATTAGGATTGACTACGTTGGTTTTATCCGAATTTCCACGTAAGTTCTACTAGAGACTCAACGCATCCCGTGCAACAAACTGCCCATTGTTAAAATGCAGTTTGTTACTAGTTGATTCATCCGCATATTTAGTTGCAATTATGTTTATCATATAAGCAGTAGTTGAAGTGACCAAATTTACTTTAGACCAATCAATTAAAATTGAATCGATTTGGCCTAGATCCACTCGCCACTGCGAGTATAACAGGCCACATATAGCCCTTGCTTTGAATACTTTTCAAGTTCAAGGGGAGAAAACTGCATACACCATATGCGACAATATTTATAAACACTCTTCCTCTAGAACGATCACCGATAGTTTGGCGTTTAGCTGAGAGTTGTTTATGTTTGGAGAAATATCGATCGGACGCGCGATCAAAACGCAATGCGTGTTGCAAGCGACAGTCCGTCACAGACAAACAGACGTAACACTTGCGAAATTTCCGTCGACCATGCTTTTAACGATCATTTTAAATTTCCACAGTTGTGGCTTTCACAACCAGAGGCGCGCGCATCATTTTTCAATGCGTTTAACGTTTCACACTAGCGCCTTCTGTTGACGATATGGCACAACACAGTGATTCGTGCAACTTTTCCACCAGGTGATGGTAGTGTGAGCTGGGCGATGGATTTCCATGAAAATCGTTCAAGGTGTTACGTCTGTTTGTCTGTGAGTCCGTCTTGGGTTTTCTTTTTGTTCTTTCATTTAGAACAAATTACCCTGATAAAAATTTCCAATAAAATCACCATAAACTACCATTGAATTATGATAAATTTGATTATTCAACAACAAATTATATTGTGTACGTATTTTCCTGCGGAAATGGTGTATTGGAACTACAATACGTGTACAATAAAATCAATGGCACCAGAGATTTCAATAATAAAAACACCATAAGTTGAATGGTAGTTGACTTGATTTTTTTCCAGAAAATTTGGATTTTTTATGGTAAAGATACATTACAACCCCCATTTTCTATTGTAAAAGTGACATTTACAATACATGCTATGGTTGAAAACTATAAGATCTGTTGTTACTCTATCGTTTTAAACAATTGAATTAATGGTAAGTACCATTTAATTCAACGTGTTGTAACAATCCATTCTGTTGTATGTCTATGATCTTTTTTATCAGGGACTCACAGATCAGTTTTCGGAGCTATTGGATACTCAAAATCACATTGATTTTACTCAAGTGCCCATAAATTCTCCCAAATCAACAACAGCAATGGAGTTCTACGTAGGTAAGTAAATGATCGATTCCTCTTCTAGCGATCTTAGCGTTTTTCGTAAAAGTGACAAGAAGCAACTTTGACTGCAATGTGTGGAGAAAACGAGCCATGCAAGCTTGCATTATTAAATGCAAGTGCAGTCGAATACGCTCCTTGTCACTTTGTTCCATGTGTTTGATGAAGATAAATCCACAGACAAACAGACGTAACACCTTGAACAATTTTCATGGAAATCCATCGCCCAGTTCACACTATCATCACCTGGTGGGAAAGTTGCACGAATCACTGTGTTGTGCAATATCGTCAACAGAAGGCGCTAGTGTGAAACGTCAAACGCATAGAAAAACGATGCGCGCGCCTTTGGTTGTGAAAGCCACAACCACAGACAAACAGACGTAACACCACAGACAAACAGACGTAACACCTTGAACGATTTTCATGGAAATCCATCGCCCAATTCACACTACCTTCATCTGGTGGAAAAGTTGCACGAATCACTGTGTTGTGCCATATCGTCAACAGAAGGCGCTAGTGTGAAACGTCAAACGCATAGAAAAACGATGCGCGCGCCTCTGGTTGTGAAAGTCACGACTATGAAAATTTAAAATGATCGTTAAAAGCGTGGTCGATGGAAATTTCGCAAGTGTTACGTCTGTTTGTCTGTGGTAACACCTTGAACGATTTTCATGGAAATTTATCGCCCAGCTCACACTACCATCACCTGGTGGAAAAGTTGCACGAATCACTGTGTTGTGTCATATCGTCAACAGAAGGCGCTAGTGTGAAACGTCAAACGCATTGAAAAATGATGCGCGCGCCTCTGGTTGTGAAAGCCACAACTGTGGAAATTTAAAATGATCGTTAAAAGCATGGTCGACGGAAATTTCGCAAGTGTTACGTCTGTTTGTCTGTGCCACAACTATGATAATTTAAAATGATCGTTAGAAGCGTGGTCGATGGAAATTTCGCAAGTGTTACGTCTGTTTGTCTGTGATAAATCGATCATTTGGTTGGTGAATAGTCTATTTTACGAAACGACAACAGTGTTGATATTGATATTAACACTCACGGGCTTGGGCACAACCTCCTGTCAAATTTTCATTCATGAAATGAGCGATCAGCTGATCCGAAACGTCTCGTAAAATGGCTCATTGGGTGGTAACTGATAGTAATCCTACATTATAGAGATGTGCGAAGGCGGCCATTGTGAGCCAATCGAGCAGAGAGTACTGTCAAAGTGTGAGCCAAATGAACATGCTTATCGTTTGTAGGAAGGCGTTGTTTGAATGGTATTGCAATCGAAAATAAACATGTTATAAATATTTATTTTTATTATCGAGAATTTTATGGCATATGTACCTAGGGGAAATTACCTATTCTCGGCCGTTTTGTTCTCTTCGTCTTTGGCGGTTTTTTGAAACCTTTTGAACTCAGATTTTGTCTCAAATCCTTCCCAACTAAGCTGAACTATATGGCCAAGTTTCAGGCAATTTGGCTGACAAAAACCCCCCATGATGAAGAGAACAAACCTGCCGACAATACCCATTGTCACCCTATATTTAGTAAGAAGAAAATATTTAATTAATTCTTCTTTCAAAAGCTTATGCTCATGAAGAAACTTTTGTCGCTGATCTTCTCGAAAAAGTTCCACTGCTGCTGCTTGATTCACTTCTGCCGATTTGATTCGCGCTATTCTTTGCAATGCATTTTAGATTTTTTCGATTGCGCTGTTATCTTTTTCAAAATTTGGGAAAAAAGTTCGAATATAATTAGCAAACGTAAACAAAACAACTTGCACCACAACAAAGTCATGCAAAAAGTTTGAACATATAGCTTTGTGGCAAGTGTTGGAAGCTGTTGTAAACAAAACAAACAGCGTTGCCGAATCGACATATGTAACTTCCGCTCATCTCTATGTAGAGGATTTCTAGTAACTGAGAGAGAGGAGACAGCTCACTGACAGCCACTGCACCCCAAATTGGACTATCACACTATTTTTGGTACGCCCAAAAAGTGTGATAAAAGTGCACAATTGCCTCGGATCGCCTCGACGTCTTCGGTGCACTTATTCCTTGATTTACAAGGAATAAGTGCACCGAAGACCCCAACTCGATCCGACGTGGTCCTGCGCTGCAATCACACTTTGAAGGTGTGTGCACAATATTGTGTCAGTCCAATGTGGGGTGCAGTCAGCAAATATCATAAGTGAAATTTATGGCTTTCAACAATAATCGTAGTGTCACCAAATCTTAAGGGGATCTTATTTATGCTCTTCCTAAGTTTTTTTTATCTCAGTGCAGGCGCCCCTGCCTGGTGTACTGGCATTTTAAGTTTTCATGCACAACTGAAAAGGCCTTCTGACGAGGACAACTTTTCATCCAAAACCCATGGTTGCGTTGGCAGCCTTGCTGTTTGACAGTGACGTTTCTCCGACCGCCGGAAGTCAATCCATCAAAACGACGTCTGTCAAAACGAATCTCTTTTTCTCTCTTTCCGGCATCTTTAACAATTGTGTGAACACACTTTTGTAAAGTTGTGAAGTAGTTTTTACTTGAAAACTAACCGTTTCGTTCGCCAAGATGCCACCAAAGTTCGACCCCAATGAGATCAAGCTCGGTGCGTTGTGGATTCGCTGTGGTTTTGCGAAATTTCGCTGAATTTGCGGTGTTTTTCGGTGCCAGAAATGATCGTGATCCCGTATACGAATTGTGTTGCCCATTCCTTCGGAGGAAGAGAGTGAAGAGTGGTCGGAGCCGTGATGGATCTCTTGTGCCACGGGTTCACGGTTATGTTTTGCCCGGATTATCGCTTACTGCTGAATGGTATTACGGTGAAATTGACCTAAAATGTTTTGTTTATTGCAGTCTACCTGAGATGTGTCGGTGGAGAAGTCGGTGCCACTTCATCTTTGGCCCCCAAGATCGGTCCACTTGGTCTGGTAAGTTTGTTTACAAATATGTTGGAAGTTAAGTGGAAGTTTTCCTAAGATTGAAAGGATAAAGCAAAGTTTACGGATATATTATGAGAGCAAAAGCATGTAGGTGCAAGTAACAGTTAGCTTTGCCGCTTTGCTTTGGATGTTGCTTTTTATAATAAGGCCTCCGATTTGCCTGATAGACAAGTCATTGAATCGTGATAGCGAATTTGGTTTCCGTTCCGGTCGGGGGAATTTTATCGGGCATTGTGTATCCAACAGTTTTTAGGCCTGGAAATGGATTCCGCTCGTTTCGAAAACGACACTTGCCATACAATATATAAATTTATGCCAGAGCAGGCGAAGAATCCTTTAATTAACAACAGTTCTCAATGAACATGAAGTTCAAAATAGACCAAGTCGCAGTGGAAACGTAGAGCCAGTAAGAAGAAGATATATGTGGGGCGACTGTGCCAGGAAAATCAGAACACTTCACAATTGTAAACATGAACAAGCACTCGAATTATTATGTTCTGCATAATTCTGTGCAACGTTAATGAACTTATGTCGAACAAGAAAGGTATCCTTCTACTTTGTATTCGACCAAGAATATTATTACTTATTTTCTTATAGTATATCATAACTACATTAAGAATGTCTTATATTAAATTGTTGATCATTGGCAAGAAATATGGTTAGCTGCCTATTCGATGGGATTTGTTCACCATGATTACGGTCCCGCAGGAAATAGGGTGATTCGTGTATTTTGGACAGGCTGAGTTCAACGTTGGAAAAATTGTCCCCTAGCTTCCTCAGAAAGCAATTGATTATTTTGCAAAGTTACTACTAAAACGCATACAATATGATTGTAGTACTTTGCGTTTCTGCGGTGATAAAAACCTTAACTAAAAGCATTTTAAGCTGAGAAAATCACAATTTCCAATCGCCTGTTATAATTGCATTTTGGACACCCTCAGGTATATATAATTTGGACAGGGCAATTATCCCCATGTTTAGCCATGAATACTGCTTTATCATGAAAGTAACATTCTATTCTCTCGTTTGTCGGGTGAAGATCACTGCGTCCAGATTTTAGAACTATTGTGATATACCCTTTTGCTGTGAGGTACGCAAGTTATCTCAGTAACATATTTGTCACTGAGATACCTTGGTATCGACTGAACTCAAGACCGTCTATTATTGATGAATAGAGATCCTGAGTTACAGTATGTGACTCCCCCATTCTGGCGAGACTAGCTTTTGTTTTATACTTAAAACACTTTTTAAAAACTACTAGAAGGTCACTCCGGACTATGGCTTTACTACGGGTTATAAAGGTTTTCGGATGATAATCTTGAAAGGCTTCTTGTCTGTTTCATGCACTAGACTCGACTGAGCCCTGTATTGTATTGCATGCTTATTGAACTCTCAATCTGAGAGTTTTGTTCATTACATCAACTTAACTGTTATACAATTCTCCCTTCTTTGAGAAAATAATAACTTATTTGAAATAATGTAGGACAAATACAAATTCAATGTTTTCTTTGAAATTCTGAATGCAATTCAATTGCCGAATATAAGTTAACTTAAAATAATTATTCATTCAATTCAGATAATACCGCTACGGTTAACCGGGCTCAGTATCATTTAATTTTAACTACTCAAGCACTTTTTCTTCTTGGTTCGATCGCGTAGCACTTCTGGTAATAACTGGACTGCGAGCAACACTGATCAGCTTCCGCTTCTTGGTTTCTCGTTGTTCTGGAACGTGTGGAACATCTGGAAATCCAATAAACGGATCTTCTAATTCGATCGAATCACGTCTTCGCTTCCGTTCGTGGAATGGCATAAGAACCATAGAGCTACGCCGCTGATCATGAATCAATTTTAGTTGATTTCGATGAGCTGTAACAGTTTGATGCCCGAGAGAAATCTGGAATAGATTTATTGATACTCGTTTTATAAATGTAACCGTTATCCATTTTTCTATTTCATTTTTCCTGAAATTTTTGTAATAAAGCTTATCGCCTACCACCAGCTTGGAAAAAGGATCTGGCAAAAGAGTATCGCTCTCAGTTATTTTCTTTCTTGCTTCAGGTGTCTCATCTAGATATGACTTATAACTGCAATTGGGATTTATCAAATCCAATAAGATTTTTGGTCTTTTTAAAAATATCTTTTCGGAAGGAAATTTACCATCTGGAGATAGGCAACTATTTCGGTAATTAATCAAAAATAAATTAATTTGGTCATCTATATCAAGTGTTCTAGTGCTTGGGTCGAGTAAAAACTTTTTTAATACGTCCTTGACTACTCTTACAAGTCGTTCAGCTTGGCCGTTGCTTTCTGGGTTGTAAGGCGGGCTCTTTAACACCTTGACGCCTTGTAATTCCAGAAATGACACAAATTCTTTCGAATTGAAGGGTGGCCCCCCGTCGGTAACCATTACGTCTGGCAAACCGAAGGTTGCAAAAAACCTAGCTAACTTTTTTAAAACTCTTGCTGCGTCTGTTCCATACCTCATAATTTCGACTTCCACCCACTTCGAGTGACTGTCAACTACTAAAAGAAATGTTTTATTATTTAAATGAAAAAAGTCAGCATGTATCCTGCTGAAAGGACGATTGGTTGGTATCCATGTTTCCTTTACCTTTGGCTTCTGTACTACACTCATTTTGGCACATATATCACATTGTTTAACATAGTTTTCTATGTCTGCGGCCATACCCGTCCAATACACCACTCGTCTGGCTAACTGCTTCATTTTAACAATGCCACTGTGATTGGCATGCAGCAACTTCAGAATTCCATATTGCATACTTTTTGGGACAATTACTCTCTCTTTGAAAAGTATACAGTCTTCGACAATCTCTAGTTCATGTTTGCAAGCATAAATGTCCCTAAATGGCATTGCTACTTTATTAGGCCAACCATCGTTGATGAAAACTTTCAATTGTTTTAGAACCGAATCATTGTTTGTTTCCTTGTTAATTAATGAGAAATCTAGAGGAAACTCTTGAGAGAAATTCAAACTGTTTACGTAGCCTCCATCAAAGCAATTTGGAACAGGCTGTTCTAGTGGGAAGCGAGAGCAGAAATCTGCGTTTCCCATTTGAGATGATGGACGATATTTAATTTCGAAATTATATATCGCCAATTCTAACACATATCGTTGCAGCCTTGTTACAATCAAAGAATTTCTCCCTTCTTTGCCGAAAATACCAACGAGTGGTTTATGGTCTGTATAAACGATGAATTTCTGACCAAAAAGAAACTTGTGAAATTTCTTAACACAACATACCAGCGCCAACGCTTCCAAGTGGAGTATTGGATATTTTTTTTGGGCGGGATTTAGCGAAAACGACGTGAAACATATTGGTTTTTCAGAATTCTCTATCGTATGAGCCAACACTCCGCCTAGTCCATAAGAAGATGCGTCTGTTACTAAAATTAAAGGCTTACGAGGATCATAATATTGTAAAATATTAGCGTTGAGTAGTGCTGTTTTGCTCTCTTCAAACGCAGCATCACAGTCTTTGCACCAAATAAAATTAGTATGCTTTTTCAAAAGATTATAAAGACATTTTAATTTAGTAGCCATATGCGGTATGAATCTGTTATAAAAATTGATCAGTCCTAAATATGATTTAAGTTCCGTAATATTAGTCGGTTTCTTTGCGTTGCAAATTGTCGAAATTTTTTCCGGGGACGGTAACAGCCCTTTATCAGTTATTAAATGACCCAAGTATGGAAGCCTATTGACGAAAAATTTACATTTTTTCCAGTTCACCCGTATGTTCACTCTGGAAAGTCTTTCAAGAACTGACACTAATTTAGAATAACACTCACTGATGGATTTTCCTGCAATTAGGACATCGTCAAGATAAACTGTAACATGTTCCAGCCCGCAAAGGACTTGGTCCATGATTTGTTGGAAGATCGAGGCGCTTGATGTAGCTCCCTGAGGTAACCGATTGTATGTATACAATCCTTTAAAAGTATTTATAACAACAAACTTCCGTGACCTTTTTGATAATTGTAACTGAGTGTACGCTCCAGCCAAATCGAGTGAGCAAAATACACTGCACCCGGCCAAAGATGCAAATATATCCTGTGCCAGTGGTAGTGGATAAGTATTTGGAATAAGCACTTTATTAATGGATACCTTGCAATCGATCACCATGCGTATGTCGCCGTCTTTCTTCATAACGGCGATTACTGGAGACGCCCACTCGCTTGCTGCTATTGGAGTAACTACGTTCTGCTTTTCTAGCATGTCCAAGTGGTTCAACAGTTTGTCACGGATTTTGTATGGTACCTCGTAAGCACGCTTGAAAATTGGCTGATCATTTTTTAGGATAAGTTCAGCTTCGTAACCTGTTATTGGTTCAGAAAAATCAATAGTAAACACTTTTGAAAATTTAGCTTTCAAATTACCTAAAAGTTGCTCCTTATCGTCTTCAAAGCCTACTTGTTTAACTGCTTCCAATCCAATCAAACCTTTACGCCAGTGAGGAAAAAACAAATCCATCCAATCTCTCCCGATAAGTGGGGTGAAATTATTATCAGTCTGCAATACGATCAATCTAGCTACAGCAGTTTTATTGTTCACAGATACAAAAACTTCCAACTCTCCGAGTATTTTTAAACGTGATCCACTGACTACCACCAGTCTGCGTGTGCAATTTGAGAGTGGTATTTTTGAGAATTTTTCGTAGTATGTATTTTTGCCTATTACTGACACTACCGAACCAGTATCCATTTCCATCGCTAAACACTCATCGTTTACTGAAACTTTAATTAAACATGGCTCACTAACACTGTTTACGGCTTTAATCATCAGACACTCATAATCTGAGTTATCTTCGTCGCTAGATTTCTTAACTTTCATACGCTTGTAATAGTGAGCAACATCGTCCATTGCAGGTTGCGGCTCAACAACAGAATTTACTGCAATAGACTTCTTGAAATGAAAACAATCTCTTTTCAAATGACCCTTGCGTTTGCAATAATTGCAAATAGCGTTTGCATGGAAATTTTTCTTTTGGTCCCGAGAAGTCGAACGATCCCACCTTTTGTATGCGTTTCTGGAAACTTGTCTTCCCCTGCTATTGCTTCTGTGCCTATAACGATTATCCGTATGCCAATTATCGTGGCTCTCTGGTTCGTTTCGTCTGTCAATCCGATGCTTTACAGAATGTACATTCGAAGCGCTACCTTCATTCATTATTCTCACACGGTTGCCTGCATCTTCACTGTTAATAATCATCTTCTCAACAGCCTCCATGCTCAAATCATCCTCCATTAGCAGTTTGTATTGTAACGTTTTGTCGCCAAGACCCATGATCAACCTGTCTCTTATTGCCGTTTCTTTAAATTGCCCAAAATTACATTGTTCTGCCAACAGCTTTACAGCTAACACAAAATTTTCGCTAGACTCTGTTGGACCTTGAAAACGGGTATAAAAACGATACCTTTGCATAAGAGCTGGATCGACTTTATCAAAACGTGATTTGAGTTTTTTTACTATATCGGCATAGCTAACGGTCTCTACGTCTACATCAGGGTAAAGTTTAGCTAGTTCGTCATATACTGCTTCACCACTAAGAGTAATAAAATATGATCGCTTTTGGTCTTCGGGCACGTTATTAATTTTGCAGTAAATATCAAATCGCTTTATGTAATTCGTGAATGATCTTCCCACCACGTAGTGGTCTAACACACCGATCAAACCCGTTGGTGCCATTAGAGAGTATTTGCCGATCTAAAACAACAAAAAGGTGGTCACTTACTTGAATTAGTAGTTACTCACGCTCCACTACCGTCGATGGATTCCTATAAACGTAGCCGGTGATAGAGCGCTCCGCTATTCTTGTCAACTCCGCAAATATCTCAACGCTCACTGGTCTCCTGTGAGTGCTCCTCTACGCCGCTATCGTTGCTTGTTGATCACCGCGTTTGTATACTTTGTTGGACACACTGAATAGCACAATTTATTCTCATACAACTCTCCTTACTCACAGATGAACACTGCTCGTCTCACCACCAGGTACTCACCGCTTAGCAGGTTTATAACTCACACAATTGGCTGTTATACTCTTACACTGTATACTGCTCTTCTCACCACCAGGAGCTCACCGCTACCAAGCCTACTTAGCAGATCTTTGGCCGGCTCTCAGGCTGCTGGCCGTCGAACACCACGATACACTTCAACAATTTGCAAAACTAAATGGTGGACTATTGCATTTGCTCTCCTTGTTCTCCTTCTTTTCTCTATACAGGGACCGAGAACAAAGGTACAAAATGGCGTGAACTACCGAACTACGCGTTTTCCTCACAAAAACTGCAGAATTTCAATTTCCACTAAAACCTACGGATCTTTCTGCCCGTTTTTAATCAAGCAAGATTCACTGCTAAAAATTAATTATATAAAGAAACACTATGCAGAATGATCAGCTGCTGATTCTACACTTATGCCACACCATGTGGACGACTTGTAGAACAGCACACTATCGCGAAACACGACTAGGAAAAAAAAATTGTTATTCTAATTTGATTTCAAACGCGTTAAAACGTATTTTTCTCGTCGCCACTGTTTTATACTTAAAACACTTTTTAAAAACTACTAGAAGGTCACTCCGGACTATGGCTTTACTACGGGTTATAAAGGTTTTCGGATGATAATCTTGAAAGGCTTCTTGTCTGTTTCATGCACTAGACTCGACTGAGCCCTGTATTGTATTGCATGCTTATTGAACTCTCAATCTGAGAGTTTTGTTCATTACATCAACTTAACCCTATCCCGCCCATGACTTCTTATAGTATTTAAAAATAGTTTTTATTATTTTTCCTCAAAATGGTAGAACAAAATCTTATTTTCTATGCCAAAATTATCGTTTAAGTCTATTACAACTCAAATATGAGGTGGTGCTCTGGAGCACCACCAGGCATTTGAAGAACTTTATTTCATGATTTTTCTCGTTAAAAATGGTCAAAGCACAGGATGTTTCATTTGACAATCCACGAAAATCACTTTCCGAACCAGTTTTATACAAATTCATTACAATTCCAGACAAGTTGTTCTCAGAAACTTCGAACTTTTATGCCACCAGAATTCTAGAATGGGATGCAAACAATGATTACATTGGAAAATTGCTTATTTTTTGCACGCCACGTGCCCAGTGGTGCATATATGCACCATTCATATTTTATTATATTAAGGGTTTAAATGCATATTTCAGTTCTTTTCAACGTATGACTACACAAATAAATATTAAATCTGTTAGGGAACTATTTTTATTTCAATCCATGAGGATAACTATGCCATTAATTAAGACGTCAAAGTTTGTCATTATTTTTTTGGCGAAAAAACAGCTTTTCGTGAAAACTTTTTTTGATAAAAACATTGAATTTGTATGCGCATACTTAGCGTTATGCCTTTAGATAGAGAACAACATGTGAAATTATGATTTACAATTAAAAACTTTCAAAAAACTTCATTAGATTCAGAGATACCAGGGTTGAAAGTTATGGTGCTCTACAGACACCATGGGCGGGAAAGGGTTAACTGTTATACAACAGCTTTATGAAGCCAACCACGTCCTTGGGAGATAAGATCCATATGTCAGCAGGCCCTAAAAAGGGCTTGCTGAGAACTTTGAACCTACGTTGAGTGAGTGCACTGCAATAGCAGAGGATGTGTTCTGATGTTTCCCTCTCCTCGTCACAGAAGCGGCAATTTGAGGTTTGGATTGCTCCGATCTTTTGTAGATGGTATCTGCAATGAAAGTAGCATAAATTAGGAAATATTTTCTAGCAAATAATCAAATTTCTTCGCTAAACAGACATCTATTTTGATAACTATTACAGTTTTTGTTAATAATCGAGGAAATATCGCCAGAACCACATAATACGCCTCCAGGTATGCAATCGCACAGCATCCCCAGGCAGGTAGTTCGTCAGATGACCACAACATATATTTACAGTAGAAAACTTGTAATGTATTTTGGACACCATCTATTTTAGGCGTTCTAGATGGATGTTAAGAGATTGGCTGCCCAATGCTTTTTTATTGACCAGTTTTCATTGCAATAAGGCGTTTAAATTTCTTAAAATTATCAATTCAACGATTTTGTGGTGAATATTGTATGTGACTGTGAAGTGTATGCCGTTTTGCATACCTGTACATTTGAGGAGTTTTAATGAAACAATTTCCATTTTCGATAATTTTGAAGTGAATTCTCAATTGTTTTGCGTATTTTCAACGTAAGTCATCAGAATAGGGTCTGTTTGATCCAATAATCGATATTCAGAAGTATCTACTTTTATTAGCTCTCCGGAACAAGACACAAAATATATTATATCGCCGTGCATGTCTAAATTATATACATGTCCAAATTATATTTTTTTACCCTAGGGCTTAACTGCCCCTACTCGCATAACTGTCCCATATGAAAAGGAATCCCAGCAAAGATGGGACTGTTATGCGAGTGGGGGCAGTTAAGGAGCAAATCAAATTGATACATTCTCAAAACTTAAAAATGCAGTTTTGTTCAAGGTTTTCTCATAATACATATCCCAAAAACGATCAGCCAATTCCATTTGCCCATGGAAACACGGAGATCGTTTTTCAAAACCAAATAATATTTGAGCCTTGATTTGAGTAAAAAAAAAACTGTTTTATTGTTTTTGGAAATCACATCAAATTCCGTTGCTCGTTGAAGTTGATGTGTTTTGCTGTCTTTCTGGAACTATTTAATGAATTTTAAGAGTCCTTATACCTTGTGTTTATTGATTACGAAAAAGCTTTCGACCGTCTTCGGGCCGTTGCTGGAGTAAGACAAGGACGTTAGTATCAAGTATAGTATATCGCTAGTGTTCCTCATCGTAATCGACGAGATCCTGGGGTGCGATTGATCGTGAATCAAACCGTAGATTGCTGTGGCAGCCCTGGAGCACCTAAATGACATCGAATGGGACAAGTTCGGTATAATAGATTTGTAGTAATGAGCTGAATTTTTGTATGGTGAGAAAGTGATTCCTCTGTTTCTGCAATGAAATGGTGCTAATAGCGTGGGTTATGATTCCTTGTCTAATTTGATGCTGTTTGAGCAAAACTATGCCTAATTGTTTCATTTTAATACAAAAAATATCATTTGAAAAAAAAAATCAAAAAATTACTTTCGGGGTGAAATTGATCAGTCAGTGAAATGTTGTTGTAAGTGCTGAACATATTTTTTTCCACCTAAATTAACCTTCCCGGAATGCAAAAAGCTATGCAAAACTTCTACAAGTTTACTACATTATTAATTATTTAAGTTTGAAAAGTACAATTTTATGCATAAATATCAATATTTATAGAACTGTTAATGGCGAAATCGGGCTTAGAGAATACTGCTAGAAACAAAAATTCCAATATTCATTACATGTGCGATACAGCTACGGTAACAAAAGTTAGAAAGTGTTTTTGAAGTTCGCCTAACACGCAGTTTCGGAATATATAGAATTTTATACAGAAATACATATGTGTCTAATTGGCTGTAAAACATCATTCAATAACTCTTGAGCCAGATTATGGACATTTTATACAAATTGTTTTAAGATTAAAGCTTTATTTTTAACAAATAAAAATGGTTCTCACGTCGATCAATTTCACCCGATATTACGGTACTTCCTGACTGCGTTATATTGGCAGTTGACTGGCAGCAAAAATCGTCATTAAACGTCCTTCATGCTGTAGCCGTTTGGTGCATATCAGTCTATACACCAAATTTTGAGTGCTGGAAATCAGCAAAATTTTGCTGATTTTTTTTGTGCTGTAAGTTCAGCAACCCATTCAGCAATGAAACAGGTGCTGATTATCCAGCAAAGCCTATCGTCAACAAAGTGACAGTTCTTTTGCTGATGTTTCAGCAAGATTACTAATTTGTTTTGCTGATTAATCAGCAATCGGGGATGTAAATAAATGTTGTTCCTTTGCAGAAAGTCGTATAGAAAAAAAAAATATGTATTCCTTCATTGAAATCAAGTTTATACACAACTATAGTTTCGTTTCATTAAAAATCAGTTTTTGTTTTATCTTGATGATTCAGTCAAAACATATATGAAGAAGGCTCTTCACACAGGTTCGAACATTTCTCTTCCCATGAGCCTTTTCACCACATGCCTGGAAATCAAAGATTTTGTTAGGATCTAACATTTACATAAGAAAATATACTTACAGAACCATCCAATGGATATTATTCAACATGGCTTGGTTGACACTTATCAAATAATAAGTATTATTCAACTGCTTTATATTATTTTCCAATAAAGTTCAAATTGGACTGAAAATTTTTGTGTTTGACGTACCTTTGTGACAGCTCAAATGGTTTGCTGGTTTTCAGTAATTTTTATTTTGCTGATACGTATTCAGTAATTGCTTTTGCTGGTTTTTAGCAGCTGCTCAAAGTGGCGGCTGATTTTGAACGTTCTGTCAAACAAAATGCTGATAACCAGCAAAAATGGAATTGCTGATGAGTAATCAGTAAACTTTATTGCTGAATATCAGTGAAAAGGTGCTTTGACTGCTGAACAACAGCAAAACAATGTGTTGCTGAAGTAGTTTCAGCAAATTATATTGCTGGAACAGAAGACGAAAATTTGGTGTGTATGGTTGTGGCTCTGCTTTTCTGGTCCAGATTCTTCCTGGTACCTATCCATGCGAAAGCCTTGCATCCAAACACCCGAAGTTTAGCCACTAGGATTTTTTTTTTTCATTTAAAGTGAAGCGAGAGTTCTTCAGCAATTCTCACGTGTTGGATTTCTATTAATCAAATAAGCTATGGCAAGTACCACTTCATACCATAAGGCTTTGAAAGCGCTCACCTAAATCAATATTGACCTGACTTTCTCGATGATTGTTCTATAAAATCTCTCAGTCATCCCGTTATACTGAGGATTCTGTAGGCTGCTATTTGTTTTCTTGAATATCCCTTTTCTTCGTAATATCGACCTTGATCGTTGGAACAATACTCACGGCCTTGGTTACAGTAGACTTTGATATTGCGTTGCTCTCCGATGCTGTCGCCATCGCCTCATTTTTACAACTTTTGGTATAAAACATCGTTACGTCCGCAGTGGTTATCGAAAGTCAGTTTGCTCGCAACCCCGGAATAAATAGCTTGTCGTAGATGGTCACATACTTCACACCTTAACGGATGGAACCATTAAATTGTTAGAGCTCCTACCTACCTGCTGAAACGAGTACGATTAACGTTCCCATCCGGTACATGATTTGATAACTTTTTATAAGTAGGGAAGCTGTGCTTGCCTCTGCAATTCGAACAATGATATGAATGATGATTCTGGCAACCTGTAGGAACTTTAACATCATTCTTAATCGCTACAAGTTTAAAATGTCATCTACTAGATCAGAATTAGTAAAGCATAGATTTTCGACCTTTGTTAACTATTGTGTTTTCTTCATCTTTTCAGTCCCCCAAGAAGATCGGTGACGACATCGCCAAGGCCACCGGAGACTGGAAGGGTCTGAAGATCACTGTCTGCCTGACCATCCAGAACCGACAGGCTGCCATCTCGGTTGTCCCATCGGCTGCCTCCCTGATCGTGAAGGCCCTGAAGGAACCGCCACGCGATCGCAAGAAGGTCAAGAACATCAAGCACAATGGCAACATCACCTTCGATGAAGTGATCAGCATTGCCCGGGTGATGCGACCCCGCTCGATGGCCCGCGAACTGTCCGGTACCTGCAAGGAAGTGCTGGGTACGGCCCACAGCGTTGGCTGCACGATCGATGGCCGTGCGCCACATGATGTCATTGACGACATCAACAGTGGCGCGATCGAATGTCCTGCTGAGTGAATGTAAAAATTTATACTGAATTATAAGTGCGAAGCTACTGAGAGGAGGTTCAATAAAAACTATTATTAAATGAAAAAATATTATTTTCCGACAATAGTAATGAAAGAAATTGAATCTGTTATCTGACTTATAGAGATCTCCCTAGGTATCCAGCAATGATTCTATGATATTCCCCCGAAACCCATGTCCCGCAGGAAACTTTTTGCGAAAAAGGGCGCGTACCATTTAGAAAAACAGGTAAATATTGTTTTTTTTATTTGTGAATTTTAACTTACTGCTATTCTTCACACACATTCTGGGAAATTGTTCTCTGGACAAATGTTATAGAATCTCAAACAATTCCCTCAAAAAGGGTTAACTTTTATAGTTTTCGTTAAGCAGACCGGAGAGCTTGTAGTCCTTGCGAGCTGATCCATGGCCGCACGACGTCCGTTCCAACTTTTTCAACATTGTTTATGGCAAGTTTACATATGTGCTAATTTTGCCGGACAGTAATAAATTGTGAACATTATTGTCTTCCAATAACGTGTTTACATTGTGCTAAGGCGCTGTCCATAAACTACGTAGACTTAATTTTGGAAATCTCAGAACCCCCCCCCCCCCCTCGTAGACTTTCGTCCATACAAAATTTTCGAAATTTGTATGGACCGTAGACTTTGGCCAGACCCCCCCGTCCCCCCTCAGAGTCTACGTAGTTTATGGACAGGCCCTAATGACAATGCTAATGCCGTGCTACTACTGTGGGAAAGTGAATTGTCGGGCAGATCTAGCACATATTATGAAAACTGGCCATGAGCGGCGCTCGCTAACTGGACTGTCGTCAAAGCCCAGTTATCGAGCCGAAGATGTAGGTACCAATTTCTAATGGTTGATGTAAGATCAAGGTATGGCGAAGCCAAACCTCGGTTTGCGCAGAAAAGTTGATCGATTGGTCCCCAAATTTTCAGCACAAACCAATATGCGGTTCTTCAGATTTGTGCTCTTGTGTGTTTCAGGTGTGGCTTTGTCATATCTTCACCGTAAGCATGCAGAATCATTGATGATGATAAAATCAAAATTCCAGCAATTGATTGATTTGTCTTTATTATAGTGACTTTGAGCCCTTGGCTGGTTCGTCTCTAGGATCCCAGCAATTTGCTTGTCTGATAAATTAATAATCTAAGCTTGTTTTCAATTATTCTGGTTTAGATGCAGAAACTCACCACAGCATGGAATGTGGTCTAAATTAAGGAACATCAGCTGCTAAGTAAGTATAGTAATCTGATTTTTAGATGTAATTGGAAATTATAGTTTATTTGTAAATGAAAAATAATGTTACAATGTCTTAAGCATAAAATCTAGCACACTAACCGATAGGAAATGTAGCGTCCGGCCGTTTCCGAGGGTCGAATAATCTTGACCACTTGTCCGCGTTTCAAACCGAAGTAACGAGCCACTGGGTCACCGGCCTGGATTCTCATCAGCATGTTCTCCTTCAGCTTGTACCGAGCCAGCAGTTCTTGTTTCTCTTCCGGTGTCATTACCACATGTTCCGGAACCAATTCGTGTTCGGTGATGTTGATCAGCAGCTCCGATTCTAAGAACTGCTCCAGAATATACTTCGGTGCCATGTCCACCAGCGACTGCTTGGCCGAGGGAGTCATACCAGCTTGGACGACCACGATCGCTCGGTGAATGTTTTCCTCCTGCATACGGGTGCAATACGTTTTGATGGTTTTTATGCCAATCTTCGGTTCGTCCGGGAAAAACACGAACATCTGGTCCGTCGGATCGTCATTATGTGCCACCAAAACAATCAAATCCGAACGAGCCGGTCGCTTCTCACTGAAATGAGATAACGATTTAGTGAGAATTACCCTGCCGAAAGTATTGAAACGCTTACCTAGGTTTATCGCCGAACTGTTCCTTGAACTGCTCCAGAGTTTGATCCAATTCGTCTTGCGTTACGAGATAACCTCTATCGTGGCTCAGTTGCATGACTGTTTTGCGAATTCTCCAAAGTTTGTAGGTTTCCGCATCATCATCCATATTGTATGTGGACTTTGAACTCTTGTTTTTCGACTTATTATAATTTTAAATGAATAACAAACAGTTAAACTAAGTTTTTCTCATAAATTTTAGAAAACTAAATCGGCAAATCGTACTGATTGTGTTGATGTTGCTGGCTGTATTTTTAAGTGCGGCTAGCGAAATGACAGTTCGATAAATGTCAAAAGGCGGGCAAAAACTCGCACGCTTTCAGATCTGTGCCGTCGATATGGACCAGTAGGTCTGTGCCAATAAGGGAGAGAAAAAAAAAGATCTGTGCCGTCTGCGCCATTTTAAAATAAGCGCCAGTCACACGATGCATACACGCTAACCTGAATCTACCCATCGACTGGGTCGATTCGACCCGGATTTTCATGATGTTAGCAGTTATCAAAATCCGGGTAACCCGAAAACCCAGATTCGTTGAATTTGGGTAAAGATCTGGGTAATCGACACTTTGTCACTTTTCGGCTTGAGAATATGGCGGCGGTCAGAAGAACGCTGGAAACTATGAATGTTTTCGCGAAAAATATGCCGATAAATGACCGGAAAACAGTGGAATTATTCTGGGGAACTGTTTTCAAGCAGTAGGTAAGTGAACAGCACGTGGCAATTAAGAGCTTTTTATTTAAAATCTAAATTGGAAATAAATTAACAAAATCAAGGCCCCGGAGGAGCTGGGTATCGTTTACCCAGATTTTGCCACCACCATCGGTAACCCAGATTTGAGTAAAGGTGCCTTTACTCAGTTTAGAGTAACTGCAGTTTTGCTCAGTCTGGGTCGCTTTGACACCAATCTGGGTAACTGAGGGTTAGCGTGTATATTGATCAATAGGCCTTTTCATGTGACAGATCCGTGCATGCATTTGTTTACAAAGCTTGAACAACAGGTGCTAACAAGAACGTGTCATCTTCATAGAAGAACTGTCAAACGCCCGAACAATCAGCTGATTTAAGACGTCAAATGAAAAGGCCCATAGTTGACCGTTTTATGGAAACATTGAATGTATCCACTTATCCGCGATCGGTAATGGCGGCGGCGGGCATATCAAACCGGTTCGGAATTTGACGTTTCTTGGGGGAAAGTTAAAACAGTTTCATTCTCCTCCTCACCCCTTCACCCACCGATCGGTGGCGCCAACCGATTGCGATCCCCACGAAACGTCAAAATTCAAATCGGTTGGTTGTGCCCGCCGCCGCCATTACCGCTCGCGGATAAGTGGATAGGGCAGTGCACGAAATTCTTTCCTTCTCTTTCACTCTTATAAAAATTTTGTAAACAACAAGGCCAAGAAACGTCAAAGCCCCATACAAAATCAAAACAGTGCAGTGCCCTATGATATTGTTCAAAAATAGATTGATATTGACGATCTTGCGCCAAATACGACGCACAGGCAAACAAAATTGTCCCACCACAAAATATGCACACCGGTTTCAGCATACATTGGTTGATGTCGCCGCAACAGTTTTCCAGTAACGGAGCGTTATATTGGGGTGGTGTTTCGACTAATCGGTTTGTATATGCACTGTTTCCTTTGTTGTTGGATGTGTGAGCATTGTGTTGTCAAAGATTGAACATTTGCACGATCGTCGCGAAATCCTTGCAAAGCTCAATATCATTCAACTTTTCCCCTATCTTCCGTTTGATCAACCACGCAGCAATATTTCCCCTCCATAGCGCATTTTACTTCAATTTTCTCTATACAATATTTCCCCACCTTCAAAAATTTCACATCAATCCTCTCCAATATTGTTCAAACCATGGGTCAAATTATTCCATGGATTAATTGATTGGCTCAATATTTCCCCTCCAGATCAACCTATCATTCTTTCAATGCAGCAGTGCGTGATCGAGAGCATCATCATATTGCAGAGCATTCTGCTGTGTTGCCATATCGCGGATATTTTGTATAGTTTTTCTTTCGTTGCGCAATTTGCGCGCCGGTCAGTTACGCGCAGCTCCACTCCAGTTGCGCGCAGCCAATCAGGAGCAAGGAAGCAGACGACGTCGTTGCGCGCCAAAGCTACTCGCAGCACGTTTCTATTAGAAATCCTCTACATAGAGATAAGCGGAAGTTATATATGTCGATTCGGCAACGCTGTTCATTTTGTTTACATCAGCTGCCAACACTTGCTGCAAAGCAAGATGTTCAAACTTTGTGCGTGACTTCGTAGTGGTTCAAGTTGTTTTGTTTACATTTTCTAATTATGGTAGATTTTTTTTTTCAAAATTTTGAAAAAAATACAGTCATGACCCGCTGGTTGGGGGCTTAATAGTTGGGTGACTTTTTAGTTGGGGCTCCGTTAATTGAGCTGTCAGCCAACTAAAAAGTACCTGGATGTCATAATTCAATGTCAAACTGAAAATGACAACCAATCTGTAAGTCCGAGGGGTGAGCTAATGAGTTTTTTATTTCTTAAACTCTCCTGATAATCAAGAAGAATTTCAATTTCATATTTCTTAAAAAAAAAACAATATGTACAATTACTTCGAAACAAATGCAAAACATCGGCAATCTTTATTTTGTCGATCATTGAAAGCGTTTTGTGCTTGCATTTTGGTCCGGGTGGTTTCATAAACATCTATATTTTCACTTCACCGACTAAAAATGGGTGTAAATAATTATTTATCGCATTGGCCATATATGTATCTTGCAAAACGTATCAGTTTTGCTCTAAATGTAGAACAAATTGAAAATTTTTAAAATTTTACTTCCGACCTAAACATGATTTAAAAAAAACAATGCGCGCGCCCCTTGTGCTGCTGTCACTTCACCCAACTAGCGAATCGAATCCGTTGGTTGGGTGGAGGTTGTCGCTCAACGAGCGGGTTCCGACTGTAGCGGTGCAATCGATGAAATCTGAAATTTATTGCAAAGTGTTACACACTTAAAACAGAATGCCGAGATCGGTTGTGCGGATCTCGATTAATGTTGATTTGCTGAAATCTCGGCTAAACGCTTGACGTTTGATGTTTGATTGTAGCGGCACTCATGGGTGCTGCTATGAATAAACTTTAATTTTTGCTGATATCTCAGTTAAAATGCGATTGCCGAGCGCTCGGCTGTGCGGATCTCGGCAAAAGAATGAAAATTAGCCGAGCTCAACTGAGTGTGTAAGCTAAAGATATCGGCAGAAATGAAGCAAGAAGCAGCAATGAAAGTTTTTTCGAGAAGTGCAGCAACAAAAGTTTCGTCATAAGCTTGAGCTTTTGAAAGCAGAATTAATTAAATTCTATCTTTTTACTAAACGGTATATGTACCGTCAATTTCTCTATATTAAAAATAAATAATTTTAATTTATTTAGTTCGGATTGCAATACCGTTCAATCGACGCCTTCTTACGAACGATCAGCCTGTTCATTTGGCTCACACTTTGACAGTTCTTTCTGCACGATTGGCTTACAATGGCCGCCTCCGCAGATCTCTATAATGTAGGATTACTAGTTTCTATTGTCTGCGACCAAAACAAACATCGACGCTCGCCCACCGGCTGATTGTTGTTGTTGATATTTAACTTGCGTGGAAAGGTAATAGACGATTGAATTTGCACGGTAATCTAAAAAGCAAAGCAAGATGCGCAATAAAAATGTGTGGAATTTTTGCAATGTACACGCTAACCCTCAGTTACCCAGATTGGTGTCAAAGCGACCCAGATTGAGCAAAACCGGAGTTTCTAATCTGAGTAAAGGCACCTTTACTCAAATCTGGGTTATCGATGTTGGTGGCAAAATCTGGGTAACCGCCCGGATAAAAACTAACCATAGGGTGTATGGTGAAAACCATTCCTGCATCATACAGTGTACCAGCTACAATAAAGTGTATTGTAATGAAATGGTTCGCTATACTATACATTTACATTGGATTTTTATGTAACAATATATTATACTGTTTTTCTTACGTTTGAACCATTCACTTTTCCGAAACATTATTTTTCCGTGAATTTTTAATTATTTATTCAGTTTAAGATTTTTTCCGTGCTTTGTTTTGTTGATGTTTATGACTTTTTTGATGCAAAGAAAAGGAAAGAAAAAAAGTGAATAAGTATAAACATCAATTTAAAGTCAATAACATGTTTAAATCAGTAGTAAACCAGATGTCCTAAGAACTGCAGGTCCAAGCAGGGGTCCAAGAGATATGGCGGGCTAGGTGTGTAGAATGCGATGAGAGAAATACGAATGTAGGCCAACCCGGAAAGATGCAGGTCAGATTACTGTAAATCAGTGGATGAGTTCAACACTATTCTTTCTGTATTTGCATTTAGGGGAGTTTTCTCCTCTTCTCTCATGTGAACTTGCCTTCGACCACAATCGAATCAAATGCGATTGACAAAGTTTATCTTTGACGTAGAGCCATCTTTAACATATGGACTGGACTGAACACTGAAATGACTTCTAATATAGGTTCGTCTGCGGGTTCGCTTTTTAACCTAACTTATATTTGAATCGAACTTGACAGTTATCTCATGAGTTGTTATGTATTTCAAACTTTAGTCAACCTGGTGCCTCAATATTGCAATAACGGTTAAGCACGCTGTAATGATACTTATGTACCTCGTCACCCAATTCATGCAACTACATTAGTGGTCTAATAACACTTAGCGCGCTCGGCATAGTTCCATCATGCCGCTCAAAGTGTTGCCACAAATAATGCTTAGTTTGCAAAACCCGGTTATCTGGCTGGTGGGGCATGGGAGCCTAAGCTTCAACTGTTAATGCAATCAGAGACTACTCAGACTTAGACGTGGGCGATCCTATTATGAAGGGTTATCCAAAACGCCCTGGAGAATTCCCAAAGCGCATTCTAATAAATCTAATAAGCCTAAGAAGTCATTAAAAGGAGGAAAATGACAAGATAATATAACAATATATGATTTATGTAATATAAAACAACACAACATAACAAAAGAGAACCATTCCAAAACCATTTGATTAAATGTATAACCAGTAGTAAAATTACAATTAAAAACAATTTATTTACGGTATGTTTTATTGTTTGAAACCATTCATGTACCATACAATGTACCACAGACAAACAGACGTAACTCTTAGAAGAAATTCATCAAACACTTTTGTCCGGTGTCATTTTCATGAGCACACTGCCACCTGTTGGTACAACCGCGCGCGACACTATCGGCCATGATGGATTTCGATTTGACGTTTTGCTGACACGCACACTACTACACAAATTGCCTGTAATTTTCGTTTGCATCATTCAGCAACGTGTACACTGGCAAACGTCAATGCGATCGAACACTAGCGCCTCTGGTGTAACAATCGCGTAAATCAAATGAAATTTGAATTGATCGTTAAATGCATGTGCCAAGCCGTTTTGAAGAGTGTTACGTCTGTTTGTCTGTGAATGTACGGTATATTTAAACCCACGTATCAATATTTTGAACAATTCATTAACAATAAAATGTATGGTTTTGCAAAAAAATATATATGGAGAAAAATATTTTTTTATATTGTTACGATACTTAACAACCCGTATAGTATATTGTAAAAATCTTATTTACAATTCACGGTATGGTGTTTACATTACATCTTATTGTTTTTATATTTTTATTTTTACAGTGGTGTCTATTGTAAAAATATGGTTCTATATTATACTGTTACAGTACAACGTTCGGTTTTTCTACTGTATTTTTTATTCGGGCGGTACCCAGCTCCTCCAGGGCCTTGATTTTGTTAATTTATTTCCAATTTAGATTTTTGATAAAGAGCTCCTAATATCCATGTTCTGTTCACTTACCTGATGCAGGAAAACAGTTCCCCGGAAGAATTTCTCTGTTTTCCCGTCATTTATTCGCATCTTGATTCGCATATTTTTCGCGGAAACATCCTTAATTTCCAGCGTTCTCCTAAGAGCACCTTTAACGGTGCGCTTCTATACCTCGTTTGGTAGCCCTTCATCATTACAGCAAACTTTACCGGTCGCTGCTGAATGCGCTCGCAAAATAGTAGCCCTATGGGTGGGTGACCAAATATAGTAGCGGGACAGTTGCGCTGCTAAAAATGCTATGGGAATATGACAGCCCTCCCGATACGAATCATGCACACTTAATTTTATTTGCCGAGGCCGGCAAAATAAATCGCCGAGAATCCAACAGCTGAGAGCTCGGTAAAAATCTCGGTGAAAGTTCAAATTGCCGACTAGTCTGCAAACTTGACAAAGATCAACTGTCAAACTTTGACGAGTGGTTCGGTAATACATTGCCGAAAACTTCGGCATACATTATTGCCGAAATTCAGTAAATGTTTATTTTCTTTCATGTTATTGTTAAGAAGAAGTAAAATAAAACTAAAATGATAATTGAGTTAATAATTTTATTTACGCATGCATAATAACGAAAAAAATACTCCGGAATGTTTTTTTTCGAAATTTGTAATTTGTAACACAATTTCACTCTTCCCCCGGGGGTTCACTTCCTCCTACTCCTCCTTATGCACGCTCGTCACGGATGCGCCGGGCCAGCTAGATGTCCTTCGGCATGATGGTGACGAACTCGGCGTAGATCGCGCACAGATAATGTCCTCGCACAATTCGCTTCGCTGGCTTCCTGCAGGGAACTTCGGAAACGCAGATGTCTTAAAAATCTGTGCAATTTCGGGCACCAGGCGCTGGAACGTGCTGCACTGAACGAAAACATCATCCTTAGAACGAATGAAACATCATTTCCACTCATCTGAAATTCCGTCTTCCCAATTTCAAATGATTGATGTGCCGTATGACAAATCATCGTACGATCAGATGATTGCCGGTTGAAAACGGTAAGACAACCAAAACGTTTATTGTACACCCCATCATGTAGAAATTGGATAGAAAAAAAGTCGAACGAGCATCATCCGAAGACTAGATTACATTTACGATGCGCGCACCCCACAACGCATGTCATCCGGTTTACGTCTGCAGTTCAAACTGCATGCCGTCGGATGCTTCATTCGTCTCTCAGCTTGGGTTTTGGAGAAAATTTTCGATACGACGAACGGCGGCCATCATTCTTTTGATGCAATAACTCGTTGCTCGATTGTCTCGTGTGTTTAAGAATTTCAATATTTCAATAAATACGAGAATTACAATCATTGGATAGACTTTTAGAGCGATTATCAAGGTAGGTGATAATTAGTAATTTTATTTCAACTGGAAAAACTAAGTTTGAAATGTACTATTTTCAGTTTCTACGATGGCGGATTTGGACATGGCTCAGGGAGGCAGCGCTGTATGGAGGTTCGATTTCCTGTGGAACCCCCCCTCCGCATACGATGGATTGAATTTAATCTGGTCAGCAAGTGCGTCAATAACAGCGATGTAAATCCAGAAACAATGGTGCAACACGAAGTGATAACAAACTTGTTTTATTATGTTAATAACATAAAAAATATATGTCGTTTCAATAAAATAAAACAACGCAAAGATTTAATGTTGATTTATTTGTTTTGCCATTTTCGAAAGCCCGCATATATGTAATACAGGATTTTCAGCTCTTAAAGCGAATCCTTGGCATATAAAATGCAAACTAAACTGCATTCCAAATACGAAATAGTTGCATTCAAATATTATACAACTTTCAGTTGAACTCCTATTCGCGTCTCGTACTGTTATCGACTGATTCGCATTCGCTCCATTTCAGTTGACGGTGAGCCAGACCATATCAGCATCATCCGATTTGTGTATGCTTTTTGTTAAAGGGCGCGAGCATATTAGATTTCAGTCACATACAGGATGATGTTTGGGTTCAGTGTGGAACGGCAACTTGCGGATCAGCAATGCGGTGGACTTTTGATAGCGACGGATTTCTCGGCTTCCCCCTCGGTAACGATGCGGCTTCTTCATTACGCTGGTCGAGGGAGCAATTCTGTTGATGCCTTTGTGGTAAGCTGTTACGGGAGGCTTTTCTGCGATGGATTTACGAGCGGTTTGTTTGATACGGACGTACGGACCATTTCGCTTTTGGTTTGTTCTGCTGGTCCGGCAGCAAACAAACAAGCACCCTCGAAGCCTTTGAAGCCATAATCCGGCGCTCCTCCTGCAGCGCTTAATCTCCAAAACAACAATCTGAAATGAAAATTAAGAGAGGCATTCATTTATAAATAAATATCAATAGCAGAAACATACAAAGCATTATCTATTAGTTCAATTTCTTTACTTACTTACTTCTTTACTCATCCAGCCATGAAAACGAAAAAATCCTAATTCAAAGATGGCACCCGGCGGCAACGCGTTTCATTTTTGTATTTGACAGATGAGATTTACCGAAATTCAGCGAAATGATTAGATTGCCGATTGCTGTGGCAAAACAGTTTGCCGATAATCAGTAATGAACGTAAATTGCCGAACTTCGTTATTTTTGACAAGTTATTTTTGATGAACTGTCAAATTTTAACGAAATTTCAGTCAAAATAACCTTTACCGATTGAGTTCGTTATTCGTTTTTAACGAGATCAAATTTGGAGATTAAGTGTGTGGTGATTAATTTGATTGCTACCGGTGTGGAAAAGGGTGGTTAAGTCAAAATGGTAGCGCAGCGCGGGTTGCTCGAATAGTAGCCACCGTTAATGTTGCTCTAACCGCTGCCATATTCTCAAGCCGGAAAATGACAAAGTGCCGATTACCCAGATCTTTACCCAGATTCAAGAAATTTGGGTTTTCGGGTTACCCGGATTTTGACAACTGCTAACAACATATGAAAATCCGGGTAGAATCGACCCGGGCGATGGGTAGTTTCAGGTTAGCGTGTATAGTTGTCAAATGAAAAGGCCTTTTAGTTAATGAGCAAATCTTCAATGATTTATTTTTACAGTGTGATGCGGATGCATGCAACGATCGTGTTGTTTGAGAAAAGGCGGGCTGTTGTGCCATCGTTCAGAAACACGCAGCAAACAGGAAACGCGTCTTGTTTTCTTGTGGCGTTGTGAATTCACGCCAATGTGTTAATAATAATGTGTTTTTAAATCTGTGCTTGACAAGAAAAGTTTGTGAAAATTATTTTATTGTTTGCATTTGTTGCTGTATTTCGCATTTTTGATTTGCATTCGTTGCTGTTTTTTGCGCATCATCATGAGTTCTTCGCCGCTGTCTCCTTTGTTCTTCCCTCCATCCGAAACGCTTGGCGATGAAACGTACTGTCCCAGTCCGACACAGTTGTCGCCAAAAAATGCGCCAACCCCGGAGGAATCCATCAGCCCGGAAACGAGCCCCAAACGCAATGCTAAAAGGAAATTGTCCATAACCGACGGTAAATGTGTGGCGTGTTTTCTGGAGGTCACAGCGACCATCTCATGCTGCGGTTGTTACGACCAGTTTTGTGACCACTGCATCAGCTTGCTCGAAAGGAAATGTCCCCGTTGTGTGGCGAAAGCAGCAGCGCCTCCAAAGATGCCTCCCAACTGTAAAGGCCATGATAAGGAATTGGCCTTTTTCTGCTTGACGTGTGAGACGGAAATCTGCTCGGAATGTATCCTGGAGGCGACTGACCATAAGAGACACCCATTCGATCGTCTGGAAGCGGTCTACCTCGAGAAGATTGCTGTAACAGATGACAAGGTTGCCAAAATCGGTCTGCAGATCGAAGAGATTGAGAAAAACACGGAAATGGCACGGAAAAATCTAGACCTGATTACCGCAGTGGGTGATGCCATGCTAGCCGAGTTGCAAGCCATTCACGATGCAGCCAAAATGGAAGTGCAGGAAATCCTGGACGAAAAACGCGAAGAGCTGGAAAAGCGGATCAATCTTCCCGATGAACGGAAGGCACTGGTGAAGAAGCTCCAGGATGACATCAAAGCGTTGGGACATTTTGGGTTCATCAAGCAGCAGGAACGGTTCAACGAACAGTGCGACGGGCTTTTGGAACAATGTCAGAAGTTTTCGACGGATTTGATTGACCATTACGATATTGGATGGTAAGTTTAGGATTACGACATTTTCATTACCACTATCATTCCTAATGATTCACTTGAAACCCGACATTTTATGCAAGCGAAAATTTGTTTTTCTCCAAATTCATGCGTCGAACCGAACTTCGGAAGTGGTGCGCAGCGTAGATCATCAGCCCCTCTAAGCACCACTTCCGAAGTTAGGTGCGACGCATGGATTTAGAGAAAAGTCGATTCTCGATCGCATCAAATAGGGTATTGTACTATTTGGGCAGGTGTACCTATTTTGGGCACTTGCCGATATAACTAAGTCAATTTCAAACCGATGTATTTGAAATTTTGTACGGAGTTAGATACTGTACATGCCTAACAATATACAAAATTTCAAATCAATCAGTTTGAAATTGACTTAGTTATAGTGGCAAGTGCCCAAAATAGGTACACCTGCCCAAATGGTACAAGACCCTACCTGGTTTGGACAGAATTGATAATATTAGATAATCAATTCAGAATTTAGTCTATGCAGCATAGCTGAAGATTATTATGTACCTAGAACACCTGGAGGCTCTTGGCGACATTTTAATAGGGAATGACTGAAACAGAAGATGTCCTTGGCAAACTTTCATAAAGCAACGTTCTTTCTTTGTTTATCCAATGTGGACTTCCAGTGAGCTGATTCCGGCAACGAAAATGACAACATACAAATGCAATTGGACTGAGGGAAAACAGGAACTGCTGAACATACTCATCGACGACAGTACCGGGGAAAGCTGGAAAATGTCCTTGATCAAAGGCGATACGGTTTGTCTCAAGGTTGCTCCGAACGAAAGCATTCCTGTGATCACAAGGTAAGTGCTCCGTCGATTGCTCATAGTAGGGGTTTTAACGAAAGGGAATTTACTTGTTGTGTACAAAACGGTGGGTCGTTGTGATTCAGATCAAGGCTTTTTTGGTTTCATTTCAGCTCATAAAAAACTGCAAAATTTGAACAAGATTGCTTGTTTCCACACTAGAGTACACAATACCGTCCATTTTTTTTTATCTGTATTACCGAGATTTTTAGCTCCAGCCTACTTCATCTCAGGACACACGCTTTACTTCCATTCCTCACTCACATTTTGTGAGTTTGTCGGGAGTGGGATTCGCACGCGTTTAACCACATTCTGAAAAATGTTCGCGTTCGATATTTACGTACCTATTAAAAAGCTAGGTAGTTTTCGTCCACATTGTTCACGTGGTAGCATTCACCGCAATTTCAGGTAGCTGGACAAATTTGAGCTCGCTAACCGATGACGTGATTAGTCAGGTGAATTTGGCATGCATTTAGGTACCGATTCGTGAAATGTGGGTGAGTTGAGTGCTACTGGAATGGGAATCTCAGGTAACATTTACTTGAAAAGATGATTGGTGACTTGATGTTGCATGAAGAAGAAAAGCGATGATTTGAAAAATCCCTATCCACGGGAAGATTTTAAAATGCCTCTCTATAAAATCTAAAACTAAATCTAATTAAAAACGGTTTGATGTACGGTGTTAGACTTTGGACGGACTACAAATTAAGTACCTCATCAAGAAAAAAAAATGTTAAATTTAAATTTATATGTTCAATATGTAGTCCGTCCAAAGTCTAACACCGTATATCAAACCGTTTTTAATTAGATTTTGTTTTAGATTTTATAGAGGCATTTAAAATCTCCCCTGTGTTATAGGGATAGGGATTTTTCAAAACATCATCACTTTTCTTCTTCTCCATGCAACATCAAATCACCAATTGGTACTACATGAATTTCACGTACCATAATCTGGGGGGCAGTTGATCAGCGTGGTGAAGTTGATCACTATGGGATCCACGTCCTTCAACCGCTTAGGACACTACAATTTTGTTTCAATGGAAGAACTTTCGACGTAAATCAATTGTTTATTCACATCTATTTGAAATTTTTTTTTAAGGTTTTCATGCCAATTGTGTCAGATTCTACATAAAAATATTGACTCTTTTGGAAAATACACATCCATGGTAAAAAGACTGTCTTTCAAAAAATCGCTTCCCATAACGAAGCCGTTGCGGGATGCGTTGAGCTTCTCGTAGAACTTCCGTGTTTCATGGGAACGGCACAGAAGTTCCATTTTCCTCGCACTCCGCATCTTCCAGGCGGCGTTTTTTCTTCCGGAAAAGGGGTTCTGCTGCTTCCGCTTCTGTCTGTATCGCTTCACATTCTGTCGGCTTTCATACTTACCTTACCGATCAGGCTAAGGCCGGGGTGGCCTCTGCTGTACATAGTAGCCGCCTCCATTCCACTCGGTCCATGGCTGTTTGTCTCCAGTTCCGCACTCTGCGTAGGGTCCGCAGATCGTCCTCCATTTGGTCGACCCATCTAGCTCGCTGCGCACCACGTCTTCTTGTACCGGTCGGACTCTCGAGAACCATTTTAGTCGGGTTGCTATCCGACATCCTGATGACGTGACCCGCCCACCGTAGCCTCCCGATTTTCGCGGTATGGACGATGGTTGGTTCTCCCAGCAGCTGATGCAGCTCGTGGTTCATTCGCCTTCTCCAAGTCCCGTCTTCCATCTGCACTCCGCCGTAGGTGGTACGCAACACCTTCCGTTCGAAAACTCCAAGGGCGCGTTGGTCCTCTGCACGTAGGGTCCATGTTTCGTGCCCATAGAGGACGACCGGTCTAATCAGCGTTTTGTAGATGGTTAACTTCGTGTTACGGCGAACTTTATTCGATCGTAGAGTTCTGCGGAGTCCAAAGTAAGAACGATTTCCTGCCACAATGCGCCTCTGAATTTCTCTGCTGGTGTCGTTGTCGGCGGTCACCAGTGAGCCCAAGTACACGAGTTCTTCAACCGCCTCGATTTCATCACCGTCGATATAAATTCGGTGTGGCGGGTGCGCTGATTCCTCCCTGGAGCCCTTTGCCATCATGTACTTTGTCTACGACACATTAATGATTAATCCGATTCTTCTGGCTTCACTTTTCAGTCGGATGTACGTTTCCGCCATCGTCTCAAATTTACGAGCAATAATATCAATATCATCAGCGAAACCAAGCAGCTGAACGGACTTCGTGAAAATCTCTGCGAGATTTGAAGGGACTCGAGAGTGTCCCTGATACTCGAACTACGCACATCACTCGATCCATCGTCGTTTTGATCAACCGTGTCAGTTTATCCGGGAATCCGTATTCGTGCATAATCTGCCATAGCTGTTCTCGATCGATTGTATCATACGCCGATTTGGAATCGATAAACAAGTGATGTGTGGGCACGTTGTATTCGCGGCATTTCTTCAACACCTGGCGGATATCGAACATCTGGTCCGTTGTAGCGCGTTCAACCATAAATCCAGCCTGATATTGCCCCACGAACTCTCTTGCTATCGGTGATAGTCGGCGGCATAAGATTTGAGAGAGTATCTTGTAGGCAGCGCTCAGTAGTGTGATCGCGCGGTAGTTCCCGCAATCCAACTTGTCGCCCTTTTTATAGATGGGACACACCTTCCATCCATTGCTCTGGTAATACTTCCTCCTCCCAAATTTTGCTAATGACCCAGTGTAGTGTTCTCACCAGTGCTTCTCCACCGTATTTTAGAAGCTCGCTTGGTAGTTGATCTACTCCAGCGGCTTTGTTGTTTTCAACCGGCCAACCTCCTCCTCAATCTCTTGGAGGTCAGGGGCCGGAAGTCTTTCTTCCTGTGCACATACTCCTAGATCTGTCACCACGCCACCTTCGGTACTTGCAAGGTCGCCATTGAGGTGATCATCGTAATGCTGCCGCCACCTCTCGATCACCTCACGCTCGCTCGTGAGAATATTCCCGTGATTATCTCGGCACATGTCGGCTTGTGGCACAAAGCCTCTGCGCGAGCGGTTCAGCTTCTCGTAGAACTTTCGTGTGTCCTTAGCGCGGTACAGCTCTTCCATCGCTTCGCGATCTCGTTCTTCCTGCTGGCGCTTCTTCATCCGGAAGACTGAGTTCTGCCTGTTCCGCGCCTGTTTGTAACGTGCCTCATTCGCTCTCGTACGGTGTTGCAGCATTCTCGCCCGTGCTGCATTCTTCTCGTTTTTCAACTGTTCACATTCGCCGTCGTATCAGTCGTTTCTGTGATTCGGAGTCGCGAAGCCTAGTGCTGTAGCCGAGGTGCTACCTATGGCGGATCGGATGTACCGCCAGCCATCTTTAAGTGTAGCTGCGCCAAGCTGCTCTTCCGTTGGTAGGGCCACTGCTAACTGCTGCGCGTAGTCTTGAGCCACGGCGTTACGCAGCTGCTCGATGTTGAGCCGCGGCGTTCGACTTCGACGCGTGGTGATAACTGTCGAAAGTTTTGAGCGCATGCATACAGCGACTAAGTAGTGATCCGATCCGAACCTATATTCGCACTGCGGTATGTGCGGACATTGGTTATATCCTAGAAGAATTTACCGTCGATTAGAACGTGGTCGATTTAATTTTCTGTTTGTTGGTCGGGTGATCTCCAGATGGCTTTGTGGATATCTTTGCGGGGGAAGAAGGTGCTTCGGACTACCATACCACGGGAGGCTGCAAAGTTTACGCAGCGCTGGCAGTTATCATTCGATACGGCGTGCAGGCTGTTTCGCCCGATTACCGGTCTGTACATTTCCTCCCTTCCTACCTGCGCGTTTATGTCGCCGACAACAATTTTCACGTCACGCGGCGAGCAACCATCGTATGTTTGCTCTTACTGCGCGTAGAACGCATCTTTCTCGTCATCAGGTCTCCCTTCGTGTGGACAGTAGACGTTAATGATGCTGTAGTTGAAGAAACGGCCCTTAACTCTCAACATGCACATCCTTGCGTTGATCGGCTGCCACCCGATCACACGTTGTCGCATCTTGCCCAACACTATAAATCCTGTTCCCAGTTCCATGTTCCAAGTTTCCAATCGTAGTCCTTATTTTGTCGCGTGGGTCTTTGCCGATTGTATCGAGTCGTATTTTCTTCTATGTTATTCGCAATGGGGATTTTTACGGGTGGCTTATTGGGCCTATGCCAACACTCCTGTCTCGCCGGAGGGCCATCGTGCCAGTTCTGTTTAACGTCCCAACCAACACTGGGACGACCACGCTGATGGGGCTACCACCTTGGATCTAGCTGGGCGTGGTGCAGCGTTTCTTACTCAGCCGCTGGATGCCAGAACAGACGCTGTTTGAGCCGCACCTCCTTGGTGAACAAACGCTCGAATCGTACCTCCTCAATCTAGCTGAAGTCAGAAGGACAACAGTGCCCTGGCTGCACTACCAGCTTAGCACACAACTCTTAGCTGGCGGTCTCAGTCATCGCTTGACCCGTGGAAGCATGAGGTAGGAACTTGTGAGGACCAGAGCTATGATGGACGTTCTCTTTATCGACTCACCGTTTTGCAGCCCCTGTCGGCTTTCATGCTGCAGCATTATTGTCCGCGCTGCGTTTTTCTCCTCCAAAACCGTTCTGCACTCTTCGTCGAAACAATTGCTTCGTCGACTCTGTTCTACGTATCCGATAGTGTTCGCGATAGTTATAGATGGTTACTTTGGCGGTACCATAGCAGCCCTCTAGAGAGATTCTGCGCGTATGCGGTGGCGACATCCAGTTGATTCTGTCGATCTAGATCGTACCGGGGTGGCCGCCGGTACTGTACATTGTTAATAACGGAGAGTTTTTGGCGCAGTTTCACCATCACCAAGTAGTGATCAGAGTCGGTATTAGCGCCACGATAGGTCCTGACGTCGATAATGTCGCAGAAGTGCCGACCATCAACCAGAACGTGGTCGATTTGCGATTCCGTTTGCTGTGGCGATGTGCTGCCAGGTGTAACGATAGGGGGAGGCTGTGCTGGAAGAAGTTGCTACGAATGTTCTTGGAGGTGGCGAAATCGATGAGGCATTGGCCAATGGCCATTTTCGTTCGTCATCTGGTAGGCTTTGAATTTTCCAATCATCGGTCTGAATTTTTCCTTCTGGCCTACCTGAGCGCAGGGCTGGCATTTCCTCACTCACTGCGCGCAATACGCAGTTTCTAAACGCAAAGCGCAAAGAGCAGGTGGCTACGCAATGAGAAATAAAAAGAACGCAGTGAGCAAACTCACACGCAGAGAGCAGTTTGCAATTACACACTGCGTTTTTTGTACTGCTCACTGTGAAAGGGTGTGAAAGTAAATTGACAATGAGTGAGGCGAAACGAAGTGAAATCAGAGACAAACAGACGTAGCACTATCGAAATTTGCTTCCTATATTTGTCAAGATCCTGATTAACTTGAGAATTGTTGTTTTCAGTAAAGTTGTTAGGCTGATCAAGGGCCTAAAGGTTATGGATCGTTTGATTCAGTATTCCACCACTAAGTGATGCTAGAGGTCAAACAAATTTTATATTTTATATAACTCAGGACTCTGATCACTTAGAGCAAGTTTACCGGGGGCTACTATCTGGGCGAGTAAAATGATTGCCCACAGAGTTGTCATTTTAGTATAGTTACTCATTTCCACACCGGTCGCTACTATATTTAGTTACCGGATTGCGTATCGGTCGTTGCCAAATACTGTTGCGGTATAAACGAAATATTTTGGAAACATATTATGGAAAAATTTCTTCTGGGATTCCCCAGGAATTCCCTCTGAAATTCTAGCATGAATTTTTACTGAGTATCCTCGAGCAATACGTATTCCCCAGGAATCCCTTCCGGGATTTTACCTAAAATTCCTACTGGAATTTCTTTTCAGGATTCCTCCGGAAATTCCTCCGGGGATTCCTCCAAGAGTTCCTCCGGAGATACATTCAGAAATTCCTTTGGGGATTCCTCACGAAATTCTTCCGGAATTCTCAGATGATTCCTCAAGGAATTCCTTCGGGGATCATTCCAGGAATTCCGTCGGGGATTCCTCCGAGAAGTCTTCCGGAAATTCCTCCGAGAATTCCTTCGAGAATTCCCTCGAGGATTCCTCCGAGGATTCCTCCGAGGATTCCTCCGAGAAATCCTCCAGGAATTCAGCCGGGAATTCCTCCAGGAATTCCTCCGGGAATTCCTCCGGGAATTCCTCCAGGAATTCCTCCAGGAATTTCACCGAGGATTCCTCCAAGAATTCCTCTAGGAATTCCGCCGAGGATTCCTCCGGGAATTTTTCCAATAATTTCTCCAGGAATTCCATTAGGAATTTCTCCAGAAATTCCTCCGGAGGTTCATTCAGAAATTTACTCGGATGTTCCTTCAGGAAATTCCTCCGTGGATTTTTTCCAGGAATTCCTTCCGGCTATTCCCTGAGGATTGCTCCAGGCATTTCTCCAGGGAATCCTTAGTGATATTCCTCCGGGAATTCGCCTGAGGAATTTCCGGATGAATTTCTAGGGGAATCTTTAAAGGAATTCTAGGAGGAATCTCCACAAAAATTTAATATGAAATTTCCGGAGGAACTTCCGGATTAATCTCCGGATAAATTCTTGAGCAATCCTGGAGGATTTCCTGCCATAATCCCCGTAGGAATAACTGGAAGAATTGCTGGAGAAAATTCCGGAGGAATTCCTGTACGAACTCTTGCAGGAATGACAGAATAAATTACAGGAAGAATCGTAGAAATATTATAAAAGGAATTTCTGAAGAAATTCCCGGAGAAGTTCCTTAATGAATCACAGGAACAATTGCTGCAGGAATCTCTGGAAGAATTCCTGGAGGAATCCCAAGAGAAATACCCGGACCGATTTCTATATTTATCTCCGGAGGGATGCCTGAAGAAATTTCAGAAGAAATTCCAGGAGTTCATTGAGGAATCAAAGGAGAAAATGCTGTAGGGTTCCCCGGAGGAATTTCTTGAGGGGGTACTTCTGGACATTTTCGGTTGTGATATTCGCAGCAGATTTTCTCTAACTGCAAGTGTTTACAAAATTTGTTGCTTACCACTGGTGCGTTTTGTTCGAAACAAACAAATAAAAAACAACACAACACTTTTGACATATATGAAATAGCAATCGTTTCCTGCGCAACTATCGGGCGCCTAAATTTGTGCGCTCGATGTTTCCCGAAAGCCTCGTTGCTATTTTACTAGCCCGGTTAGTAGTCCCCGATAAGGTATAGCGCTATGATACTGCGCTATGTAATTTAGTTTAGTCGCGCACCGGTAAAGGTGCTCTTAGAAAGTTGGTGTCTTCAGCAATGTTGTTTGGTAAGTCAAGGGCTCAAAGTAAATGGACCACTTGTTTCGAAACTCCGCCACTAGGCGGCGCTTGTTACACATTTGCAAGATCATGAAAATGATTGATTTTTTTCATTAAGTATTCAACATGCTGTAATTTTGTTTTCTTCGAACATATTCAAGTCAAGTCAAATGTTTTACAAAGACCAATATGTTAGCCGTAAATGTGCAGAATTTCATTTCATTCGGTTCACGAAATTCTGAGATATAGCAGTTTAATGAAAAATACTCAAATATGAATAATTTAACTAGAATCGCTCTAACTTCATGTAAAGTTATCCAATCAACTCTAAATTTGTACCATTTAGAGCTAACTAGTTGTGCAATAAGCGATAAAAATTTGAGAATTTTTGGTGCACTCTATAGAAAGTTACAGTTTGCTGAATATTTTTACGATAATTAATGAAAGTTGCATGCTTCTTCTAGCGCCATCTACTGGCAGAATATTGAAACAATTTACCAATCAACTGAAAGGCCTTAACCAACCAAACAACATTGCCGAAGACACCATCTTTCTAAGTGATCAGAATCCTGAAATATATATAATATAAATTTTGTTTGCTCTGTAGCGCCGCCTAGTGGAGGAATTTTTAATCAAACGAATTATAATTGGTAAGTTCTTAACCAGCCAAATATTTTTCCGAAGACATAAACTCTCGAAGTTATCATGATCATGAGATATTTGGTATAAAATACTCGTCAGCTTTACGTCTGTTTGTCTCTGACATAACAGAAATCACAGACAACAAGATGTGACACTTGTGAAAATTACATACCGTAGGTATATCTCAGCACCATGATTACTTAGATAGTTAGTGTGCTTGACAAAGTTGTTAGAATAGTCAAGGTCTTGCTAGTGATAGGCCGTTTGTTTATAAATACCTCCACTAGGTGGCGATAGCGATCAAGCAATTTTTATATTCCATATATCTCAGGACTCTGATCACTTAGAAAGATGGTGTCTTCGGCAATGTTGTTTGGTTGATTAAGGCCTTTCCATTGATTGGTAAATTGTTTCAATATTCTACCACTAGGTGGCGCTAGTTAAAAATGAGTAAAAGCATGCAATTTTAATTATTTATCGCAAAAATATTCAGCAAGCTGTAACTTTTTATTAAGTGCACCAAAAATTCTCAAATTTTTATTGCTTATTGCACAACTAGTTAGCTCTAAATGGTACAAATTTGGGCTTGATATGATAATTTTACTTGAAGTTAGAGCGATTCTAGTTAAATGATTCATATTTGAGTATTTTTCATGAAACTGCTATATCTCAGAATTTAGTGAACCGAATGAAATGAAATTTTGCACATTTACGGCTAACATATTGGTCTTTCTAAAACATTTGACTTGGCTTGAATATGTTCAAAGAAGACAAAATTACAGCATGTTGAATACTTAATGAAAAAATCAATCATTTGCATGACATTGCAAATGTGTAACTAGCGCCGCCTAGTGGCAAAATTTCGAAACAAATTGTCCATGAACTGGAAGCCCTTGTCCTACCAAACAACAATGCCGAAGACACCATCTTTCTAAGTGATCAGAGTCCTGAGATATATGAAATATAAAATTTGTTCGATCACTAGCGCCGCCTAATGGAAGAATTCTGAATCAAACTACCCATTACCAGTAGGTTCTTGACCAGCCTAATAATTATGCCGAAAACATCAACTCTGTAAGTTACCAGGATCCTGAGATATATAGGAAGAAATTTTCGTCAGTGTTACGTTCGTTTATCTGTGATTTCTGTCATACCAACTGCGCAATGAGCAGCGCAATGAGTATGCGTGCATCATGTGTCCTTTACTCTTTGCGTGAAACAGATACATTACGCACTGCGCCAAAACGCAGTGCGCCTCAAAGAGCAAAAGATCCGTGAGAATGAGCATCCGTACGCAGCACATTCGTTTGTATTGAATGCGCGCAGCCAGTGGCTCACTGCGTTTTTACACTTTGATGAGAATTCCAGCCCTGCGCTGAGCGTTTAGGTCTTCTATGATGATCTTGACGTGGTGGCAGCGGTCGTATGTAAGCAAAGAGTTTTTTTTCGGTATATGAGGACTGATATTGTGGGTCTCCAGTTAGCCTAGTGGTTAAGGCTATGGATTGCCAATCCGGAGACGGCGGGTTCGATTCCCGTTCCGGTCGGGAAATTTTTCTCGACTCTTTAGGCGTAATGTATCATTGTGCTTGCCTCACAATATACAAATTCATGCAATGACAGGCGAAGAAAGCCCTTCAATTAACCCTCGAGCAGTCGTGTCTTTGACTACCTGCAGCGACGCCGTGCTCCCGCTGTGTACCACATGCGTGCATTTTTCATGGTGCGTGTACTCAGTACACGACGCGACCACTCCCGGAACTGTGGAAGTGCCCAAATAACACTAAGTTGATGCGAGGCAGGCCAAGTCCCAGTTTGGGCGTAGAGCCATAAATAAGATGAAGAAGAAGAAGAAGAGGGCTGATATAATGCTATAGGGCACTGCATGAAATTCTCTCCTTCTCTTTCACTCTAACACAAATTTTGTAAACAACAAGGCCACGAAACGTCAAAATCCCATACAAAATCAAAACAGTGCGGTGCCCTATAATAATATAATCACTAAGTTTGCCTTATTTCCATTGAATACTGTTCTTCAATATTTCACTTGGATGAAAACCCGAGCAGGAATGAATAACTGGCACCAGGGTACGAAAAACGGATCACGCTGAAAAACAAACGCTTTGTCCTAAACGGTGCATGTTGGTAACAAAGACACTCCGCAACAAATGCATGTCAGGCGATGAAAGCAATAAAACAAACATCACTTACCGTGCGTGTGCCGATATTCCGGCTTTTCTGCTGAAATTTTCGACCCACATCATCGAATTCATGAGCATTTGGACGAATCAAGACTCTTGCCATCCTCAGCGTCGAGTTTCAGTTGTAAATTAATGCGAAAATAACGATGTGAAAATAACGAGACAAATATTCCTACCGTTTTTGTTGTGTACAAACTCGGGAGCGATTTTGTCATTATCTGCCTACGAAAAAACAGCGTTGTTGCCGTGCCTTCTTTGTTGCCTATTTTTCGCTTGCGGTGCCATATTCTGCGTACACTGACTGGCACATAACTGCTGCATATCAAAGTTAGGTATCATACCAAGACATTGTATTGGTCTGTTACCCAGGTATTGAAAGAAGAAAAATCGCTTATTATTATTTAGGTATTGTCATACCTGATGTCATTATTCACGAATATACACTAGTTATTATTTTAAGTATTTTACCTCTTTTATGCAGGGCTTCTTAATACATACCTCATTCAGGTTGTAGGTATTCAGGTTTCCATACCTGAGTTTGGTATTCTACAGCTATTTTCTCATGCTAGTTATGTATCAAATTTTCTTTATGCCAAAGAAGGGCATGATGCAGTTATTTGAAATCTTAAATGAAATTTTAAAATCCTTGATCTGTTTTTTTTTTTATATTACGGATGATGACCAAGTCTAGTGTAGGATCAATTCAGCCATGGATCATAAGAGTGTAGTATCCAACAAATCATTAATAATTTCAGCCACAAATTCAAAGTGACCACCGAAATATCCAATAACGATATTTCCAAATCGCTCCGAAAGCGATTTGTAATTCAACGAAAGATGTCACAATTCGAGTTGGCAAATGTGGAACTGATATCTACGGAAGGCTATTTGGAGGATGACACAATGCTGTTCCGCATCGCCATTGAGCCGTTGAATGTAATCGAAGCCTACGATCATTACAAGGATAAGGTTGCAATGTTGAGAAGCTCCGTGGAACAGTACAAAAATTTGCTCAGTGCATCGAAAGGGGCCTATGACGCGTTGAAAACTAACACTGATTGTTTGTAAGTCCAAAAACATTGAGAAGAAATCGTGAATTGCATTGATCAAAGTTACTTCTACTCGTTGCAGGAAAAGCTACTCTGTGGGATACTTCGCCCTTGATTACGGTGCCCTTCAGAGGCAAACTAAGAATGGATTCGTCTCTCCGAATATTGTCGATTTCAACGGCAATGAATGGAAGATGGAAATTAAGTTTGAGCGCGATGAATTCAACAAGATCTTGCTCAGTACTTACGTATTTCCCGCTCGTTTTGTCAACAGCAGGTAATTAGTCGTCAGCGTTTAGTCACCAACAAACGCCGGTAAGTAACTGACTCTTATTTTTTTTAATTTTTTTTAGTGAGCATGCTCGTCGATGCGCGTATTTTATCGAATTGATGCATTCCAACCCGGATGAGATTGTTCGTGGTTATGCGGAGAATTTGTTCGAAGAAAACGGTTTGGGCCGCGGTTGGAAGGGATTCATTGAACGTATGCGTGTTCTGAATGATGTCGGATTTCTGAGGAATGGAAAGGTTTGGTTCCGTTACGGTGTACGTCCTTCGGCTTAACTTGGACGAGCAACACCTGTGGTGTTGATTTTAAAGGTTTTATTTCATTGATTGATGCCCCATGTGTGGCGAGTATGATTTACACATATTTTTTTCTGTTTGTTTTGCAGTCATGAGTATGCAATCACTTGAATTATTAGACAGTAATAAATCGATAACATCCCACTAATAAATATTGTCCTGAGTATGACAAGACTTTTTCAGCATAAAATATTCACTATCCTTTTCCACTGCAACCAGTCCTGAATATTGTGGGATGCAGATGGGTCACCTAAGGATGGATTACCATAAATTTGTAAATACAAATCGTATTGGTTTGTATTCGTCCGCTACTCTTTAATACACTAGTTATCTATGCTAAAGTCGATAAAAAGTTCATTAAATGCAAAATATGTTAAACAAACAGTTTTAAAAAGGGATCGATTTTGCGCCGTGAAAAAAGTGCGGGGCAAGATGGGTCACGTTTTAGTAATTCACATTTTCTCAACGAAAAACGTCAATTTAAAATACACAAAAATAAAAACAAAAAAAAACAAAAACGTCAAAATATAAGATTTGTTCCGCATTCATATATGCTCCATATCCATACTGAGTAAACAAAAGCTACTAGTAAACATTTTATAAATTTATTTGGAATATCCAGCTTTTTACGCTGGCCATAAAACAACGAGGGGTGATTCAGTTCTGACATTTCTTGCCGACAGATTTTATGGCTCAATCTAGGGAGGTGATGATTTGAAATTGTTTATTAAGCTGTCAGAAATTTTCACTGTGTTTACCATGTTATTAGCAAACCCTTTTCTTCGGTTTTTATCCACTTTTTGTAATTATTTCGTGAATCACATTTCTTCTTTATGATTTTAGGTACGCGATCAATGGGATGGCGAATTTCAATCAAAATGCTCTTTCATGTACCCGAGTTAGCCGATGTTTTTATTACTTTATCCAAGCTCTACTAATGACGCGGGCAGGGAAGTCAGTGCTGTTCATGATGAATCATGTTTCGACCGAACAGAATCCCTTTCCAACTCCCGGTGAAGTGATCCAAATTCTCCCGGAAACTCCTATCAAAACTCGTTTCGAAGTTCGCCAGTTTTTCTTTCGCAATGTTGAGAAAACGTCCTCCGGAAGATACACATTTTCTTCGGAGATTTGCACCCAATGCTCCTCTCACTTTTCCATAGGAAACAACCTCGACCTTTCACCAACTATTAAGTCTATGCTTTTACCGTCAGAAAGACTGGTTTACAAATTTCAAATTTCTGAATTTTAATGTGTGCTTTTGTAGCGCTTACAGGAAATGGGAAATATAAGAGCTTTTAAATATTTGCCTGCTCTTAGTTTCACGTCATTAATTTGCTACGAAGCTTTCACTAGGTTTGAAGCTAGTCCGGAGACGGGATTGTCAAGGAATAAAATTTCACGGTAGTCTTAGTATCAGTGCATCGATAATTAAAAAAAACTTGGTATTTCTTGGTTTAGTAACTGGACAGGGTTCTAGCATAAGAAGTACTCTTGGGTAAACGAAAAAACTGATTTAAATTCGTATTGGTATCATATTCAGGGTGTTGATTTTGCACTAAGAAAAGACTCGTTGCTCCCCATGAGCATAAATTCGTTAGATGGTCCTTAAAAATCGGTCTTCAAGGAGTCCGTAGCCAATCTCATGACATCTCGCAAATAGAAGCCATTCCACCCAACTGCCAGCTATTGTTCCTTTAAACTGAAATGGTAAAAAATAATGATAAATAGGGAAAAAAAGAGTAATTTTCAATTTCACAAAAACAAGAATCGGCATTGTTGACGTTTTATTGAAAATCTGATACATCTTCAACACCACAAAGATTGCTTTGATCAAAACCATAAAAATCAAAAGCGTCGGCAAGAATTGTCAAACAGGGGTGATTCAAAATTTATGGCATGCTAGCGTAAAAAGCTGGATAAAAAACTTTACGATTTGAGTGGCCTGAAAAATCGATGTTTTCACTGAAAAATTGATTTTGAGCGTTCATCCCGCTTGACTGAAGTCATTTATGAGATAGTCGGCCGTTTATATGGAGATTATATGGAATGTATCGCATAAGAAAAATGGCTAAAAACCATTTTATTTTTTATTTCCAATGAATGTGAATAATTTTTCAATCAATGCCCCAAACTTTTGTATATTCAATTCATGCTGGTCATCTGACAAAATTATTAGCATAATCTAAACATGCGTACTGCCTATGATCGCATAACTGTCCCATATGAATAGGAAACCCAGCAAATATGGGACTGATATGCGATCATAGGCAGCGTAATGCGCCCGAAAATGGCACTGACCCATCTTGCCCCGCCCACCCTACATGAGTTGCATTTGTAGAGAAGAAAAAATAAATAAAATCATTCAAAGTAGGAGAAAAGGAACTGGCCGGTATACAAATAAGAAGTGGTAGCCACTAATAGACCATCAGGCTCGTCTTAACCTTGAACTCAATTTGCTGACAGATAAAACTATGGTACCGTGGGAGCACCATATCATAAACAGCTCCAGCCTAGGGGCGGGACAGCTTCTAATACCGTCTCTAATACCGTCTAATAAATATTATTGACCTAATCTGCACCATCCACCTACACATTTTTTGGGTAGTATGTCATGACTTTTCATGCAACAATGAACTGTCATGAAGACGCGAAGTGAAAGTACGGTTTGTCCATGATGTTTATACAATTTGTTCGATTGAAAATCTAATATCACTATTGATTATTTTATATGTAAAAATATGCTCTGATGGTGTGACGTCGGTAGCGGTGATCAGATCAACAATTCGCACGGCCAGGACACGTAGATCGCAGATATACTTTGGCGTACGAATAACCACTGACCCTGTTTGGTTTGGTGGACTTGTCTGCTAGCAATATGCCCGGAGTTGATTCTCTTGATATGAGAAGCACGATAAAGGAATGTTATTTGTTAAAACTCTATTCTCATTGTACCTAATATCACATACAGCAGTAAACAGGATCTTCTCCTAGATCTACTCTGCCTCTGACATGGCAGAATGGCCAAAAGAAAATCAACTATTTTATTCCGTCAAATTTATAATCACACAACATAGGCAATAGTATCCTGGTAGAGAGACGAACCAGCCAAGGGCTGAAAGTCTCTCTAATAAAGACAAATTAATCAATCAATCAGTATCCTGGTCGGTGTGTAAACGGGCCGATTTCGGTTTCCTAGTCCTGATTTATTTACCCATACATATCTAATTAATCGATGGAAGCATAAGGTTCATTTTTGGATTTTTTTGAGTTGACGTACCAAATTAATTCAGTTCAATCGGCATGGTTTACTTTGTTTGAATTCGGTTTGGCCTTGGTATTAATATTCCCTAGTACTGCTAATACCGCTAATCAATATTAGAGCTGTCCCGCCCCTAGGCTCCAGCTGTAACGTCACGCTACTAATGGATCATTGAAGCCGACTTTTCCGCTACTCATTGCATCAAAACATAAGTGCCACCGTATATGGACGGTCACACAGTGACAGCAGTCGAGTTACGTCAAACACACAAGGCTACGGTGGCGCTATCTATTCATTTAATAGCGGCCGTTCTAGTTATTTTAGTGATCCATTCCCATTTTTGACAGACTTTTCCAATGAAAACTAATTGTTCAACAGATCATACTTATTGGAAGTTTTACAAGGAATCCAAATATGCAAAAATATTTGAGGGTTTATGGGCGAATTTACGAGTTATAGTGGAAAATCATTAGAGTAACTAGCTACAGAAGTCCAATGTCGTGACTGTTCGTGTGACTAACATCTAGTTTGTCACGCCCTTACGGCGTCAGTAACGGTACTAAAAGTGTTAAATAAATTTTGTTTACCAAAACAAAAGATCCTCAACAAGATGGATACTTGAAAATGATGATGTATTACAATTAATGTTGTTAAGGACAGACTTGTTAGAATCCCAAGATGGTCGCCACAATGGCCGACTTTGGCACCTACTCACGATTTCGAGAGCACAAATCTCTTCGTAAACAAAACCAGCGCATCTGATCTTCTTATTTTAAGCTTATTACAAGTGAGCAAGAACAGATTAATAAAATGCACTGTCGTGTGAAGCTTGCTTCTTGAGATTTGTGCGTTTGAAGTTCTCATGCACTCTTGAAGCGGGATTTCAAGGCGTTTGTCCTTAAAATAATTAAATAAAAAAGTGATTACAGCGCCATTGGAGTTCTACACTCCTACCTGAAAAGGTACGTAGCTTTTTTCCATCGCACTTTTCACGTAGCATTTACGTGAACCGAAGGTAACAAACAATGAACGCATGAACCGATGAACTGTTACTGTTCCATCGGAGTTCCACATAGCTGCTACGTGATTTTTCCAGTACATTTCACGAAAGGTTTTAGTGGCATTTAGATGGTACCCTAGTGTATTTTATTCAATAGTGTGATTAATTTTACGGTATTTTATGCTAGCGTTTGTTTATTCAGTATTGATCGAGTTGAAATCGATTTTTTATCAAAATGCTTGCGTCGGATCCAACTTCGGAAGGAGCGCTGTGTATTTAAATTTAATGGACCTTGTATACTACAAGGCACACCAATTTCGAAGTAAGGTCAGAAGCAATGATTTTGAGAAAAAAACGATTTTCATTAGTCGAAAACTTCATTTTTTGACTGGTTTCGTAATAATATCAAATTGACTTCGGTCAAATTTCTGTTTATTTACGCTAAATCTGGCACTACGTCTTGGCACATTATGGTCGTCGCAAGTATTTAACAGTTCGCACTTTGAAAATAATTGCTATTGCGGCGTATGCTTTTTTAGGCGATGTTGGTGCATTTAGTGTGCTGCCGAAACAGAATGCTGCTATTCTTCTCCGGATCATTTCTGTTAGCAGCTTGCAGTTTTAATCGACGGCACCCGTTCAGCGGTGCCTAAACAATAACAATTCCTTTCGTAGCACAATAAAAAAAATTGATTACTAATTAGTTTTAATTAGTTTTTAAGTTTAATTAACTTACCTCTGACAAAAATGTCGGGTGATATCGAAAAAAAAATCAGGAGTCGAGGTTTGTTTTCAAATTGCGCCATCTTGGCGAAGACATGCACACAAAATGATGGCGGCATCACAACAATGAACACGAAATGAAGTTGTCACAATGAACTCAGGTGGCTACGTGATTTCCAAGTGAGAGATACTGAGAAGCTGCATAAAGGCAACTGGAACATCATATCATATTTATCTCTGGCTAGATAATAGTCACCTTCGTCAGGTAAATTCAGGCAAATGAACACTTTTCTGACGCTACGTGATTTTCCACGTAGCCTTGACATGTGGTTTTTTCAGAGTATAGTGTATTTCTATTGGAAAATCTGACAGAAAAGGCGCGAACACTTTGTAACGTCATGGTAGAATGTGTCAATATAATCATTTCCATAATAGGGTAATTTTCCAATTGTTGCACGGCTAAAAATTCGCCAATTATTCCACACCTCATAAGAATAACATGGAGTGTGCAACAATAGGCGAGTTTGTAGCCGTGCAACAATTGGAATATTACCCTAATATGTTTGACACCACGTTTAGTTTTCTCGGCCTTATAGGGCACTGCACTGTTTTGATTTTGTATGGGATTTTGACGTTTCGTGGCCTTGTTGTTTACAAAATTTCTGTAAGAGTGCCCTATAGGGCACTGCATGAAATTCTTTCCTTCTCTTTTACTCTTACAGAAATTTTGTAAACAATAAGGCCAAGAAACGTCAAAATCCCATACAAAATCAAAACAATGCAGTGCCCTATAAAGGGCTGTTTGCAGTTCAGAAGGATTTTTTTGGCCGATCTTGATACATGGAAAATTCCGTGCCTGAATCGCCCAAGAAACCGTTTTTCTTCGATCGCATGGAATGTTTCTGCCAGGAATCGATGAAGAACTTTCTTAAGCGATTCCTTTTGAACACGAAACTGAGCTTTAATCAAAACAAACCAAGGATTTTTTTGTACAAGTTCAAATCATAATAAATTAAAATTAGAAAACACCAAATACCAAAAAAAAAAACGTTAGTGGTACTCTTAGTGGTGGTTTATGGTTTAGGGTTAAAGTCACCATTTCATGCATTGCACCTCGGGAAACGTGCTTTACCACTATGATAAAAACAGCGGGATTAATTGATGTGTTTCAGCTTTCGATACTCACGTGTTAGGACGCCACCCTCTGTAAAAATTTAATTCACGAAAACGGCTCGTAAAATGGAACCTTGTTTTTATGTAGGGTTAGGCGGAGCATTATGGACACCCGGGGCAGAATGGACACCCTCAATATTTTCATATATTCGAGTTCTTTTGTACTTTCAATGCAGGGAGCATATACTCCATTTATCTGCAATGTAGTCTCAGCAGAGGAACATTCGAAATTAGAATTATATCTGACTTTATACAAAAAAGTTGTGTCCTCCGTTTTTGTGTATGAAAATTATAAGTTTCATACAATTTAAAATAAGGTTTTATGAGAAAATGATTTCAAGTCGATTGAAAACTGAAAGCTCTACATATAACGTATTAGATTAGATAAGTTGTATTAACATACTTATTTTGTTTATAATTACTTATTTTTAATATCAAAAAACTAGTTTACAAATTTCTCCTCTCATCGGGGCAGAAACGGTAAGAGGAAAACAAAATGTAAACCACAAACAAATCAAATTCTTCGAATTGAGTATGTTTCTGGTCGAATGTTTGCTGTAGTAGACATAAGACGAAACAAATTCTGTTCGCAACAGCGAAGATTTGATGTCGATGCGAATCGGCGGATCCGCGCGACGCTAGCGACACGATCCAACATGTTTTGCCAACCGAGATGCCAACCGGCAGCCGACAGACGCTACGAGAGGCGCAAGAGAGAAAAGGTACAGCCAACCGCCTCGTGCCGTCAACTACCAAGCCAATCAGGACCAAGGAAAACTCAGCCAATCACAAAATTCTAGCTAATATTGAGCCATTGTATAAAAGCAGGTGTAGGTCGAGCCGTAGGCTCAGAAGTATTTTGTAACCCGACGAGTGAAGAAGTAAAGTGTAGTTATAAGTGAAAACCTGTGTTCTCATTTCGACGGAGATTCTGCCCATCAGAGTGCCCGGCCAGTTCCAGTTCTAGTGTGCAGCTGCGTGGTGTCCGATTTCGTCGTGGTTTCCGTCACCCAGCATCTTGGCTCGCTACCGAGAATTAATTTTCCAAAGGCTCTTTTCAGAGCCATCCACTTGAGAGTTACGGTAGGCGATGCTACTCGCAGGGTGAGCGAGAAACAGTTATTCTGCTTCGGCACCAAGCGCAGCGCGGCACTGTACCGCGTCGTCAGTGGGCAGTCGTCGTCGTCGTCATCGTGTGTGCGAGTCAAGCACAGCGATACCTCGTGTCGTGTTGGCAGTGAGCCAGCACAGTCGTCATCGTCAGTGATCATCGTCATCGTGTGCATGTGTTAGCAGTGAGCCAGCACAGTGTCGACCAAGCAGCGTCGGCATTCGTCCTCCTCGTGATCGTGTGTGGTAGTAAAGGACTGTCACAGTCGCGTCGTCGTCGACCTCTCTGCGTCGTCGTCCGCATCGGCGGCAGTGTGTCGTTCTGGTGAGTACGTGTGTGTATGTGGCAGTGGGCCACCGCAGTGCATCGTCGGCAGTGAGCCGAGTTTTCGTAGTGTGTGCTGGGGCAGCGGTAGTCGGCAATGTGCAGACGGACTGCTAGCTCCATTCCATCGTCATCTCGTCATCGTCGTCGGCAGTGAGCCGACTGTAGTGAAGTGTGCGTAGCTAGCAGATTTCGGCATAGGGCTGATTCTGCTGGCTCGACCCCGACGTTTCATACATATTGGCAATGAGCCAACATAGTGTGGTCCATCGGAACCGGATGAGTGTGTGAAGAACAATACAGTCCAACAAAGAACAAGTGTGAAGTGTGAACTCTCCTCGGTGATCGGATGTAATAGTGCTATGAACAAACGAAGAACTGAAACCGATCCGATCCGAGAAACTGATGTGTGCTAAGAAAACCAAATGAACCGAAAGTGACAGTGAAACCTCGCAAAGCCGAAAATTCGAAAAGTGATTTGTCGATCTACCCGCATCGATAATTCTGATGTCCGTGCAACATTCACCGACCAAGAGCAGCCAGCAGCCAACCATGGAAGATGTGAAGACCTTCGTTCATCAGCGTGGGCAGGTAAGGGGTAAGGTCACCGCAATCTTCAACACGTTGGAGAGAGCGGAGGACGACCCCTCCCAGGTGAGTGTGCCTTTGCTTAAAGTTTTCTCTAAAAAGTTAGAAACCCATTACGCGGAATATACCGCTTTACACAAGGAGGTGCTGAGGCTTGTTCCTCCGGCCAAACTCGATGAACAAGATGAAAAGTTGAACGAGTTTGATCGGATTCATACGGATGCTCTTGTTCGTTTGGAAGGCTTAATGGAAGCTCTTCAAAAGAATCCTCGTGATTCTAATGTCGTGCAAACGCAATCCGATTCTTCCAGAATCATTATCCAACAAGCACCGCTTAAAGCTCCCATCCCAACATTCGATGGGAAGTATGAAAATTGGCCTCGTTTCAAGGCGATGTTTGAAGACATCGTCGGCAAGGGATCGGATTCCGATTCCATCAAACTACACCATCTTGAAAAGTCGTTGATTGGTGCCGCATCCGGGATCATTGATTCCAAAACTTTGGCGGACAACAATTACAAGCATGCGTGGACGATCTTAAACGAACGGTATGAAAATCCTCGCATTATCATTGACACGCACATTTCAGAACTTTTGGGGATGAAGAAAATGAACAGGGAATCTCACAGGGAACTGAGGGAGTTGATTGATACGTGTACTCGAAACATTGAGGGTCTTAAGTTCATGAAACAGCCAGTGGAAGCGACCGCTGGACTGATTATCAATAAAATTTTGGTGTCTTGCCTTGACCCAGCAACACGTAAACAGTGGGAACGTACTCTCAATCATGGTGATTTGCCCGATTTGGATGATACTTTGTTGTTTCTGAAGGATCAGTGTCGTGTTTTGGAGCGGTGTGAGGTCGACAATCCCTCTTCCGCTAAATCTCAACCAGGGAAGTTGTCTCAGTCTAGTGTTAAGCCTGCTAGCGTCAAAGTTCACTCGGCCACGCCGGATGCTAATAACGAGTCGTGCAGTTTTTGTGGAAAATCGCACTTCAGCTATCAATGTCCTGAGTTTCGTAAGCTATCCATCTCGGAGCGCGTTAGTAAGGTGAAGGAATCTCGTTCGTGTTTCAACTGTCTTCGTTGTGGGCACAATTCTGTCAATTGTTCGTCAAAAAACCGTTGTTCGAAATGTGGAAAGCGGCATCACTCCTTGCTACACGATGATGGAACCAAGTCCGATCAAAGTGTGAGCCCACCCGCGTCGGCTCCGAAGCCGACTGATGCCGTTCAGAAGCCAGTCCCTGATCCGCCGCAGTCCTCGAATACAGATTCTGTTCAGTCAGCTACTGTGTCTTCGTCGTGTTCGCAGAGCGTTGCACTCCCAAATGTTTTGTTGTTGACTGCTATGGTGCATCTGCTCGATAAATCTGGTCATCCTGTGCCTTGCCGAGCCTTTCTAGATTGTGGGGCTCAAACGAACTTGCTTTCTACCTCTATGTTCGTAAAGTTAGGGTTTGATGGTCTTCCTGTGAATATCGATATCGTCGGCGTCAGCTCCTCCCGCAGTAAGTCTAACTGTCTGGTCGATGTGAGTCTACGTTCGCAGTACAGCGACTATCAAACAATCCTTCAGTGCTTGGTCACCGCGAAAATCACAAATCCGTTGCCGTCTCAGTCAATCGACATTTCTGAGTGGAATATTCCCTCCAATATCAAGCTGGCCGATCCTAATTTCCATGTTCCTGCCACGGTAGACTTACTGATCGGGATGGGTCATTTCTTTGAGCTCTTGAAGATAGGCCATATCGTTCTTGCTGAGGGTCTTCCCGAGTTGCGTGAGACTGAGCTAGGATGGGTGATTGCTGGTGAAATCCGTGCTGAGGCACCGGCTTTGGTCAATGTCACACAGGTGAGTTGCGTTGCTATCGAGTCGCTCAACGAGACAGTCAAGCGTTTTTGGGAGATTGAGGAGGTTGAAGTTTGTTCCACTCCCACAGGAGAAGAAGAAGAGTGTGAGGAATTGTTCCGTAGCTCGTATAGGCGTGATGTTAACGGTAGATATATTGTGAAACTACCTCTTCGCGAAAATGTACACGAACTCTCTGATAATCGTTCACTGGCCCTTCGTCGTTTTTTCTTTCTCGAAAGACGGTTGCTGAAGGATCCCGAGCTCCGTCTGCAGTACTCTAACTTCATCGAAGAGTACAAATCTTTCGGCCACTGCAAAGAAGTTGTTGAGGCGCACGATGTCCCTGGACAATTGAAGTACTACATGCCGCATCACGCAGTTTACAGGCCGTCGAGCACAAGCACAAAGTTAAGGGTTGTGTTTGATGCGTCGGCGAAACCGCCGTCTGGAGTGTCTCTCAACGATGTGTTGAAGATAGGCCCCGTCGTTCAGAACGACTTGATGTCAATTCTGTTGAGATTTCGTCTACATCCTTTCGTCTTCACCGCTGATATTCAAAAGATGTACCGGCAGATTTTGGTCGATCCGGAGCAGACCTCGTTGCAGAGAATTTTCTGGCGGTCCAACCCAACGGATCCCGTCAAGGTTCTCGAGCTAGTGACTGTTACGTACGGTACTTCTGCTGCTCCTTTCTTGGCTACCAGGTCTCTAGTTCAACTGAGTGTCGATGAAGGAGCCGATTTTCCTCTTGCAGCCCGCGTGATACAAGAGGACTGCTATGTTGATGATGTGTTGTCGGGAGCGAAAACCATTCAAGAAGCCATTGAATGTCGTCAACAGCTCCAAACGTTACTAGCCAGGGGTGGTTTTCCGGTGCATAAGTGGTGCGCCAACGATGAAGCGATTCTTCAGGATGTCCCTGAGGATGAGCGCGAGAAACTTGTTCTTCTTGATGATCTGTCGGCAAATGAGGTGATGAAGACTCTCGGATTAACGTGGAATCCGAGGAGCGATGAGTTTCTTTTCTGTCAGTCTGCTTCGTCCGAAGACTCAGCTGTGACGAAGCGCCAGCTATTCTCTGAAGTAGCGAAAATGTTTGACCCGCTAGGCCTACTCGCCCCAATTACCGTTCTAGCTAAGCGTTTGATGCAGCAAACCTGGGCTGATAAAATAGACTGGGATGAGTCTCTCTCTGATGACCTCCTAAGAGACTGGTTACGCCTTCGTAATTCGCTCGTAGCCGTTCGTGACATTAAAATTCCGAGACCAGTAACCGGTCCCGCGTATGAGTCTCTTGAGCTACACGGGTTCGCAGACGCTTCAGGAATAGCGTACGGTGCCTGCCTGTATGTTCGCAGTATTCTCCCAAATGATCGCTGTGTCGTCAGGTTGTTGTGCAGTAAGTCTAAGATTGCCCCTCTTCAAGAGTTGACAATCCCTCGAAAGGAACTGTGTGCAGCCGTGCTGCTGTCTAGGTTGGTCAAGAAGGTTCAATCGACTTTGGAAGTTCAGTTCTCCTCCGTTTCTCTTTGGTCGGACAGTCAGATTGTCCTCTCGTGGTTGCAAAAGGCGCCAGCGAAATTGCAGCCATTCGTTCAGAATCGTGTGGTGGAGATATCAAGGGACTGCGGTCTCTATAAATGGGGTTACGTCAGGTCCAAGGACAACCCGGCCGATGTAATCTCCCGCGGTCAGCTCCCCGGCACTTTGAAGGAAAACTCGCTATGGTGGGAAGGACCTCCGTTTCTCCAATCAAGGAGGTACGAATCAGCAGTTCTTGATCAACTTCCTGATGATTTGATGCCTGAAATGAAACCAGCTTCGGTCATGGCAATGCCCGTAGTGAATTGTGACGATCTTCCACTCTTCAAGAAATTCGGATCCCTGCGTAAACTTCAACGTGTTCTTGCCTACGTTCAGCGATTTCTGAAGAATTGCCGTACCAAGAATCCGGAGCATCGTGTAAAAAGTAGTTGTCTATCCGTCTCCGAGCTTCGATCTGCTCTCCATACAATTGTGCTAGTGATTCAACACGAATCGTTGCCTGAAGAAATCGAAAGAGTCGAGAATGGAGAACCGTCTAGAAGGTTGAAAGCTCTCGGCCCGTTTTTGCATAACGGAGCCTTGCGGGTGGGTGGGCGTATTCAGAAGTCACGAATGTCGTTCGATGCCAAACATCAATACATCTTGCCAAGGCATCCACTCACCGATTTGATTATCCGCGAATATCATTTGGAACATTTGCACATTGGTCCGTCTGGTCTTTTGTCAGCTCTTCGTCAACGCTTCTGGTTGTTGGGTTCTCGTTCTGCTGTAAGGAAGATAACCAGGGGGTGTGTGGAGTGTTTCCGGGTGAAGCCACAAGGTGTGGCGCAGTACATGGGCAACTTGCCACAAAGCCGCGTAACGCCACACGCACCGTTTGAGGTCACCGGAGTGGATTACGCGGGGCCCTTCCTTATCAGACAAGCAGGTCGAAAATCTGTTCATGTCAAGGCGTATTTATGTGTGTTCGTTTGCTTGGTGACGAAGTCTCTCCACTTAGAGCTTGTTTCGGACATGGCGCAGTATCATAACGTCCGAGGCCACAAAGTCCCAGGACTTTATGGCGCATTTTTTCGGGGCATAACGTCCGAACTTGCAGATACGCCACGAAGTCCAAGGAAAGAAGGCACATAGGATATTATGACGCATCCAAACTTTTGGACGTTATTTCGCAAAAAAACGCGACTTAATGTCCGGGACTATATGGCCTCGGACGTTGTGATCCGGCCCCTTCGGACATGTCAACTGCTGCCTTTATTGCTGCATTGCAAAGGTTCATTAGTCGCAGGGGAATGGTCCGTGAGATTCACTCCGACAATGGCAGCAATTTTCGTGGGGCTAAAGCCGAGCTTCATGAGCTGTATTTGTTGTTTCGTGAGAATACCTCTGTCCACCAGATCGAGACGTTTTGCCAGAATAAGGAAATCAGCTGGCATTTTATTCCGCCCGATGCTCCTGAATTCGGCGGGATGTGGGAGGCTTCAGTGAAAAGCACAAAATATCACCTGAAGCGTATCCTCAAAGGAACTCCGTTAACTTTCGAGGAGATGTATACCCTGTTAACGCAGGTTGAAGCCATTTTGAATTCGCGACCTCTTTTTTCGCATTCGGACGATCCCGCTGAGGGTGAAGTAATCACTCCAGCTCATTTCCTTATTGGCCGCCCGTTGACGGCCGTTCCTGAACCCTCCTATGAGGGCCTCAATCAGAACCGTTTGTCGAAATGGCAGCACCTGCAACAGATGAGGGAACATTTTTGGAAGTCGTGGGTGCACGACTATCTGGTAAGTCTGCAGCCTAGGGGAAAGAACTTCGTTCGCTTCCCGAATATTCGTCAAGGTACAGTGGTTTTGTTGGAAGATAAGACTCTTCCGCCCCAACAGTGGAAGTTGGGACGAATCGTTCATGTTTACCCTGGGGAAGATAATCTTGTAAGGGTGGTCGATATTAAGGTGGGAAATGCTGTTTATAGACGACCGATAACTAAGATTTCAATTCTTCCAATAGAAGACAATAGTCACATTGGGGGGCCTCAGGATTCCGGCATCGATCGCCCGGGGGAGGATGTTCGCAACAGCGAAGATTTGATGTCGATGCGAATCGGCGGATCCGCGCGACGCTAGCGACACGATCCAACATGTTTTGCCAACCGAGATGCCAACCGGCAGCCGACAGACGCTACGAGAGGCGCAAGAGAGAAAAGGTACAGCCAACCGCCTCGTGCCGTCAACTACCAAGCCAATCAGGACCAAGGAAAACTCAGCCAATCACAAAATTCTAGCTAATATTGAGCCATTGTATAAAAGCAGGTGTAGGTCGAGCCGTAGGCTCAGAAGTATTTTGTAACCCGACGAGTGAAGAAGTAAAGTGTAGTTATAAGTGAAAACCTGTGTTCTCATTTCGACGGAGATTCTGCCCATCAGAGTGCCCGGCCAGTTCCAGTTCTAGTGTGCAGCTGCGTGGTGTCCGATTTCGTCGTGGTTTCCGTCACCCAGCATCTTGGCTCGCTACCGAGAATTAATTTTCCAAAGGCTCTTTTCAGAGCCATCCACTTGAGAGTTACGGTAGGCGATGCTACTCGCAGGGTGAGCGAGAAACAGTTATTCTGCTTCGGCACCAAGCGCAGCGCGGCACTGTACCGCGTCGTCAGTGGGCAGTCGTCGTCGTCGTCATCGTGTGTGCGAGTCAAGCACAGCGATACCTCGTGTCGTGTTGGCAGTGAGCCAGCACAGTCGTCATCGTCAGTGATCATCGTCATCGTGTGCATGTGTTAGCAGTGAGCCAGCACAGTGTCGACCAAGCAGCGTCGGCATTCGTCCTCCTCGTGATCGTGTGTGGTAGTACACTCAGCCAAATAACCTTAAGATTTCCATAAGGCCCAACTTATGAAACGACCTTTAAATAATTCATAATGATTCGGATGAATTTCATAAGGTCACTCTATGACGTAAAATCGCCTCACAGCTTGGCTTTTATTCATGTTTAGCAACATGATATTCTCAAGCGTCGGTAGCCGTGTGGATGAAACACGGGCTCGGTGATCCCGACGTTCATGGATCGAATCCAGTCTGCATCATTTTAAGATTTTTTCGTTCTTTTCATAAGTATATCTTATGAAATTTGTCATAGCAAGCACGATCAATTTGCATAAGGTATTCATATGTCATCCATAAGAATTAGTTATAGCAAATTTTCATAGGGTATTTCGATGAATTTCGCTAGTTTTTTTCGCTGAGTGTATAGGACTGCCACAGTCGCGTCGTCGTCGACCTCTCTGCGTCGTCGTCCGCATCGGCGGCAGTGTGTCGTTCTGGTGAGTACGTGTGTGTATGTGGCAGTGGGCCACCGCAGTGCATCGTCGGCAGTGAGCCGAGTTTTCGTAGTGTGTGCTGGGGCAGCGGTAGTCGGCAATGTGCAGACGGACTGCTAGCTCCATTCCATCGTCATCTCGTCATCGTCGTCGGCAGTGAGCCGACTGTAGTGAAGTGTGCGTAGCTAGCAGATTTCGGCATAGGGCTGATTCTGCTGGCTCGACCCCGACGTTTCATACATATTGGCAATGAGCCAACAAATTCGACAAAAAAAACGTCAACAGTGGAAAACCATTGTTTTACGCACAGCTGTATATGCGGACAAAAACACAACTTTATTCAAAACTGTCCGAATTGAAATTACCTGCACATAATTGACCTAGGTTTGTGTATTATTCTTCCGAAAAAGTTGTTTTGCTACAAAAAACAGTTTTAGATGTAAAACGTGTACTAAACTCACAAAAGTCTTGTGGTGTCCATACTGCCCCATGGGGGTGTCTACCCGAGCAGGGAATGAGAGCTAATTGAAAACAAATTGAGTTATTTAGATATCACGAATTTTGATAACAAAGTGAGTTTTCATTTTGTATGACTTAAGTGTTAACATAACAAAAATGAAAACAAAATAATGTACTGGAATATCTAATTGAAAACAGAATGAGTTCTCATTGATAACAAATTGATATCTCATTTTGTTATCCACATTTTACGACTTGATATCATACGCAGTTCTCAGGGAGTTTTTATATTTATAGGGTAATAACTTAAAATTAATAACAAATTTAGTATTCATTTTGATATTTTATTAAGCATTAATTTATATGAATAAGTAGAAATTTAAATGAGATTTTATTTTAAAATCAGAAGAATCTCGTGATTAAAAACTTGTTTTGCTTGATACGATATCATCAGAGTATGACCCCTATTAAGGACAGACTTGTTAGAATCCCAAAATGGCCGCCACGATGGCCCACTTTGGCACCTACTCACGATTTCGAGGGCACAAATCTCTTCGTAAACGAAACCAGCACACCTGAGTTTCTCATTTTAAGCTTATTACAAGTGAGCAAGAACAGAATAATAAAATGCACTGTTGTGTGAAGCTTGTTTCTTGAGATATGTGCGTCTGAAGTTCTGATGCCCCTTTGAAGCGGTATTTCAAGATGTTTGTCCTTAATGGCGTAGTATTATCGATTGTAACATTAACATTTCATAAATAGTCATTTCTAACTTGGATCCTACACGAAAATGTATGGAAATCGGATATGATATCCTCATCGATATGCAGCATAACTACACTGAGGAAAAATTAAGTTCGAATTCCATAGGAAACGACTATGAAATATAACCAGAAGAATTTATTATGCATTTCATATGACAGCACTATGAAAGAATCAGCCAGGAGAGTAGTATGAGCTCCGTATTATATTCGTATGGTTTTCATAACGAAGCCTTTTTGAAATTCATACATATGTGTTATAGGCTTTAAATTATAATAGTACGAGCCTCATACTATGTCCGTATGCTTTTCATAAAGGCATCATATGAAATCCATATATATCTATTATAATCTTTATTTTAAAATCGTATGAATCTTTTTATATTATAGTATGACTTTCATACCAATTAAGTATAATTTTTGTTTTATTTTAATATGATATTTATATGTTCTGGTTTCACGAGTGAAGCGAGGTGACGCAGGTTGACTCTTACATCAAAGTGAAAAGTCTCTTTTCGAATGAGATGACTCGCAGTGTAAATTACATGGTACACTGAAAAAAGTTTTCACATTGTTTTCATCTGATTTTCACATGGACTGCTTCCATACCCGTATACATTGAATTTTATGGGAATATCACATAGATTTTGCGAAGTTATGTGATTTTCCAATAGAAGTTATGTGATTTCCTAATGTTTTCCATATACCGTATCGATTTCATGTGAAATTTCCAAAGAAATTTTCATCGGAAAATCCAATAACAGTTATATAGCCAAACTAATGGAAATTTTCCATGTGATATGTGATTTATTTTTTCAGTGTAGTAATTTCAATCATGTCCTTTTCACGTTTGATATAAGAGTCAAGCTGTGTCACCTAACTCCACTAATGAAACCAGCTGAAGTAAATAAATGTAGGCATAATTTGTTTTCCAAATTGATTGCAGATAATTACTTTTATTATATTTGTCTACGGTAACCTCCGGGCCGTCTACTGCTGATTGATTTAGCTCCTTTCCGGTATCGCAGAGTTGGGCAACTGCTTTTACGCGATCGTCCGCGAGATCCTCCGAGCTTCCAGTTCCGTCCGTGTCGTCATTGATAACTTGGTGTGCTGGATCGACAATGCTGGTTTCGGTAACAGTGTCCTCCGGTTTCTCGACTGCCTCGGCATCCAGTTGGCCACAGGTCTTCTCCTCTGCGCCGATGTTGTTGTCTTCGGCGAGTGTTTCAGCGACCGGTTCCCGAATCGTATTCGTCACACTAATATGTTGGATAGATTCTATAAAGCATTCAAATTGAAAATTTAGTACATGTTTACGTAAATGTCGCAATAAAACTTACGTTTTCTTTACGCCACTCTGCAATCCACTCCCAGATCACTTCGTACCGCCAGTCATCTTCCGCCTGAGACAACGCGTCAAAAATCTGCTCTTTTGACCATGTAATAAGAGCCGCTGTATTCACTCCACACTCTATTCCAAGTATTAAATTTGATAGTATAAAATGGAATACATTTTTCTTATTATTTACCTTTGAAAATAGCTAAAGCATCGGCCGGAGTTTTCAGCTTCTCGAGCAACTGCTGTTCGAACGCCATCTTGTTTTATCTGAGCGAGAGTTGGGCGACGTTCATAAGAGAGACGTATGATTTTTTTCACACGAGGAGGGTTCGTATAAGTTTCATACGAGCGTCGTATGAAATTTCATCGCACGTCGTATGAATATTAAATCTTTATCGTATGATTTCCATAATAAGCTTATGGAAATCATACGCGTCGTATGAAATTGTTTTCTTCTAGCAAATTACCTTTTCATACGAAAGGCATTATGAAAATCATAATTTGAGTTTTCTCAGTGTATATAATGATTCAACTAAAAGATTAATGATAGACATTGAAGTGACAAAGAAAAGTAAATTTGGAGTCAAAGGACAACATTGTAGTAATCTGATGAAGCAAATGCTTTCTTTTTATACCTTCTGACGCCTTCCGGCAAGCGTCCGTGCGTACCAAATTTAGACCATTGACTGACGTTTTACATCTAAATGAATTTCTACGCCTGCTTATATGCTGCTATCATGTATTGCCTATAGTCCCTAATTCAAGCATAATTTTTCAAATCGACGTATCTAAGTTTTTCACTGATCTGAGTAAATTCATGGTCAATGTTGACGACCATTTCACTAAAATAGTTTTTTATAAAAAGACTTTTCATAAGTTTTTTCGTGCTTAACATCACCAGGGATATAGCACGCACTAGGCAAGAAACAAAACCTACTCATTCCATATCATTTTCACAATGAATTTTGACAAAAATACACATACACCGGGTTGGTTCGAGATACGTCATGCCAGATACGTCGCTTTTGTATGGTGCCAGTTTGGTGTATCTGTTACTTTTGATTTTGGCTAGATACGTCGTTTGGTTTTCTCATATATCAAAACGGTGTATCTATCAGTAAAGTTGTAAACATCAAAATAGTGAGATACGTCGTTTTGAACAATATACTTAGTTAAAGAAATTAAGCAATAAATCATCAAATAGTGATATGGGTTCTTCAATTTGCTTTATGAATCATGCATGCAGCAGTTAACCCGGATTTGTTTACATTCTCGAGTTACGTCGGATTGAAAAGTTATGCTTGAATTGTGCTCCTTACAGTAATATTTTGGTATAATTATATTTCAGCTTTTCCTTCTGATTATATGCACTGCAGTAAAACAAATGTGGGAGATGTTCACGACATCCCAGAGCCACAGGCATCGGGACTCAAATTGAATGACATCGAGCAAGGAATTGAGTCGCATTCGGCTTCTCAGCTCTTTCCCTCGTTACCCGCGGAAAAATGATGACATTTGAAAAAAAAAAGCATTCCATTGGAAGAATATTTTACTACATTAATTCTATTGGGTTTGACATAATGTCGTTTGGCATAGTCTTTTGGCACAATGGTCAAATGGCATAAGGTATAATCGTCGTTTGGCAAAATGGCCGTTTGTCATAACCATAAGTGAAATGTCATCATTTTCTTGTATGATAAATATCTGTGTAATTTTCAAAACTGTATCAAACATCACGGGATTCATCATTTTGGTCGCGGGAAAACTTTATTAAGGTAAAATTTGTGACCTTCAACAGTAGAATGACCGTGAATTACTTCGGTTGGCCATATTCAACTTCATTTGTCTTTAATTTAGAATTATGCGCAATGAATATTATGCTAAACGAGTATTATGCCAAATGACTATACCAATTGACCTAAAGTGTGAGAAAATTTAGATTACTGTGAAACTCTCGTTATTTCTTTACGAAAGTGCGAATGGTGCAGTTTTAAAATATAGAACTGGAGATATAATCACCCAGTAGTTCAAACATCAAAATATTTGGCAATATGTTTAGATTGAAACTGTTGTGATTAACTTATATGGGAAAGTTTTGTATTTTGGACGGTTTTGTTCTCTTCGTAATGGAAGGCTTTTTGAAACCTGTTGAATTCAACGTTGACCTCAAATGTTTCCCAACCAAGCTGAGCTATACGACCCAGTTTCAGGCAATTTAGCCGATGAAAAAACCCTCATAACGAAGAGAACAACCCTGCCAATAATAACCAGTCACCCAAAAAAGACTTATTAAAGTGCAAGCCAATTTAAATCAATAGCATGACCATTACCCAGAATCAGCAAATTATAAATTTTGTGTCAATATTTAAGTAGATTTAACAAATATTTTGTGAATATAATTAATGTTAATAAAGCATATTAAACCTATTTTGAATTTTTGAAATCAAATTTTGTTATAATTGGGATTTTGAAATGATAACAAAATGATATCTCAATTTGATATTGAATAAAAACAATTCGGAACGAAAACTTGTTTTGATTTCATTTTGTTATCAATAACAAAAAGAGTTATCAATTTGTTATAGGTTTGTTCTCATTCCCTGCTCGGGTATTGTGCCCCGCATACCAGATGGGGGCCATGAAAATTTAACATTTCAGGCAAAACATGTCTAAAGGTCCAATCTGCAGAAGAGAGGCTCTCTTTGGTTTCCCTCTCTTTCGTTAATATCTCAGCTTTTTATTTGTATTTTGATTATCTCCTTGCATTGAACGATGGTCAAAACAATCGTCTCTTGATTTGTACTGCAAAAATAGTTGAAAAGTGTACCATTACATTGCAATAATTGAAAGAGAAAGTGAACAAAGAGAGCCTCTCAAATGCAGATAGGACCTATTGAAATGTTTGGCCTGATTTTTCGAAACGGTTTTTGAAGTAGATACCTAAATCAAATTTATTCTTTTGTGGTCATGTTCAATAGCTGCTGTATACACTTAAAAAGGATACATACATGTATCAAAATAGTTACCTTTTACATCATCTTGCCAGGTCTCTCTCTCTTCTTGGCGTAACGTCCTCATTGGGACAAAGCCTGCTACTCAGCTTAGTGTTCTATGAGCACTTCCACAGTTATTAACTGAGAGCTTCCTCTGCCAATGACCATTGTGCATGCGTATATCGTGTGGCAGGCACGAAGATACTCTATGCCCAAGGAAGTCAAGGAAATTTCCTTTACGAAAAGATCCTGGACCGACCGGGAATCGAACCCGTCACCCTCAGCATGGTCATGCTGAATACCCGTGCGTTTACCGCCTCGGCTATATGGGCCCTTGCCCTTTACCTTGCCAGGTAAAATTGGCAAAAACCTTAGGGTGTCCATATTGCCCCGCCTACCCTTATCAACAGATTCTAAAACATTCTCCAGAAACCCAATCCTCAGAATTCCATTTCCCAGAACGTAGGGTAAAAACACTATGCTTCGCTCCCCTAAAATTCTGCTCTAATCTGCGCCACTTCATACATAAAAAATGGATTGTGGAAAATTTGTATGGAGGGGGCGAAGACTAGAGCTTTTACCCTACCATTCTCCGATAATTGTCAGTGATAAAAAAGGATGACTAGCCTGGGACAGAAAAAAAGTTTTCGCTCCTGTACACTTTTTTAATACTTTTTTTATCCTAAGGGGCTGTCCATTAATTACGTAAGGGTTTATGGGGGGAGGGGGGGTTTGAAAAATCTTATGTGCCATACAAATCTTTTTGGGTTCTCATACAAAAAATCTTACAAGGGGGGGAGGGGGTGTCGAAAAATCGCTAAAATTCCCTTACGTAATTAATGGACAGCCCCTAATCAACTGTGCAAAATTTCAGCTCGATAGGAGAAACTATATATTAGCATCATTGATCAAAATCTAGGGTATGGTTTGTGTGCGGATAAGATTGCAATTACTTTTATTTGTTTGTTGTTTAATTATTATATATTGAGGGTGGTATTTGAAACTGTTCTCGGGTCTGTGATACAGAACATTAAAATCCAATGCATTTTATCATATGTATTCGTATATTTATATAATTAGGTTTGTCGCATTAATTTGTCTGCCGACATGTTATTTTGTTTGTTAATTAAACTTTACAGTACCTGAGATAAAACTCGCGTCTTAACAAAATATTGAAAAAATGGGGTTTGTTGCCAAATGTAGGTAAGGGGAACATAACAATATAACAAAAAAGAACTTTCGTTTAAGTGTATCCACAATTAATGACGTTCCGGAAATGGTCAGTAGCTTTGATATACTAGTTCGCATGACTTATTATGCTCAAGAAACCGTTTCTACTTCCACCTACATAAACCAATTTCCAATCACTTGTTTCAATAGTGCAACTATTGAGAAACAATCAAAATACTATTGGTTTACAACAACTATTTTTTTTTTTGTTGATTTTGAAATATTTAGCCAATTTGCAATAATTTTTGTTCAAGCACTTTTTTCGAAAATGCTTTCTTGGCATAGAAATAGTCGCTAAAGTCGTGGGAAGGAAAGGGTTAAGGCAAAACTGGATCCATTTCCTCACTTTTTGGTTCTTGATTTTTTATAAAATAACGAAGCAATATTTTCAAAATTGGTTTTCGTGCACATGTAGAGTATGGATCAGGGTATCTTCTGAATTTTTTACGCGGTAGAAAATGTTTTTCGTTTTTGCAGAAATCATTTTTGAACAAAATTTCACTAAAAAATGGATTCTGAAAAAACGAAAAACATTTTCTGTCGCAAAAAAAAAAATCAGAAGATACCCTGATCGATACTCTACATGTGCACGAAAACCGATTTTAAAAATATTGCTTCGTTATTTAATAAAAAATCAAAAACCAAAAAAATGAGGAAATGCTTCCAGTTTCGCCTTAAAGGCTTAGAATGAAACACAAATCGATCATCAGTATTGGCGAAAGTAAATGCGATGTCTTGAGCCATTTAGTCATACATTTGACTTAAAAATGATAAAGCATTGTACTGAGCGGAACGCTCATGCATGGTCAATTATCTCCTCTTAGATTTAGATAGAAATACTGACATGATTATTTATGGATTTTATTTGTTAAATTACAGTGGTTCAAACTATTTTATTTTGTAATCGGTATCTTCATTTGATTAGTTTGTCTGTTTGGCAGTAAATATTTGCATATGTTGTTTGTGAATGATGTAATGCGCTGAAATTATTATTCCAGCGTTCTTTGAACAGGTTTTGTATTTCATTCAATGTTTTGCTTTATGTAGGCTGCTATTTCTGCGTACAGGTAATTATGTTAAATTTGATTCTATTCCTACTCATGTTTAGTTCCATGCTCTCGATATCTGCGTGTTTTTTTTTATTTTTTATTATTTCAGCGTTAAATAGTACAAGGTGAACTAAAGTACAATTTTGTAAATTTATCTAGTAATCAATTTACATAAATAGTTGAGGTATTTTAACTAAATTGGCGAAATTATACTAAATGTACTTTGTCTTTCATTCAAACTGAAATCTTTCAAAGTCAATTATTCGGCACAGATATGGTGGCACAAGTTTTATTGAAAATCTTAAAAAATATAAACACAGAACATCTGGCTTGGCTAATATATTAGCAATTATTACTGAGATACCGAATTTTGGTGATTACATTTCCCTATCATAATGTTTTGTCGTTTATCTACTAGGACCTTTCGGCGATCAGTTCGTACATATGTTTACCTTATGATAAAAGTATCCGCACATATCAGTTGGTTTGGTAGCAATAGTAACTCATTTCTTAATTTTAATATTTGATTATTTCTTGTAAGCTATTGATTTGTTTCGATAATTTTCTATATATATTTTATTACACTTGCTATAATAGTATGTAAGTAGTTAATGTCATTTCTGTATTATGCTTGCATTAGTTATAAAATGGAAGTCATGGCCTAAGCTTATTGGTCTATTCTACACATCACTTCGCTACAGTATCTGTTTTTATTAATAAAGAATTTTGTCATTTCCCGTTTTAGAGCGCAGTTTACTCGCACAATAACAGCTTTTGCACGTTCCATATATTTTTGCTTAGCAAAATTATGAATGAATAAAACAAAACCTAACGGCAAATATGGGATAAGTCTATCCCGACAACCTAAAAAAGAAGGTCAAAACAGGCAACCACAACAAAAATCTTGTAAACAAAAGTGGAAGAACACTATTACTGTGATTAATACTGTGAGTTACTATGTGAATAACACGTCCCAAAAAGAAACAAATTAGAATTTAGAACTATAATTTTCTTAATAATTTGTTATTCTATCTATGATTTTTATTATGTTATTTTGAGTTAGCTTTGTCTTTTTTTTTTCTTGTTCAGTGCATTAGTTTTACATAATGTAATGCGTATGATTCATCTGCTTTAGACAAACTGAAATCTTTGCCTAACCTGACGAACTAATTTTTTCTTGCCTTTGTACGCAATCGTGATATTTTCGATCAGACGAGAGAAATGTGCAGGTCCGTCACGAGCTAGCATGAACGTATCTCTGGCCTTGCTAAGAAAATCTATAAAGTCACTATAATGCCTTGGCGATATATGGGACAACCTGTAAGAATGTGATAAAAAGAAAATTTAAATTTACATTTTCTTTCATTTCTCATTCACTCATCCATTTTTCCCAAAACTCCTACATACCTTGAGTGAGTAGTGTTTACGTAGGCGGAAACAGCTGCTTCCAGAAGGTGGTTAAGCGGTTCCCTGTCGTAGCTTAACTTCATGCACTGTCGCATATTATTACCTAGAATCATAAGAAATACGCTCAGTTTTGCGCATCTAATCCATATCAATGAACCGCTTATACCGTGTGTACTGAAGTTATGCATTCCTGGAGTAGGGACACTACAGCGACGTAGGATGTCCGAAAGAACGGTGGCACATTGCACGTTCTTTATCACCAATGGAATCATCTTGGACAACTCGGTTTTGCCCAAAGAATGTGACAATGCACATGCCCAGTGGATATCGTTTATGGCAGGATGGGTATCTTGGTTGTATGCCAATTGTACATTTTTCATTGCTAGCATTGCCAAATTGTACGCACGAGATGGATAGCCTCTGTGTTCCATGTACCTTAAAGATTATAGTGGCTTTAGTTAGATACCATGTATGCATGACAACAAGTTTTAACACTTACCTAGCGATAGTAAATAACTGGCTAGAAGTCATAATGTGGGTAGCAGCGTCAATGACAATATGATAGGCTGTTTCGAAGGCCATCGCATCGTTTTCACACAAGGTTAATGCATTCAGAGCACAATTTGGTGGATCTTTAGTGGCACATTGAAGAGCTAATGTACGTGCGCAGTTTGACAATTCATCCTGCTGTCGAAAATTTAAATTTAACCTCATAATCGTGGAGTGTGACATGATTGTTGTGGCAACAGGCCCTGTCGCTTCTGTTGGTGTGAAGAGATGATACCTGTGAAAAGATGCGAATTTATTACATTAAGGAACAAACTACAATATTAAAATTCATCTCATTGGCAAAGTTTACAACTTTTATCCTTTTACCAACTTTCTCGCCCTACAACATTCAAAACAACAAAATCTGTGAGATAGGGCCTCAAAGACATATTTGCAAGGAGTTTAATTCGTGAATACAACTTGCAAGCGTCGAGTTGAAATGGGGTTTATGTGTTCATATACAACTAATTATTTTTTTGTGGCACATACCAATTTTGCATGATCGACATCAATGCCTCCAATCCCACGTGCGAAGCACATGTTACAAGCCATCGCACCATCTCTCTGCGACGCCAATTCAAACATGTCAATGTCATACGCATCACTTGAAGCCCTAGCTCGAACGCCACGCCCAACAGTGTTTGACTACGGGGACCATTCTCAGGGGTTGCGAATCGAAATGCATCTTGTGCCAGCTGAAACAAGAATTCATGAATTGAGTTTTTGTTTTTAGTATGAATATTCGCCTTTTACCTTGAACAGATGCGACGAGCTGTGGATGTTTCGTCGAGCATTCTCCAATACTGCCGAGAGCCGCTTGGTATCTCCCTTGGCGGCACTCAGCATAGTTGAACTAAGTGAGCATTGCTGCGTCTCTAGATGTCCCAGTGTCCACCATCGCGGATAAGGCGAATGCATAAAGTTATTGTGTTGCATCTCAATCCCATTGACCGACCCTTCGGTAATATTTTCGAGAATGGGGAAACGCATCGCGCGTAATCCGATGCTGAAGGCCAAATCCGAATACTGATTTAGTAGGGAGGCAAACAGAAATCTGGCCAGTGTATGCATAGGAACTGACTCCGGATGGATCATCTCTCCAAGACCGCTGGTAGGACCACCGTCCAATAACTGAATACTAAGATTCTTCAAAACATCAATCAGCATTTGGTCGAGATCGATATTTCTCAAGCGAGAGATCAACTGATCCTGTTGTTTGCATATTACATGTTGTGCATACAAACCATGTGGCATTATGCGCTGTTTGCTTAAAGCTAGGATTGCGGCCTCAAATGCTAACGTTAGGTATGTTTCATATTTATCCTTGCTTCCTGGGACCGGAATGTGCCGATACTTGGGTGGAATAATGTTAACATCCTCTGGAGCCGCGTTGTTTTGACCGTTTCCGTTTGCGCCAATTTCGTAGGCCATGCGGCTCATTTCGTTAACCATCGCTTCTGGCATTATGCATGCTTCTGTTAGGCAATCGAAAATGCATGCTATCGCATCTAGGGGGAACTCTACCTCACAACCGATGCTACAATCAATGCATTTCGATAAACAGTTTGGTTTTCGATTGATTTTGATCGGATCCAACACTGATGAAGCTTTCGAGGAAGTGTTGGTGGCATTTGCTTTTGTCTTTGAACTATTGTTGCAATCTATGGGTTTCTTATTGAGTGCACAGTCTGGCTGATGGATTTTAATAGGAACAGTCGAGGACGTAGATAATGGGATAGCAGTTGATGGTCCCGGCGCTTCCGCATTGCAATGTTGCATGGCGTTTGATTGAGTACTTTTTGGAATAGATTTTGATGAACATGCAGCCGCTCCATTTGCGTCACATTCAGGATAGGAAGCTGCATGATTTCGGTCGTATGACTTCATCGCACAACGAGAAGTGCTTGGTCCGGCTTGAATGGCATGAGTTGGACCACTGTTATTGTAAACTGGACCACCGTACATTCCATGTGGATTTGAATGCATTCCACAGTTACATGGTGAGGGCATATATTGCCCAGGAGCAACTGGCCCGGCTGGTCCGTTAGGTCCCATAGGGTATTGCTTTTCTAAATGCTTTGCTTGTGCGATCATTTTACAGCATATATTTTTAATACAGCACTGATTTTTGTCGTGCTGCGAGCATGCCATATGGGACTTTTGAAGCACCTCTTGCGGATGAAATGGGGCCAAGGGAGGCGGTGGTTGAGGAGGCGGTAGTCCTGATGACGAAGATGACGGCCCAGGTACGGGCCCATTTACTGGAGGGCCCATATTGGACGATCCAGAAGATGGCAGTGGATCGTTACGTTCATCTTTATGCACTGGGCAATTACACTTTGGTGGCATCGGGGGATGTTCATTTGATACATGCTGAGGTGGCATCATAGCAGGGAGTGGTGGCATTGGATGGCCACTTGGGTGCATATGATGCGGTCCTTGAGGTGGACCCAACAATGCTGGTGGTACTCCCTGATGCTGATGGTGGTGATGATGATGATTATGATGCATATGAGGATGCTGTTGCGTGGGAGGCATACTGAATTTCATATATCGATAATCTCGGCTGCAATGTGGCTGTGGATTACGGAACATCTCAGCTTGTGGCGGAATAAAGGGATTGCATTTTGCTGAATGGCATATCATACCACCACGACTGTTCCTGATCATATTATTGTAGTAGTTATGTTTCGACGAATTTGATCCATGCCCTGTTGATCCAACAGACTCATAGTAGCACTTTATTTGTAGACACTTCGAACAGTCTTTTTTAATTTGTGGATGCTGCTGGAATTGCTGATGGGGTGGTGGTGGTGGTGGCGGCGGAGGAACTGGCAAATGTTGCTGATGAGCAGGACAGTTACAAACCTTGTTACTACTGGACGCTGAAGAAGAACTCGCGGGTGGTCCAGGGACAGGAGGTGGAGGCATTTGTTGTGAAGTGCTATCCTTACTTCGTGATCCCATCGTGGACGTTGATGAAGCAGCCGTAGCTACTGGAGTACTTTGGCAGCTACATACCGGTTCAACTATTTTAACTTCAGCGATCTTTGGTTTATGACGATGCCACAAGGCTTGGGCATCCCTCTGAATTTCTCTCATTGTTCTCACAACACTAACGGAGAGTCTCAACGCTGCTTCTATGTGACCATGTGAACGTAACGAATCAATTCGGGCTGCAGTCATTGATATTTGCTCATGCCATAGTGGCTGTCCAACTGCATTGAAGTTCGACTTTGCACTTGGGCTATTGCTGAACGATTTACTTGATCCAGCAATTTGTACTGAATTTTGGCTCGAAATAGAATAACTATCGGACTCCAGAATGAATTTCAAATGATCATTATCCCAAGTCATATTCACAGCATCTAATGCTTTATGAAAGATAGTACGTGGAGTTTTGTTGACATTTTTTCCAACCCAATTTCCGTTGTTCAATTTGAGACGTTTGCAATGCCGCCCATTATTATCATTATTGCGATCGTTTGCTACAGGTTGTGGACGTTTTGCGCTGTAATCAGCTGCACGAGAAGGGCCTGGCTGAGGATCATCTGATTCCGCTTCGTTTTGGTTTACTTTATTGGCTTCATTATCTCTCAAGGCCGACGATTGTCTCTCTTCATTGGATTGACTAGTTTCAGTGAGGTTATCAGACTTGTCGGATTTTTCGGCATTACTATTGCAACTGCCTGTTGTATTATTGCTAGTACATGCACCGGCCATGGCATCTGTATCGTTGTGACATTTGCAATCCATTGAAGATGCGGATGTCGACGGTGCGGTTGAGACCGGAACAAGAGACAATCTTGACAATCCTGAAGGTCCAGGCACGGCAAGATCTTCAAATGAACCTAAATTATTTTTTTCTAAAATATCACAGTGTTTTTCATTTTTATCCTCACCAGTCTCAAGTTCAACAGTAGATATTTCATGTTCATTGACTTTCAGTGGCTCACAGCCCTGATTGGCATCCTCTGTTACCATAAAGTTTGAAGCTTCGCAATCGAAGAATTTGCCAGGTTTGATTTCATCAAAGAAGACTGGACGATTGCACTCGCATTTTTCCTCGCCACAGATACAAGGATTACTTCGGAAAAAGTTGTCCTGTTTGATAGCTTTATTTGCTGAAATTCCACTTGGTCCGGGCATCGGGGCATCGTTATCACCGTCCATAGACTCTCTAGAACTATCATCGTTTTCCGGGAGAATCGGGTTGAGGTTACTATTCTCGCTTATTAGATTCAAGTTGATGTAGTCATTATCGTCAGGTTTGCTTACTTCACCATTAACTCCAAAATTTATGTCTTGCAGTATGTTATGAACCTGATCGACATCCTCCTCCATATGGTCTGGATTAGCTGGATTGGCTACATTAGGATCTACATTGTTTCCTCCTTCACCATTCTCTGCTTCATTATTCTCTTCCATTTCTTCATCAGAATCGGAATCCGATTCTGAGCTATCATAGTTATCATTTTGGCCGTTGTTTTGGCCTTCTATATTGTTATTGCCTCGGTTGTTTATATTTCTGTCGTTATAATTCCTGTGATGATCATTCGGGTGAACATTATTCTGGTTATAGTACATCATGTTCCGTAGATTGTTTTCCCGAAAGAACCGATTCCGGTCTCGTTCTCGTTCGCGATTCGAACGCTCTCGAATGCTTTCCCTCGTAGAAGTTCTTAGATCTGGATCTTCTTGCGGGCACACTTCGCTTTTCGACCATTTTTCTAAAAGTGCTTTCCAATGGAGTCGCTCTGCATGGGTGGATTTTGGGTTTAGTACTATGCAAACCCATAGTGCTCCTAGTTGATCCCACAGTTGGCGACACTTTTCAGTCATTGGTGTTCCATGGTTTTTCCACAATACTAATCTGGGGTCGTTGAGAAATTGTTCCGTTATGAGCGTTAGCATTCTTGCCCCATTCGAATCCTGTGCGCGCAGCATTTCCCGCACTTTCCCGAACAACGAATTCAAGTGTTTGCTACTGTAATAGTAACTGCCCTGACCGAGGTACGTTTTGACAGCTTCACAAACTTGAGTCTCGTCCAAATGCCATGAATGATCGTCGTCCTTGGAAGCCCCAGCAGTGGGGTCAGGAGCTCCGCATATCGAATTAATTTCCGATCTTTGCTGTAGGATTTCATCAGCCAACCTTTGAGCGGTTGGTAACACTTCCGTATGATGTTCTGAGATCAGATATTGAATAAACTTTTGTAGTTGTTGACGGTTCATTTGTAGTAGCGTTTCTGGAAACATTAAAAACTGGTAAATTCAATTATGTGTGCAATATTAACGCATTTGGTTATACCTGAAATAGGAACTCTGAGTTTGACTGTATCTGCGTTGCGAATCCTATAAAGAGCTAATGCTACCACATGATGACACCAGAATATGTCCTTCGTATCGCAGCTGCACGTCACTGATGTGATTTTACATCTGTAATAATAAACACACAAAATTTAATCTCTAGAAACATAAAGCAGGATCGAGCATTAATGCTCCATTGTGTTTCTTGCAATCGTATTTGATGGTATTACCATCAAGTTGAACAAAAAACACTAGCAAAAAAGTTAAATACTATGTCAAAATGTTCAAAATAATAGCAGTATTTGTTTTAATTTTTTTAGCTCAGCAATTATTATTTGTTTTCTTACATTTTAATTTGTTACATCGACGGATGTTGTCCGAATTGCGTGTGATTTTTTTTTTCTTCAATTTATTCACACTGCCATTATTTTGAACAATTTTACATAATGTTTAACATTTTTGCAAACTTTCAACTCAATCGGTCATATGAGAACAAAGTTATAGCATATCGAAGTTGACCATTTTGTATGAAAATTGGCTTTCACTGCTATTTTTATGAACACAGCTGTATAGCACGGTGGGCTTTATTCAAATTAAAGTAATTTGTAAAATGGTGAAAACTATCATCCGTTTCTATACTTTTGTTTTGTTTTCTCCTCTAAACTAGTTAGTCTCTGACCTGTGATGCTAAAAAACAAAATGCTCATCTAGCCGTATTAGATGCGCCAATAAAAATCAAATTTTGACTGTTTCGTTTGTGAATTATAACTAGTTGCCTGTAATTGGCTTCTTTAGTGGTGTTGAGATAATTCCATATTCTGAATCTGCATGCCAAACTGAGCCGAAATCCAAATTTTCATCAATTTTGGTGCCCGGGAAGCTATTTAAAAATCAATTTGAAATTTGTATGGGAGCGATTTGTCGATTCACCCCTCGTCGCATTTTGTGCTGAGCGGAGCTGTCAAGCAGTTGCCCAGCTGTCAAAAGGTGATTTCAAAAAATCTCTTTGAAATTGATTTTAGATACCAAAATAAAGTTCTAAAAATCTGAAAAAAATCATAGCGGCTCAGAAAAAGGTGCTCTTTTGTTTAAAAATAAAAAATCAATACAATTTTTAAAATTTAAAAACCCAATTAGTATAAATTTCGGCAAGATTCTACATGCAGCTAGAGCGATCCTAGTAAAATGTTTAGTTGTATTATATTAATTTAAGTATTCGCTGATTTGTGTTAACATGTGTACCACTACGATGCAAACTCATATAAAATAATTTATGTTTATACACAACACATTGAGCAAATTTTTGTGTCGCGAATCATGTTTCGTTAGCAGCAGTGCCCCGAACATATTGAGTTTCTGTCAATTTGATGGATATGTACCATGCTTAGCCGCACGTATGTCAAATTATTTTCCCTGCATGCTTCCGCTACCGATGACCGGTCTCTTATTCTCTTCGGGATGCGGCAACAGAAGGGACCGAGTTTTTATATGGAATCCATTTCTCTTATGTTATAGTTGTTCGCCCATCCAATCATTCTGTATAGGACATGCTCTCAATCACTCATTCTCTCTGATCCGGAAGGCTACACTCTTTTTGCGTTTATAGGATTACCCACACTCACCTATCAAAGCTGACTGACACTTTGAATTTTTTGTTCTCTTCCATGTTGGCCTGGCCTGAAGATGACGAGGTTGAAATATTGTTAAATCCATCACGATCAATATTTGGATTATTGTTATATTGTGGTGGTACTGGTTGTGCAATTCCCGGGGGTGGCGGAAACATAACCGGCCCACCTGGTGGCATGGGAGGCCCTGGGGCTAACGGTGCCTGGTGTAAAGGCGGGGGAGTCAAAGGCCGATGATTATGTGGATTATGGTGATGATTATTGTTTCCAATATAGTTGTGCTGGTGACTATTATTAATGCCGGGGAATTGGTACGGGATGTCATGACGATTTCCACTGGATGCTGATGTTGACCCAGATGAAGATGACTGCCGCTGAGTGGGATTTGGCGGATACGTCCACACAATCCCGCTGAGATGAAATCCAACTTGCAGTACATCTTCAACACATCCGGACTCCACAAGTTTCAAACCGGCGCAAAAGCTTAAGCTTTGAGGCTCGACGGAATTTATGGAGGACACCCTGAAAAATGGAGAAAGATAAACGTTAAAATGAGAGAAAAAAATCATAAGCTATTAGAATACATGCAATAATTTGTTTGACTATCACGCCGAGGACCTGGGATCGAATCCCACTCCCGACAAACTCGCAAAATGTGAGTTCTTCCTTCAGAAGGGAATTAAAGCGAAAGGGAATTTAGCCTAGGGCTAAAAATCTCGGTAATACAGATAAAAAACATGCAAAATTAATCACCATACTAAATTGAGACAAATAACAGTGACAATGACAGAAATGTTAAAAACCAACTAAATTTAATTGAGAGCTGACTAGTTTTCATTTTAATTTCATATACCTACATAATTTTAATAGGGTAACTCTTAGAGAGCAAGTATAGCTCAAAACTCTTTTAGTTATTCTGTTTTGGAGAATTCACCATAGTATTGTAGTACAGGAACTCTTCGATATAACGTACAAATACATTTTCTCTTTGTACGTTATATCGAAGTGTACGTTATATTGAAGCAGAGAAAAAAAATATTATTTTTTATGCCAGGATTGATGAATTCGACGAGAAATTAACCCCAAACAATGGTTTCAGTGAAATTCACAAAAACAACATTGAAAAACATGAGTTTTTTTTTGTGCTTCGATATAACGTACATTTTGCTTCGATAGGTATAACGTACAATATTTTTTTCGCAATTTGCGCTAATTCTGGGTAACAAAGCTAATGCTGCCATAAAACTTTGAATTGAGTATTTTCGTAGTTTATCTGGGGGTTGATACTGGAAAAAATAAAAAAAAATCAATGTTGTACGTTATATCAAAGCAAAATGTACGTTATATCGAATACGCTACATCGAGGGTACGCTATATCGAGGGTACGTTATATCGAAGATTACCTGTATTTTTTTTGTCTGTATTAACGAAATTTTTAACCCTAGGCAGTTCATCTCGGATTACCTGTATTATCATATTGTGCTTTTTGTGAAATTCGAAGCAAAGTTATTTACATAGGTACCTATTTGATTTAGTTTTTTATAGAACAAAAGGTTGATTTTCTCTTTTACTTCAATGAACTAATAATTCAACTGATAGAATAATATCATTTGGTTTACATGTGATTTAGATAGGTATGTTTCCTGCATCAGTTTCACAAATATTTTCGAGTTAAATTGTTTTGCGTTAGCTAAAAACAACTAATGTGCAATAACACAAAGTGTAGGCAATCAGTGCTTTCGAACTGCGCAATAATTTGGTTTTGGCAAGGGTAGATAATAAAAATAACTAACCTGGATAGTGAACTGTACATGCAGATATCCTTCTCATTCCGTGGAAATGACCAGAAAATAATCCTCCTCTGCACAGGCTCAGGTATTCGATCATAGCGTTCTTCGATTTTTTGAAACGGTTCATTTTGCGCTACGATTCGGGCTGTCGTGTCCAGCAAACTATCCGGTTGCCTTAATGGTCCACCAGGGCCCACTCTCGCGGATCGGTTACACTGCACGCCACCAGAGGACAGCGGTTTGTCGCAGCAGAGCATGTTTCGGTTGATCATCACTTTGATAATCCTGTTTCCTACACTAGATAACTTAGTTCAAGACCGTGATGACCAAGTTAGCCACACTTTAACGTTCCATGGCCGTTAGGCTTCTTTCGAGATGAGGAAATCAATGCTAATATGATCGCAATTTAAATGATTAATTACACTTCACTTTGTGGACGAAGAGCAAATGCGCTCTACACTGAATGGTTGCTCAAATGAGACTGCTGCACCTTTGAGTTGTTCGTTTGATGTAGCTCCGCATTCGACATCGTTAAGCCGAGAGAAGCAAGCGATTCTCGCTCGGTAGGTTGAGAGATGATAATTTCAACTTCCTCCTCTTCACGGGGGATTCGGTTCAGCAGTTGTTATGTTGCCTTGCATACCCTGCCCTGTCTACGTGCATCCGAGACGACCTAAGGGGGCCTTCGTCGCCGTCTAATGCTTTTTCATACCCCTGCCTTCAGTCCGGTCACATCGTTTGGTGGAACTGGATGGATGCCATGCGGTGCTCACTCTCCTGCTCCTCTCACACGTTACGGTGGATGGATGTTTTTTAAGCAGCAAACACAAGCTAAAAATGTTACTCAATGATGGACCCCCTCGGTGTGGTCGTAGATGAGCTCCCCTGTCGCAGTCGGTTCGTGTCAGTTGATCCGAATATAGATGATTCAATTACAATGAATTTGTGTTTTTAGTGTAACCTGTTTGTTCCTCAGCTTCGGCGTTTCTTGTCGGTGTGGTGCAGAGCATCTGTGAAAGAGAAGGCAAAGAGAGAAGAGACAGGAATTAGTAACAGCTTCGTATAATAAAAATATAAATTTACGAAAGAAAAAAGTGGCTCTCACCACCAGTAAAGCAGGATGAACAAACCGGTAATTTGAGAGAGTACAAAGAAATTGATACAATAAGAGGAAATGAGATGCATGCCATGTGTCCGAAAGAGAAGCAAGCAATAATAAAGAACTATGAGAAATATAAACAAAATCAATTTATCACCGCACGTGAATTATAATATAAAGTAGATAGGAACACATAAGCAAGGCAACAGCCTGAGTCATACGCTCGAGAGAAGCGAAGAGTAATAGCAGTACAAAAGAGAGAGTTGGAACATTTGAATATTATGGATATTATGTTTTATGAAAATTTACGATTCGATAAAAAGATCCGATTAAACCACACAATGACGATAACCTTTTTTATCATCGAATGGTAGATTTATATTGAAAATTTACTATTAATATCTATAACATATTGTAACATAATTGAACCACAGACACGAACGCCACATAAGTGGTAAAGTGTCTTTAATAAATATTAACAGGGCCGGATTTACAAATGTGGGGGCCCGGGGCCACAGTGTTATGGGGCCCCTCTGTATAGAGGATATGTTTTTGCATATATAACATGGGAAAAATTTAAAAAAAAACATCAACAATTCTGATTAAAATGTATCAATGAAGATATTACTGTAGTTGTGAAACAATTTGAAAAAGGAACAAAAGAGAATGATATTCACTAAATATATTCATAACTGATTTCATTTTTTTTGTTTCCACGCTAAAAACAATGATGAAATAAATTTATATAAAGTGAAACATGCTTTTCGCCAGTTTGCTCACATCATTAGATCCCAGATTTAGTAAAATTCATGCTAGAAACTGCACATTCACATAGAAACTGCAAGATGAATTTATAGCTGAAATTTTCGAGGAATCAAGTATAATTTGTAGCGCGTTCGGTATTGTCGCTTTTGTGAAATTCAAAGAGAATTTCTCGGGAATTTCTGCTGCAATCTCTGATGAAGTTGCTGGTCGATAACATAAAGTATGAAAACTTAACAAAAATTTGTTCTAATGTTACTGCTGGAGTCCTGGCGACCTCCCAAAAGAAATTTCAACTTAACTTTGAAATCAAAAGGATTATTAAAAAATTTGAAGAAATTTTACCGAGAATCCATGATAAATTCATAATGTAGTTACGGATATAATATATTATTGAACTTGAAAATCTTTTGCCGAAAACCTGGACAAATGATTAGCCAATTTCTCCACAAATTTCTTCTATAATTTTCTCAAGGAATCTATTGATGTTATCAGAAGTTCACCAACGATTCATCCTAATTTTAGTAAGCAAATCTCTCAACTCATGAAATTTGGACTGAAATTATTCAAAACAATCTGCCTTATATTCTAGCTAGATAACCTCCAGAAAATGTTGCAGCAGTTTTGGTGTTCTCCGATTTGAGTAAAATCAAACTCTAGTATTCCAAAAATACTTCTAAATTTCGAAAAAAAAAAATCTTTCAATTCCTCTAAAAACTCTGCGGTAAATTCTTAAAAATGTTTTCAAAAACCAAGAAAAAACAAACTTATTCAGCAGGAACTTTTTGACTTTTCAATTTACAGAGTTTTGCTTAAGCGTAACTTGGTCATAAGTCTAGGGAGGGCCATGGCCATGTCGGTATAGATTTTTATACTCCAGAACTGCTCCAAATATTCTTATTGCCTGAATCTCGTGATTCTGGAGGGGGCCCCTGGCCACCCCTTATTTACGCCCTCGTTTACGCCAATGGAGATTTGGTGTTTATCTAGAATTCAGTCGAATATTTTCTACATGATTTCTGGTAATGTATCTTGAGCAATTGCACAAATAAAAATAAATGTAAAAAGTTTTAAGAAAACAATTTATAATTTCACAAATAGCTGGACAAATAGTTGCAGTCTTACTGAAACGAATCACAACATATCACAGTTGCTTGAAGTTCTAATGACAAAAATCTAACCATAAGAGAAGTGTCTTGCACTAGTGTTTTTTATTGCATCACATTTTTTGTAAAGTGAAATTTTGTGGGGGCCCCAGAAATGTGGGGGCCCTGGCCCCCCTGCCCCCCCCCCCCCCCCCTTAAATACGGCTCTGAATATTATTAATAATAATAATTGAACCACAGACAAACAGAAGTCTCACTCTACTCAATTATCATCGTTTCCCTTTTTAAGGAATTATTCAAATATTCCGTAGTTCGCAAATCGCTCGCTCATGGCGCTCGCATCGCTTTTGCTCCTGTTTGACGTTTGCTCACTACCGCCATCTACTCAGTGATTGAACCTTCACGCGATGATACAGCAAGATTTCTTTTTTTTTTTTGAAAAATCAATCAAGACAAAAGTTTTTGTGCAAAATTTGAGTTCAATCGGAAATTTCGAAGTTGTACGTCAATTCCAAAGTATCTAAGTAGGTATCTGAAAACTACGTGTAATTTGCGAAATCTGCCGGGTTTAGTATACTGCGTATAGTCACTGTTGTACCCTAACACTGAACTGCAAACCACAATTGCAATAACTCAGAGTTCCAAATTGAATGCAGTTTTCCGGAAAAGTTTGCTTATAAAATGTCGTACATTTTGTGTGAAGATTTAGCTCTAAGTTAAAATTTGTATAAATAAAAAAAATGTACTAAATTTGTTCGTATCGAAATAAGGAACACTAACCGTAATAAAATCATACTTCCATGAGAAGCTTTGCTATTGCTGCTTGGTGCTATTGAAGGTGGTAACTGGTTGTACTTGGGTTGAATTGAAACCCTCTAAGCAGAATATAATCTACGATTGAGTGTAATCAGTTTGGTATCTTTTAATTTAATCATAATGCTTCTCCTGACTGCTATGCGTATTTCGACTACCATTTGTAGTCTTGGAGTGGATAACGGACACTTAAGAAGACTACAAGTAGTAGTCGAAAAATGCGTATCTGTATAAGGTCTATTTTAGAGTTATACCCTTTTAAGGGTGTTGTAGGGTAAGAAATCATATTTTGAACTATGGCTTTTTAAGCGAAGTTGAGATAATCCCATATTCTGAATCTGCACGCCTAACTGAGCCGAAATCCAAATTTTCATGAATTTTGGAGCCCGGGAACCTGTTTAAAAATCAATTTGAAGTTTGTATGGGAGCGATTTGTCGAATCACCCCTCGTCGGATTTTGTACTGGGCGGAGCTGTCAAGCAGTTGCCCAGCTGTCAAAAGGTGATTTGAATAAATCTTTTTGAAATGGATTTTAGGTATCAAAACAAAGTTCTAAAAATCTGAAAAATCATAGAGGCTTTGAAGAAGGTGCTCTTTCGTTTAAAAGTATAAAATCATTGATTTTTTTCTAAATTTAAAAACCCAATTGGAACCATTTCGAAATTCATTAAAATCACATACTTTTTGGACAAATATTGTCCAGAAAAGGGTGATAAATGACTTTCCGTAATAGATCATTACGGATTGACCCTAAGAGCATCGAATAAATAATTTTCTTCGTTGAAAATAAGCAATCGATAAATCACTGTGATTTCACCTATTTTCCCCCAGAGGAAGCACATTTTTGGTGCACTTGTACAGCTCACGCATTGTATTACATGCAGTAAGTGATTGCGTCCAAGGCAAGCCTTTTCATCGTAGAATCGGCCAACCGAATAATATTCGGCATTATTTGTCATAAAATTTTCAATTTGACGTAATTCATACTCTATGAGAATACGGGATGAATGACCCATAAAAGGTTAAAATCCCTGGTAATAAACAAACAAACAAACAACTTTAGGAGAATGTTATCTTGAATTAAAAACCATTTGAAATCTTGATTTTAAATTAGTAAACAGGGGCGAGCTTCCAGTGTTGAACTGCAGACTGCGTCAGTGGCAGCTATGTTCACTTTTGGAGGATGAAAAATTCCAAATTTAGTTTCCAAACTCCTGAAGAATTCTGAACATTCTTGAGATTCCACTGCCTAATGTAAAATAGTTATGAGAATTAGTTGCCAGTAGTTCAAATCAAGGATACAATTGGTTCAAATTGATTGAAATTAAGATTGTTTAAGAATTATCGATTTTTTTGTAATGAAACTTGGTCCAAATGCCAACTTTTAAACATTTCACAAAAAGCTAATACCTACTTGTAGCTTTCATTGTACATAAGATTTTACCGTCTTAAATTATTTCTATTTGGGAGAAAAAAATCGCTTCAGAAAGCTGCACTTTGGTTCAACTCATGATTACCTACTCTAAGACTCTAAGGGCCTATATAGCCGAGGCGGTAAACGCACGGGTATTCAGCATGACCATGCTGAAAGTGACGGGTTCGATTCCCGGTCGGTCCAGGATCTTTTCGTAAAGGAAATTTCCTTGACTTCCTTGGGCATAGAGTATCTTCGTGCCTGCCACACGATATACACATGCAAAATGGTCATTGGCAGAGGAAGCTCTCAGTTAATAACTGTGGAAGTGCTCATAGAACACTAAGCTGAGAAGCAGGCTTTGTCCCATTGAGGACGTTACGCCAAGAAGAGAGAGAGAGAGAAGACTCTAAATTTGAGGAAAAGACCGTGATATGTATGTACAGAACCATAGTTTTAACGATGTTGATGAAATATGTTTGCTAAGAATAGTATTGCATTTTGAGCATATCTTCAATTGATTTGCTGATGCAAGTGTGAACATTTATGTGTTATATGAATAATTGAGTATGTCGAAATAGTAGCATCTTGATAAAATTCAACCAACATTCAAACGCATGAGACAAATGATTAAAAATAGATTGTTTAATACTCATTAACCTAATACGTACTCATTTACCTAATCACCCAATGCAATAGTACACGTTAAAAAGGCTGATGGCGAAATAGATTAGGGGTTGCACGAGTTAGAATACAGGGATGAAATTAGAAGAAAATTATAGTCTTGAAATTTGGTCCACTTAAGAACGCTAAAACACTATGTTTCAATAAGCTTACAACACAGGCATCTTATTCAATGGTTCAGTACATGACACATTCTACCGTGACGTTACACCGTTTTGTCGCCTTTTTTGATCAGATTTTCCTCTAGAACTCGTTAAAACGACGGTAAACCTCAAATATTTTTTCTATCTGTATTAACGAGATTTTTTAGCTCTAGGCTAGTTCATCTCGGGATCCACGCTTTACTTCCCTTCCGAAGGAAGAACTTATATTTTGTGAGTTTGTCGGGAGTGGGATTCGATCCTAGGTCCTCGGCGTGATAGTCAAGTGCTCTAACCATCACACCAGGTCCGCTCCCTCCTCAAATATTTTTGCATTGTCTGATTCATTGTAAAATTTGCAATAAATATGATCTGTTGAACAGCTAGTTTTCAAATGAAAAGTGTGTTCCAATATAGACCTGTGCGCCGACTTTATTTTGCTCGGCGGCGGCGTGAGGGCCATTTTTGACCGGCGGCGGCGGCGTCATCGGCGTCACGCCGGTGGCAGCTTTCGGCGGCGGCGTGAATCGGCGTGACCAAAATTTGACCTTAATTTGAACATTGACAAAGCGAAGAAGTTGTCATTACGCTCTAGAATTTGTAGTCTGAGCTTTTTCATGACCATTGATGACATAAACTATTACGTTAAAATGAATACCTTTTTTATTTCTGTTCGGATCCGTCACTGCGTGATTAGACCTATTGCGACATTTTTTTACTTATTCATTCATTTAGAAGGCTCGGCCGCCAAATCCCAAGAAACAGAACCAGTTGAATAACAGTTTATTAAACTAAAGGTTGCTCAAGAGTCAAGAGTTATTTTTGTTCCACTCCTGGACAGCTAAAATGTTTGTTGTGATGATCATAAACGAGCCGAAATGATTTGCACATTTTTGTTTTTACGTTGTTTGCATTTTTCAAATTTTTAACTGCCTTAAGGTGAAACATTAAAAACCCCATTACAATTTTGCATACAAACTTTAGAGGCATAAATTTGACGAACAAAGCATCGAACCAAGCCGCACTTGTTTATCGTAGTTTTGCTCACTTGCAAAAAAGGCAGCTTTTCTCAATCGAGCGCATTTGTTTGCGAATTTTTAAGATTGGTGCTCTTGAAAACGTGAGTAGAAGACCAAGTCGGCCATTGTGGCAGCCATATTTGTATCCTGTGATGTTTCTTTTTAATACTATATTAGTTTGGGAAGCCGAAGTACTCGCTGCTGTTTCAAGGGCAAGGATAACAAATATTTATAATTGGAAAGGAATATTGAGGCACTACCGGTATCCTAAGTGTAATGAACGTTGCGTGATCCATTGCAAATGCAGGGCAATTGAATATTAATTTTTCTACAGCTTTTCTTTTGTTTTCTCAGAAGTTTAAGAGGAGTTTCAGAAGGAAATCTAGGACGAATCTTCGAAAAAAAATCCAGGAGGATTCCCCAAATGAATTCAAGCAGCAATCCCAAGGGAATTACAGCAGGAATTTCCAAAGGAATTCCAGGATGAATCCCTTACGGAATTTGAGAAGGAATCTCCGAAGGATTTCCAGCAGGAATCAACGAAAAATATCAAGAAAAAATCTCTGAAGAAATTCCAGCAGAAATCCCAGAGAGAATACTAGGAGGAATTTCCGAAAGAATTCCATGAGGAATGCTCGAAAGAATTTCAGGAGGAACCCCATAAGGTATTCCAGCAGAATACTCCGAAGGAATTCTAGTAACAATCCCGGAGGAATTGTAAGACGAATCCCTGGAGGAATTCTAAGTGGAATTCCCGGAGGAATACTAGGAGGAATGTCCGAAGGAACTCTAGAAGGAATGTCCGAAGAAATTCCAAGAGGAATCACCATAGGAATTTCAGAACGGAATGCCGAAGGAAATCCAGACAGAATTCTCGACAAAATATCGGGAGAAATCTTTGAAAGAATTTTAGGAAGAATCCTCGAAGGAAGAACCCCTCAAAAGAAACCCTGAAGGAATTCTAAAAGGAATCCCTGAATTTACTCTAGGAGGAATCCCCGAAGGAATTCCAAGAGAAATCTTCGACAAAATTTCAGGATAAATTTTCGAAAGAATTCTAGGAAGAATCACCGAAGGAATTCCAGGAAGAAATCCTGCAGGAACTCTAGGAGGACTACCGATGGAATTCCAGCAAGAAACACCGAAGAAATGGAAGAGAAATTACCAAAGGAATTCCATGAGAAAATCCCGAAGGAATTCCAGGAGTATTCCCCGATCAGCAGAAATCCCCGAATGAATTTTAGGAGAAATCCGCGAAAGAAGTCTAGAAAAAATCCCCGAAGAAATTTGCAGGAGAAATTCCTGCAGAAATTTCAGAGGTCACCTCTGAAGGAATTCCGGGAGGAATCTCCGAAGGAATTAAAAGCGGATGCCTTAAAAAGGAAACACCGAAGGAATTCTAAGACGAATCTCCATAGGAAGTGGAGGAGGAATCTCCAAAGAAACTTAAGAAGGAATCATCCAAGGAACTCCAGGAAGAATCTTCCAATACAAGGAGAAATTCCCAAAGCAATTCTAGGAGAAATCACCGAAGAAATTCAAGAAGGTAATCCCGAAGCAATTCCGGGAGGAATGATTCCATGAGGATTTTATGAAAGAATGAAAGGAAGAATCTCCGAAAAAAAAATCTAAGAGGAATTACCAGAGGAACTCCAGGAGGAATCCACGACGGAATATTAAGAGAAATTCTCGAAAAAAAAAACCCCAGGAGGATTTGATGAACGAAGTCCAGGAGGACCTTGAGGAGGACTTCCCAAAGAAAATCCACATTTTTTTGAAGGAATTTAAGAAGAAATCCTCAAAGTATTTTTAGGGGGAACCATCGAAAAATATCCAATAGGAATCCTCGTAGGAATTCCATGAATTCGAGGAGAAATCTCCGAAAAAAAAAATCGAAGAGGAATTCCCGTAGAAATTTCAGGAGGTATCTGCGACGGAATATCAGGAGCAATCCTCAAAGAAATTTCAGGATAAATCCCCGAAGGAACTCTAGAAGGAATCCCCGAGGGAATTTAAGGAGGAATCTTCGAATTAATTCCAGGAGGAAGACCTAAAGGAATTCCAGGAGAAATCCCTGAAGGAGGTCCAGCAGGAATATTCGACGGGACTCCTGGAAGAATTTCTGAATCAATTCCTGGAAAAATACGCGAAGAAATGAAAGAAGAGATCCCTGCAGGAATCCCAGGAGGAACCCCTAAAGGAATTCTGGGAGGAATCTCCGAGGGATTTCCAAGCGGAATACTTGAAGGGTTTTCAAGAGGAATTCCCATAGGTAGTCCAGTAAAAATCTCCGAAGCAATTCAGAAATCCCTGAAGCTAGGAGAAATCACTGAAGCAATTCCAGAAGGAAATCCCAAAGGATTTCGAGAAGAGCTCCGCAAGGAATTTCATGAGTAATCACTGAAGCAAATCCAGGAAGAATCTCCGAAGGAATTCTAAGAGAAATCACCTAAGAAACTCCAGGAGGAAACCCCGAAGAAATTTCAGGAAAAATCTTGGGAAAAATCCACGTTAGAATATCAGGAGAAAGCCCCGAAAGAATTTCAGGAGGAATCCATGAAGGATGTCTAGGTGGAATACCCAAAGGAATTCCAAAAGGAATCTCTAAATGAAGTGCAGGAGAAATCCTTGGAGGAATTCCATGACGAATCCAGGTGGAATCTCTGAAAGATTTCTAAGAGGAACCACCAAAATTTGACGGAATATAAAAAGGAATCCTCGAAAAAAATTCAGGAGGAATCCTCGAAGGAAGTCTAGGAGGAAGCCCCGAATGAAAATCTAGGAAGAGTCCCGGAGGAACTCCAACAGGAATCCCCGAAAGAATTCCAGGAAAAAAGCCAGGAGGAATCCCCGAAGGAAGTCCAAGGGAACCCCTGAAGGAAGTCTAGGAGGAATTCCCGAAGAAATTACAAGAAAAATCCCTGCAGGGATTCCCCCAGGGAAATCCTCGATGGAATTCCAGTAGGACTATCCACAGGATCTCCAGGCGGAATCCTCGAAGGATTTTCAGCGGATCTTCCCGGGTAGGGTGAAGGATTTGCAGGAGGTATTCTCTAAAGAATTCCAGAAGGAAATCCTTGAGGAATTCTTGTAGAAACTACATGAAAGATCCCTCAAAAAATATGCTTGATTATAATACTAAGGGAATTATTGAAGGAACTCCTAAAAGATACCCTGAAGAAACTCCTGTAGGAATTCCTGAATGAGCTTCTGGAGAAATCTCTGATGTTACTCCTGAAAGCATCCGTGAGTCTTCTTGAAAAAATCTCAATCTCAATCTACTATCTGAAAGAACCCCAGGAGCGATCCCTGGAAGAACTTCTGGAAGAATTCCTTAAGGAACTTCTCGAACTATCCCCTAAGGATATCCTGAAGATATCTTAAAAGGAACACTTATATAGGAATCGCTCAATAAACTTCTGGGGTAATCCCTGAGTTGTCCTGGTGGTATCCTTGGATCGTATAAGATTCTCTGAAGGAACTTCTGTAGGAATCTCTGAAGAAATTCAACAGGAATCTCTGACGAAACATCTGCAAGAATCCCTAAAACTCCTAAAGGAATCTATGATGGAACTCATGGAAAGAAGTGGTGTTGGAATTTCTAATGGTACTTCAGAAGGAATCCCCGCAGGAACTCCTAGACTAATTTCTAAAGACCTCCTGCAGGAATTTCTGAAGAAACTTCTCACTTGATTCTTTATGAATCCTACTGAATTTTTTTTTTAAAAGGACTTCTGGAAGGATACCTGAACGAACTCACGTTGAAATAGCTTAGGGAACTTCTGAAGGAATTCTTAATGAACACATGGAGGCATCCCTGAATCCTCCTGGAGCTATTAGGAAGACCCCTGAGCGAACTGGAGAGATCACCGAAGAAACTTTAGGAGCAATCCTTGAAGAACTCCTGAAAGAATCTGTGCAATTTTTTCTTGAGGCATCCCGAAGTAATTCCAAGAGGAATCCACGAAGCAATTTCAGGATGGTTTATTGAACAAATTCCAGGAATTTCTTATGGATCTCCTGGAGGAATCTCTGAGGAATCTCCTGGACTAGATCCTGGAGAAACTCCTGTAGGAATTCCAGAAGGAACTCTCAGACTTATCTATAAGAGTTCCTGAAGGATCTTCTGGATGAATCTCTGAAGGTGCTCCTGTCGAGATCTTCCTGAGAGATCTTCTGAAAAAAAAAAAAACATCCTGGAGGCACCTGAAGATTTTCTGGAGGAATCCTTTTGGAAGATTCTCTGAAGAAGCTTCTGGAGAGATGTGAATGTGTTTTCTAAGAATTGAGAAATCAATTATAGCGCATTTAGTTCACCACTGGACTATCGCACTAGTTTTCACGAGTGCGAAAACGCAAATAAAAGTGCGCGATGGCATTATATCAACTCGGTGTCTTCAGAGCACTTATTCAGCATAGATTGAAGAAATAGTGCGCCGAAGACATCAACTTGATTTGATGCTATCGCGCACTTTTATTTACGTTTTCGCACTTATGAAGACTGAGTGCGCAGGCCAATGGTGAACTAAATGCGGTATATTGTAATCAAACTCTTATGATAGTGATCGTGAGATTTTTTATCTCAACTTTATATAAACTTAATTTTGTTCGTACACTGATAACCGGCGCGAAAAATGAAAATCGGCGGCGTGACAAACAGCGGCGTATGGCGCGCCGCCGATACATCGGTCGGCGTCGGCGTGGGACAAAAAGTGTCGGCGGCGGCGGCGTGGCGCGGCGGCGCACAGGTCTAGTTCCAAATGCTATTAATTCGCGTGGCGTTGTAACAACGTTTTAAAGTCACGCTACTCATTCTCATGTTGACCTAGCTTTTCCAATGAAAACTGTATGTTCAATTTTTGACACGAATGCCACAATAATGGTAAAGTGTCGTTAATAAATAGTAATAATAATAATTAGGGGATTCACTTAACAGCGTAAACTAATTAAACTGATTAAACGTCGCGATCACCAAGGCAATCTTTGATTATTTCATTCGTAAAACCATGAAACATTTCAAATAAGTAGAAAATCATGGCTTACGCAGCAATTCAATCTGTTTAGTGAGTACCCCTAATATATGTTCAAATGATCATTAGCGAGGGACACAAAAAGACATTTTACTCCTGTACACTATTTGAGTTTCATTTTGGCCCCATATCAACTGTGCAAAATTTTAGCTCGATCGGAGAAACTACACACTTAAAACAGAATGCCGAGATCGGCTGTGCAAATCTCGGTTAAAGTTCATCTGCTGAAATCTCGGCTAAACGCTTGACGTTTAATGTTTATTGCCAGCGGTACCCATGGGTGCTGCTATGAGTAAATTTGACTTTTTGCTGATATCTCAGCTAAATTGCGATTGCCGAGCGCTCGGCTGTGCGAATCTCGGCAAAAGAATGTAAATTAGCCGAGCTTAACTGAGTGTGTATATTTTAGCGCCAGCCGTTTTAAGTTTTCATACGATCTGCTATGGGGAAAATCACTTTTTCAAAGAAAAATCGCCACAGGTTGTCCCTTAATCCCTAAAAATATATCGATGAATGATTTATATTGGAAATTTTACGAGGAACACTGCCGCCACTTGCATAACAGTCCCATCTTTGCTGGGTTTCCTATTCATATGGGACTGTTTTGCGAGTGGGGGCAGAACAAACCCTCTGAAGACCGCAAAGCGATCTAAGACATGTGAAAAAAAGTTATTGACTGAAAGCATGCCAACGCTGTTTAACATGTAAGGAATAACAATAAATAATAAAATCTCGTTATTTTATCGATCGGGTAAGGCTTAATAACTTTTTCCACGAATGTCGCATCGGTTTGTGGTCTTCCGAGGTCTGATTCCTCGTAAAGTTATCTACATAAATCATTCAACGACTTATTTTTAGTGATCAATGGGTGACCTCAAGCGATTTTTCTCTGAAGAAGTAAATTTTCCCCATAGTAAATCGTATGAAAAACTAAGAATGGCGGGCGCTAAAATATAGTTTCTTCGATCGATCTCAAATTTTGCACAGTTGATTTGGGACCAAAATGGAACTCAAAAAGTATGCAGGAGTTAAAGTTTTTCCATTTTTTTATATTTTCCCATATAAACCGTGTACCAGGTTACTGATCATATTTACCGCAAACCTTACAAGGAATTCGAATATGCTAAAATATTTCTAGTGTATGGTCGTATTTATGATTTATAGTGCAAAATCTGACCGAAAAGGCGTCAAAACGTTGTAACATCATGTAACATCACTTTAGAATGTGTCACATACTGTTCTTTGTTTTGTCTTTGAATTTATGAATTTACGCCATTGAAATTACGTAACTCAAAAATTGGTTGTATGTTTTAATTTTTTGCTGAAACATGATAGTCATAGAAAACGATTGATAAATTTGGATTGAATACAAATTTTTATTTTATAATAAAATGGTTAATGGGCTGGGAAGCACTGTGATTTTTGCATACTAACATTTTTTCGAAAACTTGGCCTTTTATTCTGTGCTCAACGAATTCTATTCATACCAACAAACCAAAACATAATAGTTCCCATCCTCGGGATAAAACCTCTAATAATGAATAAAATCGGTGCCACTCATGGTACTGAAACACTGAAAAGATACTGTCATGCAGTTTCAAAGCTTATTTCAACAATAGGCCAAATGTTGCACTGTTATTTGATAACATCTGACTGAATTATTTTCTCACCCAAAAAAGTTACATATTGATCGCAGCGACAGTCACTGTCATCGCTTATGTCCAACACTACCCCATTCTGCGGTACATCAAATATAAATTAGACTGCGACTGTAGCAATCTAAAATATTTAAAGCCTTGCAATGAAAAGCTTCCGCTTTTTACTCGAGGGGTTTAACACTGCAGGCAGGTCAAGCTGCGCAGTTCCTTGCAAAAAAGTGCTGGGCTCCGGCTCTAGGTATTTAACATATTCTCCTTTACCCAAGCATGCAATGGTTGGCCAATGTGAATAGTATAAATAAATAAATCACACATATCCATAATTAACGAATCTGATTTTGTCTGAATGTATAGAGCACATGTGAAAAGACGCAGTATGGACGCAGCAAATTGGAATACCTAGCAGCAAGCAAGCAACATGCTGCATTTTTAGCCAACAGCACTTGATGAATATGTACTTAAATCTAATTTGTAGGTAGATCATCCAGCCAGTTGCAAACCTGTTAATTGATGCCAAAGCAATGGTTCAAACAGTCGGATGTCAAGTTTCTTTTCTTTATCATATAACATTTTCACAGTATATCATGTGAAAAATTCCTACGTTTAGCACAAAAAACAGCATAGTAAAAATGCTCTTTTTTCATTTACGCCAAGGCATTTTTCATTACTAACCAATCCCGAGATCTGCTGGTGTGGTACTGCCATTACTTTTTAATAATAATAAAAACCATTTGACCGAAACCGGGAGCCGAGCGCGTAGCTCCGAGGATGTTGGTTGGGAGAGAGCGAACCCCTTCAGATCGTTCTTGAATCAGGCTTTGTGGGGTTTTCCTTCCGTGTTTCCTTCCTTCCTATCTCAATTTTCTTTTATGCTCTCGCTTTGACCCGGTGCGGTTGTTCGCTACCGTAGCCATATGTAGCCGGTCAGTTGTTCTCAATCAGATTTTCGCTTGTTATAATATACTTTTAATACATTTTTTAAATTATTTTTGCATAATTTACGCGCCCTGGTTGGCAAAATGGTTGCTATTTATCAAAATCAAATTTCAAAGACTGAATGTATTTTGGAGGTAGTTGAACTTTAGACATGCTTTAGGCACGCCTTGGACAATCAAAAAAGTTAACTGTATGTAAAATTTGCCTTGGTTCTGCAAACCTGAGCGGAAAGTTCAGCGCCCACCAACTGATGATCGAAAACGGCCTACGACTCATCAAATTTCGCCTTCAAGGGCATGGCCATACGTAGCCATTTTTTCAAGCACAGTTCTGAATAATAGACGACCTGGTGATGATCAAACTGCGCCCAAAATTTAGATCCGCTGACTAAAATGTTTCAAGCGTGTAAGTAATAATTTTCAAGAGTGCGACGATTGAATATGACATCATGCGCTCCATTGATGTTGTCCAAATCGTGAAGTCATAGTGGTTTCGCAGCGCGGCGTCACGAACACTAATGCAAATCTACTGGTTGAAAATATGCCCATTTGATTTTGCCGGGAACAGCTGATTTTTGTTTACTATTTTCAACCAGTAACTCAAGTAGTGTTCGTGTAATGCAACGTGTACGTACACGCAACACCACTAAAAGCAGAAACCACTATGCTCGTTTGGATACAGATTTTGACAGTTCGCTTGGATACAACGGATTCATCAACACGAATCTATGTATATTCTACCCAGGTAGCCACTAAGCATTTGGATAAGCCGTAGAGCCGACCGTATTAAGTATTTGAACTGCTTGCTGCCCTACATAAGCAGTTCGAATGCATAGCTGCCTTGAATTAGCATAACCAGTGCTGCTCAAAAGCTTTTGGCTGTTAATTAGCTTTTCAACTGCTTGAGGCGTTTTTGCCTGGAAGCATTTAGAATGCTTTTTAACTGCTCTTCAAACGCTAAGAGCAAAGAGTATGGAAGATATGTTACGTGTTTGATAACGCATGTAGTCTCTTTTTTACATATTCTATGCCTCTGTTGACATATTTGTACATCTGAGTTCCTTATTAGTTTTCCCTTGGGTTTTTTTCCGAACTTATCCAACAGCAAACATTGCGGCTGCTGGTTCAGATTAGGAACATGGCCAACGAACAATTACCATGTATCATTTGGTCGAAAAGTACACTGAGGCAAAATACTTAGGAAGAGCATAAGATCCCCTTAAGATTTGGTGACACTATGATTATTGTTGAAAGCCATAGATTTCACTTATGATTAAGTGGGATAAATTTTTATGTCCAGTCACTTACCAACATCATAAGTTTTGCGTAGGAACATCATTGGATGAAAACTATAACTATCGTATGTTTGCTCTTATTGAAATCAACTACTGAAACTTATAGAAAACAACATTGGTAATTATAAATGTCATGTCGCAAGCAAAATGATATTCGTATTCATATATTGTGATTGTTTTTGATGAAATAATTCTGCTCCAATTCATGTCATGTGTCTTGAATTACCGCGTAAGTAAAATATTCGATTTCTCTTCATCGATCACATGAAATAAAGTGAAAAGGACCATATTCGACTGTACTTTAATTAAATAATGCTAATTTGTATGGTTTGTTTTACCACACAATGCAGTCAAACTTGCTTCTTGTCATTTTTACGAAAATCCTCGCGAAAATCGCTAGGATCAATTCAGAGGAATCGATAATTTTACTTACGTATAATTCCACTGTTGTTGTTCATTTGGGAGAATTTATGGGCACTTAAATAAAATCTATTTGATTTTGAGTGTCCGATAGCTCTAAAAACTGATCAGTGAGTAATGCTTGTTTGTCTAAGACGCAGCTAGATGGAACCCATACTCTCATTGTAAAGATTTTCATAGATTTCAATTATGGCTTTTTCACAACCATGTCGATTATGTCAATCTTAAGTTGTAGATATGGAATGCGTTCGCAACAATTATGAAGACAATAAGCTAGTAATGAAACAGAAAAATCGTCCGTTCATAAGTTTCGACTTATTATATTCCTAAGTATTTTTGCCTCAGTGTATGTACCGAATCGGTGAATGCTTTGGCGGGTCATACAATTATGCGGAAGAGGGAATCATAAGCTAGATCGAAAAGGTAATGAAAATGCTTTGTGCACAGAACACAAGTTTTGGTTGTTGGAACTGAAACTGCTTCCGAATTATTCTTTATATTGGGGGTTAAATCAGCACACGCCATCGGAACAGCTGTGGCATATCCTGAAGCGTGGAACAGAAACTTGAGCAGCAAACATGGACGAATAATCTCTGGATCGTAAGTTCAAGGCCAAATAACTATTAAAATATGCAAAAAAAGCACATCAGCTGGAGTGTGCAAGGACGAGGAAGCGCGAAGAACGAGGAGCGGACGTAAATCTACTTTTGTTTTGTTTTGCTCGACGAGGCGTTACGCTTTTTTGACATTTTGATACGACGTTCCTGAAGGTGCTGCACTCAGGCAGCCCGTTATTTTGCCAAAACCTGCTGTGAGGTAGCACTATAGGCGCAAATACGGCCAATTAGCATTAAATGCCTTGTCGTAAGGACTACTATAATGCTGGAGTAATGCAATGCTATTTCAAATGCTTACTGGTTACTTGGGTACTATCTGTAGACAAACGGTGTCTGAAGCGGTCCCCAGACGACATCAATATATTGATGGTTTGAAGAAACACATCAATATATTGATGCCGTGTGAAGGCGACATCACAGTCCTGGGATGTTATGGCCTCGGACGTTATGATACTGTGCCGACAGCCGCAAACTGAATCTCACGCTCCCAAATTCATCCTCTTCGAAAGCGAATACGGCACCGATTGATTCCGTTCTTTTTGATTTGATGTGTGCTCACTTCTAACAAAAAAAAAATACAAATATAAGAAACAAAACATCCCAAGGATGAAATTGGGAGCCACATGCTTAATAAGAGAATCAATACCATGATATGAACATACAAGTCTATTTCACGAGCACACCAAAACATATTCAGAAACAGGAAGTTAGTATAAATGACTATCTTTATTGGAATTATTATCGTTGTACCACCAAATCGAAGTCGTCACTAGAAGCACATGCGAAGTTGTAGCTTCGAAGTAAATTTGAATCTATTTGTTCTGTTGCGCATCATTAAGCTAATTAAGAGCTATGCACTAATATGCACTAATCCAAATAGAGTTGTAACATTTCTAAGTAGGTTAAAAATCAATTTTTAGCACCGCCGATCACTTCTGATTTCAACCAAAAGCATAATACGTAGTGCGGTATTTAAAATGATGTTGTATTCACTACAGGATGCTCAGTTTGGAAACCCCTAGCTGTGGAACGGAATCAGCGGGAGTCATGGTGGTCGTTGTCGTCGTCATCGGTTGATCGGATTTCGTACTAAACTGTGGTAACCAACGTTCGGTTCTAACAGCACCGGTGACTGTCGGTGAGCTGCGAATAGTGAGGGAGAGAAAATCCGGTAATAAAAAAGTAAAACTGCACTGCGACGGCGCAGTCGATGTTTACAATTCATTTGGAAAAGAAACTTTAGAAAACAAACATTTGCAATCGAACCAATACAGAAAACGCAAGAGAGTCGTAGAACGGGAACAGCACGTTTCCAAGCGCTTGCCCGTTCGAAGATAAAGGTCATAAAAACCGCTGGCACCGATTATGTTCGGCTGATTGTACATGATGTCGAGCGCTCATGGTGGGACGTGTCCATCTTTAGTGCTAGAATTGGTATATCAAATTTACGTATTAGAGTTTCAATCGAATCTTCATAATTCCACATATATTTGTTTTTTTTGTAGTTTCACTAAATCAAACTAAAACTCAAAAAAACTATATAAACTTTATTTCGCATTAGAACAAATGGCATAAATCAGAAACAATGGAAAAGTACAACTTAAAAATTTGACATATTAGGATATTAGTTCCCATATTAAGCATGTGGCTCCCTTTTTCATCCTACGAAAAACAAAGGATTGAAGCGCTGTTTGTTTTGTTTCTTATTTTTGTATTTTTTTGTTACAAATGAGCACGCAAGAAATCGAAAAGAAACGAATCAATTGGTGCCGAAATCGCTTGTTTTCGAATACAGGTAATCTTCAATAAAACGTACAATATTGAAAAATTTAATTATTTCCAGTGATAACCAACAGATAATATACAAAATAACTCAAATGAATTGTTGCAGCATTAGCCTTTACCCAGAATTAGCGCAAATTGGGAAAAATGTAGTGTACGCTATATCGAAGCAAAATGTAGGTTATAACGTGAAATCTCATATTTTTCGTTATTTATTTTGTGAAATTCACTGAAATCATTATTTGAGATTAATTTGCGTAAAATTCAACAATAGAAGCATAAAAATGCTATTTTTTTCTGCTTCGATGTAACGAACAGAGAGAAAATTTATTTGTATGTTACATCGAAGAACCTGTAGGATGAATATAGGCAGACCCTATAAATCTTGTGAAATTATTTCCTTATGTTTTAATTCCGGATTTTTGTCAATGTTGGAAAATTTAATGGAAAACATTTTTTGGTTCAACATTTGGTCAGTTATCTGAGAAATTTTGATCACGTTTACGGCTACGATTTTTTAGAACTGTTCATATGGACATATAAAGTTCATTAAAACTCAAGAACGATAGATTTTTTGTCCATTGGAAGGAATTGTTCCACACGTTTCAGGTGTGTGCTTCGTTCGCCGGCGTGAAACGCAATGGTTCTCACAGCCAACTCCTAATTCACAGTTTCTACAATCTCTCTTATATTTACGGAAATCTTTGAGTGATTTGTCACTACAGATTCTGTAAGATATTGAATTATTAAAAACAAAATCGTATAACTTACTATCCCTTCCCACTAAAAACAATCACGATTAGAGTATGAATAAAGCTCATAAGAATCTCTTCTACAATTTTTTTTCGGGGCAGCCCCTTTAATTTATTGTGCATTTTGATTTTAATGATTTTTCCACAGTACCTACTCTAATTGTAAGATGTTTTCTATGAAATAGTAAATGTTTTTTGTATGCGCGTTTCGTAAACTCCCTCCCTTCGCTTTTTTGGCTTAACATAATTTTCTTTCTCTTTTTTTGAGCAAAACGGTATTTAGAAGCTTCGAAATAATTTATAAAAGAGCGCCACAATTCGTGCTTTTGTTTTCATTAATGTGTTTGTTTTAAGTTAATAAAAAAGGATTTTTTAAATCCAGTAACCTTTTATTGGAGAAACAAATATTGAAGTTAGATTGCACGCTTTTCTCTTTTGAATTAAAAAATAACACTCCTTTCGGATGTTAGGTTGTGTTAAAATCTCTTTTCCTTTCTTTATAATTTTGGTCTAACATTATAATAAAACCTATCTGCATAAGAAACCATCTCTTTGCAAAATTTAATCTTTTCTATATGCACTTACATTTTTGCCAAATACCAATTCGGCGCAAGCACTGTTCACCAGTATCACGTTCAAAATTGCCGGAGTATGATGCAGGGCTTCGGTATGTAATAATAATAATACACCGTACCTACAACACAACACACAGCTGGTGGAGCGCATCTGCGGTTGGTCGTGGATCCGCATAGACTACAGGGCAATGATTTTCCGCCAACAGGACGGAAGAAAGGAAGAATGATACCTCCATGAGATAACATTTGGATATGGCCCTCTCGGGAAGTTGCGTTTTGCAAAGGGATTTTGGACAAAAAATAAGAGGGAAAACCGATAGTAATCACGTTACGAACTAAAGAAGCGTCCTAAAACCACTCCACTACTATCGAGAGCCGACCTACGTGAGCGCACGATAAACAGAAACACGTCGAGAAAAGTTCTCCTACATGGTGTGCTCATTTTACGCCCGAAAGGCCTAAGTGTGGTCGTAGCGGACACGTACAGAGTGCGGGATTCGGTGTTCAGATTTACATGCACGTTTTCAGTCTTAGTATATTGAGTTCAATTTTATTAGAACCAACGTTTGCCAATAATTCATTGGCTTGACATTCAGTGCCGAACCACAACTAGATCTTTGCATATGCGGAGACCATGTAATGTGCAAATGGAGCGAATCTGGAGAATGATTCTCCGTATTAAACTATGTGATACAGGTTTAACGTGTTATATTACGATTCAAACATCATACTAAATGCACGTGCTATATCTTCAAACAAATGAACATAGCTGGGATCTGTTTTACTTAATTTATTATGTTTTAATTTTTTCCATCTTTTTACTGAATTTTCAACAGCAGATTTAACTCGGTAATCAACATTTACCATTCACCTGTAACGATATTTACCGTTCATCTGTAATTGTTGACAGTTCATTTGCAGAACTCGTTAACTCATTCACAGAGTATTCAGCAAAAAGAATAACCGAGTGTACCGAGTTAAATCTGCTGTAAACTCGGTAAAAACATGGGGAAAATAACGAGTTGATCTTAGTGTGTAGTGATCTTCTTGCGAAATACACAGAAAGCATTCCAATACTGATAGTATTTCACGGAAAACTCTTGATGATCATGATGAATCCAAAAAATTTAAGCGCAATGAAATTGTGATATCATTCTTCTTTGTATTAAAACATTAAGTTTTATGGTTTAAAAACTAGGTTCAATAATCGTTTTCATCTAATTTATGCTGCAACTTTTTTAACGGAGTTTAACAATGCAGATAATATCGCTCAATTAAACAGGTTAGATAGGGAACCCCGTACAAAGAGAGGAGGGGGGTTGAGAATTCCCTATTAAACGTGGCGATGATTCTTGATTCGGAATTCGTTTTGGTTGTTTCTGCTTACTAGGATCGGAAATTTAAAGGTTGTGGAGAGAAACATTAGATCCGCTGACATTTTCGGGAAAGTGGATGCAGGGGTCCGCAGCTCTTGTATCCAAATGATTGTTTTTCGGTACGTCGGGTTTATTTCCGCGTGTGTGAAGAGAAACGTCAGTTCCGCTGGTGTGTCGCGGCGAATCAATATTTTTTTTACAGAGAATTTTCATTATTTTAGAACAACCTTCAGTTCAAAAATTTAGCATTTAAATGCTAAAATGTGAAGAATTTTTAGTGCCATTTTTCTCAAAATCCAAATAAAATTTAGTTTCTCAACATGTTTTATAACATAGTAAGGTCTTGGGGTCATTTTTGACCTTTTTCAAATTTCAATTCTCTGTAGCTTTTGTTTAACGAATCCTAGCAATCTTACATTTTCTGACAATTATATTTTCGTGAAAATAAAGCTTTCCCAAAAATTAAAAGCATTGAATGACCCCTAGAGGCACTCCCATAAACAAGTTACAAATAAGACCCTGGGGTCATTTTTAACCCCAAACTTTGGACAGCTCGCAAAAATCAGTGGCTTGTCCAATTTTGGATCTCTTGGCTCAAATGAAAGGGGCACAAGTCTAGTTTTCAAAACCACCGGAGAAATCCGAATTTGGCCACTGTGGCCACCGGGAACCTGCTTCAACTGAAAAATGCCGCTTTAGAGATCCTAACTTTGGCAAGCTATAACTTTGCAACCAAACAAGTAATCAGGACCGTCCGAGGATCGTTGGAAAGGTATTCACGTGGACTTTGATTATAGACATTAATAATAACTAATTTTTGAGAACCGGTTCCGGAACATCCGAAATGTGAGTTTTCATCATTGCTATGTGCTTGACAATCCACAAATGTATTCCCTTTATGCATTTTATTGCATAACTTCTCTGCACGCTTCACTGAAATGAGAAACATATTATTAAAGACTATTTTTGAAGGGTTCTGGGCAGGTCTGGTCAATGCGGAACGGGTTACAGGGATTCCGGAAGGTGGTCAATTGGGCAACGACAATGAACTTAACTTCGTATAGTTTTCGCTCCAAATGGCACCACATGGTGCAACCTTCGTGGATTTTCATGCCTCTTGTTCTTGTGATACACAAAAAGCTTGACAGTCATCTTCTTCCTCTTCTTCTTCTTGGCGTAACATCCCTACTGGAAAAAATCCTGCTTCTCAGCTTAAGTGTTTTATGAGCACTTCTACTAGTATTTACTGAGAGTTTTCTTCGCCAATCTTTATTTTACAAATATATATCGTGTGGCAGGCACAAAGATACCATAAGCCCAAGAGAGTAAGATGAAATTTCCCTTACGAAAAGTTCCAAGGCCTACCGTAAATCGAGCCCTTCACTCTCAGCATGGTCATGCTGAATGCCTTTACAGCTATGGTTATAGGGGCCCCAAATGAACAGTCATTATTCTTATTTGTAACTTTTTTTAGGGATTAGTCCCTTCCCTAAGGAAGGTTAAGAAACATTGCTTAAGGCTTACATAAATATTCAACCAAAAACAGTAAAATTGATTCAAAACTTTGATAATTCCCGGTGAATTTAAATGATTTCACATAATTTTATATGAAAATTTAAAATTGCGAGAATTACAAAATTTTCCAAAGATGTTAAGTCAAGTATGTCGTGTAGAAAATTTCAGCAAATTTAGACACAAAAACAGGATGTTCAGGACTAGGCTGATGGTGAATCATTTATTACGTTTGATTGACAGGCAAAAAAATCCCTTCAATTAATAACTGTGGAAGTGCTCAAAGAACACTAAGTTAAAGCGAGGCAGGCCAAGTTCCAATGAGAATGTAGAGCCATAAAGAAGAAGATTGTTTGACCATTTTGTTTTGAGAAAAGCTTGAAAGGGTATCTTCCACATGAATTATGGATCACAAAATTTATAAAAAAAATTAAACTTGCGTTCCTCGAAGAACTTTGGAACGGGGCTCAATGAGACCAAAATATACATAGTTTTACATCAACATCTCAAAAATATGTAATGAGTTTTGAAACCGACTTTTAGTAGAAGTGTTGTGTGATAGTGACGTTTGTAAAAAAAACGTCGTCTCTAAAAGCAGGAGACAACATAAAGACCGGGAATTGAAAATTCATCTGAAGTATTGGAAATCCAAAAATTACCTTGACGAAAGTTTCTCAAAACTCCAAACATTTAAAAATTTGGTAAAAATCAAAATGTTTTAAGAGGATACCAGACATTTTATAGGATATTCAAAGTTTGGGATAAATTTTGGGAGAATGCGGAGAAGCAATACTTCCAAGTTCTATAAAACAAAAAAAAATCTTTAAGTTTTGGCTCAAGAGCAAACCTGCAAAATGTTTTTTGCGCACCTGTAAAATGTTTTTCGACACGAATAAAAAGCTGAATACATATAATATGCGTCAGAAATGTTATTTAATTTTATTCATTTTTTTTTTGCATTTGTTTATAAGTTTAAGAAGGGTTTCAGAGGGTACTGACTGCTCATTATCGGTGGTTTTTTTTTTTTTTTTTTTTTCTTCTAAACCATAGGGGGATAATCTGCTCAACAGACACCCTAACAGAAGGTTAGGGTAGTGTAGGTCTGACAGGCCGTCTTCTACAACAAAAGTAAAATCCAGGACTACTCTCTCCTCGTACCCACTAAACCATTCCTATGGTCGCCAAACCCTACGTCTCTCCGGAACCACCAAGAAGGTATTGCTTCAGAGAGGGGCTAGTGCACATCGCACCCACAAGGTTAGCTGCGTAGCCTGCAGCAACGAACATCGATGACTCGCTTTGGAGAGTCCATCACGGTAGCATGCTGGCGCTTAGCCAGTTTCCCGAGTGGTCCTCGCCACTCCCTTTGTCCTCGGAAGGCGGGCAGAGTCAACCCCGCCCGCGCCCTACTGCTGAGCGGACATCAAGAACTGATGCCCACATGCAACCCGATCTGACCTGCCCGCAAAGGAAGGGTATCACTACCCTTCAGGCCCTATCAGATGCATCCGTAGGTTGCTGACGGCAGGGTCTCCACCTGCCCCGACCCTTGCCGGGGACCCCTTTCCAACCGCGGGCTTGGATCCAACCCAGTAGACCGACGCCACGACAGCACCGCTACCGGGACTTCCTCTCCGCGGCCACTTAATCGTTGTAAGGGTCGATCTCGACCGCAGGGCACCGGTATGACCTACGAAGCCGACTCCGAACCCCTGGACCACCTCTTGTACTGCATCTGGACTAGCCATTCTCCGAGTCCACGCGCCACCTCCTCTGTAGCTCCCAGACGATGTGGGTAATAGCCGTTGAAACGGCGTTCCAGCCAAACTCATCCCTACACATCCTCTGGACCAAGTTGTCCGGAGTTGTGTCCTCCCCGCATGTGGCAAGCATGCGGTCACGCATTGTGCGAAAACGCGGGCACACGAACAAAACGTGTTCCGCCGTTTCCTCTGAACCATTGCACACTGGGCATTCGGGAGAATCCGCATGCCCGAAACGGTGTAGATACTGTCGGAAGCAACCATGACCTGTAAGGACCTGTGTCAGGTGGAATGTGACTTCCCCATGGCGCCTATTAATCCAACTGTCTACCCTCGGTATCAACTTATGGGTCCACCTTCCTTTGGTGGAACTGTCCCACGCGCGCTGCCATTTGACCATAGAGGCCATCCTGACAGTCCTGCGTATGCCTCTTGTGCCGCGCATTTCGAAGCACTCCATGTCCTCACTGATAAGAATGCTGATAGGCACCATACCAGTAATGACGCAGAGAGCGTCGTGTGACACGGTACGGTACGCGCTCGCAACCCTCAGGCACATAAGCCTGTAAGTACTTTCCAGCTTCCGTCGGTAGCATTTAGTACTTAGCGCGGTGCCCCACGCCGGGCCGCCATACCTAAGTATGGATGTAGCAACACTAGCCAGAAGCTTGCGCTTACTGGCGTACACCGCAGAGCTATTGGACATCATCCGGGACAGTGCCGCAATAGCTGTGGAGGCTCTTTTACAGGCATAATCGACGTGGCTACCGAAGGTAAGCTTATCGTCGATCATCACGCCCAAGTGTTTGACAGAGCGCTTTGACAGGATAGTACAGTCTCCTACACTGATCTCCGTCTGCTGCTCCGACTTCAGGTTGTTAACAACCGTCACCTCTGTCTTGTGGTGAGCCAGCTCCAGTTTCCTAGATCGCATCCACGCCTCCACAACCTTAATCGAGTGGTTGGTAGTCAACTTTACCTCCTCGATCGTTTCACCGTAGACTTCGAGCGTAATGTCGTCGGCAAATCCGACAATCACCACTCCCACTGGATACTCTAACCTCAACACCTCGTCGTACATGACATTCCATAACACCGGACCCAGGATGGAACCTTGCGGGACTCCTGAGGTTATGTGAAAGCACTTCCGACCCACCTCCGTGTCGTAGACTAGTACACGATTCTGAAAGTAACTTCCGAGAATCTTGTACAGGTACTCCGGTATCCCCAGACGCAAGAGCGCATCGGCAATAGCAGACCAGCTGGCGCTATTAAACGCATTCCTTACATCCAGAGTCACTACCGCGCAAAAGCGAATTCCCCTCCTCTTAGGCTCGAGTGCTTTCTCGGCGGTTTTTGTAACCGACAAGATAGCGTCTACGGTGGACCTCCCCTTCCGGAAGCCGTACTGGTTACTCGAAAGACCATTTTCGCCCTCGGTGAACCGCAACATTCTATTGAGGATGATCTTTTCGAGCACCTTCCCCGCCGTGTCAATCAAGCATATTGGTCTATATGCCGACGGGTCTCCGGGTGGTTTCCCCGCCTTTGGCAATAGTACCAGGCTCTGCCTCTTCCAATCTTCTGGGAAAACTCCCTCGTCCAGGCATTTCTGCATAGCAGACCTGAACATCTCGGGAGCCTCTGCAATAGCTACTTTTAAGGCCAAGTTCGGAACTCCGTCCGGACCTGGGGCCTTACCTACGCTAAGGGACTTAGCTATCCCCGCAAGTTCCACATCGGTGACCCTCTCCTCATCGCCAGCCCCAGTCCCCGGCTGTCCTACGAAAGGAGGCCAAGGACTAGGATCATGACGCGGAAAAAGTCCTCCAATGATCCCCTCCAACATCTCTGGAGATTGCTCTGTAGGAGCCATCACACCTCTCGTCTTGGCCATAACGATCCTGTAGGCGTCACCCCACGGGTTCGTATTGGCACTCTGACAGAGACCCTCAAAGCAGGCCTTTTTGCTTGCTCTTATCTCGGTCTTAAGCGCGGCTTTTGCAGCGGCGAACACCACCCGCCGTTCGTTTCGCTCTTCCTCTGATCGTGCTCGCTGCATCCGCCGCCTAGCCCGTAGGCAGGCGCGGCGCAGGTCCGCAATCGCGTCGGTCCACCAGTAAGCCGGTGGCCTCCCATTTCTAGGGTGGACTCGCCTAGGCATGGTCGCATCACACGCACGTATTATCGGTGGTTGATTCGGGGTTTTAATAATATTAATGGAACAAGTTTGTTTCATTAGAGCAAAAGTAAAAGAAAACTTGTACAAAACTAAACCTAAATATTATTCTCAATAACTCATTTTTTTAGAGTTACACGGTTCAATGCCAAACAGGAAGCAGACATCATGTTCCATTTCGATAATGGGAGCCAAATCAGCACTGATGATTGCAGACGCAAGATGGTGGCGATAGTTATTACGTACCTTGAAAGAACGCCGCTGATTATGGACGGTGAGAAAACCTAAAATGTGCCGTTCTTGAGCAGAGCAGCTTCAAGAAGCTCAACCGGCTGGTCGTAGAGGTGGAAATCTCTATAGCCGAAGCCTTAGTCAGAGATGAACGCACAGGAGGAGAATCCCTTCGAGGCATTGTTTTCTGTGTTATTGGCTTTTCTCACAACTGCACCCCACAGGCAATGTCTCGAAGTCTCGAATGATTACACTCGTGGTTCGGACTAGCGTTTGCGCTTGTTTTTTTTTAAGTCGGGGAAGGCGATACGTGTGGGGCTCATTCATTCCCGTTTAAAGCACATTTTAATCATACTTCGGTTTAATACTGATAATTGACAACAACCTGGCTGGCGCTAACTACTTATCTGCACCACAAATTACGGTTCAAGAGTGTGAGAAGCTATCTAAGGTTTGCTACTGTCGGTAAAGACAGATAATTGTTATTTTGTTTTTTTTTTTTTGGAGGAGCAAAGTTACAAAAACGATTAGAATACTAATCAGACAATGCTTACTTTAAATTATAAAATATGACAAACATACGTTTTTTACTACAGAAAAGAATTATCCTCAACGAAGCTTTTTAACAGCCTATGGAAGAGAAGTATTATTGTTTTGCTTGATCGCAGTTTAAATTCATAAAACAAAGGAAGATACCACCTTTATACGAAAAAAAAAACACTAGGGGAGACTGGGGAGACTTGATCCCTTTTTCTTAATTTACCTGAAACTTTAAGAAAAAACACAAAACTAGATCCGATTTCCGTACAAAATGGCAGGTAAACATGTATTGCAAGTTAATACACAACAGAAGGCCTTTCAATTATTGTTAAAGTTTTCAAAACTGTGTTTTTATGGAGGCATGTCTTGTGATGTATTTTTCAAAAATGGGTGACACTTGATCCCCCTTTGATCACATGGTTTATTTAAAGGGAAAATAATTCCAGAATCTTTCTATTCATTTTCTTTTCGAGTTTTCTTGTATTTTCGATGAATATGGAATGTTTGAAATTGTAAGATTTCTTTAAATTTTTAAGGATATGCCGTATTTTCAAAATGGGGAGACTTGATCCCCCTTTTCTTGGTTTGTACTGAAGTTATAATTACCTGACACATTTTATCGTTGAATAGACTTGAATTCCAAGTAAGTAGAGGCTTCCGAATAGAATTTTATTTTTCACATGTATAATGTGTGTATAATCCTCGAGGGATCAAGTCTCCCCATGTCACTGTTGTGTATACTAAGCTGAATTAATTAAAATATGTTAACAACAACCTCATTTGGATAAATAAGTTTGAAAGTAATTTATTTAAACTATGTGCGGTGAAATTTTGACACGATTTGGTTCAATTTTCTCAAAGTTATTGAGATTTTTCGGAATCGCCTAAAAGATTTCTGAAGGACTGAAAACAAACCATCAGCTGTTAAAAAATAATGCAATGTACAATCGAAATCACTTGTAGCCAAAACATAGTCGTTTGTCCAGGAGTAGTTTTGGAAAAATTATGCTAGAAGAAAAATGTTTTTGATTCCGAGCAAATATGGGGGGAACAAGTCTCCCCAGGGATCAAGTCTCCTCAGTCTCCCCTATGCTGAGCGCCAGAAAAGTACCTACTATGGTATTGTATTTGGTGTGAAAATAGATTTTCAAAAAGGTAATAAATATGCAGTATGTACAAAAGATAGAAAGATTTTAGTTCTTTGAAATTTTTCTCAACAACTGGCATTTAAGGGTTATTCAAAAATCCAATTAGTTGCATCGTCTCAACTATTATCGATAATTACATCAACATCGTCATCGTCATTCGTTCCAACAACAACGAAGCAAGTCTATCAACCAACCAACCAACCAACCAGACTGGAGCAACGACAGATGTTCCGAGAAAATTTATTGTTGATATTTCAGCAGCAGAGTGGATTTCAAGAGTCTGGAACGCTGACTTGAAAGTTTTCTTTAGCTCGTTGCATGTGGTATGGACTAGGCAGAGAGGTCTGATTCTCAAGTTGGTCGGGCTAGTGTGTTATTATCGTCGTCACAGGCAGGACTCGATTTTCTCTGGTCTTCGTTTTTTTTTTACCTCGACAGGAAGGCTCAGAATGGGGCACACGGAAAAAATAAATAATAAACATAAACACAAAGAATAAAAAATGGGAGCGAGAAAACGACTTGAGGAGTGCCAAATTTGCCGGAAGAGAAAGAGATTCTTCGTAGAATATGAACCGATTGCACCACACAGAGTGAGAGTGAACGACTGCTTGTCGGCAAGAAAATACAAAACAAATTGAATGAATATGGGAATGATGTTACCGTGCAACTGTTGATTCATGGTTCAAACTGGTTTGTTATTGCCACATTGTGTTAGGTTACATATATTGATTAAACATTAAACACTAGAGGAAATTGGTGTTAGAAAGCTAGGTTTAGGCTAGATGCTAAAGATTTTCAGCGACATTTTGGTCAGATCTTTATGAATTTTAAAAGTTTCGTTTTTTCTTGATTCCACATTTAGGGCGTCATAGAAAGTGTGGGAATAACTTTGCTGCTCTGCCATTTATGAATGGAAAAGGCTTAAATTTCATATTCATATTAACCCTTTAATATCCAGCTATAATCTACCAAATTCACAAACCAGTTGTTATTTGAAGCTATCATTATGCTTTATCGACATGGCTTTTCGGATGTAAATACTGTGTCCGCAATAATCGGGACACAGAAATACAACACAGCTGTAACTCTGCAATAGAAACATTAAAGTTGCTCAAATTTGGCCTAATAACATCTTAAGATGTGTTCATTTCACCTACAAAATTTCATGTGAATCGGTACAGTACTTTTTGTTGTAGCAATGAAAGAGTAGAATGTGCGCCATTGAATTTTGTACAGCCCCTAGTTTTGTTTGACAGCGCTGTAACTTTTGAATTTGGCAAAGGAAATGGATGAAATTTTGAACACAAACCTCTCAATCTAAATCCGTTGCACAGGCAAAATTTCAAAAAAATTGATGCACTATCAACAATTTTATAGTCGAAACATGTATTGGGACTGAACGTGATTTTAGCCCCTCAGACAGCAGGTAGTCAGCACCCTTTATTGTTTCGATTGTACTACTAAAAGTACTATACCAATAATCATCAAATTTTGCAGACATAATGTACACATAATAAACTACCTTCTGTGAAAATTTCATGAAAATTGACAAAGAAATTCAAAAGTTATGAATAGGCAAACTCGCACATGAAAAACACGAAAAATGTTCACTAACACTCACCCCTATCAACACCAGTAGCTTTCAAACCAATTTAAAAAAGTTGATGAAATTTTGCAAGAAAATGTCTCTATAAGTATCATAACTGCTAACAAAATTTCATAATTATCATCACAGAACTTTAAACTGTAGCGTAAAAGAACCATCTTCTATGCGAATGAAAATTGGTCATGATTGTACAAAATGCTTCTTTAAACTACGTCTGTTTGTTTTTCATCCACAGTTAAAAGTAATGTATCGATTTTAATGAAATTTGGCACAAAAAAATAAACATACACCGGAGAGTTCTCAGTCAATTTTTTGGCCAATTTTACAGCCGTACTTCTGTGTCCCGATTATTGCGGATACAGGCTTTGAACATTATTATCAAAACAAACTGTAAGCGGGATGTATAGCTGCAAATCAAATACTTCTCAGCTATTCACCTCTGTTTTGTGAAATTACTTTTACCCTTCTTTTATTGTACTCTAATCCAAATCTGGAAGAGTTTATTTATTTATTTATTTACTAGAGTTGCCGAATGATGCGCTAATCAAATAAGAATTCTCATCAATAAAACAACTGCTTTTGTACAGTACGTTTTGCCTTTAGACGGCGTATAGTTTGAGCATTGTAATTTTTGTTTCGTGGATAATCAAATTTTTTATGTATTTGGCTGATACCTAGGACTATTCTGTATATTTCAAAATGTTTTTTGGAGTCTTTTTTGTACATTTTTTTCAAAAATCATTGAAAAATTGATCTTTTAGTCGCCTTTCAGAAGTCACTGATTATTTTGTATTGAATCGCTACAAATACCATATTTTTTCCCAAATCATGCTATCATAATAAAATAGTTGAACCCTTTGGGGACGGATGGGTCATATGTGCCCAGCCGTGAAAATCGGCCATCACAAACGTGTTCTAAACCAGCGAGGTTGCACCCAGAAAGGTTAAAATTTCGTCTCCAAAGGGTTAAAGGAAACGAATACACTCTAAAATGATTTTCCTTAAAATTACACGGAAAATAACATGTTCAATGAAAAAAAAATATTAAATATATATACATATTCAACAATAATCATTAACTCTCAAAATGTTTTCGCCTCAAAAAATCCGTATAGTATATTATGCTTAGCTAATACCAGATTTTTTTTATCAAAATCGGTTGAATATTGATATCTCCGTTGAAACAAGAAACTTGCCATTTGATAATCTTGGGCAAACAAACATTCAGGAAAGTATCACTTTTCCACGGGTTTTATTTTTTTCTCATTCAACCCACAAACTCATTATCTATCGTGATAATATTTGGTTGGACCGGTTTGATCACCGTGGGTGCCGGAAAACCCGGATTTCCGGGCCCATGTTTTTATACAAAACAATGCTCGGGATTTTCAGTAGGTTAGTAGCAATATCGGTATCAATCTGCCTCCTTTGCTTCAGCATATAAAGCCTGTATCCGCAATAATTGGGACACAGAAGCACGGCTGCAGCTCTGCAATGAATCGGTAAAATTGGCCAAATAATTGACTGAGAACTCTTTGGTATATGTTTATTATTTGTGCCAAATTAAAAAAAAAATCGATGCATTACTTTTAACTGTGGATGAAAAACAAACAGACGTGGTTTTAAGCATTTTGTACAATCATGGCCAATTTTCATTCGCATAACAGATGGTTAATTCGCGCTACATTTCAAAGTTCTGTTATGATAATTTTGAAAATTCGTTAGCAGTTATGATACTTATAGAGACACTTTCTTGCAAAATTTCATCAACTTTGATCAATTGGTTTGAAAGCTACTGGTGTTTATAGGGGTGAGTGTTAGTGAACTTTTTTTGTGCTTTTCGTGTGCGATGTAGCCTAATTATAACTTTTGAATTTATCTACCAATTTTCATTAAATTTTCACAGAAGGTAGTTGATTATGTGTTTATTATGCCTGCAAAATTTGATGATTATTGGTATAGTCCTTTAATAGTACAATCGAAACAATAAAAAGGGTGCTGATTAATTGCTGTTCAAGGGGCTAAAATCACGTTCAGTCCCAATACATGTTTCGACTATAAAATTGTTAATAGTGCATCGATTTTTTTGAAATTTTGCCTGTGCATCAAATGTAGAATGATCATTTTGTATGGACAAATAAAAAATTTTGTATGGACGAATGACCACGCGGGGGGGGGGGGGGGGGGTTGAAAAGTCCCAAAAAAATGACCACGTGGTTTATGGACAGCCCCTAAGTGTCATTATTGCTTCGAAATGTCGATTAAAAATTAAATCGATACAGGCTTTGCAGTCGTCTGGTCACTTAAAATATGGGGTATTGGTTCCCTTATTAAGCACATGGCTCTCATTTTCATCATACGAAAAACAAAGGATTAAAGCGTCGTTTGTTTTGTTTCATATTTTTGTATTTTTTGTTCGAATTGAGCATGCATGAAAACAAAAAGAACGAAATCAATCGGTGCCGGTTTCGCTTGTTTTCGAATAGGATAAATATGGGAGCGTGAGATTACTGATGGCACATATACCCTACATTAGATAATTATCAATCTTTTATGTTGTGATAAAATTGAACTGAATTTTACTATACGTTAACAGTAATAACGCAAACTGTCTGCTAAAAGTTACGTGAGAAAAGAACGTACATACACAATTTTCGATGGAATTCACGCCCCATGCAGCACGAAACAGCCACACAATATTTCTGTAGACTAGACTATAGCGAAAACGTGTCGAATCTGCCTGAACTACAGTGACCCCACACCGATGAATCACCTTAATTTTTGTACACTATTTATGAATCACCATGTTGATCAAATGGAGTGATCCATAAACTGTGGTCATTTTTGCCGATTCATAAATTGTGGGGTCACTGTAATAACAAATGGGCCTTGTTTGTACGTACCTTCCTGTGCTATATCGCAGGTCTGACCAGGCGCGTTCTGCTGCTGTGAACCCCACTTGGCTCATGTTGCATGTGCTTCCTCGGTTTTAAGCCATCGCATTAAACACATGTTTTATGAGCCTGGGCCGCCCAACCAGTGTCTCGTTGCTACCCTATCTGTTACCCCAGCCCAGAGCACATGCACTTTTTATGCTCACAATGTGGTAATAAAGATTTCTCACTCACGCAGACATTGCTGCAGTGAGAGTTCTTCTCTCCCGTTTTTCCCTTTTATAAGGCATAAGAACCTTGTCGATGGATCACAAAAGCCGTTTCTGAATCCAATTTCACCTCCCTATGTGTTGGTAAATTTATTCTTCTCTTTATACCTCTCGGCTCGCATTAAATTTCCAATTTGGAACCATTCTATACCGCTCGGCAACGATCCAACACAATATAACATCCTTGGTTGGATGGAAGTAGAAATGGAAGAAAAACATTTCAAAAAAGCTTTTCCTGGACCAAGACTTCGTATGTGTGGTGTTTTTAGGAGTACCATACGTATTTTATGTCAGTGGTGCCATCAACCAGCCGTGATGCCGTGTGGTTAGGTAATGTGCAGCAAACTGTGGAGAGCAAGGCCCGTAATCCTTCGTCTGATACGTTGAACACAGTACAGGTGTGAGCTAATGTTTTCAACGATGTTTTTGAGGTCACTGAGAGTATTTCAGTTAATTTGGACAGACCGTTACGCGTATATATTTGAACATTTACGGCAAATTCCAAATTAACTGAAACACTATGACAAAATGACAATAAATTTTGACAATTGTTTTTGTTCTGGGTATCCAGATTTGGTAATATTCTATAAATTGTATCAAACTTCTATTTTTTTTCTAGCGCTAACTACCAGTAGGGTGGATGTACCAATTATGGCACTACTAAGGAAAACTATTTGTACAAAAATAACGAGAAGACCAACGAATGCCATCAATATATTAAAAGATAGCTAAGTTTCCACACTTTACAGGAAAAATATAGAAACGGAGCCAAAACGACTTTTAGTATTTATTACAGCGTGTGCCAATTATAGGAACCCTGTACCAATCATGGTTACATTTTTTAACTTCGGTTCCTTTTCGCACTATTTGCATGTGTTCCTTATGGGATTAGCCATAACTGGTACACTATGGCGAAAAAGGGTGCAAGGAAGCCAAAATTTTAAGGAAAATGATTTATTTCTTCCATAATTTGAGCAAAATGTGGAGTTGAAATGAGTGCAACCATCTTTTGTGAACGTGATCTGTTGTTCACAATTTTTTTTCTTGTTGGATTACACCGTTAAAGGGTGAAAATCAACTATGGCGAATGATTGGTACTATAACCATAACTGGAACACTTACCCTACATGCAAACGAAATAACTGACAGACTAACTTGAAGTCGCATTTTGATTAAAATAAAATATTGGAATGGAAATTAGTAATATGCTGCAATTATGAAAATTTCAGTTCTTCAGTTATTTCGTTCGCATGTCCTGGTATTTAGCGCTAGTGATTCGTTTCCCTTTCTTGATGAAGTCGATGCTACATGAAAACACGTGATCTGAACCCTAGCGTGGATACCAGATTACAGAGAAATAATAGTAACTCATCTGGGAGAAAATCCAGAAGTCATGACCGCTGAATAACTGCATCACCTTCTGGACGTCAATCGTATAACCGGTGAGATCTTTCCGATTTGATTACTTTAATCAGTATCAAGTTTCACAATCGTAAAACTAAAATATATTTTTATCAGGCACTAGGGCCAGGACATACAGCAAAACACCTGTGTTCCATCCCAGTAATGACCAAGGGGTGACATTAACATTCTTAGCACTGATCAGTTGATACGAGATGTTCCCACTCATTGTCTTCATTGTTGAATTAAAAACGCTGCATAGTAGGCCTGACAGCTTTAATACTTGTAATGCATCTCCGATCTACTGCAAAAATGATGAAATTAGTCGATTCTATCATTTTCCAGGATTCTTTCAATGAATGACTGTGTATGTGTAAACTAGACTATTTTCATTCCAAGATTTTTAGTGAATATACAAACGGATCCCATGGGCAGGTTTCTTTCAAGATTATTCTTGGTAAGATATTTTTTGAATTTGCCAACAAAATTCATTCTTAACTTCTAGAAATATTTTTTAATTGTGTTCGGCTATTTTTTTCATGGTATGTAATGGACCAACTTTTGGCGTATTTGTCAAGCTACTATAAGTAATACAAATTACATAGTTCAACACAAAAAATGTAAACAAAATTTCAACCCTAGTTTCTGAAAATCAAATCTAAAGTTGGGAGTTTGGCTAGTTTAATCTGGTAATTTTGATGTATTCTACTTTTATGTTCAGGTTAAAGTTTTGCTCACATAACATAACCTCGAAAATGTAATCCTTAATCTACGGATTCCACAATTTTAAGTCCTGATGCATAGTATACATATTTTTTAAGTGTGAAGAAGTTCTGAAACCGTATTTCAAAATACATATTGTTTTCCAAAAATAGCGGTACTTTTATCGCTGAAAATGATTTTGTCAATTATGTTCCAAACATCCCTATCAGTAAAAAAAATTCAGAGTAAACGCCATACGAAACCAATAAGCAACTGTAACAAAATCGAAATACCACTGTACTTAGCGATGAGCAGAAAACTTACATTGACTACTAGAGCCGCTAGACTAAAGTCAAGCAAACGCAGGTGCTTGGTTTACCTTTTTTATATGACGTTCAACTATCAGTATAGCATCGTCATCACTTGTAGGCATTCAATGGATATCAATATGTATGTGTGTGTGTTGGCTGTCCGTAGGAAATCGTTAATTTTAATTGAATTCATTAATTTCAACTCTCGTGGAAATTAATGGCTCAGTTCAGTATCGACCGTTTTAAAAGAGATGTTCAATATGCTACTATAATGAATGATGCATAGGTAGTTGGATATGCAACGAATGCATAATACATAATTACGCTGAAAGGATATTTCAACAGCGTGTCAAAATTATTTATCAATCTTATTTATCTTACTTGTTTTATATAATGCTTCACTTCTCCGATATGCAAGATTATTTAATAAAAGTTTTAAAATCTTTCCCATTTTTCACTCCCAACAGCACGCACAGAATTATTCAATTTCTGCGCTACAATTCAATTTAGTCCCCATTAGGGGTTCCCTTTTGAGCAATTAATATCTGTCAAATATTGCCACCTACTAGAAAATTGCCGAGTTTGCGCAGTGTAACCAAAACACGGATCGTTCGTTCACAAAAGTCTGGATATACGCAAACAAATATTGCTTACTCTGCTGGGATCCAGTTTCACCCGACACCATCCTTTGGTACGTTCGAACGGCATTGGCATCGGCATCGGGCTATTACTGCGTCGAGCTGTTGATAAATGTGCATGCTGTATTTGATGTTCAAGCACTTTCGCAAGATGAAGCTTTAAACAAAATTCGTATAGGGGATTCTGGGGTAATACGCACCAGTTAAGGAAGATGCGTCCAAATGCATATAAAAGGACAATAATTTATTGTTTTAATGCATGCATTCATTGCAAATACTTGCACTCTAAGCGATCTCGAACAAAACTTTGGCTTTAATATAGTATAGCTTTTGAAAATAACGTTTTTTGTGAAGACCAACATTACGGCTTCGTATGTTTATGCGGGGCAGTATGCACCCATGCTCGGGGTAAAATGCACTACAACAATGGGGCAGGATGCACTCAAATAAAGGGGCAAGACGCACCACAACATTGGGGCAAGATGCACTGTCGAGTTTATAGATAAAATGCATGTTTTCTAAGGTTTTAAGACGAATAATAGCTCAATTTCATTTGCAATTACTTACACAGTGCTCATAGATATGATTACAGCTTGTTTTCTATAGGTGCGTTTTGCCCCAACACATGGAGTGCATATTGCCCCGATCAAGAGTAAAAAATAAAATTGTTTAAAATATATAATTTATGTACATTACTGTTTATGTTATTATTTCTACGCTTAGTATTACCCTCAATTAACTGAATAAATACAACAGCTTAAGATATTTGGTCGGTTTTCACCATCAAATCGTTCGACAAACGATCGGAAAAATTACATCAGAAACCTGCGTTTTGATTTAATTCATTTTTCTCACTAATTACGTAACGCAGATAAGTAAAATTTTCCAGGTGCTCATTTATAAGGACGTTCTATTAGACTGGCAAGGTTTCAAAGCTCCGAAACCGATAATTCCTGAAAAATCAAGGGGGTGCGTTTTGCCTCGACAGTGCATATTACCCCAGATGCCCCTATTTATGTGAACATTGGCAGAAATACGCTTGGATCAGGCGAGTCCGATTCATGAGCCCAATGGGTTGTGAATAGAATAATTGAATCATTTGTTTAATATGCTAAACTAGTTTGTTTTATGGTGAAAACTTAATCTTTACTTATGTATAATATGTAAAATAGTAGAACGTGTAATGTAGATTTCGCGTTAAGGTTTCAAATTTATTGCTTGTTCTTATCTTTGAGAATTTTAAAACATTTTGACTGTATTTGCCTGAATTTGCTTCATCTCAAGAAAGGGCTTACGACTTTTCTTCTTGCGAAGCAATATGTCAGTTTTTGTGGTTGTGCCGAGTTGAGGCGATCCATCCATTTTCGGCGAACATTCCTCAAATCAACACTATGATAAACTAGTGGTTTTTATTTTTTTATTTTCTGGTCACCATTTTTTGACTCCCGATATCTTCTCCAACTACCAAGAAGATCCACATTGTATTGATACCATCTTTGGTGTTCTGGTCATCATTTTCAGCTCCAGTCGTATTTCCCATACTAAATATACCCATATCGCTTGGTTTTAGAGCATATAATTAGAAAAAAAATAGTCGCACAATATGATTTAGGAACGCCAACTTGAATTTTGACAAGCTGTCTAGGAATTTTCTGATTACCAAAGAAGTGTGTAACTAGTAATATTTTTTGCCTCTTTGAACATAGTATAACTACAATTTGAATTATTTTCATAAATATCCAATTCATAACCGTATCATCATCAACGCCTCAAAAGCATGGGATCTATTTTCATGTTGGCTTTCGATTTTTATTGCTTATCAAAAACTTCACTTTTAGAATCTATATAAATAAAAATGGAATGGTGTTTGTATGTCACGAAAAGGCTCGGGAACGGGCCAACGGATCTACACCATTCTTTCAGTGTTTCATTCATGCAGAGCTCCGACGTGTTCGTACGCAAAAATAATTAGGAAAATCTACCGGAAACGCACCGTAAACGAGAAAGTTTGAAATTCCCTTTCATGGGGCATTTTTATACAGAGCTACACGTTAGAAAAAAAACACAGTAGGCAGGCAGTACGACGTTTGCCGGGACAGCTAGTGATAAATAAAACATCAAATCTTAGAAAGTGAGTCGTGTAGGAAGTTTTGACGTTAAATTATGCTTACCGTTGAGTATGGTCTTAAAGTTAACAGGAAAAGAAGATGAAGTGAGGTGGCATTTACATTGTCGCAAAAGATAAATTGTTCGTGAAAGATATAACAATTAAATTTATGAACAAAACCACCTAGTCTACACACGATTGTATACTATAGGCCTTGACGGCGTTGCCGTGCTGCCGCCTGACGGGAGTCGTATGGCAGACGTGAGAAAAAACGAGACGAAACTGTCCATAAATTACGTAGACTCAAATTTGGCAATCTCAGACTCAGACTCAGACAATCTCGTAGGGTGGGTAATCAAAATTTGAACCAAATTGCGGTTTTCTGAAGCAGTGCAAATTTTAAGTGATTTTTGCTCCCACATGGAAATAATTTACTACGGCAAAATCGTATGTACATGAAAGCCACGGGTATAAGCTTTCTTGTAAATGGTAAAAAGTTTTTATTTGCACCGAATTTCATTGAAATATTCGATTTTTCATCAACAATGATTTTAATTTTAATTTGAACCATCGTAATCATAATTTGAACCAATTTTAATCTTAATTTGAACTACTGGCGGCAGCAGCTCAAGCAACTCACAAAACAGCCAATTCCATGCTAAACAATGAAAAATCACATGAATCTGCTAATTCTCATACCTATTTTTCATTAGGCAGTGGAATCTCAACTCAGAATGTTCGAAATTCTTTAGGAATTTGGAAACTAAATTTGGATTTTTTCATCCCCCAAGAGTAAACAAAGCAATCACTAGCGCAATCTACAGGCCAACACTAGAAGCTCACCCCCGTTTACTAGTTCAAATTTAGATTACAAATGGTTCAACTTAAGATAACATTCTCCAAGTAAGAATCACTTAAATTTGATAATTTTATGAAAAATAATGCGAAATATTATTCGGTTGGTCGATTCTACGATAAATAAGCTTTCATTTGACGTGTTCACATATTGCGTGTGAAACAATGCATGAGCTGTACGAGTGCACCGAAAATGTGCTTTCTCTTGGGGGAAATGGGTGAAATCACAGTGATTTTTCAATTGCCTGTTTTCCATGACAAAAACGCTTTTTTCAATGCTTTTAAAGTCCATGTTATCAGGTTATATTACGGAAAGCTGTTTAACATCTTTTTCGGGACAATATTTGCCTGAAAAGTACGTCGTTTTAATGAATTTTGAAATGGTTCAAATTAAGATTACAATTTGACTAGTTCAAAGTTTGATTTCTTACCCTACATACACAATTTTCGAAATTTGTAAGGACCGTAGACATTGGTCAGACACACCAATACAGTGTCAAATTAGGTTCTTGTTGAATTTGATGGCTGATTTCAGCATGAAAAAAAAAACTGTAAAATCAACGAATTCAATCTTAGTTCCTTAGTTTCTGACAGAAAGTTTGGAGCAATTTCTTGAAAACTTCATCAAAGGAAGAAATTTTGAAGTTTTGGCTATCTCTGATGAACTGCATTTAGGGGATATTTTGAAGTTTTTTTGTAATTCAATAAATTCAGGTGAGAAGTAGCTTGAAAGTAATTTCTTGGACAACGCTTAACAAATTTTCTATTGAAATTGTTTACGGCTTGTTGAAGTAGATTCTCATGTAATTTCCCTTGGATTTTGATGAGTAGCTTGTTTCGATGTATAAGTATTAGCTGAATAATTGAAACAGTTCACACCACATAAAACAATGATTAAATAGATGTAAAAATACGCAAAACTGTTATCGCTCAACAACACAATCGTGTTGGTTCGTCACGAAAAAGATATGGGTTTATCTCCAATTAGCCTAGTCTCCAATTAGCCTAGTGGTTAAGGCTATGGATCGTCAATCCAGAGACGGCGGGCTCGATTTCCGTTCCAGTCGGGAAAATTTCCTCGACACCTGGGCATAGTGTATCATTGTACCTACCTCACAATATACAAATTCATGCAATGGCAGGCAAAGAAAGCCCTTCAATTAATAACTGTGGAAGTGCTTTAAACACTAAGTTGAAGAGAGGCAGGCCATTTTCCAATGCGAACGTCGAGCCATAAAGAAGAAGAAGAAGAAGAAGAAGATATGGATATATCAAAACCATTTTTTGTACTGGCGCAGATTTAGTGACCTTGGCGCGGATTTTGCGTTTTTTTCTAAATTGACACTTCTGAAACAGCCCTGTAAGTTTTATTATTGCTGGTTGCTTTCCAAGATGGATTTTTGATGAACTTCGCCTATCACACTATTTTTGTGCTCGGGCACGGTTGCCGACATCAATATCGAGAATTCCACGTTTCACAAACTTTTTCCATGAGAAGAAACACACAAACCTGCATAGCTGGCCGCCCGGCTACGACTCTCGGTGAGAAAAAAAGAGAGAAGGTCGATTCGGAGAGTTGATGATGGATGAGAATCAAAACAAAACCGAAGAAGAGTCAGGCGAATCACTCACCACGTGCTAATGTTTGACATTTCTCGACGTCAAAATGCTGTCAGACAGGCCGATTGCACTTATCGTCACACTTTTCAACCATCACACTTTCAAACTGTGCAGTCCAATTTGGTGTGAACTGTGCAATAAACCATCAATAGGTGGTTGTTGTGAGTAAATGTCCAATAGGAACCAAATCGACGTGAGTGCCATAAGCGGTACAATCTACCGTTAAAAATGTGATCGTCGAAAAGCGAGTAGAGTGTGACGTATGTTTATCTGTGATAAAAAAAAGTGTAATAAAGATAGATACAATCTAAAATTAACTTTCTAAAGGTTTTAGTCTTTCTTAAAACCTTTAGAAAGTTAATTTTAGGAAAAAAAAAATGCTATCGAGTTTGGTACCATCGACAAACTGACGTGACAGTTTATACAACATTTCCAATTGACTTCTTTGGCGGTGTTGAGATAATTCCATATTCGGAATCTGCATACCAAACTGTGCCGAAATCCAAATTTTCTTGAATTTTGATGCCCGCAAACCTTAAAAATCAGTTTGAACTTTGTATGCGAGCGATTTGTCGAATCCCCCCTCGTTGCATTTTGTACTGGGCGGAGTTGTCAAGCAGTTGGCCAGCTGTAATATCTCTTTAAAATTGAATTGAGTACTAAAAATCTGAAAAAAATCATAGTACAGAAAAATGTGCTCTTTGGTATAACATTTAAAAAAAAAACAAATCAATACATTTTTCCTAATTTAAAACCCCAATTGTTGTCCCAAACATGTTCAAATTGCTTTGAAATGACGAAAACATCATTTAGATCACAATAAGGACTGTTCAATTTATAAAACGGACAACTTTGCAAGGCTATACAACGAAGAAACCTAGTTCAAATTCAACCACCCTTGCTTCGTTGTTCAGTACATCATCTTTCATTATAGTAATCATTTTTGAATCGAATAAAAATAGTTTTACTTTATAGAAAATCGGCCAGATGTTAAATGAGGTGAATTTTTCGATTGCTGAAAATTGAAAATATATATATAAAACTAGCTGTACCCGGCAAACTATGTCTTGCCTACTGCGTTTTTTGACGTTTCAAGTTTCTAGCCAAGACCAAGTCCCCGGTCAAAATGTATGAAAGTTAAATTTTCAAAAACTCTCAATTTTCCATGTTTTATGCCTCATAAAACTTCCTTGGGTGAAAACTAACAGATCAAAACTAAGACGACCAAAATCGGACCTTCCGTTCGCAAGTTATGCGCGGTCCCACGTATGCCACTGCATTTTTATATATATATATAAAATTACTGTTCACATATGGGTCATTCCACGCCAAGTGACCGACCGCTTGCAATCGACCATCACGGATTTTAACCAAATTTGGCTGAAACATTTGTTTAGATGGAAAAAGAAAAAATCCAAATTTTGGTGCCGATCGGATCACCCCTCGGCCCGTGGCAGCACCCCTCGTTTTGGCCGATATGAAAATTATCCTCTCTTTCTTTTATTTTTATCATTGAAACGATTGCACCTACACATTTTCAACCTTCGGCTTTTTTAAAGGAAATCGTTCAGGGAATCCAGAAAAAATATTATTTTTTTGGTACAGTGTTGCCAGATATCATATTTTTCAATTTTAAAACTAAAAATCGATTTTTCTCAAAATACGTATATTTTGATTTTAAAAATTTTGATTCCATCGTGTTTATCAGACGATTTTCTATCGAAAAAGCTTAACTCCCCAAAGTAATTTGCGTCGTTCCTGAGATATAGCGTTTTTAAGAAAAAATATTCATTTTTTTCATATAAAGTATCATATAAAATCAGGTGCAGTTTATGAATTCCGTAAAAAAAAACATTGTTCGATGTCATATAATCACGCTTTGTGCTGATTTGAACAATATCGATTATAAAAAGGATTAAAAAAATTGTGACAGTGTTGCCAGTTTACCTTTTTTACTATACCATGAAACCTAGCCTTCAAGTGTTTGACAATGTACAGGTTATTCTGAAAATGCGCACCATGTCTGTTGCAAGATGTGTGAACAGGATAAAAACAATACACATCTGCTGTTGACCTTTTCTTCACAGACAAACAGACGTAACACCTAGAAAATTTTTCGCGAAAATCCATCGCCTAGTTCACACTAGGTGAAACGTCTAACGCATAGAAAAATGATGTGCGCACTTCTGGTTGTGAAAGCTACAACTATAAAGGTTTAAAAAGATCGTTAAAACCGTGGTCGTTGGATTTTTTTCCAATGTTACGTCTGTTTGTCTGTGTTTTCTTGTTTATGGTCCTATCTGACAAAATGACCCGATGATTGACAGTTATTGTTAGTTTGATAGTTAGCAATAAAAAAAATTGGTTTATTGGAAAATATGAGGATAAATTGTTAAAATATAAAATGTATCTATTGTGAAATGCATTTCAATTGTCATTTTATTCATTTCAACGACGTTGTAGATGGAAGTGTTGCCACACATGTCATTTTTATTGTAAACATCTAATTTACACAAAAGCTTTCGTAAATAGATAACACCAAATAAAAATAAATGATTTCTGTTTTTATACATAACGAGCACATTTGGCAACACTGCATGAGTATGAGCATAGATGGCAACACAATTCATAATTGCTACTCCATGGTTAATCGCAGCGAACGGTTGTCGTTTTAGTTTGTGTGTTTGCTTATCAGCGACGACAACAGCCACTTCGATCACTCACCAGCATTCTTCACCATTCGCCATTCATTCATTCGCTTGCGATCAAAACTGCGACGAACGGCAACGAATATCCATGTCAAGCAACTTGCGCATTAGGCCTGTCCACCTTTTCAAAAATGTTCTCTGATTCTCCAGTCCACCCCCATATTTTGATTGGCATCCTAAAAGAAGTAACTGGTCAAAATTTCAGCCAAATCCATTGAAATTAAGAGGTGCATCAAATCAAATTTGTGTTTTTCGACTATTTTTGAACTTCAAAAAATCATAACTACACTAAAACTTGTCAAAACTTAATTCTTCCGGCAGAAATTGAAAGCTATACTTGTTTGCTACAACTTCTCCGAACAACGTGTGCCAATAAAATTGAAGGAAAGATGTGTAATTGTCACATTTGTGATCAGAAAAACCTTAAAAAGTTGATTTTTTGGTAGATTTCGTTCTGGAACACCCTAATATACGTAATAAGTTGGATTTTTCAAAACGGCATCATATTCTCCAATGTTTTTTGGTTATTTGCTTCTTTGACACCAATGCTGTGGGAGTTGAACAATAATTACCAAAATTCGTGAAAGCCAAATGTGGCCTAAAAACTAGCATTTCTGGTGCAATCACGCTTTGGCGCGCAAAAAGTGGCATCGCGTCAGCACTGATATGATAACCAACACCTGTCATCACGCTTGTTTGTTATCACCCGTGGTAGGAGGTAGCCAAGGCAAACTACAAAGAAGCAAAGCTACTACGTTCAGTACAATTTCGCGCCACAGCGTGGTTGCCTCCAAAAAGCTAGTTTTTAGGCCACATATGGCTTTCCCGAATTTTAATATTTTTTGCTCAACTCCTACAGCATTGGTGTCAAAGAAGCAAATAACCAAAAAACATTGGAGAATATGATGCCGTTTTAAAATATCAAACCTTTTACGTATATTAGGGTGTTCCAGAACAAAATCTATCAAAAAATCAACTTTTTAAGGTTTATATGATCACAAATGTGACAATTACACATCTTTCCTTCAATTTTATTGGCATACGTTGTTCGGAGAAGTTGTAGCAAACAAGTATAGCTTTCAATTTCTGCCGGAAGAATTAAGTTTTGACAAGTTTTAGTGTAGTTATGATTTTTTGAAGTTCAAAAATAGTCGAAAAACACAAAATTGATTTGATGCACCTCTTAATTTTAATGGATTTGGCTGAAATTTTGACCAGTTACTTCTTTTAGGATGCCAATCAAAATATGGGGGTGGACTTAAGAATCAGAGAATATTTTTGAAATCTGGACAGGCCTATTGCGCATGGCTTTCCACTGGTGATGGGGTTACGTGCTTGATCACGACAATCCGTTTGCTGCATCTTTCTCGATTCGATTCAGCAAAAAGGAGTGAATATGAATAGAGTGAGGCGAATATACCGATCCTTAATATGATACTATACATTGTCGATCTGGGAGTCATCTATAATTGATCGAACAATCGATTTGATTTATCGGAATTAACATTCGCGTACAACCGATCTCTTTTCCATGCAAAAAAAGCCTAAGAAAAGTAGGCTCTAGGGAGCAAACGCCACTAATCCATTTCACTCAGAAATTTTTGTTCATTCTTCGCCACGAAGAACAAACAAAAACTCATACCATATGCAATCACATCAATAGACAACACAATACCCAACACTGTTCTTCACTTCTCTGCCTGGGTCAATAAAAGACATGATCTATTATTCGGCAATCCAGTAAGAGTAAACGCAATACCCGCACCTATTGTTTGCGTTTCCGCTAAATACTAGCATACTTGGCAATACTGCCGTAAAAATCAATCAAGAGATATTTTTACAAGGATTTTTATAAGGAGTTGGACCTTCGAATATAAACTAAAAATACTGAAGTCTGAGCTACCAGTTGCGCGACGATGCGTAGTATCTAATATTATCTAATTCCAAAGGATATCATACTTTATATTTTATCATATTCCATATTATCAGGTTCAGCTTCTGAAATTAGCTGTGGGTCATTGAATGTAGTTATATCGAAATTACATTTTCAACACTGTTGCTTATAAATACACTCATCAAATGTTTTCCTGAATATATTTTATGTCGATGTTGCCAAATGTACTAAACCTAAATAAAAAAATACTTTTGGCTTGTTAATTAGATTTTATACTAATGTTCTAGTAAAATTAAGATTTCTACAATAAATATTACATATTTGGCAGCACTTCTGTTCAGATAATGTTAAAATATATGAAATTTGTTTGAAATTGATGATCTCAATCTCAGATACATTTTTTTAGTTCAACAAGTTATGCTAGTCCATTACGATAGACTCATAATTGATGAACTGGCAACACTGTAACATTTTTTTAATCCTTTTTATACTCGATATTGTTCAAATCAGCACAAAACGTGATTATATGGCATCGAACAATGTTTTTTTTACGGAATTTATAAACTGCACCTGATTTTATATGATACTTTATATGAAAAAAATGAATATTTTTTCTTAAAAACACTATATCTCAGGAACGACGCAAATTACTTTGGGGAGTTAAGCTTTTTCGATAGAAAAACGTCTGATAAACACGATGGAATCAAAATTTTTAAAATCAAAATATACGTATTTTGAGAAAAATCGATTTTTAGTTTTAAAATTGAAAAATATGATATCTGGCAACACTGTACCAAAAAAATGATATTTTTTCTGGATTCCCTGAACGATTTCCTTTAAAAAAGCCGAAGGTTGAAAATGTGTAGGTGCAATCGTTTCAATGATAAAAATAAAAGAAAGAGAGGATAATTTTCATATCGGCCAAAACGAGGGGTGCTGCCACGGGCCGAGGGGTGATCCGATCGGCACCAAAATTTGGATTTTTTCTTTTTCCATCTAAACAAATGTTTCAACCAAATTTGGTTCAAATCCGTGATGGTCGGTTGCAAGTTTTCACATTTTCTCGGTCACTTCATATGGAATGACCCATATGGTATATCGTTTTTAATATCAGAAAAGCATGTGCCATGCTGCAGCAGCATGAGTAATAAATATACTGGCGAAATTTTAACTCAATTGAAAAATTAGTTGTTGAGGTATTAAAGTCTCAAGTAAGACTCGATTTTTTGAATAAAATTTAATTGTAAAGAAACAGGGCATGAAAATATTAAATTAACAAATTTGTTTATGCATCCAGTTGAAAGTAGGAATAATGTGGTCATGAATGCAATTAAAAATATTTTTTTTCTGTATCATTCAGAAAACAATATTCTACTATTCTGAACAAATTTTTAGACGAATCCATTGTGCTATTGTAACACAGGACTTAAATAAATATGTTTTTAAGAATTACTATGAAAACAAGTCAACTCGCTATATCAAGCTGGAGGTTGTTTGGTGCATTATTACTGACCAACTAATGAGCTTTACCTTCAGTAGAATAGTATAAGATTCCAATACATTAAAAACTTCATAAAAATGTGCATGTTAAATATTTGGAAAGTTATGTCGAATTTTGAGAAATGGGCTTTTATTGATGTTTTACGAAAACCGCTCCAGTTACACAACAAAGAACATTTTGCTCAATGTTATACCCCGGAAAGACATGTGATACGAGTGTGATTCCTGTACAACGGTACGCAGTGTCAAGAAAATTCTAACTAGACTGACTTGAACTGAGTGAATTTTCATTATGGCACTCATTTCAAGCGCAATTGTACAGTGATTCTTGTATCACATGTGTGTCATAAGTTTTATATTTTTCTTACATTTGAGATTAGCTATAGAAAGTTATGCAAAAAACTGATAATGATTTTATTGAAAAATTAAAAAAAAATATCGCACAAGCAAGTTGTCCGTTTTATAAATTGAACAGTCCTTACCTTATTAGGGATGAGGGCTCATATCAAGAAGAAGGTCGTGTGTTATTTTATCATCATTAGTCAGTAAATTCTCTACTTTATTCAATTGCAGTTGATTCATAAACTGTGTAATTACTCTGCGTACATAGAACGTTACATGTATTTTTTGTTTTTATTGGAACAAAGCATGTTATCGATATCTTCCGGATAGCTAATAATGTATTCGTATGAATAATCTTTAAAATATTAGGTACAGTATATAAGTGATAGGAGCGCGATGATAACGGGTCAGAACTTGAAGCCAAATCAAAAGCAGAAATCTGATAAAAGCCATTAGTTTAACCCCTTCCTTTTTGGTTGCTTTACTGTGCTTATACCTAGCAACCCCTAGGATATGGGAGTCGCCATACTAGCAGGTACAATAGTAATATAGCACCCAAAGAGGGAGGTTTTCAGCACTTGTTTGCTTAAAAGCATCGTCAAAGTTTATCCTCTTGATGACGCTCAAGAGGGTTTCCTATTTTTAGTCCAATGATACATACGGTTTCTGTGTGCAAGTAGTTTAATATGCATAAGGCTTCAAAATGCCTCCAACCGACTATAAAGCAGGCAGTGTTGTAATTGTAAGAGAGTTCCACTTTGAAATTCTGAATGCGCCATCGTTGTCCAGCTCCGTTGCTTATTTTCGCTGCAATAAAAATGATGTTTTTGACTTGGCGATAATGGACGGGCACACAACATTCGATATCGTGAGAAGACGTGCTTTGGATGGACTTGACAAAGAGAAGAACACACGTTGAAAAGGGAGAAAAGATGATTATTATTTTTATTGACATTCCTTCTCGAAAGCCGTATACAAAGTTCATTAACAAAGTATTAGGTATCTCAACCGTGCTCTCCCGTAAGCTTCTCTCATCTCTCTCGGGATTACTTCACCGTACCACCATATGTGTATGTAGTACTTTGAATGTGCGAGGCGTAATGCAGCGCACGTTCTTTTACTTTATGCATTGATGAGCATAGGAAAGGAAATGGTAACATACATACAGCATATGCGGTGTAGAGTAAAGAACCGTCATCGCTAATGGCACGATTCTTTAGAGGGAATCAAATAATTTGAATAAATATTGGAAAATATTTAAAAATCAATTTGAAGTTCGTATGAGAGCGATTTGTTGATTAATCCCTCGTCGGATTTGGTACAGGGCGGAGCTGTCAAGCACTTGCCCTAATGCCCAGTTGTCGAAAGGTGATAAAACAATCCCTTTAAAATTAGGTAATTTTACATAGGATCAAAATAAAGTTCTGAAAATCTGAAGAAAAACACAGTGGCTTAGAAAAGGGTGCTCTTTCGTATAAAATTTTAAAATAAAATAAATCTTCAAAATTTACACACCGAATAGGCCTTTTCATGTGACAGGTGCATGTTATATGCATTTTGTTTACAAAGGTAGAACAACAGCTGCTAATACGACCCTGTCATCTCCATAGAAGAATTGTCAAAGCCCCGAAAAATCAGCTGATTTAAGACGTCAAATGGAAGGCCCATTCCTGGTGTAAACTAATTCTAATGTTTTCATTGGTTTTAATCGAACATATACCATTTTTTCAATCAGATATCTTACTCTTATTTTCAAACTCCAAGTTTGGGTAGCAAATGTACGATACACATGTAACAGCATACACAATTCTTATCAAATTACCCCAAACGTCAAACAGTTCTAGAACAGTTCTATACCACTTTTAGGGATTAGTTTAGTTGTGGAATGAATATCATTGAAATTATATTGCGCCTCGCTTTGCTAAATTATCGCAGCATGTTGGATCGTTGAAATTATTTGTTTCAATAATGTGGAGCGGACCCGGTGTGATGGTTAGATCACGTGACTATCACGCCGAGGGCCTGGGATCGAATCCACCTCCCGAAAAACTGACAGAATGTGAGTTCTTCCTTCGGAAGGGAAGTAAGAAACATGGCTCCCGAGATGAATTAGCACCGGTTTAAAAATCTCGTTAATACAGATAAAATAAAAAATAAATTGTTTAAATAATCTAATGTATGCTTAAATCGGTGGGAAAATTTGTTTGCTGGTGGTGCAAAATTAACAATAATTTGAAAAAAAAACAAGATTTTTTTTTCTTAATTTCAGAACCCAGTTTATTAATTTATTTATTATGCGTACATCAACAGGCAGAAACAGGCCGAAATAGGACGCAATCAATGAAGTACTAGATTGAAAGTAATGAGCTGGATTTTTGTATGGTGATTGGTGAGATGATCCTTCTCCATTTCTGCAATGAAATAGTGCAAACAGCGTGGGTATTACGATTTCTTGACTAATTTGATGTTGTTTGAACAAAAGTTCGAGTAACTGTGTTTTTGTATTATTTTTTCATGTGACTTCAACAACACAGTTACCCAAACTTTTGCTCAAATTATCAAATTCGTCAAGAAATTATATAACCCACGCTGTTTGCAGCATTTCATTGCAGAGATGGAGATTTGATCATCTCACCATATAAAAATCCGGCTCACTACTTTCAATCTAGTAATTCACTGATTGCGTCCTTTCGTTGCATTTGTACAAAGAACGTTATAAAGCTTTTGCGTGAAATTTTATGTATTAGTTTCCTATTTCATGATCATTTTAAAGGAACCATAAAATTGTGTATAAAATACGCAGCATCTATCTTTATACTGTCTACATAGCTAAGCATCGTATTTTTTTTCTTGTAATCTCAGAGACCATCACTAACTATCGCCACAGGCCTCTAATATCCTTGTGGTAGTGTTTGATAAACGAATTAATAATCCTCTCGCTCACACGCAAGTCCGCATCTCTGGACTGAAACCGACCGGAATGTACTCAACACGGTACGATTTGATCCGAACTGGGCAAATGTTCAGGTTTAAAAGTTTCTCTCCTCTTTGTCGTGCTCGTTCTATAAACACTACTAGTGAGAGCGAGCGAGCAGGACATTGAGCATGCAATAAAAATTATTTACATAAATTAAAAAATAAAACACTGATCAAATAATCATAAATTTTCACTCGTTTTTGCCTTCCCGTTTACAGCTGGCTGTTTCCTTTGAATGTTTAAAAGCTAGCTCGCAGACCCAGACACAGATGCCCGGGTCTGCGATGGACGTCCACTTTTGGAGTAGGAAAAATATGAGTGTCATAAAATGGAAAAATGGCTCTTCCTTCTCTGTTGCTCGCATACGGCGTTTTTGGGACATTCAATAGAATGGCTCGATACTGAAGTTCCGTGTCTGAAATCTGGTCAAAATACAATAAGCTGTAGCAATAATTGACAAAATGAAAATGTAAACATTAGCTAAGGTTAGCCTTTTTGTAGCACATTTTCCTTAGTTTTGTACTGGGTGTTCTAGATACTACACACGAGATACAAAACAAAACTTCAACTTCAACGATCTTCAAGAAAATTGCAGTCTGTCAACAACAATCAAGACAGCTTTCATACATATCGTTGGTTTTCGTTTGGCGTGTAACTTTCGCTTTTCCAGACAAACCTTGAATAAAGGCTGAAGTTGATGTGAATGTTTCACTAAAATTCATTTTTAATTTTTGTCGAGCACTTCGAAAGAAGCGCAAAAACTGCATTTAAAATTGTTGTGTTTCTCTTATGTTTCTATGTGAATAAAACTGAATTGAGCTTGCATTTGCTTGCGAAAAAATATTAATTCCAGTTACGCTCTTTTTTCACTTTAATCCGTTGCAACGCGTTGTTTTGAATTTGGGCTCGCTTTGACATCTCATGACAGCGGAATCTCGGCTTGCCATGACACACACATGTTTTGTGTCAGTTTCTCCCTCCCACATATACACATATAAGAACTACCTTGGCCACGTCCTTGCGACAGCTAAGAGATGAATGAAAATATTTTTAAATTTTTAGAGTGATGGGACATCATAGACAAAAATGAGTTTACACATCAACTAGAACTGATTATACTCCTTATTCTAAGTTAACTGTTCTATGCTATGTTATTTCAAAATGTAACACAACTTCAAAGAACATTTTGACCAAAATTAAAAGCATTGACTTCACTGTAAAACGCACACGTATAAGGATAGAGCCAGCACCATTGAAAAGAAGAAAAGAGACATCCGATGAGCGGAATTGTACGAACGTAGGTACCTAAGGGGTGGAAGTTTTAAATTGCATATCATTAAAGAACAATATTTTATGTTCTTTTCGTTTTTTTTTCCTAGCAAAAGAGGAATTTAATGGAAAATCGATAGCTGTCCACCATGTTTGATTTTGCGTCGTAGCGAGAGAAAATTTCCAGATTTCGCTTGAAATGCAACGCAGAAGAAAAGGAATTCTATAGTCAAGGTAAAAATATTATTGTTTTTGAATTGTGGCACCTACTCACCGTCTGTCACGTTGTTTCTCTCGTTGCTCTTGATGTGATGCACAGTAATTCTTGAAATCACATTAACACACACCACACCACTGCAAACAATCAGTCTATTATACAAGATTACTTTGTAAGCAAAAACGATCGAAATTTGTTTTCGATTCCTCAATCTCATTCCACTTATATCAGCACAGGTTTATTATCAAATGGTATGTTCACTGTTGTAACATATTTTGTGCGATGCTCCATAAGTCGTGTGTTCCGTAACTTTTCTTGAAAAGAATTTATACGCGAACGTGATGTGAGACTTTTTTCTCGTCACGCTGGTTTGTTCCTAAAGCCTGCTACATAGGTATAATAAAACTAGCCCAGCAAGAGAGAAGGGAAACGTAACACCATAATTAATGAAGATTTATTTGATTGATTTTTTTCACTCATCTAACAGTCATCTGTCTCGCATACTGCCAGTGCCAGGCAGGCGGCTTCGAAGACAGCTTCTTCACACCAGTTCAGGACGAGGCGCGACGACCACTGCCGCCACCACAAGAGCCACTATGCACTCACACATCCACAATACTCTTTTACGATATTATTCGATGGTCGACACCAGAAACGCACCTTGAAGGCAAATTCACTGATGGCAGACGTCTGGAATGAGAAGTAGGTACTTCCTCTTTTCACTTGAGGGGGCAAGTTCTACTATTTGCCTTCTGTTCAGCTCGAGGAAATACCTTATCTAACAAGTTCTTCACTATCGAAGCTACTTAAAGTACACATATGTACGGTGTCATGATTCACTGATAATAATTACACTATTATTTTTAATGATATCATGAATTAAGTCGGAACGTTTACTCCCGTAGTACACTAGTGATCCGTTCAGAACGAACTCTTGCTCATGAATGACGACTGATGAAAAAGGCAGAACCGAAATCGAATGCATACGGTTTCTCAATACATGTTGAGTAACACAGCCAGCACTCTTAAAATGAGAGCGAAAAGAGAGCGAGAGAAATAGCCAGTAATGTTTACTAATAAACAACATACCAGTTGGGTGGCTTGCCATCGGAAAGTGGGTGGGTGGGTTGTTGGGCTGGTAGCGAGTGTTGGTAAATGTAAACAAAACTTACACATTTGCAAGCTGGATGAATGTGCTTAGTAAAACAGGTATAGTGTTAAATACGTCCAAGTGTGTGAGTGCTATTCATAATTGCAGTTGTGATATTGCGCCTTGCAAGAATAACTTTAGTTTCCAACATTTAATTTTCTGTCAGTCAATTGTGCGCCAGGGTAAATCTCAATAAGGCAATCCATGACGACATATCGCGATGGGGGTGACAGCTGAAATTGTAAACACAGTGTACGTGCAGCTTACCAAATTTTCGTCGAGTGTTCTCGGTGCTTAACAAATTCCTTTGTGTTCAACTGTCACCCCGATCGTCGAATGTCAAAAATACATGGTAAACAAAGAAAATCAGCTGATCGCATTTGTCTCATGGATTGCCTTATTCCTTAAATATTCATGATTTTCGTTCGTTAAAACTCTCTCTCTCTCTCTCTCTCTCTCTCTCTCTCTCTCTCTCTCTCTCTCTCTGCGCGTACGAGCGATTTAAAAAAAAAAAAAAAAGGCCGGCATGACTCTTTACTAAAAATGTGCAGGCCGAACACTTTTTTGAGCGTAGCCGTTTTGCGTGAATACGTCGCAATATGGTGATGCTTTGTTTGTTACGGGCATAACTATCTGTGCAAATAAAAAACAACAACTAATTTATCGGTTTTCGACGAGATTGCATTGCATACTACCACACAGAAGCGAATTCCCCTCCTCTTAGGCTCAAGTGCTTTCTCGGCGGTTTTTGTTACCCACAAGATAGCGTCTACGATGGACCTCCTCTTCCGGAAGCCGTACTGGTTGCTCGAAAGACCATTTTCGCCCTCGGTGAACCTCAACATTCTATTGAGGATGATCTTTTCGACCACCTTCCCCGCCGTGTCAATGAAGCATATTGGTCTATATGCCGACGGGTCTCCGGGTGTTTTCCCCGCCTTTGGCAATAGTACCAGGCTATGTCTCTTCCAAGCTTCTGGGAAAACTCCTTCGTCCAGGCATTTCTGCATAGCAGACTTGAACATCTCGGGAGCCTCTGCAATAGCTACTTTTAAGGCCAGGTTCGGAACTCCGTCCGGACCTGGGGCCTTACCTACCCAGCCAACACACGATCGTATATGATGTTGAATAGGATCTGTAAATTTCCGCACTACAGTTTCGGCCGATTGCCGCAAAAATTGCCTCCAGCCTGTTTTGGATGACACGTGCTTGCCGCCCGGTTGCTGCGATGCGAAAGAGGACGATCGTCGGCGGCGCGGTTTCTCCTGTCCGACCGACTCGGACTCCAGACTTCATATGCGTCTGGAATATTATTTCGTCAACCTATTGATTTACTAAAACACAGATACCAATAACAGAGTGTCTACTATCTGGAAAAACCTGGAATTATCAAGAAATTTTACTCGACCTGGAAAAATCCTGGAATTCTCAGAGAATTCTGAAGACAATCAGGGAATATCTGTGTTTATCATTTTAAAACAAATTTTCAGTTAGAAATGCCTTAAAGCGAATAAACATTTCGGCTGCGCCGCTACTACCTACCCACTCCTTAAATATTATTTATCAGATATTCATTACCCTTGACGTTGATGTTTAAACTAACTTGTACTTTTTCCACAGCAAACTCCTATTTTATGTTTGACCTATTTCGGAAAACTGAGTCGACATGCTTTTATTGTTAGGATTTTGAATTCTCAAATCTTTCAACCTATTGCAGCGTAAAATATTGCAAAATTTATTGAAGTTTGCCTAACAAATTCGCAATCGCTAGTACTGCCGTTACTCGCATAACAGTCCCATCTTTGCAGGGTTTCCTCTTCATATGTGACTGTTTTGCGAGTGGGGCAGTGTAGATGTTGGAAAATATCTGAAGGAACTTAAAGATACATTTTGAGCGTAGTTCTTGAAACTCCCGCAGAATATTATTGATCAGTTGGAACTCCTGGTGGATTCAATGTTAGTATTTCTAGCGAAATTAACTAGATGGCTTCTGGAAGAATTTTTAATCATTTTTCTGACCATTTCTGAAACGTTTTTAGAACAATTCATAAATATTTCTAAACAATGTTTGAAAGAATGTTCATCTCTTTCTTTCCCATAGTTGCTTCTGAGCTCAACATATTTTAACGAACTTGAGAGAAACTATTTTCGATGGACGTAATGCAATAGTTTTGGAACATGGTTGCCAACTTATTAGTTGCCAATTTCTTGTATCAAAATCGAAACTATTGACAATCAAAACTATTAAATTACATTTTAAAAATAGTCCATCTGTAACAATATTTGTTCATATACTTTTGATAAAAATGATCTTTTGACGTAAAATAATCGTTCAAATTTGTTGTAGAGAAAAGATTTAAAAAAATACTGATGAAATTCAGAATCCCTCTAGTTGAATTTATGTGGACATTAAAAAAAAATCAAGTTTAACTGGCAGTATTGTTTGAAGTCAATTCTTTTGAAACTCTGTTAGGATTTTCTGACTGAAATCCTATAAACATATATAACATTGTTGCTAGCTATTTCTACAAAAGGAGGAATCGCTTCAAAGAAGAATCTAGCGAAATTCCTGAAAAATACATACTTGAGCGAAGCTTTTGCGAAAGCAACGAAGGTCTTCGTGCGCAATAACTGAAGCTCTGCGTGAAGGATTTCTTAGAGGATTTGTTTAAAAGCGTTAGCTGCAATTTTTTAAATTTCCGACAATATTATAGAAAGTTTGCTCAGGAACTACTCGGAAGATTTTCTGCTGGAACAGCGATGATTAACGTTTATAAAAATATAGTGTTATTTCTTGTTGTTTTCCTTGCTAAATTCCTTCAGAAATTCATAAACAAAATTTTCATTAAATTATTCAGAAAATTCTCCTAAAGTATCGCTAGGATTGTATTAGGAATCCGTCCTAAATGCTGGTGGAATGTTCTCCTTAAATGTCATTATAGCTGGAACTGGAAATTTACCAAAAAGTTGCGTTTCCATGAATTTCTAGAAATCTGAAAACATGTTTAGTTTACATGCTGAGGGTGACGGGTTCGATTCCCGGTCGGTCCAGTATCTTTTCGTAAAGGAAATTTCCTTGACTTCCTTGGGCATAGAGTATCTTCGTGCCTGCCACACGATATACACATGCAAAATGGTCATTGGCAGAGGAAGCTCTCAGCTAAAAACTGTGGAAGTGCTCATAGAACAGCTGAGAAGCAGGCTTTGTCCCAGTGAGGACGTTACGCCAAAAAAAAAAGAGAGAGATGTGTTTGTTTAGTCGATTTGTTAAAGTTTCTTGAACCTGGAATTATTTTCAAAAACCTGGAAAAATCCTGGAAATATCAGGGAATTTCATTTTCATAATTGAGTAGACACCCTGCTTAGAAACCACAACATGAAACATCTGGTGGCCCAGTTGAGTATTTTTCGTTTAACAGAAATTTTCCTCCACCTGCAGCGCGAATCGAGTCGTCTGGGGCACTCACAATACGCCAAAATTACTAATGTCGCGACCTGCACGACGGTTTTTCAATTTTTTTGTTTTTATGCATGAATTTCAACATTATATATAATAGGATATAGGACACGTTCAACTTGTGAAAGAAGCGTTCAATGCTGTTCAAACAACTCCGGGATTTTCGAATCTATAAAAATTGTACAGTAACTTCTATATTTTTCATAGTTTCTCAATCCGAGATACTTATTATTTCGGTGACTCTCCAAGCACATCCGAGGCTATCAGTACACCACAAAGGCGGACGCATAAACACGTCCGCTGGGTTTCTTTCTAAGGAGTCGCAACAAGCACTTTTTGCTGTCGTTGTCGCAAGTCGTACGAACATGAATACACGTGAGCATCACGTGTTGCTTCTCGTTAAAATCAAGAAATGAATTACCTTACAATATCGACGGTAGTCTGAAATTGCGCACACAAGCCCATGTATGCGGATTTATGAACATTAAGCTGCCACTTCTCGAGCTTTGATCTGTATCTTCTGACGGTAATCCACACGCATAAGATGCTCTTCAATACGAGCACTCAATCAAAAGCACAACCACGTGCATAACCCGGTTGCTGCGATGCGAAAGAGGACGAGCGTCGGCGGCGCGGTCTCTCCTCTCGACCGCTGACGACCGACGACGTCGCGAAGTCGCGATGTCTGATTGGCTTTCAAGGGCAAAACAAAACATACTGTTACCCATCTTTGTTTCGGTAGCGCAACTACCGAACTGATGATGTTTACCTTTTTTTACATACCTATCAACATAATCTGTTGGGGAAATTATTTTATTTTTCCTACTTACAACCCACATCCGACAATTTTTTTAAGTGGGAATGGTAGAACTTTCGATTCCCTCGGTCGCACGTACATTAGTTTTGCATTTTGTTCCACCATTTCCGTGAAAAATGAGATCCGGCTTGTGCAAGTGAGGAGTTGAGGTTAGAATTGTAGGATATTCTAGGTTAGATTTGCTGTCCACTTCGCCTGAACGATTTTCAGACCCAGAAATATCGTACTTCTAATTAGTTTTCGCTGCCGTAAAAAATACTGTTATGCTCAGAATAAACAGTTATACCTTCGGATCACACTTATTTACTCATAAATCTTAATCTGACTGTAAAAATAATGAATTTCTTTCCAATGTTTTGAAACCCCGAACGAATTTGACATTGCTTTCGGGAAGCATCATCACGACGACGACAACACTCCCAAGCGGTGGAATCGTCGTTTTGGGCGCGAATGGAGCGCGAATATTGTTGTCGCGGTTGGGTCACCGACGAACCGACGTGACAGTGGTGATTCAAAAGTGTCCCCCCCCAAATTTAACGGTCGACCACCGAAGCGAGCGATCGCTTCTGTCAAATCTGTAGAAGGGAACAGTGTTTAGCCTATGTAGTCTTCTCTTGACAAACACTAATGTGAAATAGCAGTAAGCACACCTCGACCAAACTATCCATTTTTGTTTACCTACTTTAAGTAATATTACGAAATCAGTCGTATCCTAAGAATGTAATCTTTAACCATCTGTTTAATAAACGTTCGTTGCATTAGTTATTTCGCGGTTGTAATTATTTTCTTCGTCGGTGGCCAACAGGTTATGGGCCCAGCTACGCGGTGCGCGAGAAGAAAGTTAATTACGGATCGGAAAGAAAGCGGAAAAGTTTGTATTTTATCGTCCGTGTTCTGAGTTATTTGCGAAGAATAGCAGAATGGCGGAATCGAAAGTAGTTTTTGAACGGCTGAATAGCTTCAACTGGTCCAGTTGGAAGTTTAGGATGGAGTTACTTCTGATCAAGGAACAGCTGTATGACGTTGTTTGTAATACGAAGCCGGAGACCCCACCAGCAGATTGGGACAAAAAGGATGGAGCAGCCAGAGCAACAATTGGTCTTGCGTTGGATAACGACCAGCTCTGCCATGTTATGGCCGCTCGAACAGCGAAAGATATGTGGGACGCATTACGAAGCTATCACGAGAGAGATTCGTTGACCAACAAAATTCATGTGATGAGGAAACTGTTCACAATGCAGCTAGCGGAAAACGGGAATATGGCGGATCATTTGGTAAAGGTTTCGGAGCTTGTACAACGATTGGTTGCCATGGGAGAGGACATTAAAGAGCACTGGATCATCGCGATTTTGTTATCAAGTCTACCTAGGAGCTATGATGGGCTGATCACTGCGTTGGAGACCCGTTCTGAAGAGCAACTGAAACAGGAGTACGTTAAGGGAAGGCTCTTAGATGAATGGAAACGACGTTGTGATTTTGCTGATTCAGATACGGAAAAAGCATTAGCGGCTTCGGCAAGAGGTGGAGTGCGGAGGAAGAAGATATGCTACTGCTGTAAAAATGAAGGACATTTCTGGCGTGACTGCCCGAAGCTTGAAGTGAAGGATCAATTGGACGAATGTGAAGCGCAGCCAGGACATAGTGCAAGAGTATCAAAGGCACAGGCGACGAACTATGAAGGAGGAGCGGTTTGTTTTTTGGTTTCAGGAGGAGAATGTGATAGTGTTAGTGCTAGGAAGATGCGCAAAAATATGTGGTGTTTGGATTCAGGATGTGTAAGTCACCTAACTGGAGATGCTAATTTGTTAGAAGATCTGGTTGTGTGTAATGAAGCAGTTTACCTGGCGGACGGACGTAAAGTGTTTGCTAGAGGTAGAGGAACCGGGAAAATTGAAGCTGATGGAATGACTATCGCAGTTAAGAATGTGTTGTTTGTTCCGGGAATTGCTGGAAATTTCTTATCGGTACCAAAGATTGTTGGTCTCGGATACAATGTACATTTTAATTCTGCAGGAGGCGGAATTTTGAAGCATAACAAACTGATTAAGAACTTTTCGAAGAAGGATGGACTATATTTTGCTTAACATTAGTTCAATAGTGATTAAGACTCAGTAACGGGCTACACACTGAGGAGGAGTGTAGAAGGGAACAGTGTTTAGCCTATGTAGTCTTCTCTTGACAAACACTAATGTGAAATAGCAGTAAGCACACCTCGACCAAACTATCCATTTTTGTTTACCTACTTTAAGTAATATTACGAAATCAGTCGTATCCTAAGAATGTAATCTTTAACCATCTGTTTAATAAACGTTCGTTGCATTAGTTATTTCGCGGTTGTAATTATTTTCTTCGTCGGTGGCCAACAAAATCAGCGCAGACGCGAACCGTTTCCTATATGAACACACGGGGGTTCGGTGTCGAGCTACCAAATCATCGCGAGCCGTTATAGAGGTGGCGATAGTGTTCGGCTATTTTTCATCATGGCGTCGCGGACAACAAATTTGAATTTATTTGTTCTAGCTGTCACGTCGGTTCGTCGGTGGTTGGGTCGCGGTGTTCGATGGTGCGCGAATGCTGACGATTCGCATCTCTGCGCATAGGGCGTTAAGGACAGACTTGTTAGAATCCCAATATGGCCGCCACAATGGCCGACTTTGGCACCTACTCACGATTTCGAGGGCACAAATCTCTTCGTAAACAAAACCAGCGCATCTGAGCTTCTCATTTTAAGCTAATTACAAGTGAGCAAGAACAGAATAATAAAATGCACTGTTGTTTGAAGCTTGCGTCTTGAGATTTGTGCGTCTGAAGTTCTGATGCACTGTTGAAGCGGGATTTCAAGACGTTTGTCCTTAAACTGGTATGCCACAGGATCATAGGATGCTAAAGTGGAGGCGATAGTGTCTATACTGCCCATAATCGCATAGTTTACGTAAGCGCCACTGTAGTTTTTAACACACTTTTGAAATTTTAACAATGAATAATGGAAAGTTTAAGGCTTTTTCACGTTAAGATCTAGCTAGTGATTGGATCTTGTGCTCTATTTAATAAGACTGGTCACAATTAAAGATACTATAAGCAAAGATACGAAGTGTGATGATTGTTGTTGTCGATGATGATCATCCAATCATGACGATGATGCCGACGAGCAATGCTTTAAAGCACGTTTGACAGGTCTACTGCTCGATTGGAATGACATTGACAGAAAATTTGGAATTCCAATTGGAACATTTCGTATCTTTGCATATGGACTTATCCACCGATGAACCAAATTCATCGCGGTCCGAGAATTTTGACACTAGAGCGGGGTCTGTTCCAATCAGAATCGTCCAATTCTGATTGGAACGGCCCCGCTCTAGTGTCAAAATTCTCGGACCGCGATGAATTTGGTTCATCGGTGGATAAGTCCATAGTGTCTTTAGTCACAATGATGCACGTGATGATATTGCTGACTGCACCCCAAATTGGACTGACACAATAGTGTGCACACACCTTCAAAGTGTGATTGCAGCGCAGGGCTACATCGGATCGAGTTGAGGTCTTCGGTGCACTTATTTCTTGTAAATGGAGGAATAAGTGCACCGAAGACGTCGAGACGATCCGAGGCAAATGTGCACTTTTATCACATTTTTTATGCGTTTCAAAAAAAGTTTGATATTGATATTCACTTGTGAATGCTGACATAGTCAATGGTGATTACGTCAACTATGCGATCATGGGCAGTATAGCGGACGCTACTGCGCTACTAAACGCACTCCTCTCTAGTGGCTGTCATCATCGATGATGGATGTAATGATGTCAACTCAGCAAAATCAAAGGAAAATGGGTGTTTGTCGTCGACCTGCTTATTTTGTGGTTTAAAAACGTAATTTTAGTGTAAATAGTGTTACTTTAATGCTTGAAAATATGAAAAACAGTGCTTTGTTATCCTGAATTTATGTTGGCGTTAAGAATAGACTGTTTGGTTGTGATGTAAAATCGATAAAATTGGATGTCGTGATCGTGCTACTAAAAACAAAAAGAGAAATCAAATGCCATCAGGATGTACTTCTCGATAGGATGGCCCCGAGTAATCAATTGCTCATATAAAAACATACGCAAAATATCATGCGATCGCGTGAAAATTCTGTTTACGATTCTCACCGACGATACCTTAGCGATTTGGTACACGAAGGTAAGTGCAGCTTGGGTGAAATGCACAGCGCCAGCGCTACGCTGCAAATGTAAACAATCATTAGGGTGCATCATAATTACATCGATTCAAGCTCATGATCTTCCTTTTTTGTTCTTCAAGCCCTGTGTTCCAATAGCAGCAAAGGTTCGAAGTCTCCAGTGCTTGGAAAAGCATGGCCAGAACACAGCAGTCGAGTGGAAACCTGACTCCAGCATGCTTCTGGTGGTTACGACGACTGGAACCTTGTTCATGTACACTTTGATAGTGAGCGATGCTCCAAAGGGAGTCTACAACCAGAATGATTCACCGTTTTCTAACCTTCGGAGGGACAGTGCTGAGCTGTTCCTAAAAGAGACCATTCCGTCTTTAAGACTTTCCCTGGTAAGATAAAACATTCAGTTTTACTTGGTAAATGTTTCTATTAATCATATCTTTTACTTTTTTTAGACGCATCAGTTGTCGCTTTATGTGCCCATCTCTTGTATTTCTTGTATCAACGTTTCACAGATAATGGTAGCAACCAAAAACGGTCGCGTGATTCGTCTGAATTGGAACGGCATAGAGGAGCGTGATTATGCTCTTGATTTAAAACGTATTCCGTTCAGTATCAATCAGCAAGTGAGCTACGGTAAGGCAAAACATAGTTCTTTTTCCGTTGGATGAAAGTAAAATGTACATTTCGGTTTTCAGCCGTTCCCATACTGGAGAATAATACCTACATAGAGTCTATTGATTACTCACCGCTGTTGTGTGGGTTTGCAATCACGTTGAACGATGGACGAGCTGCTTTTTTGACTGCAGGAAATACGAAGTTTGATCCAAACGTGAGTACCTATAGTTGAATTATAACATGAAGTAGGTGGTTGTTGATTTGTTGCGCAACTCAATCAATGTACATGCATTTTATACTTCAACGTTTCTTTTTATACGGCAAGATGAGCCATGGTTGCGTTTTTACATGGTGAACATAGTAATTCAACTTTAAAATGGGGTAGAAGCTTCAGTTTGGTCAGCCCGGAGATTTGGCCATAGTGCGGTATTCAGCCTGTTACGATCTAAATCTGCATAATTTTTTTTACTAGTTGATTCTAATATAATATGATGATTACAGCTGATACAGCTGATTACAGAAAAAAAAATTTTCTTAAAAAATCAGCTCCCATATAGGGTGCGGGCACCGGTTTTGGCCAGTCTAAGGGAAATCATTTTTATAAAAATAACCAATAACCCAATGAAAACTACCAATGTGTCAAATGAAAGGTTTCGATCTATACTTTATTAGAAAAATGCAGAAATCAAGCTAATACTTGATTTTTGTATTAAAAGTGGCGGTGGCCAAAATAGAAGCATTGCCGCAGTTTTGGCCATATTTTCAGCTTTGGTTTCTATTTTGGCCAATCACGGGTATTTCTTATGGGAGTGGCCAAATTAGAAACACCCTGGCCAAAATAAATATATGGGAGCAGATTTTTTAAGGAAAATTATTGTTTTCTTCCAGTTTTTAATCAAAATGTATGGTTTTCGCAGCTGTAATCATCATATTATATTAGAATCTACAAGTAAAAAATAAATTTATGCCAATTTAGACCGTAACAGGCTGAATACCGCACTATGGCCAAAACTCCGGGCTGGCCAAAACTGAAGCTTCTACCCTATCTATTTTCGCCAAGGTGCTTCTAATTTGGCCACTCCCATAAGAAATACACGTGATTGGCCAAAATAGAAATCAAAGCTGAGAATATGGCCAAAACTGCGGCAATGCATCTATTTTGGCCAGTGCCACTTTTATACGAAAATTAGCTTGATTTCTGCATTTTTCTAATAAAGTATAGATCGAAACCTTTCATTTAATACATTGGTAGGTTTCATTGGATTTTTGGTTATTTTTATAAAAATGATTTCCCTTAGACTGGCCAAAACCGATGCCCGCACCCTACTTCTTAAAGAAATAAAGATTCAATTTCAAACGAATTGATGTACGGATTAAGAGACTTTGTTTTCTACTGAATTAGTTCTTCGTCTCATTAGTTTATGTATTAGTTTCACCAATAATTTAATCTTTCTACGTAGATACAGTACTGGTCAAAATTATAGGCAATGCTCATGATACTATGTTTAGGTTGATAAATCTCCCTTTGAGATAGCTTTATTCAAATGCAATTATTTTAATATTATTGTCTATTGACTACATATTAACTATACAACGTTTTTTACTCCAAACGATTATCAACATAGAAAAACTAATTAAAATCTTGAAATTGGTCAAAAACTGTCTGGCCAAAATTATAGGCACTATGTTGACCTACTAATGAAGGTATGATATCCTATCTCAGAAACTTTTTATCATCGAGGTTATAATACTTTCACGAGCCTTAAATATTCTTTTAGCACGGTTTGGAATCGGGATTGGGATTGGCGTTTGGTGGATTTTGAACAAATATCCATGAAAACTACAACGAATACCTGTCGATTTTTAGTGTGATAGTTTTACAACTGCTGATCAATATACTTCAAGTGTTCTCAATACGATTGTTGTCTAGGCTAGTTGACGATCATGCTAGGACAGAAATTCCATGGCTTTGAAACTAATCAATTGATATTTCACATTGTCATAAGAATCATTTTCTTCATGGAAATGCCAGTTATCATCATTATAACTGAAGTTCTCATCAAAGTGTTTATCCTAGACAACAGATATAGTTTTGATATATTGTTTGGCATTCAGCATACCCCCAGATGATATCAGGGGATCAATATCTTAAAAAAAATCATCCCCACAGACTGTTACTACCCCAGCCCCTTGCAGTCGTGTTTGGATGCTGAATAGCATATTGCGTTATTCTACTCTCCACCTTACAGACACCCCATATTCCAGTAAATTTCTTCAAAAAGGATAAAATCACTAAATACAGCATGGTACCGTTGTATTTGGCTCCAATGGGCATGTTTTTGGCACCCTTCGAGGCGTTCTTAATTTACTTGTTGTCTTAGACTGAAAACCGCTTTTTTGAGTAGCTGTATAACTAATAACGGAAAGTGGGACTGGATACTAACAGTGTGTGAGACTGGATTTCTTCAATAGAAACTGGACTGCCGGTTTCATAGAAAGATAGATTGAATTCCATTAGGTATTTCAGAAACATTTCCAATGTCCACGAGAAATATCTCAATAAGAACTTTAGTCGTAATGATGGTTACAGGTATTTTGAACAAGCCAACGCTTCATTTCACAATTCAAAATTAATCAATTTCAATGCCATACAACAAAACTTACCCATTACAATACCTGGGAGTTCATATTCTGGATGGTTTGCCCACTAACCTACACTTAAAACCTTTTGGAAACGTATGTAGGACATTTATTATTAACTGCAAATTTATAAACTAGAAATCACAAGTATCTCGAGATAGCTATCATTGACATTTGATAAAATACACCCAAAATCAAACTTACAAACCAATGATCTCGATTCTAAACAATACTAACACCTCTGCTAAACAGAATATTTAAGGATCCTGGTGATGTTATTACTAATGTCTGAGATAGAACATAAAACTTTCTTAGGAATGTCGATAAAGTGCCTATAATTTTGGCCAGACAATTTTCGACCAAATTCAAGATTTGAATTCTTTCTTCTTCGTTACGTTTTGCTTGATGTTTGAAACAATGCAATTTTATTTCGTGATCAATAAACACTTATATTCGAATAATGGCATTTGAGTTAAGCTAACCCGAAGAAAGGTATATCGAACTATGCATCGTATCATCATCACTGCCTATAATTTTGACCAGTACTGTATGTAAAATCCTACAGCTTGACCAAAAAACTCTTTAAAAATGCTGCTAGAAAGAAAAGCTTTTTTCATAAATAAGGAATGATCTTAGAAGGAGTTAGCAGCTGAACACCAGTGCAACTATAAGCTTAATAATACTAAATCTATCTGTAATTTTTTAACGGTCAAATGGCCTTCCTGTTTAAAAAAAAGATCAGAAAAGATTCTAGGGAATGTTCTATTCTGAAGGATTAGATTATTCTAGTGATTTCGTTTCTGGAAAACGGCATTCGAGGGTTTGGCTTTCTGGGAAATTACCTACAACCATAGATTTTAATACGTTTTTCTCGGTGTTTGCAGCAAGTACAAGGCATTTGGTGTCAAAATGTGGATGACGCAACTTGTGCCGTCATTAATCACAAATACCGGCTGATTGCATTCGGACGACGCAACTCACAAGCCAACATGTACGTAATTGATGACCTGACCGGTGGGCTTGAGTTGTCGCATCGGTTGGTTCTCAGTGCTAAGGATTTTCCGGGATCGCCCGGTTACGTGAGCGAACTCAAATGGACCCCAGACGGATGTGCTATAATGATGGCCTGGAGTAATGGTGGAATATCCCTGTGGAGTACATTTGGATCATTGCTGATGTGTTCGCTCGGTTGGGACTATGGACTACACGTAGATTTAACTAAGAACAACCCATTCAACATTATTAGTATGGTAAGTAAAATATTACCTTATTTTTGGCTTCCATAATTTGATAACTTTTATATACACATAAATTGCAAAAAAAAATCAATATTACGCAATTCATTAAATAACGAATTGCGAAGTAATTAACACCTTTCAGCATACTTAGACAAGCATTGCTGGAACCGTGTGCCATAAAGTTAATTGCAAGGATTTCAACTTTGGGTTCTGTCTCCCTCTTTAATTCCTGTACTTAACATTCAAAACAAATTTTTATTTCATTCATTTATTTGAGAAAAGGTTATTTTGCAAGGCAAATAGAAACAGCGTTAAACACGTTCAGATATTTTATTCAATTTCAAGATAGAAAATAGCTTCTATTTCAAATAAAAATCAAAGACCAGATTATAATTATCGGAGTGGGTCAACGTTGTATGGGAAAAATAAAATTTGATCGCATTAACCCAATGCTTTTACAATTCCTTTTAGTGTCTAAAACAACTGCGCAAAATTTGGGAGCGATATGTTGCGTTCCGGTATTCCGCATTGCGATTGAAATTTGTATGGGGTTTAGTATAGGTAAACTTACTTTTTTTTGCGTTTTCCCTTAAGGGGCTTAATTTTCTCCTAATTTAATCGATGATGTTGAAATGCAGCTTTGGATGTGACAAAAAACTTTGTCGAAGACCGCAAAGCGATCCGACCTTTGTGTCAAAAGTTATTGCGCTCAAATCGTCTGATGTATGTAAATTGTAAATGAATAATATCGATAATAAAATCTCAATTTTTGACCTGAATTACCAAGCGTATAACTTTTTTTCACAAAGGCCGAATCACTTTTCGGTCTTCGACAAAGTTTTTCGGCTTTGGCCAATCGAAATGTCCGTGTGGTAGTGATTTATGTTCAAATTACCGTCAAGGCGCCATTCACCGTCTGCCTTCGAATATTTTTTCATTATTTCCATATTATGATTAAATGATATGACAATTTTCCTCCAATTTCACCAACACAACACTAATGTATTGTTATCATGTCAAAACGCTCATTAGAAACATTTAAAAGTATCATATTGACACTAAAGTGTGTTTACATGAAGCGGGTTTCTGTTCGTTCACTGCATTCATAGTGAAAAAACGAAAACTGCGCTAAGGTGATTTAAGCGATAATGGGTCCCTAGTACCACGGTGAATGGTGACCTACCACGGAATTAGGCAACCCTACTACCCTTTACTAATTTTACGATCACCAAATTTTGTGAAAAATTTTCTTCTTCTGTGTATATTGCTTCAATTTTAGCCTATAATGAAGGCAATTAAAAGCGGCACCATCAATGTTTATATGACTGGTGTCAAATGACAGCCCTTATTTGCCCCGAATCCTCTTAGATCCACGGTGAATGGTGCCTTGACGGTATCCGTGTTAAGAATTTGTAAGAACTTTGTAAACATCTTTTCTTTTCCCGTATATAAAAAGGCTTGCAGTAGGTTTCGTGAGATATTTTTTGGACAACTCAATATCCTGGGCTACAATTCAACGTCATTAGTTACAGACATAATTTTAGACGACATTCTTCAACTTATGAGAAAAATGCAAAAAAGTAAGTTTTCCTACACTTAATCTCATACAAATTTCAATTGCAATCTATCGCACCAAAAATTTGCGCAGTTGTTTTGGTTGCCAAAAGGAATCGAAAAAGTTTTGTTCCGGGTTGATGCGATCATATTTTAGTTTTCTCATATGTACAACGTTGATCCACTCTGATAACCCGTAACGTGGGTAGATCACCTTATAATGGTAAGGTAAGGTCTACCATAACAAATTTTGATTTTGTAATAGGACAGATCGGTGAAGTACTAGATTTGTAGTAATGAGCTGAATTTTAGTATAATGAGAAGGTCAATTCTCCGTTTCTGCAATGAAATGGTGCAAAAAGCGTGGGTATTATGATTCCTTGCCTAATTTGATGCTGCTTGAGTAAAACTTTGGGCAACAGTTTTGTTGTTTTCTCCATTTCTTGCAACATAAACAACATAGTTATCCAAAGTTTTGCTCAAACAGCATCAAATAAGGCAAGGAATCATAATACCCACGCTTTTTGCACCATTTCATTGCAGAAACGGAGAATTGACCTTCTCACCATACTAAAATTCAGCTCATTACTACAAATCTAGTACTACACCGAACGTGCCCCATTCTCCAGTTTAGTTAATTTAAATGTAGGAAAATTATGAGATCAAAATTTACTTTACTTTTTTGTGTTTTGTTTGATTTTTGTATTTTGTTTGTTTTTTACTACTAATGTACCATTTGTTTCAGTGTCATTTGCTTGATTTTAACTTTAATATAATAATGATTCGTTTCAGCGCTGTTCAGGTTATCCAACTAGGGGTAGGCGGGGCATAATGAGCACCTCGTATTTTCACTGTAAATCTTCAAATTAACAAAACAAATTGCTTGATTGTAGCCTAATTATCTAAAATCCAATGAGTTGATGACAAAACATTAGTCAAAAAATCTGTTTATCTTAAAAAATTAATCAAAATGCTAAAGTGGTCATGTACTGGGAAAATATTATAAGAATCAGGTGACCTAAAATAAGGCTTTGGGAATCGAAATCACAACTTAGTGGGCATCTATCGATTTTCTTGATATTCCCTAGGCCAATGAAATGTATTTGTAACACTTTTCAACTATTTGTATAATTATTTTGTTGAAAAAATATGCTTCAAAGAGTTGGTAGTAGGGTGGGGCAAAATGAGCAACTGGTGAAAAAATAATGAAAATGATAATCATCTTCAACAAACGAATTTTAATTTTGGTTTTCTCTGTTTTGATGCATACAGTAAGGTTTTGTCTGTAACTTTCAATTTATTAGCTTGAAAACTTCAGTTTCTGTATACTATCACCGTTTAAAAATTCCTCAATAGAAGACTCCTTGAAACCCCGCAGTTCCCTACAAATTAAACCCCGTAATCCCTTCAAATTCTCATTGATTGTTGCCGGTATGCTTTATCATTGACAAGCATAGTCAATTCAAGCATAATTTTTCAAATCGACGTATCTAAGTTTTTCACTGATCTGAGTAAATTCATGGTCAATGTTGACGACCATTTCACTAAAATAGTTTTTTCGTGCTTAACATCACCAGGGATATAGCACGCACTAGGTAAGAAACAAAACCTACTCATTCCATATCATTTTCACAATGAATTTTGACAAAAATACACATACACCGGGTTGGTTCGAGATACGTCATGCCAGATACGTCGCTTTTGTATGGTGCCAGTTTGGTGTATCTGTTACTTTTGATTTTGGCTAGATACGTCGTTTGGTTTTCTCATATATCAAAACGGTGTATCTATCAGTAAAGTTGTAAACATCAAAATAGTTAGATACGTCGTTTTGAACAATATACTTAGTTAAACAAATTAAGCAATAAATCATCAAACAGTGATATAGGTTCTTCAATTTGCTTTATGAATCATGCATGCAGCAGTTAACCCGGATTTGTTTACATTCTCGAGTTACGTCGGATTGAAAAGTTATGCTTGAATTAGCATTTGATTGTGTACAAAACTGGTATTGATCATCCTGCCCCACCTAGGGTGCTCATTATGCCCCACCCCCAAAAACGCAACTCGCGATTTTATACGTTTTTAAAAACATAAAATTTTACAACATTTATAATTTTATTCGTAATTTTAACGATAAGCTTTTGTCAGTAAGGGTTCAAATGAGGATAAAACGTTAAAATTACACACTGGTTGCACTTAATTTACTGTATTTGGTGGCAAAATGCTTAAACTGCTCATTATGCCCCGCCTACCCCTAGCTAATGATATTAAGTTTTGATAAATTATAAAACATACTATGCACATTCTTTTCAATAAGTTATTTGTTTCTATTAGTCTTATTGTTTCTATTTACCCCGTTTTACCATAATGACGTTTTTGTAAAAAATATTTCTTAAAGCTAACTCTTCCATCATTTTTAGGATTGGTCCACGGAAGGTTATCAGCTGTTTATGGTGCGTCAATTAAATGAACTTATTCCATCCGAATTAGATAAGTCATCGTCCTCTTCGTCGTTGGTGTCCGCAAGTCCCAATACCTCCACCGGTAGCATCAAAGAAATTAGTGAATCTGTCCACAAACCTACGTTAAAGCGATCCAACAGTTCTGGAACTAGGACAATGCTCATTCAATTGGATTTTGTAAAAAGTATCCTTACGATTAACCCTTGCATGGTGAGTATTTTGAATAAGTTTGTGCTTTTAAAACATAATAGTGAACGTATTATTTTTCAGAGTTATAATTCGTATTTGTTGTTGCAAGGAGACGATAAGCTGTATATAAACCATGGAGATGTTTTACAGAATATTTACCATAATACGAACGCATACTGCAATGATAGCAATGGAAATGCTTATTCTAAGAATCTACCCTACACTGGTTTATCGAAAGAAGGTCAGTGTGTTGAAACTTCGTTATTTCTAAATGTCAATAAAACGCGTTGTTTTTTTGTTCAGATTTAGATTATATGAGGAATATGGATGAAAATAATGCCGAAAAATATGTGCAAGTAAATAGCATATTGTCGGAAAGCAAGCACTGGGTGGTTCTAAATCTTCCAACTGCGTATACGGCATCCAATTGGCCAGTCAGGGTAACTGTTCCCTTAATCTTTTGTCGTTCATTTTCACATAACTCCTTTGTAATGTTTCGTTTACAGTACAGTGCGATTGATTTTCTTGGGACTAGTGTAGCAGTGGCCGGGCGAACTGGGGTGGCATTATATTCCTTCAGCACCCGCAAGTGGAAACTGTTCGGCAACGAAACCCAGGAGAAAGATTTCGTGGTTACCGGTGGTCTGTTGTGGTGGAATGAGTTTGTAATAATGGGTGAGTAATAATAGATTTTAGTGTGTTAAGAGTTGACCAGATTGAATGCGCTACACGAAGCAACAGAAAAAAAATAGTAGGTTTCACTACAATCGGGTTTGTGGCATTCGGGCTAGTAAATTTTAAACTAGTTCCATTCGACCTATTCTTCCTATCTGAAAAGAGAGGCTATTGTCTTTTTTAAAACGCGCTCATAGTAAATATAGTTTTCGACAAAAAAGTTTAGTTGAACAACATTAATGGAATTACTGATTTCCAACTTTAATTTCTTAGGATGTTACTCACTGATCGGTCTTCATGATGAACTTCGCATCTATTCAAAGGAAAACAAACTAGACAACCGTTTCGCCAGCATAACAAAAATGAATGCTCCAGTGATGTTGATCAATTTGTTCAAAGATCAATTGGTGAGTATAAGTTAGGCATTGATAAGTGCGTTTCAAATATCTAACCTTTTTTTTTTAGATCGTGTTCACCGCTGACGGGCATGTTACCGTTTTCTCATTGCTGGAAGATGACAGACATCAAGTAGAGCTGGAAAAGATGCACATTTACGACATTAAGAATGTATGCATACATCCAGCGTGTGTGATTTCGGTACTGATGACGAACTTGAGGAATGAAGCCGGTGTCAAAAACAGCTATGACAACAGTCTGTCGGAAACATTGATCCTGAATGTATCTGGTCGAGTGCTGATGGTTCAAACGGATTATATTGGAAACGCCACGTCACAATTGGCGTCCACGTGCTTGGCTTCATCGGTGGAATGCATATGGGTGTCCGACTCGAACAAGACTCACATAAAAGAATCTCTATGGTTGTATTGTGGTGGTCACGGAATGCGCGTTTGGTTGCCAGTTTTTCCAAGGAATGGAGAGACCGGAAGTCGAAGCCATAGACATACCTTCATGAGCAAACGCATCATGCTCTCGTTCACTCTGAAGATCTATCCACTTGTGATCCTATTTGAAGACGCGATGATTCTAGGAGCTGAAAATGATACCGTGTTATACACAAGTGATTCGACTCTGTACTTTTCGCTGCCGTATTGCGCATTGAAGCGAACAAGCCAAGTATATTTGCACCAGATTCTTCGCCAGTTAATCCGTCGAAATCTTGGATACAATGCATGGGAAATCGCTCGATGTTGTACCAATTTGCCGTACTTTCCTCATTCTTTAGAACTGCTGTTGCACGAAGTACTCGAGGAAGAGGCCACTAGCAAAGATCCTATTCCGGATGCGCTTTTGCCGAGCGTATTGGAGTTCATTCAAGAATTTCCGGTATACCTGGAAACAGTGGTACAATGCGCTAGGAAAACTGAAATTGCTCTATGGCCATATTTGTTCTCGAGTGCTGGTAAACCAAAGGAATTGTTTCAGCAATGTATGGCCGCAAAGCAGCTGCAAACGGCTGCCAGTTATTTGATAATCCTGCAAAATTTAGAGCCATCGGCAGTGAGCCGCCAGTATGCAACACTGCTACTTGATACAGCATTGGAACAGAGGAACTGGTCACTGGCGAAGGATTTAGTTCGTTTTCTTCGGGCAATTGATCCCGATGATGTGGAATCGCCTCGTTCGTCGTATGTGTTCGGAAACAAGTTTGGAATGAATGCAGCTGGTCCTTCCGTATCGCCAAATGCCGAAGATCTGAGTCTCATTTTGGGAAGCAGTATGACGAGGGGTAGGAGTTTTTCCACAACAGCGAATCCCAAATCGAATGAAACGGTTAACAATGCAACCATAGTCAATAAGGATAAGAACATTATATTCAACAATTCAAGCAGTAACAACAATGTTGATACCACCGTAGTACAAAAAAGAAAGAAAAGTGTGCCAAATACTCCTAAGGAAAGGTAAGCTATGACATTTCAACTCTTATTTTAATGATTTTCAATTACTCCTCGGTGGATTTTGTACTGAACGAGCTATCAAGCAGTAGAGCAACTGTCAAAAAGTGGCATCCAAAACTTTAAAAGTGTTTAGGGTATGCACGGCAGTGAATTCCGAACCATGCCGACCCTATAAATCCTAACATAGAATAAGCTTTCTCTGTTACAATGCTTACAACATGTTCTTGAAGTTCAGCTTTTCGTCGAAAATGACTCCAAGGTCGCAGATTGACGTTACGCTTTCCAAAAGCCTTTTTTTTTTTGAAAATTGAATTTTCTTAACCATTTGATGAACAAAGTGATAATCTCCAAACCATGTAGGGTGGGGCGGGGCAAGATGGGTCGCGGGGCAAGATGGGTCAGTGCCATTTTCGGGCGCATTATTCATGTTTTGATGATGTTGATAATTTTGTTAGATGACCAGCATGAATATACAAAAGTTTGGGGCATCAATTGAAAAATTATTCACTCTCATTGGAAATAGAAAATAAAATGGTTTTTAGCAATTTTTCTTATGCGATACATTCCATATAATCTCCATATAAACGGCCGCGGGGCAAGATGGGTCACCTTCAATTTTGAACGTATTTATGGAGCATTCAAAAGTTATTTATTTTTTACTACAAGACTATCTCATAAATGACTTCAATCAAGCGGAATGAACGCTCAAAATTACAACATAAAATTATGATATTTTTTTAGTGAAAACATCGATTTTCAAGTCGCCTTAGGACCACTCAAATTTTAAAGTTTCGTTTAGGTTTCTTTTAAGCCTCGGAGTGTGGGTTCGATTCCCGCTCCAGTCGGGGAAAACTTTTCGTCAAACGGAAAATTCTCCACTGGGCCACTGGGTGTAATATGTGTTGTCCATTGTCGAATGTTAGTAATGTTCAGTCTGTATAAGCCGCAAGGTCGAAGACGGTGTACCGTGACCGCGCCTAATTCCAATCAGTTCCTAATTCGGTTCACACGAATCAAAATACCGAGTATTAGCCGAAATTGTCGCAAATCTTTAGCAAATTGATTTTTGTAATTTTCAATAAGTATGTCCACGCCAGAATATAATCAAAAAGTTAAAGGGTTTCTTGTGTATTAATGTGAAAATACATTAAATGCCATTAATTATCCAATCGGCTGCCATCCTACTTTTTTTCTTTTGCGGGCCTGTGAATTGCATCAATTTATACATTTAATGTATTTTCATTGAAATATTAACAAAATCAATCAAAATAGCACCAAAGCAGAACAATAAAGGACATATTTTTATAAATTTAACATCAAATCAACTTTTCGAAGAAGACTCCTGATGCTAGAAATGAAAAATGCACATGACCGGAATTAGGATACTACAGGTTCTACTTGCTCCTAATTCCAATCACCATATAAATCCAATGGAAACTATGAAAAAATCTGCAGTACAATCGAAACAATCCACTCCAGCATCAGTCAAGGCTCCCTGACGATTGATGTTTGGTTCATATGGGGCCGTTCATAAACCACGTAGACTTTTTGGGGGGAGGGCGGGTCTAGCCAAAGTCTACGCTCCTTACAAATTTTAAAATTTTTGTATGAACAACAGTCTACGAGGGGGAGGGGGGAGGGGGTTTAAGATGGCCAAATTTTTGGCCCTATCATTTACTGGTAACCCCAGATAAATTATAGATGACGTCAAACCCAACATAAACCTATCATTGACCTGTTTTTATTTTGTTCTCCAAACCCAACATAGACCCAACAGTTATGCGATGTGGGCCCAACATTGGTCCAACATTCGATAAAATTTGACCCGACTTTGACGCGACATTCGAAAAGGTTTCAGTCTGGTGGAATTTTGTAGTTTTCCCAGAAAGCTCTCAAAAACGCAACAACATTAAAACAATCTAATGTTATTACTTCAAATTATTATAGAACTAACATGTTTTGATAAGTAAATAAATGTATTTCGACATATAAAATATAAATATAGCTATAACAACCTATGATAATGATTATTTTGTCAACTTGATAATTACTTGGAGTGACCGGAATTAGGAACACAAGTGAACGGAATTAGGATCATACTGATTGGAATAAGGAACAACAACTTGTTTTAAATAGCGGCCATTTTCAAAATAAGTGGAGTACTTGCAACCTTGATTATATTTTTCTAGCAGTATAAAGACATAATGAAACAGCGTTGCACAATTACAGTCACTAAATGCAGAACATGTATTTTTTACAGCTATTAGACTTAGTTCATCGCCTTAAGTGAACGGAATTAGGTACAGTCACGGTAATTGTCTTTTTTTTAAATAAAATACTATAGATTTACAACTATATTTTTTTCGTTGTTTTTGAAAAATCTAGCCAATTTGCAGTAACTTTTGTTAAAGCACTTTTTTCGGAAACGCTTTCTTAGCATAGAAATAGTCGTTCACAGTCGTGGGAAGGAAAGGGGTAATAAAAAAATACCGGTGAGAACAAAACTGCCGAAAATATACATTTTTTTCTATTAAGTTCTGCTTGAAGTTCAATCTTTACAATTTTCAATAAACTCGTACTAGGGGTAGGCGGGGCAATATGGACACCCTAAGGTTTTTGCCAATTTTATCTGGCAAGATGTCAAAAAAGTTTAGTTTTTTGATACATGTATCCTTTTAAAGACTATTTAGCATCTATTGCATAAGAATGCTCACGAAGAAAAATGATTTATCCACTTCAAAAAATGTTATGAAAAATGTTAGTTTTGCATGACCGTCTTCAAGCATACGGGGCAGAATGGACACCCCCATGGGGCATTATGGACACCATGAGACTTTTACGAATTTCGTACATTATTTTCACCTATAAAGTAATTTCATTGCAAAACAACTATTATGAATGAATAATACGCCGAAGTAGTTCATTTTTGTTAAGTTAATTTAAATTCAGGCTGTTTTGGATAAAGCTTCGTTTTTGTCGGCATGTACAGCTGTGCCTAGAACAACTATTTTCCGCTGCTGTCGTTTTTTGACCAATTTGTTTCACCCTATGTCTACTATAGTGAACTTTTAACCGAAAATATACTGAAATCGAAGAATTTGATTGGTTTGTGATTTAGGTTATATTTTTCCCTTGCCGCTTCTTTCAAAAAGGTGAGTGTCCATTTTGCCCCGGCAGCAGAAGATATTTCCAAACTTGATTTTTGATATAATAAAGAAGAAAATATAAACATGTTAAGCATGTACATACAGCAAAACTACTTGCATGTGTTCTAGAAATATCAGGTTTTAATCGGCCTGCAATAAATTAATCACTAAACCTTATTTTAGATGGTGTGAAAATTATAATTTCCATGCACAAAAAACGGAGGACGCAACTTTTTCGTTTAAAATCAAGTATAATTTTAATTTCGAATGTTTCTTTCCTGAAACTACGTTTTAGACAAATGGACTATATTCTCCATTCATTAAAAGTTCAAAAAAGTTCGCATATTTCAAAATATTGAGGGTGTCCATTCTGCCCGGGTGTCCATAATGCCCCGCCTACCCCTATTATGAAATTCAAAGATCTACTATATTGTATGTAATATTTCCGCTTTTTTGCAGGGATTCATCTAGTGCTGAGGATTTCTTCATCGATGTCATTCTACAACGCCACGCACGACGGTTTTTGCAACTAAAGAAACTGGAGGACTTGGGTCGTATGAGTGCCACGCTGGATTTCCATCTAGTTGGATACCTAACGCGAGAAAAGGATCGTGCAGCAAGAATCGAAGACTTCGTTACGGCTTTGAAAACCTTACATGACGAACTGGATTGGCCGAAGCCTTGTTTGGATCTTAGTTTGATTCAGAACGGGCCAAGTTTACATCAACCGGAATCTCCGGCCTCGAATGTGTCAAACAAGTCCGCGTTTGATGTTGCCCAAAGAACCGAAGATTCTGGATACAATAGTTTGTCCATAAACAGGCTGACAGACGGAGGAATCAATGAAAGAGGAGATGACTCCAAAGTGCTGATCGATCCGCTGATTGCTATGACGATTGCCAAGTTGGAAGGTGCTGCTAACGATGGTAAGGAACTGTCCTTCATCGACACAAAAGAAGCCAACTTATCGCCCATGAACGACAATGTCAGTGTACGATCGGACCACGTCGTGGCTAATTGGGCAGATGACGGATGCAATTCATTGAATCAAGAAATCGAAGACAGCTTCAATAGAGCTATGGAGAACATTTCCAAAAACAATGGAAACTCCAAAAGAGAACAGCATAAATTGGAGATCAAAATGCGGTATTTGTTGCAGATTTTTACGGAAGCCAATTGTTACGAGTTTTCTTTGTTGTTGTCGGTCCTCTTGCTAGATGTAGCATCTGTTTGCCGAATAACCAATGCCGCGATACGATCGAAATCCCTCGTGGTATGTCGTCAATTGAGAAACGGTCTCAAAGATATGACAAGATGGAGCTTCAACGAGTGTCTCGGTTACCGTCCGTTCATGATAGCGTTACAACCCCAGCTGGCTGTGCTTGATAAATTTGTGATTCAACAAGAAGCAATTCCTTCGCTTACAACAACAACCAATACTAGTGTGCAATACAAACTTCCACTGGGTTCAATCCCCACTGATTTGGGGGTAATTCCAGAAACTGGGGCTGGCTCGGTGCATTCCGGTAATACCGATAATAATTCCCGTAACAAACATCCAAATGTTGCGATGGACAAAGTTGATGGAAGGTCACGTCATCTGTTGGATAAGAAAAGCAACACCGTGCTGGAGATCACCTACAATAAACGGGATCGTCTAGCAAGCGTCGGAAGTGGTGATAACAATACAAGTACGAGTAATTCTAGTGCTAACATTCCTAGACATGCCGGGAATTTTGTTAGATCAGTGTCTGACTTGGAGGTGGAGAACATTCGTAAAATGGCATCCGGAAAGGGTGGCGACCGTGGTTCAGTAGCATCGATGCCAATTACTGAAGAACCTGAACGAGCTTCCGGCTGTGTACTGATGTAATCGAAAAAAAAACAATCTATTGAGTTTAGTTGCAATTGTATTTATTCAAATGTTTTAACCTAAGAGGATAGCTCACTGTTTACAATTCCACTCACAACCTGTACTCATATTTAATTAGAATAATTACACAAATCTATTAATACACTTATGGTTTATATAAAGTCGATCCGAAAACCAAAGAGCACTCTAAAGGCGTATTTTCTCTGAAATCAGATCGAATCAAATCCCAATTTCGTAACTGTCCCACTTTCTGCAAATGATCATTGGCAAAAAAAATCAGATAACGCAAAGAAAAAGAAGAATGTTTTTTTATTTATTTTTTTTAACTTAAATGCTAATTCTACACTTAAAAGAAGAATGTGTGCAAATCTACTAATGAGATTGTTGCACAGTTACTTTTCATAATAAAATGATAAGACTTAGGGCTGTTACATCTGTCGCGATTTTCGCGGATTTGTCACGGTTTTGTCTTCTCAGTCGCCGATTTCGTGAGCCCTACAAAATTTGTCGCGATTTTCGCGGATTAGATTGAAATAACTCGCGAATACCTAAGACGCATGCTCGTGATATAAATTTCAGTTTAAAAATGATGCTTTAAAAACGTTCAAAACAACCGGTTTTATGATGGTGGATACCTTTGAACATTATGCATTAGGGTGGGGCGGGGCAATATGGGTCGCAGGGCAAGACGGGTTAGTGCCATTTTCGGGCACATTACTCATGTTTTGATTATGTTAATAATTTTGTTAGATGATCAGCATGAATATACAAAAGATTGGGGTATTGATTGAAACATTAAACACCCTCATTGGAAATAAAAAATTAATTGGTTTTAACCATTTTTCTTATGCGATACATTCCATATAATCTCCATATACACGGCCGCGGGGCAAGATGAATCACCTTCAATTTTGAACGTTTTTTTTAGCATTCAAAAATTATTTTTTATTACAAGACTATCTCATAAATGACTTCAATCAAGCGGAATGAACGCTCAAAATTATAACATAAAATTATGATATTTTTTTAAGTAAAAACATCGATTTTCAAGTCGCCTTAGGACCCATCTTGCCCCGCACTTTTTTCACGACGCAAAATCGATCATTTTTAAAACTGCTTGTTTAACATTATATTTTGTAATTAATGAACTTTTTATCGACTTTTAGCACAGCTAACTAGTGTATTAAAGAGTAGCGGACGAATACAAACCAATACGATTTGTATTTACAATGTTAAGGTGATCCATCCTTAGGTGACCCATCTTGCCCCGCCCCACCCTACATATTTTTAATGCTTTGAGGATTTCATTCTTGATAGTAGTTCTGAAGTGGTATACACTACCCGCCATAAATATGGAATCGCGTATTGCAACACTCATACTGAATATTGCAGCACCCAAAAAAGTTCGGCATCACCCTAAAATGTGAATATTTCAGGTCTTTGAGGCACAAATCACTTATGACTCCCCCTAACTCTCTTTCAAAATGCACCTCGTACCCACAACCTAATTGGTTCTAGCACAGACAAACTGACGTAACACTCTGATAGTTCCCATCGTACATTGATTAAACGGTCTTTTTCAAAATTGAATAGGTGGCCAACTGCCCACCCGTGGCGCTCGCATCGTTTTTGTTCGAGTTTGACGTTTGCTCACTACCGCCACCTAGTTGATGGTCGGCCAAACTTAGTCCTTTTAGCATTGGGCGAATATGTTTCCGTGACTTTGATTAGAATCGTAAGCTGTTCGAAGTGTTACGTCTGTTTGTCTGTGATAATGCTAACCTTATATACCACACGTTTAGGTATTCTTGGCCAATCAAAGGATGTGCAAATCGACCAATAAGGGAAAGGAATTCAGAGAAGTATACTTTCCCAATACGAGTTTTCATCAACGCTTTTATTTATTTATTCTCTTTTTATATTTTTTTATTCTTATTGTCTGTAACCTGTTCATTTATTCTACAATACCCTTCTTCTCTACTGTTTAATCAAAAATGGAATACAAAACTATATCACTGAATCTAGAGGGTTTTTTTTGTGGACCGTTTTGGTCGATCAAGATTTTTTGACTGCGTATTAACATTATCTGGTCTCACTCCAGGAAGTTGAATTACAGGCAAATCCACGTTTACTTCTGTCTCATTGTAATCTTTCTCTTCAAGCTCTGCTGGTATCTTCTTTATGTCTTGAACGTTTCTTGAATACTGCACTCCCCGGTCACTTTGTACGATAACCTTCGCACCTTCTCTAGCCAAAACTGTATACCGATGTTCCGCAAAAGTTGGTTCTCCTTTTTGGTTTACATTTCGTGCCAGTAGTACCTTATCCCCGACTACGATACCCGATGTCCTTGCTCCTCTAACCTTATCGGCATATATTTTACTGTCAAGTTTAGATACTGCATCCTTCTCACGTATGTCGGTTCTATCGATGCTGTTTGCAGGAAGAGATTCCCAAAAGAACGGGAACGTTCCTCTGAAACGCCATCCCAATAATTCAAAAGGTGTAACACCCAATCGCGACAATGGTCTGACTTTGTTATGCATATGCAAGTATTTTTCTAACGCTATCTTCCAATTGACGTTGTCGACCTTTGCCGCAGTAAGGGCATCCTTGAGTCCTTTGTTTTGGCGTTCTACCGCCCCATTCGATTGGGCACTCAATGGGATGGACTTTTTGATCTTGACGCCTCGGTCTTCCCCAACCCGGGAGCTTCTTGACAGCTGCCGAACAACGTCAGCGTACCTAAAAAAATTGGTCCGGGTGGTACTGTCAGATTCAAAGCGGCAATCGCTACTTTTGAAAAGGACGAAAACCGACAATAACAAACCACACAAAAAATATTAAAACATTAAACAGAAACCTTAATTTGTTGTTTACGCTTTTTTTGTTGTAGATAAATGCAAATTATGTGCGGCATGATGAATTTTGTTTACTAGAAGCGAAAACTGTATCTATAAAACGGTTAAAGGCAAAATAGTCGGCTGCATAAAATTGATAAGAAAGTCATGCTTTCTTCTAGTGCGGTTATTAAGCACGAGCAAGTAATATATTAGGTTACTTATGCTAACATTTACAGCTACATATCTGGTGGCAAAGCCAAAATGAAAGGTAAAAATAATCATTTGTTTATGTTTTTTTCGAGTTTGATCTTCGGTTTGGTCTAGCATGCGCAGCGCAGTCATCAATTAATATGGAATACCGTTTAAACATGTGCTTTTATTACATTTCTTACGACAAATAAAAAAGAAAAATCAAAATAATTTCAATTTAATGAACATTAGTTTTTGCGCTTCTGTTGAATACGTCCTTTTGATACGAAACGCTAGCCTCTTGTTGGCTTCCACTCACCACGAAACAAAAAGATGTTTTCGCATGGACAAAAATTGTTGCGTCAGTGAAGGATGGACCCGTTGTTTACGAACAGTAGCGACATCTGCGATTTGCAAGTAGGTACGCGAAACTGAGCTCATCTGTCAAGTTACGGGGGGGTTGGTCTTCCCTGAGACGAGACTCGCGAAGACGGTCTTCTTTTTCTCCAGTTTGTTTTTTTTTCTTCTTCCTGTCTGTGTTGACATTATGTTTTGGGCTGATGGCTCAAACACGTACGTGACCGCATCATGTCACATGCAGTGTGACTGAATTCCATTCACGCACAAAATCATTTTGAGGTGAAATTTTGCATCGCCAACAATCGCCAAGCAAAGTAATTATTGAAATATTTTGTTTTCAATTTATTATTGACAGCACAAGAGAAAAAAATGCTGCTCGCAGTAAATTTTGGCATCAGAATTTATCTCAGATAGCAATACTTTCCTCGTTTTAGGTAACGTAATCAAACGGGCTACAACTGACAGCTCAGTTGAGCTACACTTGACGTTGCTTTTTTTCCTCTTCGCGAGTCTCGTCTCAGGGTCTTCCCAAGTGTTGACGAAGTTTTCGCTCTGGAATGGTGGGCCATTGTCGCTGCAGATTGCCAACGGGTAACCCCACACCTAAAATATTCTGCTTAACGCTTGATTCGTGCTGTTGGCATCGGTGCTTTTGACTTCCACAACATGCAAGTACCTAAAGGTAGAACTCGCGTTATTTGAAGTTCACAATGATCATAAATTTGAATACCTTGAATAAGTGTCAACAACAACCAGAAATTCTCCAGACCCACAGTTTTTAAATGAGAAAAAAATGATCTGGAGAATTTCCCGTGGTCCATCGGGTAACTCGCGACTTGTCAGAGGAACGGGTGGATTTTTTCTGGATAGCTGCAAACAAGTCTCACATCTCTTGACGAACGCTTCAGCCTGTTTAGCCATGCCCGGCCACCAGAAGTAATTCCTTAGAATTTTTTTCATAGAAGTCGCGCCCATGTGGCCTTGATGGGCTGACTCGAGGGCTCTTTCGTGTAAAGTGTACGGTATAATTACCCCATTTCTTAGGAACACTAGGGCTCCCAGAACTCTCAGATTCTTGGCTTCCGACTCGTATTTCCGCAGGCTTTTATCCCAATGTCCAGTTTTGATCGCTTCACATACCTGTATCAATTCACCATCTTTTTCAGCTTCTGTCTCAATGTCACTCCAAGTGAATTCCAATGTTCCTGCATCCAAAAGGTACAGGATATGTTTTTCCGTATCTTCATCGAACGGTTCTGACGATTGCGACTCCTCCAACAATCGGGATAACGTGTCAGCTAGATTCATTTCTCCAGGAACTCTGGCAACCTATGTATTTTCTGGGTAATTTAAAATGATTGTTGTTGAAAAGAAACTTTAACATACCTTAAAGTTGTATGGCTGTAAACGTAACGCCCACGCTTCAGCACGTGATACAGCCCTTCTTCCTATTCTGTGTAGCCCTCCGAAAATGAATTCGTTGGATTCCGCGTCCGTCCGGATTATGAATTCAATGCTTAACAGGTACATAGAAAAACGTTCAACGCCCCATACCATGGCCAGCGCCTCTTTTTGCGTTTGCGGATACTTCCTTTCAGCTTCTGTTAGCGCTTTAGAAGCGCATGCAATTATACGGGGTTTGGAATCCTCATCATACTGGATAAGAACGGGACCTAGCCCATAGGGTGAGGCGTCGACAAACAACTCCGTTTCATCGTCCCGACAAAAGTATCCCAGGGTGTTGATACAATTTCATGCGCTGCTCTTCAAGAATTTGAATTCATCTTCCAAGTCCTGGTTCCAATAAAAAATGTCTGCATTTGCCAATTCACGCAAATGCCGTGTTTTATTTGCTCGTAGAGGAATGAAGCGGTCAATGAAGGTTATCAAACCTAAGAAGCTCTTCACTTCTACTTGGGACTCAGGTTTTCGAAAGTTCTTTATAGCTCCTATTTTGTCATTTTCTACTTGCCAGCCCCTACTTGACAACATAAATCCCAAGAACTTAACTTCTTTTTTTCCAAAGGCGCATTTTCCGTGATTGATTTTAACGTTGTGATATTCAAATCTTTGCATAATTTCCTGCAGGTTTCGATCGTGTTCTTCTTTTGTCCTGCCAAACACCAAGACAAGACATCATCTTGATAATAATTATTCACCATTCCTTCACACCCAGCTAAGATTGTAGTCTGCATTACATCCTGGAAAATGTCTCGGGGGGTTGTAAGGCCAAACGGTAACCGGCAACAACGGTAAAGCGCATCCCCCGCAAAAAAGTTCGTGGGATGTCTGGACTGTTCATCGAGGACGATGTGGAAGAATGCATTGGTTAGGTCAATCGTGGAAAAATACCGAGCCCCGTGCAGCTCCATCAATATTGATTCGAACGTCGGCATTTTAAACGGTGTTCTATGGATGCATTTATTCGGGCCGCGTAGATCCACGAAGAGACGAATATCTGACTTTCCTTTCGGGATTACTAGAGTGATGAGCAAAATCTTCTGTCCATATCCGGTGTTACTTTCTCGATTATCCCGGAGTCTCGCAGTTCGACTATTTTTTTTGCTTTGTCAACTCTTTGAATGCGGCAGGGATATGCGTGTACACGTTCCTTGAAGGGGGCATCGACGTATCATAACTCAATGTTACTGGTGGTACGTTGAATTTGGGAAATTCCGGTACCTTGTGTGCTTCTATGCTGTGAACGCAGAACTCACAACGCCAATCTTGTTCGCTGATTTCTCTCACTGGTACGTCGAGTCCTATAGCCAGTAGACTGTATCTCATGGCTGTATTAAAGCCCAAGAGGGCTCTTGTTTCATCAATCACATAGAATTTTTCCACTGTGACCGGTCGGTCATCCGAGACGAAAAGCTCCGCAAAGAAGGTAGCTATCACTTCAATGCTTCCATTTGTTGCGTACGCTCGTAGCGGTTTGTCTGATTCGTAGCACAGCTCAAATAAGTTTTGCTTGGCTGTTTCATCGTGCAGAATAGCTTCAAAAGAATCTATTACGCAATAGTGTTAACCTGCGCACCAGAGTCGATGAAAAATCGAATCTTTACTCCGGCAACGAACGCGGAAATACAGGCAGGTCCACTGTTTGATACACAAGATTCCACTAGATCTATTTCAGCCGATTGATCATCTGATAATGGACGAATGATCTGCGGTGGCTCTTTATCCTCTTCCGATTTCGGATGCTATCTTGGTCGGTGGTTCACCTTCGTCCGCAGTCCAGCGACGTTTTTGTGGCTCTTGTTTCACTTGTGTGGGGCAGGCCCGCGCAATGTCCCCACGTCGATCGCAGTTGCGGCATTGTCACGATGGAAACAATCTTCAGGTGTGTGGTATGCGCTCCAGCATCTCCAGCATGACTGGGTGAGTCGTTGATTTCTTGCCGGGCCTCGGTTGAAAACGTCTCTTCCCCGACCACCTGAGAATTTTCTGGTCTGCTCGAACTGACCCCGACGGTAGTTTCCATGGTCGAACGGTTGCCGTGATACTGCAGCCACTGTTGCTGTTCGTTGCTGATGAAGCCTTTGGTAATCATCCCCGTTCTCAAGCTCAACCTCCTGAATGCGAACCTGATCGATAAGTCAATAATGTTAGCTTCACCACTTTTCTGCACCATGTTCGTAAGTTTGCTGCGCTGTGACAGAATGTACGCTCGCGAACCAAAGTAACTGTCAAGCCTAGCAATTGCATTCGAATACGGAAGCAAGATTGCGTCCGGCATTCCTGGCTGGGTAGATGTACCCTCAAGCAACTCCAGTAGCGACGGTCCTGCTTTGATTCTGAACAAATCAAATTTGGTGGTCTCCCCAAGTAACATAGAAAACATCTTTGGCAATCAGAAAGTCAAAAGATGTATTAAAACAGTAGTATAAGTGAATCAGAAAATATGATCTGTTTTTATTATGCTTTTATTATGTTATCCGTTCGACTATCGATGACAAACTGCAAATTCAATCACTTGGGTATCTCTAGTTTAAACTACGTATATGCTATAAATATATAACATTAATGGAGCATCATGCAAACCAATAACGAAGACACCATTGTTTATATCCCCAAAACAGAACTCTACATCACGAATGCCATGATCAAATATGTTCAAGTCCTGGACTATTGAATATATTATAATCAATTCCTACTCAACATCAGACCCCAATAAGGGTTTTAGTTTACAAACATAATATCACAATGTATTTAACACAAGGTTTGAATGTTCTTCATGTTCACAACTGCAGCCCAAAAAATGGAATAATAAACACAGATTGCTGCGCAGCTGTACTGGCTCATAATTAGGTCCGCAGTGGTCAGAAAGATCCCCGATGAGCAAGATTATGTCGAAATGGAGCCACGTCGACTGTAACTATTTTCCAGAGCACAAAAAATGATTGTCGTAGAAAAACAATCAATACGGACAAGTGATGAATTTAGTGGCATATCTCGTTGGATTGTTGATGTTGATGCAGAACATTCAACGTGCCAAAATACGTTCACGGCGGCATAGTAGCTGCTCACAAATCATCTCGGAAGTTATCCAGCTCCCATTATGGCCCTCTTTACACAATCAAATCAGTTAACGATTAATCTTTTCTTTCAATCTGATCAAGTTTGGTTGTCCATCCAGTAAAACTGAATTTTCACCCCGAAGCTACAACACAACGAAGAGTACTTTTGCTTACTTATTGCAATGTTCACTTTTTTATTTTGACAGATGCTCATTTTCATCTCTGCAATACGTTTGTTGAACATATGTTATTTAAACGTATTATAATCGTAGATACAACTCCCTCCAAAAAAAGTATTGTACGGTTGTTCTGCGGATGCATTATAAGCGTAATTTAAACATACTTTTAAATTGCTGCGCAGAGTCTGTACCTGTAGACATGGAATTTAGAAAAAACATCCGGATTACAGTATGTGGCAAAAATATGTATATACCAAATAAAAACATGTGAAAAGGTAATGTTTTTATTTTAATCGATTTATCTAAAATTCCGAAGAAACTTTTTTTTTACAGCTAAAAATGCTCTAATCTAACGTTCGTCAATAGTAGAAATCAATCTCAGGCCTCAAAAATACATATTATAAATGGTTCACATTTTCTGTACGGCACTGTGAGAATCGTTTGATATCAGCCATATTGTTTTTTCGAGCTATCTCAAGAAGTGGATGAAAAAATAACCCATTTTGGTTGAATAATGTTATGATTATTAATTGCAATCAGCAGCGCTTAAAAAATGAATGAGCAAAATGAGAAGTTGCACTATGAATCTGAAAGCGCATGTAAAAAAGCGCTACTATTATTGAGAATAATTCATTTTCTGAAGATTTTTTCGAAAAATTTACTATCATTGACTCAACAATATTGCCATGTTGAATGTTTAAGTCGTCGACAAGGCCAAACTTGTGTGTATAAATAAAATTTGTATTGTTTTTATTGCTTTACGTCATTCTAGATGCTACACGTATAATTGAGTGTATTTTGTTTTATAAACGCTTTTTATCAGTTATACGACTTCCAAACAACTTAGTTCCAACCAATGCAAATGGAATGTAATATAAAAGTTTTTTGCAGGTTATACCACTGAGAAACTATTTTATTCGGACTGGAAAATGTGATTGCACTATATGTGTATTTTCCAAGTTTTATTTTCGATAAATATCCTTCAATAAAATAGACAGTTAAATGGTTTGTAGTTAGATTATATTTTTTTAGTACTATAAATGTATTTAGGATACATCTTATATTACATGTAAGATGTTTTATAAGCCGCCATTTTTTGCGCTGTTTTGACTTTATAGGATAAAAAATATAATTTGGACATGTATATAATTTGGACATGCACAGCGGCGTATGCCTTGTTCCGGAGAGCTAATAAAAGTAGATACTTCTCAATATCGATTATTGGATCAAATAGACCCTATTCTGAAGACTTACGTTGAAAACGCGCTTAACCCTTTATAAGGCAGTGGCAACTATATTGCCACCTACTGTTTGTATTTTTTTTCTGTTTTATAACAATTTATTTCGAACTTTTTTTTTGTTTACGCAAAATTAGGACTACTAACAACGCCTGGTATTTTTTTGGTACTAAACAAAGCTTTAACAACAATTTAGGAGCCATTTGTAGTCTCAAAAATGGCTAATTTTGACCGCGTGAAGAAAATTAGCTCAAACTTATTGTAAAATTATAGATTTGGTAAATATTTTAAGATATAATCAAATTCTGGGTTGACATGAGCTGAAATACGCAGTTTATATTATGGGTTAAGCCCCAATCCACTCTAAAATCTCTTTTCCGGCTTTTTGCCGAAGTCAAAAGAAGAAAAGTACCCTAAACGGGCAGTGGCAAGAATATTGCCACCAGCGCTGGTGGCCTAAACGGGCAGTGGCAACTATATTGCCACCTCAAAAGCTCGTTTTTGGGGTTAACAGGCAGTGGCAACTATATTGCCACCAGCGTTTTTGGCCTAAACGGGCAGTGGCAACTATATTGCCACCTAGATTTTTGAGAGTTTCTTTTAAATAAAAATTGATTTGTATATGTAATCATGTATATAATCATTTGCATAATAGTATGCGATGATAACTCTTCTAGTTTTCTCGGCCTTATAAAGGGTTAACAATTAGGAATTTACTTCAAAATTATCGAAAATGTAAATTATTTCACTAAAACCCCTCGAATGCACAGGTATGCAAGACGGCATACACTTCACAGTCGCATACAATATTCACCCCAAAATCGTTGAAATAATAATTGTGAGAAATTTAACTGCCTTATTGCAATGAAAAATGTTCAATAAAGAAGCATTAGGCAGCCAATCTCTTAACATTCATCTGAAACGCTTAAAATAGGTGGTGTCCAAAATACATTGCATGTTTTCTACTGGTAATATATTTTGGTCATCTGACGAACTACATGGGGATGCTGTGCGATTGCATACTTGGAGGCGTATTCTGTGGGTCTGGCGATATTTCCTCGATTTTAACAAAAACTGTAATAGTTATCGAAATAGATGCCTGTTAAGCGGAGAAATTTGATTATTTGTAAGAAAATATTTGTTAATTTTTGCTACTTCCATTATTTAGCAGTATTCATGGCTGAACATTGAGATAATTGCCCTGTCCAAATTATATATACCTGAGGGTGTCCAAAACATATATTCGGTGTCCAAAATGCAATTCTAACAGGCGATCGGAAATTTTAATTTTCTCAGCTTAAAATGCTTTCATTAAGGTTTTTGTCACCAGGAACGCAAAGTACAATCATATTATAAGCGTTTTGGTAACTTTGCAAAATAATCAATTGCTTTCTAAGGAAGCTAGAGGACGATTTTTCCAACGTTGTCCTCAGCCTGTCCAAAATACATGAATTACCCTAAGTGTTCAAAAATGAGTATATGATTCAAGAAAAATACAGCACACTTGGTACGAATGGTGAAATTTAAACTATTATATAACGTTGTGTTACTTGGGTCCTTAGTTGCTTGGATGAGATTCATTGAAGCGTTGAAGACATTTTTCCAGTGGTCGTAAACTCTTTTGTTCAGCTCTGTATCACCGGATGCTGGGGCGCATTCCGGAATACTCAAACTGCTGCGAGACATGTTGTTCATCGTCATGAGCAATGATTCGTTTCCATTAACCAGATCGTCACGCATTATACTCGACATCGCCCCGGCGAAATTCCTGTCCTGACCCGTGGCGGCCAAACTTCGACTCAATTCTTCTTTCTCTTTACGGGTTCGTTCCAGTTCCGCTTTCACTTTCAACAGCTCGTTCATCATTTTTTTGGAAGACGATTCTTCCTTCCTTTTCCGACCTTTTTCTCGTTCTGATTTCGATGTCGACAGCTCATCCTTCGTTTTCTTTGTCGGCTTCTCCTTTACAGCCCTGTGAAGTAAACAAAAACGCTCTTTACAGTCTTAAACGCACATTTTCTTCACTAACCAAAGTCGATCCAACCACACATCTAGAGAGTTAAGTTTTAAGTTCCAAGTTAACTTGTTTTTTTTCAAGCCTTCGATCTCACCCTTTTCTATGAGAGATCTTTCGTATTTCCGGTATTTTCACTTATCAAACTCTTCCTTTTCTATAAGAGTACCTCAAAATTGTTTTCAATCATTTATCGTTCTCTCCTTTTTCTATGAGAGAATGATTTCATTGAACTTTCCGATCACAAACTCTTCCTTTCCTACAAGAGTTACTCATTTGCATGCATCTTTTAGACTATATCTCCCTTATCTATTCTCTTCTTTTTACACTGTGCACAACACAAAATACACATTAAATTAACTCACCTTTTCTCTGGAGGGTTAGCGTCCCCACCGGCTGCGCCATTGTCGTGAACTTGCATCATCTTGAAGCCTCGACAGTGATAGGAAAGCGCTGCTTGAAAAAGAGGGCTATCCGCACCGGCGAGTTCTTCTACGCCGCACGCCTTTAAGTAGGAATGCGAGGCTGGGCTTCGGTCCAACTCTTGCTGCTCTGCAGGAGATGCTCGCTGTTCCGCGTCCGAATCGAGAGTGAGCTCGATGGACTGATGCACGCCTTTAAATAGTACCATAATGCTCACCTGATATACAACACGTTTAGGTATTCTTGGCCAATCAAAGGATGTGCAAATCGACCAATAAGGGAAAGGAATTCAGAGAAGTATTCTTTCTCTATACGAGTTTTCATCAACGCTTTTATTTATTTAGGGAGCCTGTACCAGTTATCGCACTACCTAAGGAAAACTACTTCTACAAAAATAAGAAGAAGACCGACGAATTTCGGCGATATGTCAAATGATAGATTTGTTTTCATACTTTACAGGAAAAATATAAAATCTGAGCCAAACCCACTTTTACTATTTATTACGGCGTGTGCCAATGATAGGAACCCTGTACCAGTTATGGACATACTTTTTAATTTCGGTTCCACTTCGCACTATTTACATGCATTCCTTATGGGATTTGCCATATCTGGTACACTATGGCGAAATAAGGTGCAAGGAAGCCGAAATTTTAAGGAAAATGATTTATTTCTATCATAATTTGAGCAAAATGTGAAATTTGAATGAGTGCAATCATCTTTTATGAACGTGATCGATTGTTCACATATTTTTTCTTGATGATTTGCATCGTTAAAGGTTGAAAATCAACTATGGCGAATTTGAGGTACTATATCCATAACTGGTACACTGAGCCTATTCTCTTTTTATATTTTTTATTTTTATTGTCTGTAACCTGTTGATTTATTCTACAATGAAGAAAAAAATACAATAATAATAAGTCGACACTCAATGTGACGAACAATTCAAATTTGATGGAAGAAATTTGATGGAACCGCTATATCTATAAAGCTAGTATGACACTCTTTGACCAATGCCAAATATTTGACCATTTTTGACAGTTAAATTTTGACGAAGGTGTACCTGGCAAACAAAAATATTTGCCACTCTCGAAAAAGGAATAGGGACAAACAGAGCCAAACAACCTGCCAAAATTTATCTGTCAAAAGTGGTCAAATATTTGGCGTCTGGGCAAAGAGTGTAATAGCACCCTAACGGTTCGCGCTGATTTGATAGCTTGGCCCCAAACCCCCGTGTGTTACATGTGGAAGGGGTGGCGGCAGTTTTAAAATTTCACTGTCGCTTCGGTTCGTCGGTGCTCTAAGGCTATCGACGATCAAACGCAAAGCTAAATTGCACGGGTGGCGCTTTTCTGAAACCGTAACTTAAAACTCTAGATTGAAATACTAATGATACAAATGGAAGAAAAGTGAAATTAATGCAGATTACGATAACTTTCATATAATGTATTGACCAGAAATTTGTAATTTTTCCATCCAAAGTTAAACATTTTTCGTTACCTAAGCTCACATTTGATTGCCAATGAGAGTCGCGCAAGCTATATTCCGCGAGCATTATTATGCCTCTCAAGAAAAATCAGAATATGGCGATTATCTGCCTCTGGCTTCTGATATAAGCGCGACAGTTACTAATCATAACAGTGTCACCAGATTCTAAAAATACGTTATTTTATTATATAAGGTTTAATCGGGTTTGACAGCAAGCACACTCATTTCACTTAGCCATTCCTGCCGTTCATCACAAATACATTCAAAAACATCTATCGCTCCGCGAAACCCACGTGCTTTTGTTTTGGGCGGGAACATATTTTCTTTTGTTTTGACCTGCGACTGTCACTGCGGCCGTATGCCTTGCGGGCGTACGACCGCCGCCGGACTCTAATAAAAGATAAGCGCGACAATAGCTACAATGAAAATACGCTGTACGCTGATAGAGTTAAGAGGAACAAAAGTAGAGCCTAGAGACCCTAAAGATTTTAATTCCAGAATAGCGTGGATAGCCTATACTGTCCTAAAAATGTACCAAAAGCATTATAGTTGTGCACTGAGGCTTTATCAGAAACACAGACTCTTATTCCACGAACATGCTCTACAACATTGGCGAAACCAGCATTTCCATTTTTTCTTATTCACTCTACCAAACATACACAAGAAGGAGAAAGATAGAAAAGGAGGCAGCTTGCCTCCTCTTTCTTCTCGCTCTTTCTCGTGTATGCTTAGGAGAGTGAGTAAGAAAAAAATAAAAGCTGGCTTCGCCAATGCTCTACAATTAAAGCATGATGCTGCTCTAACACTTTCGCATATCATGGGACATGCAATTGAAAGATATGTACCAAAAATAAATCATTCCTCCTGTGGCCCACCTTGGCAAACTCAAGAGCTCCGCAGAATGAATACTACAAAACGTGCAGCCCTTAGACTGTATTCCAAACGCCGAACACTCCTTCTACGTGACCATTACTTGAGGGTGAACAACGAATATAAGAACACTAGCAGGCGCTGTTTCAGAAGATATCAGCTACACATCCAACGAAAACTGAAGTCGAAACCCAAAGCGTTCTGGCGATATGTGAATCAACAACGAAAGGAGTCTGGGTTGCCTTCCACAATGACGCTTGAAGGTCGAGTGGCCTCTGATAGGAACGATGTGTGTCGTCTTTTCGCCAGTAAATTTGCTAGCGTGTTCAGTGAGGAGGTTCTATCCGAAGAGCATATAATGCTTGCCGCTAGTAATGTTCCACTGAACGGTGATGTACTAACCACGATTGGTGTTGATGATACAACGATTGTGAGAGCAGCCAGGCAATTGAAATCATCGTTCAATCCCGGGCCCGACGGTATTCCATCATCTTTCCTAAAAACGCATATTGACAAATTAGTCGACCCTATCCGGTTGGTGTTTTCTTTGTCCCTAACTAGCGGAATTTTTCCGTCAGTCTGGAAGAAAGCTATCGTGTTTCCCGTTCACAAAAAAGGCGATCGAAAGGATGTCAGTAATTACCGAGGAATATCATCTCTCTGTGCCATCTCGAAACTATTCGAGCTTACTGTTATGGAACCACTGATGTCTTATTGCAAGCCGTACATCAGTGAAAATCAACATGGTTACATCTCGGGTAGATCCACTACCACCAATCTCTTGAACCTTACATCTCACATTACGGACAGCATGGCTGAACAAGCCCAAACTGATGTGGTCTACACGGATTTGAGCGCTGCATTTGACAAGATTAATCATGCTGTGACGATCGCTAAACTTGAGAGGCTTGGGATCGGCGGCCAGACACTGCGCTGGCTCTACTCCTACCTCACAGAACGCTTTCTGACGGTTGGAGTTGATGGGCATTTCTCGGAAACTTTCAAGGCTACTTCTGGAATACCTCAAGGGAGTCATCTGGGTCCCCTAATTTTCCTGCTGTATTTCAACGATGTCAACTACGTTATCAAAGGCCCACGATTAAGCTTCGCAGACGATTTGAAAATGTTCCTGCGCATCCGCTCTATCTGTGATGCTACGATGCTTCAAGCTGATTTGAATGCCTTCGCGAACTGGTGCAGTTTGAATCGTATGGTAGTTAACCCCGAAAAATGCACCGTTATTTCGTTCTCTCGGAGAAAACAGCCAATCCTGTTTAACTATCAGTTACACGGAACAGAACTTCAACGAGCTGATCATGTGAAAGACTTAGGTGTAATTCTGGACGTTCAGCTGACTTTCAAACACCATTTGTCGTATGTTATTGCGAAGGCTTCTAGGACTCTAGGATTCATCTTCCGTATTGCCAAGGACTTTACCGACGTCTACTGCCTTAAGTCACTCTATTGCTCGCTTGTTCGTTCGACTCTAGAATATTGTTCCGCTGTCTGGCTTCCATACTATCAGAACGGCATAGAAAGGATTGAATCGGTTCAGCGTCGCTTCATCCGTTTTGCACTTCGCAGGCTTCCCTGGCGTGACCCTCACCGATTGCCGAGCTATCTTAGTAGATGTCGATTGATACACCTCGAAACGCTACAAACACGCAGAGATGTTAATAGAGCGATGATAATCGCAGATTTGCTGCAAGGGAGAATAGATTGTCCTGCTATTCTTGCATTGATCGACATTAGTGCTCGCAGCAGAAGGCTACGGGCTAATGCCATGTTACGATTGCCGCTCCGACGAACTCTCTTTGGACAAAACAGTGCAATGATTGGCCTGCAACGTTGTTTTAACAGAGTAGCGTCAGGTTTTGACTTCCATCTTCCCAGGCAAACCATCCGCCGTAATTTTATTGAAGAACTTACCTCCAGAATAGTATAATGAATTGTATTGTAGTTGTTTTGTTCTGTTGTATGTATTATTTTTTACTGCTACTTGACCGAGCTTTGTTGTTATTTTTAAGTACTAACCATCATTGGGACAATAAGTCTGTTGATGTATTAATAATAAATAAATAAATAAATAAATGATACATTATGTAGATATTTGTATTTCATGGAATGTCCATTACATTACATATCGATTTGCTCGTAATATTGTGAGGTCTAGCGGTCGTAAAAGATTTTCTTCGACAGAGTGAACAAAAATGTTGCTAGATTCTGTAATTCTTCGAAAATAAATTCCATAGTAGTTTGGATAACCTAGATACCCTATTCATGTACCATGAAGTTCTTAGCGGTGCTTTGAGGCTTTTTGAGCACCTTATTCTATGCTCCACGGCCGTTCATCGTGCCTTTTATTTTGTTTGATTTGCTGGATTATTGACACAAACTTCGAAGTACTTTGGAGGCCTTAGAATAGTTCTGGGATGAAAACTTCAACAGATTCACATGGGTAGTGATGCATTGCTTGTCGATGATAAGTGAAAGCTGTTGATCATTAGCAAAACGATGAAATTTGAGCAAAAACATATAAAATTTATTGAAAATACGAGAAAAGGCACGTATTTTCGACTACCTTCAAAAGAGCTGTGGGTGCAAAGGGAGGAGATGCAATGCTATTTCTAGCACAACCAATCTCCTTGACTAAAAAAACAGTCCTGGGTAAAATATTTGAAAGACGATATTACATTTCTACCAAATGAAGATCGTCCCGGGTGTTCACGGAACAATGAAATAATACTGTCCTGAGCATCCATGGTGGTGCAGATCTTCATCCTGGGTGATTGCCAGCCATCGCCTTCACATGTGACCAGGTCAAATTTCCATGATCCTTTGGGGCTGGCTCTGCTGCGATGTCCTGCTGGGTTCAAATCTAACGCTTGTTTGCAGATTTCGTTTCCGCCCTTGCGTAAAGTGTGACCGACCCACCTCTACTTTCGCTCTCGGATTTCTGTTGCTATTGGCTTTTGATGACGTCGACGATGAAGCTCCACGTTGGAGATCCAATTGTGAGGCTACCATGTACGAAATATATACCACAGGCATCTATTGATGAAGACCTACAGCCGTTGAGTGTTCTTTACCGATACACAATAAGTTTCACTGACGTACAGAGGGGCAGATTTCATGCTCGAGTTGAAAATTCGGATTTCGGTGCGTCGACTAATCTGATTGTTTTTCCACACATTTCTCAAACTCGCAAAGGCAGCCCTCGCCTTCTTGATCCGTGCACCTATGACAATCTTTGTGCCACCATCAGCCGCCATTTGACTACCAAATTATTGGATGCTTTCAACATTCTCTACTGCTTGCCGATCTACCGTGAAGATGGAAGGGTTGACCGTGTTTTCCTTCAACGATTTGGTCTTGTTGACGTTGATGGTAAGACCTGCTGTCGATGAGCGATCGGCAAGAACATCGAACTTACTCTACATATCAGAGCGCCGTTGAGCTAGGAAAGCAATGCCATCATCCACTTCGGTGTCATTTAGGTGCTCCATGATAATGGGCTGCCACAGCCAGAGAGTAAAAAAATCGAAGATTGAAAATGAAGATTGACATTCTCATTTTTTCATTCGTGTTTGGCCACATTCATTGTCAGCTGAATGCCTCTCTTTTTTCATTCAATTCTCTGTCACGAATATTTTTTCGCACGTCGTAAAATGTCCGATTTCTGTTAACAGACGCACAATCCGATTTAATGGACAAATAGAGAAGATAATTAATAGTCTAACTAACCACTATACACAAGTTTTGAGGTAATTGGGAGTATAATCGGGAGTCACGGTCCAGTTACATTACTCAGTGAAAATTGTCAGTGACAGAAAAATGAATGAATAGGTGAAAAAATTCATTCACCAAAATGAATTTTATTTTGATCCCTCAGTTGAGAATTTTCCAAATTCATGTTGAATATCACTCATTGAAAATGAAAATTTTAAACTCTGGCCACAGCAATTTGGTACACGATCGATCGCACCAACCAGGATCTCGTCGATTACGATGGGGAACAGTAGCGGTAATAGTACATATTCATTAGTTGCGTTGCGTTGCGTTGCGTTGTAACGGAGTAATTCGTAGATTGCATACTGAAAGTTGTCATGTTAAAACTTTAATACTCCTATTCTAATTGCTTATGGAATGCTATTTAGGAAGAAACAGCTATCCAATCAGAGGTTGAAGTAAAAAAGACATGAAAACTTCCATTGCCGGCCACGCCCATCTTCTCCGTTACGAGGGAAGGAAAGGATGTGATGATATGACACCTACTTTATGAAAGGCCAGCGACTCACCGGCGCCCCCATAGGTGTCAAGGAGTTGGATATTTGGAATGGGTTGATTGGGGATTCACTATAAGCGAGTGATGCGGCAAGATTCAGATTGTGTAAGTGTTTTTGAGTTGATCATGTAGATGTGTTGATGTGAGTGTAAGTGATTTTTAACACCAACGTTGGGAGTGACATAGCTAAGAAATTTGTCACTCCATGGGCCTTTTGCTTCCGGGATGGGGCACAGGCATTTGGACCATGTGTCCTGGCTAACAAGCCTAGGCTTAAGCGCCATTGATCGCTCTCTGAAACGATAAGAAACACGTTATGTGGATGGGAAGATATAATAGGGAAGGGATGATATCTATTTATCGAAATGCCAGCGACTCACCGACGCTCTCGTAAATAGAAAGGGATTTTGGTACGGAAAAAGGTCGGGTATGATTAAGTTATGGGACTGGATTGTTTAAAAATTGGAAATATTACAATGTTACAACAAATACATAATGAAAGGTTTATTTACAACAATATTTGGTGCTTTAATAATGACTTACCTTTGCTGGTATACACCAATAAAGATATAAGTTCACAGCTCTTACCAAAGGACTCTGTAGCTTGTTGATTAGTGAAATAGTACTTCTACGGAGCACCAAATTATTTACCTCAAGTCAATGCACTTCACGCCTTACGAGCGCGAGATCATAGTCTTGTTCAACGATGCAGGCTGAACCTACTCGAGGCTGCTACATCCTGCTCTCACCCATTTGATGAGAAATGAGTAAGAGCAGGATGCAGCAAACCCCGAACAGGTTCACCTACGTCGTTGAACAGGACTCATATCTTACATCCTGTAAATACTATCTACTAACTGTTTCAATGGACGATCCCTTTTTTACCTCTTGCGCTGGATTGCGTCTTACCATCCCTTCTCCAATCCATTAATTACAGTGGGTCCGCCTGTGATTGCGTCCTTTCCCTTAGAAAGTGTCATCGAGTCGTCGAACAGTAATTTTCCATTTCTGCTCGTCAGGAACGGAGCAAAAACTTACACGTGCTTACGAACGTTATTTATTTATTTATTTATTCGTCGTCAATCATATGTAGACCATTTGTTACAACTATGTTTTCTTAACCTAACATTATTTTTTTAGTAACGAATTACATTCAATTGTCTCTTAAGCTTAGCTTTCGACATACCGAAGTCAATGGACTCACATTGTTCATTATATAACCTCATCATTTGATTTATAGGTCCAAACATGGCATAATTAGTACGATAGTGATTAGTAGAAAAAATGCTGCGATTCCGTAATTGACGAGTAGGTGCATAAAAATTCAATTTTGATAAAATTTCCTGTGAATCAACTCGGTTGGATACGACGTCATTTATAAATGAAATCATGGCGAATTTTCGACGTTCTTTTAATGTTTGGATATCCAACAGCTTGCACCGTGCTTCATAAGGTGGCAGAGGCTGCCCACATCTCCAACCTAGTTTGCGAAGAGCGAATAATAAAAACTGTTTTTGAACAGATTCTATTCGGCTGACGTGATTATCTGAAAATGGCGACCATACTATACAACAATATTCTAGTATTGAACGAACATAGGAAATATATAATGTTTTTATTGTGTATGGGTCGTGGAAATTGTAACTAAAACGTTTTATGAACCCAAGCATCTTATTGGCCTTGTTAATGATTGTATTATAATGATCTATAAATGTCACTTTAGAATCTACTAGTACACCAAGGTCTCTTATTCTTTCACATTTTTGTACTGGTTGACCTCCCAACAAAACTGTTGTGTTTGGCGTGTTTAACTTCCTGCTAATGGAAATGGAGTTACATTTTTTTACATTAAGTTTCAATAGGCTTTTCTGACACCATGTGTAAAATACATTTATTTCATTTTGGAATAACCTAAAATCTTCATTGTTTCTTATTTCGAAGTACAGTTTCATGTCGTCAGCATATATGAGAATATAAGTCTTACTAAGTATAAAAGAAACATCATTGACATACAAGATAAACAAAAGTGGGCCTAAATGAGATCCTTGAGGAACTCCTGAAGTTACATGTATTGGACTTGAATTAGCACTTTTGAATTTAACTATTTGTTGACGATTCGTGAGGTATGATTCAACCCATTTAAGAAGACCTGGTTCAAACCCTATTTTTTCCAATTTAAAGAGTAGCATGGGTATATCGATACGGTCAAAAGCTTTACTGAAATCTGTATAGATAGCCTCAACGTAGTTCCAATTATCCATGGCATTCAATGAGTAGTTAATGAATTCCACCAGATTTGTACTGGTAGAACGCCCTTTGAAGAAGCCATGTTGGTTATGAGTTATCCTGTTTTTGATTTGCTGAAATAAATTTCCATTAATTATTGCTTCGAACAATTTGGGAATGCATGAAATAATAGCGATACCTCGGTAGTTACGCACGTCAGATTTCTTGCCGCTTTTGAATATGGGTATTAAGAAAGACTTTTTCCATGTTGATGGAAAATTACCTGTTTTAAGTGAAGTGTTGAAAAGCCAAAATAATGGCGCCGTCAATTCCATTGACAAAGACTTCAAAAATAAAGGTGGGATCCCGTCAGGTCCAGGTCCTTTAGAGGCATCTAAATTGTTGAGAGCGTCTGTAACTTCATGTACTTTAACTTGATCAACGCGAATGTCTCTTGAATATTCTGGAATGAATGAAAAGTATTCACGCTCTCGATCTACTTCCGAAAAAGTGGTATAAACTTCTTGGAAAAAAGTTGCAAAAAGTTTGCAGATTTCTTCTGTGTTGTCACCTGTTTTTTCGTCAAGCTGCATTTCCGAAGGAAAGTTGTTTGATTTTAGTTTGCTATTCACGAGATGATAAAAATTTTTTGGGCATGACTTTATTTCGAGCTCCGTTTTTGTATTGTATTCTTCGAACGCAAAATTAATGGCCAGATTTAATTGATCGCAAATATTTAAATAGTTTGATAAATTTTCATTGTTGCTATTTCTCTTATAAATTTTGTGAGCTTTCTGCTTACGATTTCTTAAATTTTTTATTTCTTTATTGAACCATCCTGTTTTGAGTTGCCATGACGTCTTTTCTTTTTTAATGGTACTTCAGTCTGTATTATCTCAAACATTTTCTCGTAGAATATGTCAACTGCAACATGGATATTGTCTTCATTTCTCAATAGTGTTTGCCAATCAATATCACTAAGTTTTTTCCTCAAACTTTCATAGTTAGCAGAACGATAGTCAAAAACTTCTTCAAATTCACAATCATCAGGTCTGTTGTTGGCATATACGAATATAGAAAACTGAAGAGCTGTGTGAAAAACTTCATTTTTCCATAATGGGGTCAGTGATTCTGCCACACAAAAATCTTCATCAATTTTTGTCATTAATACATCTAAAAAACAATCTTGCTGATTTCTCACATGATTAATATGATTAAGCCCAAGGCTTGCTGATTTATCACAAATGAACTGAAGCGTTTCGTTTTCACCAACAATTGGGAGCAAAATGCTCTCATTGTCAATATCTGCAATAAAGTCAATGTCACGCTGATTAAAATCGCCATAAATATGTACTTTTACTTCCGGGGGTAAGCCACTGATAATATTTTCTGCAGTATTGAAAAACTTTTCATATGTTGATGTCCTGGCATTATCCGGAGGAAAATAAACGGAAACAAAAATATGCGTTTCGCCAGCAATGTAGACTTTAACCCACACATGCTCAAACTCTTTGTATTTTGTGGTTGGGATGATTTCAGCATTTAAATTTGCAGAGACTGCAATTAAAACTCCACCACCTGATTTTTTCTCTGAAATGCGATAATCACGGTCATCTCTAAAAACATTGTAAATGCTTCCAAAGATTTCCTCATTTCTGACTGATTCATCCCAACTAGTTTCCGTGCCCAAAATGATTGAAAAAGAGCAACTCAAAATTTGTTTGTGAATTTTATTAATCTTTGTTGCACTCTTCATACGATTAAAGTTTTGGCAGTAGACCAAAACCTCAGTTCTGGAGTTTGATTTTGGGTGATTAACATTTGAGGAATATGAGAGATTTAAACTATCGTTCTGTTCCCCCTGAAACTCAAAGTTTGTATTAATATTATTGTCACTGCTGTCTATGTGCATTCCGCCGTCGTCATAGTTTAAATTATTAAAGATACATTTACTACATGTAGAATTAATAGCGTTACCTTCATCTAAGGAATGCGTCAATTTCGGCAAAAACACTGACAGCAACATGACCCATCCAAGCGTGACGTAGAAGCTGTAGCCGGACTCGTGGGCACTGAACGGCCATTGGTGGTGAGTGGATTCAGCACTTCTCCTCTATGGAACTGAATGGACGGACGATACGAAGCTGATGATAGGCCCGAAAATAACTCTTTACCAGCAGCAAGTAGCTTCCCATCTGGAGAAAGACTGTTGCGACCGGCATTAGCGCCCCACGTGACTCGTTTGCATTGCTGGTTGTTGAAGCCTTTATTCCGCATCTTGAGTAATTTATAGTTTCCCTCAGGCCAATAACAGGATTTTTGAACTCGGTTTCAAAACACTACCGGATTTTTCTTCGGCGAAAAAAAAAACGTCATCGGTAATAGTACATATTCATTAGTATGGGACAAACATCAAATTCTCGCTCCAATCGACTTTTTGATTCCATTTGGGTCCCATATGAACTGTGCAAAATTTCAGCGCAATCGGTGAAACTATAATTTAGCGCAAGCGGTTCAAAGTTTTCATAGGATTTACTATGGGAAAAGTTACACTTTCAATCAAAAAATCCCAGAGGTCGCCCTTTGTCTCCTTAATTCAAACCGATCAACGTTTCTTATAGAAAAATCATTTGTGAAACTTTCTTTCGAAGACCGCAAAACGAAAGGATGCTTGTGGAAAAAGTTATTGATTTATTACCGATTAGTGATCCAACGAACGGCTTTTTGTTTTGTTTTATCAGCACTTTCCGGGACTTCCTCTCCGCGGCCACTTAATCGTTGTAAGGGTCGATCTCGACCGCAGGGCACCGGTATGACCTACGAAGCCGACTCCGAACCCCTGGACCACCTCTTGTACTGCATCTGGACTAGCCACTCTCCGAGTCCACGCGCCACCTCCTCTGTAGTTCCCAGACGATATGGGTGATAGCCGTTGAAACGGCGTTCCAGCCAAACTCATCCCTACACATCCTCTGGACCAAGTTGTCCGGGTTTGTGTCCTCCCCGCATGTGGCAAGCATGCGGTCACGCATTGTGCGAAAACGCGGGCACACGAACACAACGTGTTCCGCCGTTTCCTCTAAACCATTGCACGCTGGGCATTCGGGAGAATCCACATGCCCGAAACGGTGTAGATACTGTCGGAAGCAACCATGACCTGTAAGGACCTGTGTCAGGTGGAATGTAACTTCCCCATGGCGCCTATTAATCCAACTATCTACCCTCGGTATCAACCTATGGGTCCACCTTCCTTTGGTGGAACTGTCCCACGTGCGCTGCCATTTGACCATAGAGGCCATCCTGGCAGTCCTGCGTATGCCTCTTGTGCCGCGCATTTCGAAGCACTCCATGTCCTCACTGATAAGAATGCTGATAGGCACCATACCAGTAATGACGCAGAGAGCGTCGTGTGACACGGTACGGTACGCGCTCGCAACCCTCAGACACATAAGCCTGTAAGTACTTTCCAGCTTCCGTCGGTAGCATTTAGTACTTAGCGCGGTGCCCCACGCCGGGCCGCCATACCTAAGTATGGACGTAGCAACACTAGCCAGAAGCTTGCGCTTACTGGCGTACACCGCAGAGCTATTGGACATCATCCGGGACAGTGCCGCAATAGCTGTGGAGGCTCTTTTACAGGCATAATCGACGTGGCTACCGAAGGTAAGCTTATCGTCGATCATCACGCCCAAGTGTTTGACGGAGCGCTTTGACAGGATAGTACACTCTCCTACACTGATCTCCGTCTGCTGCTCCGACTTCAGGTTATTAACAACCGTCACCTCTGTCTTGTGGTGAGCCAGCTCCAGTTTCCTGGACCGCATCCACGCCTCCACAACCTTGATCGAGTGGTTGGTAGTCAACTTTACCTCCTCGATCGTTTCACCGTAGACTTCGAGCGTAATGTCGTCGGCAAATCCGACAATCACCACTCCCACTGGATACTCTAACCTCAACACCTCGTCGTACATGACATTCCATAACACCGGACCCAGGATGGAACCTTGCGGGACTCCTGAGGTTATGTGAAAGCACTTCCGACCCACCTCCGTGTCGTAGACTAGTACACGATTCTGAAAGTAACTTCCGAGAATCTTGTACAGGTACTCCGGTATCCCCAGACGCAAGAGCGCATCGGCAATAGCAGACCAGCTGGCGCTATTAAACGCATTCCTTACATCCAGAGTCACTACCGCGCAAAAGCGAATTCCCCTCGGCTAAAATATAAACGACTCATAAGAAATTGATCATTCTTCATAAATAATTCCAAAAGTCCCAGTGAAGAAATAGGGGTGTAAGCAGTAATAAATAACAAAAGTTCCATAAACAAATAAAAAAATTCATAAATAAATCAAAAGTTTTCATAAATAATTGATTTTTGAGCAATTAAAAACGTCAAAAATGTAATGAATAATTCAATAGTTGCATTAAAAAAAAAGCCAATTTTCCCACCAAAAAACTTCGAATTTTCCATAAATAAATTCGATTTTTCCATAATAAATTAGAAAATTCACAATAAAAAAATATCGAAAAAGCTATAAATAATTCAAAAAGTGCAATAAATAAGAAAATAAATTATCAATAAATGTCAAAAAACGTGCAATAAATGTAAATGCATTTTGAGCCAAAATATTATTTACTTAGACCATGCGGCGAAGCCGCATAGAGGATTGAGGAACTGAGGCGGCAGAAGGCCGCCGAAGTTTCCGATATCCGATGCCCCGCAACTGCATCGATTCGATTCTAGGCAAACCACAGATCCAAGAATTTGCGCGGTATAATGCAAACATAGATGTTATCCCTTTTTTAGTTCCGACGAGCGATAGCGAGTTCGGACAGCAAACAATTGTTCGGTAAATTGCAATCATAGTTACGCAAGCTTTTCAGTCGTTTCAGTCATATAAGTGCGATTCAGCATTTCACTGTCTCATACTTTCCTGAATTTATTTTTCATGGGTAATTTCGTCATTTTTTATTGCATTTTTTGAATTTTTTATTGCTATTTCGATATTTTTTTTATTGTTAAATTTTTAATTTATTATGGAAAAATCGGATTTATTTATGGAATATTCGAAGTTATTTGGTGGGAAAAATGGCTTTTTTCATTGCAACAATTGATTTATTCATTGCATTTTTGACGTTTTTAATTGCTCAAAAATCAATTATTTATGGAAACTTTTGATTTATTTATGCATTTTTTTATTTGTTTATGGAACTTTTGTTATTTATTACTGCTTACACCCCTGTTTCTTCACTGGGACTTTTCGAATTATTTATGGGAAATTTTGTATTTATTATGGAACGTTTAATTGTCTGCCATTCCCCTCCTCTTAGGCTCGAGTGCTTTCTCGGCGGTTTTTGTAACCGACAAGATAGCGTCTACGGTGGACCTCCCCTTCCGGAAGCCGTACTGGTTGCTCGAAAGACCATTTTCGCCCTCGGTGAACCGCAACATTCTATTGAGGATGATCTTTTCGAGCACCTTCCCCGCTGTGTCAGTCAAGCATATTGGTCTATATGCCGACGGGTCTCCGGGTGGTTTCCCCGCCTTTGGAAATAGTACCAGGCTCTGCCTCTTCAAGCTTCTGGGAAAACTCCCTCGTCCAGGCATTTCTGCATAGCAGACCTGAACATCTCGGGAGCCTCTGCAATAGCTACTTTTAAGGCCAGGTTCGGAACTCCGTTCGGACCTGGGGCCTTACCTACGCTAAGGGACTTAGCTATCCCCGCAAGTTCCACATCGGTGACCCTCTCCTCATCGCCAGCCCCAGTCCCCGGCTGTCCTACGAAAGGAGGCCGAGGACTAGGATCATGACGCGGAAAAAGTCCTCCAATGATCCCCTCCAACATCTCTGGAGATTGCTCTGTAGGAGCCATCACCCCTCTCGTCTTGGCCATTACGATCCTGTAAGCGTCACCCCACGGGTTCGTATTGGCACTCTGACAGAGACCCTCAAAGACCCGAATGGGATTGGACACGGTACCATTGTGCAGTACTCTGCGCGAAAATGCCCTGTACTGTGCTTTAATGAGGCCGATGATTTTCTCAGGGATAACTTTGCACCTGGGGGCTTTCCACATGTTTTCGTGATTGAGTCGGCCAAAAGGTTTTTCGTAATCAATGAACACCAGGTAGAGAAATTCCTGGAATTATTTGATTTGTTCTGGAGCATGACAATATGGTCCGCACAAGATCGTCCGGAATCCTGCTTGCTACCGCCGGATAGTTGCGTTAATCTTCTCCTGTATCGGGTTAGGGATCACTTTGCAGAGGACTTTGAGAGCAATGCACGGCAACATGATACCCCACCAATTATCGCATACACCGTCCTTTTTTGCACCTTTATTAGGAGCAGGGAAAAGCCCACTTGAGTAGAGCAACATTAAGCCCATCCTTTACTAAGACGCCTTGTATCCACTCGACCGAAAATGTTGCGGTTTCCCATATGTTGCAGCAGTTGTGCTGATACTACGGGATCAGCTTTGAGCATCTCGGCTGATATGCGATCGACCCCCAGGGCACTGTTCGATTTCATGCTACCGATGGATGTTTCTATCTCCTACAATGATGGAGTTTCGATGTTGACACGGGTGCATCGAACCCTTGGCGGATCAAGCTGAGGTGTTGGTGGTGTGGTCGACACTCGAAAAAGGTTTCCAAAGTGCTCGAACTAGCGTTTCAGCTTGTCAGCCGGGTCGGTCAATAGTCGTCCAGATGTGTCTTTCATAGGCATTGTAGGATTTATCTTAGTCCCATTAAGACGATGTGAGACATCGTAGAGCAGACGAATATCGCCGGTAGTTGCGGCTTTCTCGCCATCGTCGGCTAGGAAGTCCGCAAACGCTCTTTTGTCGCGCCTGCATGAGCGCTTCACTTCCTTCTCGAGAGCCGAATAGCACTGACGGGCTACGGATTCGGCTCCTCATGTTTTCGCTCGTTCTATCGCTCTATATATTATTCTCTCCGGTAGTGATGAAGGCGTTCCTGATGACGCTCCATTGATCTTCTACGTTTCCACCTTCTGGAATATCCAGCTCTTCGACGAAGTACCTTTTCACCGCAGCATCTTCTCCTGTCTTCTCCTGTCGATGGATCCTCGCAATGCGCTTGCAGAGTAGGAGATGATGGTCGAACGCAATGTCGTTTGTTTCGTACATCAAGAAGGCTCCGTCTCGTGTTTCGTCTCCATATACGGCGGATGCAAATGTGTGGTCGTTTCGGTAGCATCGGTTGGCGCAAACATTGGATCATGGTAAGGTTTAGAATCCGTGTTTTGAATCTGGCCACAATTATCCTCTCAATAATAGGTTCCCACTTCATGAGCACAGCGTGGGCGTGAGTGTTGAGCAGGAATTCAACTCCACTGTGACGAGGAATGTGTTCGTCTCGGTGACGTATAGGAGAATTTGATCCGAAGCCAATCTGTGTTCTTCAAAATTCGGCCAACTGACTTCACTCAGTCCTAGGATCTAATGCTTCTTATGGCATGCCTCATCGGCTAGTTTACCTTGCTGGACTAGGGTTAATACATTCCATGTTCTGATTCTTGTCCGTTGTTTCACGCTAAAAATCGTTGCCGTTGAATTAGTTCGTAATCTTTCATTTTCGGTTTTCTAACGGTTTTTGGGTTTCAAGATGTTGGCCTTAGGTATCTGTGCATCGTGGTGGGCCTTAGGTATAGCTTCCGGTGGAGGAGCATTTCATACAAACAGCCGCACCTCCTTGGTCGCTAGGGGCTTCTTTGTATATTGTGGGGCAAGTACAATATTACCCTATACCCAGGGAGTCCAGATAATTTTTTACCGCCTCAATTTAGCTGAAGTCAGAAGGACAACAGTGCCCAGGCTGCACTACCAGCTAAGCAGACAATAACTACATGTTAGCTGGCGGTCTTTGTCATCGATTGACCCGCGGAAGCATGAGGTAGGACTTGTAAGGTCCAGAGCTATGTTAGACGCTCTCTTTATGGACTCGCCGTTTTGTAGAAATGAAACAATGGCATCGTTATTTCAGCTGAAATTGATCGGTGGGGTGGTATCATACGTATTAATCGATATAAGACTCATTTTTATTCTCCGCGCTTTGAACTTAAAATAAGATCAAGAAAATGAACATTACTTGGCTCAAAGGCTATTGAATGATAAGTTAACAAATTGTATTTCTGAAAAGTTACATATTTCTGTGTTGACCGTTATGTGTCCGACATTTTTTTTTTCTTTTTTATACACCGTGCTTTTTAAATGGGCGCTGGGTACCCGGGAACCCTGTCGGCCACATAAGGGTTAAATTTAACTTTAGTAGTATCGCACTTGTAATGAATATTCGAATCAATGTTTCTAGCTCTAAAGCGCTAACCCGATTTTGTTATCAGCGAGCCTGACTACTAGGGTTAAACCATTGGGCTTGATAATATTGCAAACTGGTCAAAAATAGAACGAAGTGAACTGCAAAAAGCGATCAATTCCACCCGAAATTACGGTACTGTGTTCCCAGTTCAAATCCGAATTAGCGACATTTTTTCTTTTACTTCCGCTGCTTTTGCCTTGCGTTATACACTATGTCGGAAGTGATGGGGCGCTGTATAGAAAACCATGTGTACAATACAGAGCCCCACTTCCGACATTGTGTTTAACGCAAGGCAAAAGCAGCGCAAGTAAAAGAAAAAATGTCGCTAATTCGGTTTTGAACTGGAAACATAATATTCATCTAGCGTAGGCTAGATAGAATAACGCTTGAAATGATCCAACATTATCGCAACATTGCACTCGGGAAACGCAGCAGAACAACTGGCCAGCGGCGAGCGACTGCGATTAAAAGCTGGGCGGCATTCATGCGAGTGAGTCGGATTACCAGAAACAGTGACTGACTGACTCGTCGCCATCAGGAGGGTGGTAAATAAAACGAGAGGGTGTCCATTCATAGCTGAGCTTTCCCGTATGGAGCGGAGGGATCTTCATCAAGTATTTTTGGCTTGCACTGATAGTTTGCTTTCTACGGCCCAACAGGGAAGACGACATTTCTTCCTGTCCTGTTGAGATTGAAACCAGGCATATATATTGCCAACGCGGTTGACGCGGCTAAAATTTTTCGAATAGAATAGATGGAGTGAGGCTCGAGTGGAGAAAAGCGCGCGCGATTGATAAAAGAGAAAAGCCAATTCAGAACATTTTACTGACGGCAGTTTTTCCGAAGAGTTGATGCATACCTACCTACTATATTTTCCTTGATGCGAATGAGAAAAGCCAAAGAGACAAAATTCTACGTGCATTCAGTGTTACAACATATAGTTAGTATTCGGTCGCGTGCTACTTTCGTGTTTTATTTATTTTCTTCGCTTTTCATACACATTTCCACGTTTTCCTAGTGGCGGTTAAGAAAAGAAAATAATCGCACACAAGGGGGGTTTTGTCGTGTAGCCGAAAAGTGGCGGTTGTTTTGTCAGGTTGTTTGCTGTGGTTACCACGTTGCTCAGCTTAACCAGGTGCCGTACTGTGAGTAGGGTGGTTCAGATTGATGTAACAAAATTTTAACAACGGCCACAATCCTGAACAAAAATGTTGTTTGGTGAGAATATTTTGGATAATTTGTTAAGGAAGAATATTTTCATCAAAAAAGCAGATTTTTTTTAATGTGTTAGGAATATTTATTTCCCACATAGGGGAGAACGTGCCTCTGGAATTGGATTTCTAATTGTGTTACAAATGCCATTGGTAAACCTATTATCCCAAGTTTATCCTATTCGAAAACAATTGTTTTTTTTTCATACGTGCCCACTTCCAATAAAATAAAAAAAAACCCTTTGTTCTGAGTAGGATGCAGAACTCGATAACTCTCAGTGCCTCCAGGCCCTCCTTGAGCATGTTGCATATCTCGTAACCGTACAGAATTATTGGTCGCCTTCCAGAGCGATGTTGAAGAGTGTAAGAGTCCGTCACCTTGTAGCGCTCCCTAGCGAGATTTGAATGAGCTGGATAGCTCACCCAAACCCTTACGCAGTTTTTCCATGATTTTCTATAGCTCTTGGCGGTTGTTATTGCCGTATACCACCATGAAGTTGATGAACAGGTGCTGCGTTGGGACCTGATATTCATGGCATTTCTGGAGGATTTGTCGTACGGTGAAGATCTTGTCCGTTATCGACCGGCCGTGAATGAAGCCGGCTTGATAACTTCCCACGAGCTCATTCGTTTTAAGAAACAGACGACGGGAGATGATCTGGGATAGCACTTTGCAGGCAGTATTCAAAATGGTGATCGCTCTGAAGTTCCAGCATTTCAAATGGTAGAAATGGCCTTTCATGTGAATGGGGTGGATTACTCCTTCCTTCCACTCCTCCGGTATCTGTTCGATTTCCAGGGACTGGCAACCGGTGCATACAGCTGACTAACTTTTCTGGGCCCATCTTGATGAGTTTGGCTGCTGTGTTCGTTTTGAGCTGGTGAATGGCAACCTTAACTCCCCTCAATGTAGGAGTTGGCTCATTCCCTTCCTCTGCTGCATTGTCGTAGTCGTTCCCTCTGTTCTTGTGGTCTCCCGTGCCTACGATCTACATACATGCCATTCAAGTGATAATCGAAGAGCTGCTTTCACCTTACGATCTCCTCACGTCCGTCCGTCCAGAGGCCATCGTCATTAACCCTGCATATTTCGGCTCGTAGCACGTAGCCGTAGCTGGATGCGAACGGAGAGTTTTCGGCTACTATCGTGATCTCCAGGTGTACCGATAAGGGAGGCTGTGTTGGACAAAAAAGATGGTACATATGGCCATATTTTTGGAGACGGCAAAATCAATGAAGCGTAGGTCGTTTTCGTTCGTCAGGGAGTTAAAATTTTCAATCGTCGGTCTGAATTCCTCCTGGTCTATTTGACCGTTGAGGACTCCTATGATGATCTTGACGTTGTGACTTGTGCAGCGGTCGTGCTCGCGTTCGAGTAGCGCGTAAAATGCGTTTGTATTATCATTAGTGCTTCCGGAGTGAGGGTTGTAAACGTACATATATTATGCTGAAGAATCGGCTTTTGATCCCCAACCTGTACCTTCTTTCGGCGATCGCCCAGCAACCGATCACCCGCTTCTGAATGTCGCCCATCACGATAAAAGGTGTTCCCAGCTCACGTGTGTTCTCGTAACTCTGGTAGATGGTATGATCACAACCTCACACGTCCGAAAAATTTAACCGTCAGCCAGCACGTAGATGCCAAAACAGACTACCTTCTTTATAAGTAGACGCTCGAAATGCATCTTCTCAATGTAGCTGAAATGAGACTGACAACTGTGTCCAGAAATTGCGGTGGACGTGAAGTGGGTGGCGACGAAGTTGAACCACTTCTAGCAAATGTAACGTTTTGACTGTTTTCTTGTTAAAGTGAAATGCCATGCGTCTCCACCACCAATTTAGTGAAACGTATCGTTGCCATTCGATTACGATTGGTATACCAGAATACGATTGGTATACCAGAAGCTGTGACCAATTCCACATGCACGCAGTTTCCATCCCACGCTGTGTGAGCATCAAATGCAGATTTTGCTAGTTATATGTAATATTCACATTATTTTTCGAACTCGAAGCTAGATTTTGTTTTGTTCAAACGGCATCTCTAATCTTCGAAATAAAACAACCGTTTCAGTTTCGCACCACCCTATGGGCAGATAAGGGCAGAAAAGGAATCCCTGCAGTAGCTCTTCCTACCACCCAACGGGGCGGGTCGAGATTTCCTAGTCAAAGGTGGCGAAGGTGGATGCACAGGTGTGAGTGGCGCGAAAGATAAACGACAAGTGATAAGGAAGATAGCAAGATTTTCCTGTGTATATTTTTTGTTACTCGATGAAGAACGAAAGAAGCCAACTCGGTGGATTTGGTTTCCCGAAGCTATACGTTGGCTAGAAACGTGATGGCAGTGAATCCTCCTGAGTCGACCGTCTTGCTATCAGTACGTGGCTTACCGTTGATGCGTCGCGTCGTGGCGGGGATTGAAGGATGCTCGTACGTTATATTTGACTAATGTGTATTTCAAGATTGATGCCAAAAAGTAAATGTGATTTCGTCGTTTTGTGTGAGAAATGTGATATTGCTCTTCAGTCAAGTGTCCGCATCGAACCGCCGAAAGGAAAATAAAACAGCAAACAAATCGTGTAGCGGAGATTTGCGAAGATTTGGGATTATCTCAAGTGGTGGCGCCTGGTGTTTCACGGTGCTGAAAGAAGATTACTTAGTCAACGGCAGGCTAACCAGTGGCAGAGAAAACACAAACGGTAAGTCGTTTGTTTGTTTAAATACATGTCAGCCAATTCATTAGGATAAGAGGAATGTGGAATGGATTGCTTGTAGTGACATTTGTTTCTGCTTACAACCGCAGTTTTCAATCATTGGATTGTGGTTTGTGAGTTGTACGCGAGCGAGTGAGGTGTAGCCATATGTAATCACTTAAACGAGACGAAATTTTTATGTGACATGTCGATATGCTTTGGTTTTATGGTGAAATTGTACACTCTAGGTATATGCCATATTTGAAGTACTTTAAATTCAAAAATATGGAAGAATTTGTGATCGAGGTTAGATGGAAACAATCAAAGCACTATGTAAGAACATTTAACAAACGCGGTTGTCTATGTGCTATGCTAGTTAACTACATATTAACATGAAATAAGGTCGATGCTAATATTCAATTTGTTTTATGTCACAAACCCCCACCCCCTCTTCAAAAATCCGAAAACATTGAAGGAGCGAAAAAAATAACATGGCGACCCATGACTCTATTTTCAATAGGAAAAATGTTTTCAAGCAACAAAAAAATGAACAGTTGAAAATTTTTGTTTTCTATAATGGGTATAATTTTAAGTTTTTCAATATTTTTTTTCTTTTTTATTTGTTTGTTTCTTATTTATTTATACTCCTCCCCCCCTTTCGTACCCGATGAGAGGTCTCGTATTTGTATCGGCCTAATTTTCTTCGAGATTACTATATATATATATATATATATATATATATATATATATATATATATATATATTACTATATTACCTATAGGTTTAGGTGATACTTTTCAAAAAGTCCTCGTGAAGTTGATGGTCCTCCCCGTTAGTTACAACTATTAAAACTGCACACTGCTCTATTTTTATGAATTGTTAGCTCATTGGAACTGGTTTTTATTTTTTTTATCTCCGAAGTTTTTGAGAAATTGAGCCACCGTTTCCAATAAGCCTAGCTTTTGTGGAGTGTCCTCTTTTTCTATTCAAATCTTAAGACTGTACTCGAAAAAATAATGTGATGCAGAATATAGTGAACGCAATACATTCATAAAAAGGTTGATTTTTTTACCAGAAATAGTATGCAGCAAGATAAATGGCGTTTGTGAATCTCATGAACCTATTAAAGCCTGTATCCGCAATAATCGGGACACAGAAGAACGGCAGTAACTCTGTACTGAATCGATAAAAATTTGCCAAAAATTAACTGAGAACTCTTCAATGTATGTTTATTATTTGTGCAAAATTTCATAAAAATCGATGCATTACTTTTAACTGTGGATGAGAAACAAACAGACGTGGTTTTTAAGATTTTGTACTATCACGACCAATTTGCATATTAGGTGGTTCTTTTCCGCTACAATTCAAAGTTCTGTAAGGATAATTTCGAAATTTCGTAAGCAGTTATGATACTCATAGAGACACTCTTTCTTGCAAAATTTCATCAACTTTTATCAATTGGATTGGTAGTTACTGCTGTTGATAGGGGGTAGTGTCAGTGAACATGTTTCATGTTTTTCATGTGCGACGTTTGCCCATTCTCTCTCTCTCTCTTCTTGGCGTAACGTCCTCATTGGGACAATGCCTGCTTCTCAGCTTAGTGTTCTATGAGCACTTCCACAGTTATTAACTGAGAGCTTCCTCTGCCAATGACCATTTTGCATGCGTATATCGTGTGGCAGGCACGAAGATACTCTATGCCCAAGGAAGTCAAGGAAATTTCCTTTACGAAAAGATCCTGGACTGACCGGGAATCGAACCCGTCACCCTCAGCATGGTCATGCTGAATACCCGTGCGTTTACCGCCTCGGCTATATGGGCCCTTTCATAACTTTTGAATGTCTCTGTCAATTTTCATGAAATTTTCACAGAAGGTAGTTGATTATGTGTGTATTATGCCTGAAAAATTTGATGATTATTGGTAGAGTACTTTCAACAATATAATCGAAACAATACGGGCTGCTGACTAATTGTAGTCTGAGGGGCTAAAATCACGTTTAGCCCCATCATATGCTTCGACTATAAAATTGTTGATAGTGCATCGATTTTTCTGAAATTTTGTCTAGCAAGTAAAGTAGATTGAGAGGTTTATGTTCAAAATTTCAATCATTTCCTTTATCAAATTCGAAAGTTACAGCGTTGACAAGCTAAACCAGGTCCAAGTAACCACAAGCTTTATATCATAACATTAATTCAATCGTATTATAGTTTAGCTAATGCAACATAACTTTTATTTTACCTCTGTCAAGTAATGAAGCGTTTAATCTACATTATGAAAGCATTGAAGCATTACGAGATTTTGACAGTTCTGTATAGTTCTATAGAGCCGTTGTTAAATACTTCATTGCATTACCATGTTAAAAGCTTTATAGCAATCAATAATGCAAGCATTTATTAAGCTTCCAGCGTTGTAAACAGAAAAATATCGCTCACAAGGGAAGGTTACGATGGTGTCCCCGGGGATTTCAACCGGACTATTTTTGTTGCATTCTACATGTGGAAATATATATAAATCCAAAGCCTTTCGGGTGATGGGCCAGTGGTGTAGTCAGGAGGGGCCATCAAAGGGAAAAATTTGGTAAAATATAACATTATTGAAAATGTTCAAACGTCATCAAAATGTAAATTTCACAATGTATTGAAGTAGAAACAGGCAGAATATGCATGAATACATGATTTCGTATCAAATTTAATTTACCATAGGCGTTGCCAGGGTAAGAACCAGTTGAAGTTATTTTAATAAAAATGTATCACCTTGTTCATCACCCAGCCCACCCTGGCAACGCCTATGGTAAAATAAATTTATTATGAAATCATGTATTCATGCATATTCTGCCTGTTTCTACTTCAATACATTGTGAAATTTGCATTTTGATGACGTTTGAGCGTTTTCAATAATGTTATATTTTGCCTAAGTTGCCCCTTTGAGGGTACCTCCTGACTACACCACTGGCTCATCACCCGAAAGGCTTTGGATTTATTCATATTTCCACATGTAGAATGCAGCAAAAATAGTCCGGTTGAAATCCCCGGGGGACACCATCGTAACCTTCCCTTGTCAGTTCGAAAAAAAAACTGTAAAACACTTTTAGAAACAGAACCATTCAAAACAAAAGAAAAATAAACCAAAATGTTCATGGATTGCAGCGGAGCACTTAGATTATCATCCTCAGGTGTTGCAGTTTGAAAATTTAAATTATATATGGTTTTTTGGGTTTCTGGTTGGGACATGAAAACAATCAGATGCTGAGGGAACAAAATTATGTGAGGTATCTGTTTCCTTATTTAACATAATGCCCCGAATTCATAAAAGGAAAAGCGCTGTTTGTATTGTTTCTTATTTATTGTATTTTAGGTAGAAGTGAGCACGTATGAAAACAAAAAAAAAACAGAATCAACACAGACGAATTTATATTCGAGAGTAACATAACTGATGGCATTCAGACGCCAGCACATATTTTAGAGTTGCTGAAAACACAACTCAATAAGGCACGAGCTAAGCATACGTTACTTTATGTTGCACATTTTTCCAGGTGCAAAATACATGGTATCGTAGCACACAACGTTAGCGCGTCCGGTCCGAGTTTCATCGTGGTTCAGTTTCAGCAGTCTAGGTTCAATTCCCGAAATACAATAAAAAACAGTGAGAGTATCGGAAGATAAAAATAGACATTAAAATGAAAAACATACTTTTTTTTTCTTTTTTGACATGATGCATTAAGTATGCATTCCATACGATTTGATTGCATTAGCTATAAGGTACAAGCATTTTATATGCTTTAGCAATCACCACAGTAAAGCTTGCTTTAAATCAACAATAGTAGTGCCACTTTCGACTTTAAACCTACTTTAATGGTGCCTATATGACAAAACAACTGTATATCGCATGTCATATAATACACTATAAAGCGAAATTAATGCTCTATATACAGCGTCATGGTTAACTGGGGGGGCTGTACAAAATTCAATTGCACGCGTTCTACTGCTTCATTGCTACAACAAAAAGTACTGCACCGATTCACATGAAATTTTGCAGGTGAATTTAACACATCTTAAGATATTATCAGGTCAAATTTGAGCAATTTTAATTTATCTATTGCAGAGTTACAGCTATATTTCTGTGTCCCGATTATTGCGGATACAGGCTTTATAAACCATTGTTTTAGCGATAGATTCTCAAACGTCATTCTCCTTGTCTGCACTATATCTCCACCAATATGCTTAACCGATTTTATGTAATTTTTGTGGTATAAGCCAGCGTTTTTCAAACTATGTGTCGCGGTGGGTGATGTTGTAATAAATGCCATCCTTCACTTATGTCAAGATGTACTGTTAGCCTTTTCGAAATTTTCAAATACTTTCTTGTGGAGTCCGAATCATTAAACAGCTGCGATCAATATTTGATATATGGTGCTGACTTCACACATGTTCTGTTAAAGATAAGTTCAAGTTGTTGCATTTAGTTTGCATTTTCGATTAGATTTAGACAAGAAACCACCGCACGTTTAGCAATCCTCGGTATATTTTTTTTCTGAATTTCGGTATTCTGAGCATTTTTCAAAATCATCTTATCTCATCCAGCAGCATTATAGTACTAATAATTTTACATAACGTTTGAGTAGCATTTTCAACGCGATCTATTTGAGGAATCTTAAAATTTATGCTCGAGAAAACACGATGCAAAATGCATTATCTTAGTAAACACACAGTGTGCCTTCATTTGGCAGGAAGTCCATCAAATTTGTGGAGTTCTGTTTAAGAATCTTGTAAACTTTTTTATAAGTATTATGACAAACTATCTATTTGGACAATGTAATATAAATTCAGTGATATTGAAAAAAAAGCAATGTGAATGTGGAATGTGGATTTTTAAACTCAGTAAACTTATTATTACTTTTTAGTGTAGAATCATGCTCTGAGTTCGAAAACATGGAGGAAAAAATTACAGTAGAGCGGATTTTTTTCCAACTTTCCATACAAGGCTGTCGATTTAAAATCGATTTTTGTTCTATTTTTAACCGTTATGTGTCCGATAAACTTTTTGCTTTTTTCTACACCGTGCTTTTCAAATGGGCGGTGGGTACCCGGGTACCCTGTCTGCCACATAAGGGTTAAGCAAGGTTGCTCGCTTCATACATCTCTATTTCCATAACCAATGTTCCGATTGGTCTGAAATGTTTACTGAAACTGGCTAACATCTAATGGGATGGGGTGGGAACACTCACTTGCGAAGAGTTACACTCACTTGCTATTTTCGCTGCTCAGAAGCGTGCTATCAAGAAACGATGTCTGGACGACTTTTGCCTTGTGGTTTCGTCTAAAAATTTGCCGAATAGAGTAGAGGTCGCACACGCATATCGAAGTCGTGAGGGAGCTGTGAAGGCAACTCTCCACGAGGTGAACGTAAATTACACTCAGCTCGTGGAGAGTCGCTTTCACAGCTCTGTCACGACTTTGGTGTGCGTGTGCGGCCACTACTCTATTCGGCAAACTTTTAGACAAATCCACAAGGCAAAAGTCGTCCATACATCGTTTCTTGATAGAACCCTTCTGAGTTGAGAAAACAGCAAGTGTGTGTAAATATTTGCAAGTGAGTGTTCCCATCCCTGTTTAATGTTTCAAATGTTCGTTGAGAAAGATTTTTTAAATTTTTTTCTTACTGAAAAAAAATACAAATCTTCATTATATTTTGGAAATTGTGCTCAAATTTAAACAGATTGGCGTATATAATCACCAATATCTAGAATTCCGCTAATTTGAAGCAAAAAATATGTTCTGATGATCGAAACATATTATATTTAGCTTTCTATTTATATGCAAAAAAAATTAAAATTCGTTGACTGAAACGCCAAATATTTGAATTCCATATTTTTAAATATATAGTAAATTTCATATTTTTAAAAACTGTAGAAAAACGATTTTCATGAAAAATTCAAAAACTGTTCTACTCATTTTTTCTTCAAGCACGATCTTGATGTCATAACATAATTATGCATAAAAAATGTTGGTCTTTGATAGAAGTCCATGACTTTCATATTTTTTTGTAAACTAGTGTTATCTTTAATTTTCCATGTATTCATCGGATAAAATCAACCTTAGTTAACATGCATTGGAACAGTAATTTGAGTTTGTACGGTAAACGTCTCGCCAATTTCGCTTAGCGCCATCCATAACAGCTTGAACTATGGCATCCGACACCTTTTTAATGTTTTGCGATTTTCTTTCTTCTACACGCTTGTGACCCAAAGTAAATCAGTCATTGGACTTTTTTTTTCACTTTTGAGATGGTTGAATTATAATCTTGCAGCATATTTGGTTTAACACCACAATGGAATAGCACTTGAATCACTTCTGTCTTCGATTTGTGGAATATGTATTTACGTGTTCATAATTCAACTCTATACTCGATCACTAACATTTTGAGGCATCAGCGATGAAACTTAAATTGAATCATGTAGAAACAACTTTTGAAAAAAAAACTTTCGAAATTTTCAAATCATACTCATATTTTTGAGATTAGTGCAACGTAAGAACTATATCACAATCACACGACACGACGCGGAACAGGACATAACACTTTTTGTTCTTACAAATAAATATTTTTATATAATTATTTGTATTTATTATCGTGTGATTGTTCTCAAATCATATCACACAACTTCTTCAAATACATATCACTGATTCTTTCAAAATACAAAAAACAACGAAAACTTTTAATACAAAACAAGAAGACTCTTTCTGGAAAGCTTAATTGATAAAAAAAAAAGATCATAATATAAGGTTCTGGTCATATAACACTGCATAGAAAACCTTTCATCGAAAGTACGGAATGGGGCATGTTCGGTGAAGTACGGTTCAATTTTCCGTTTCTGTGATGAACATTTCTTACCTATCTGATGCTGTTTGAGCCAAACTTCGGGAAATTGCGTGGTTGGAGAGACAAGAAATGGAGAATACAATGACACTATTACCCAAAATTTTGGTCAAACAGCACCAAATTATGCTAGGAATCATAGCAACGCGTAACAATGCATCATTTCAATGCTACAACGGAGAATTTACTATTTCACTATGATGATGATGAATCTGAGCGTGTTGGTGGAATACCTGTAAGTAAAAAAAATCTGATTAAGAACGGTTCCTTTTAATTCCATTAAGAATTTGCATCCTTTGACAGATTTGTATTTCGACCGCAACTGTAAGGTCGTCTGCAGTGACTCGTACTTGACTCGACTCACTATACAAAAACTCAGTTCATTGCTACAAATCTATAGTACTTCATCAATTGTGTCCTATTGCTGAATCGAAATTTCTGGCCCGTCGTCTGACATGGAGTTTAAACGGTGACCAGCGGTTTGAAAAGGTTGGGCAAGTCTGGACTTACTGTGTAAGTGAAACGTAAGAGAATTCAAACATGGCTGCAACAATGGATGACTTGAACCACTACTCACGTTTTCAAAATTTTGAAAATTCGTAAATAAATGCGCCTGATTTGCAAAAAATGTACACAAGTGACCAAAGCCAGGATAAGCAAATGCAGCTTATGTTTCAACCTAGGTTTCAACTTAATCTCACAGAACACGCAACACGTACTGCCGACAAATCTACTTCGCTCGTGCTGTTGAAGACAATGTTATTATCAGTCCATTCGAAACCCGGAATTTGGTACAAGCAAACTTCGATTTTTCTCCAAATCCATGCGCCGGGACTTACTTCGGAAGTGGTGCGCTGTTTACAGGACATGATGATCTACACAGCGCACCACTTTCGGATTTACCTAGTCAACACACGATCGTATATGATGTTTAGGGACAATGGAAATTCGCGATTTCGCGGAAGCCGCGAAATCCGCGAAATTGGGCTTTGACTGCGAAATTTGAAATATTCCGCGAAATGCTGCGAAATCTGGCAGATTTGAGAAAACACCCTACCAATTTACATAATTTTAAACTTTTTGGCGAAATTTGGCTATTAGCTTTTGACAGTGTAGAGTAATTTACGATTCCTTATCTGCATGATAAAAAATGTTCTTATCTTATTTTCATTAAATTTGTTACTTTTTCTATGAATTTATGATTATGCTTCACAAAACTCAAATGAATTTTTTATTTGGTTTTCAAAATTAAAGTTTTCCTCAACAAAACAGTCAAAATATGCGTCTGCGAAATTGCCGCGAAGTAGCCCGCGAAATTTGAGAAATTTTGCCGCGAATTTCCATTGTCCCTAATGATGTTGAATAGGATGCTAAAGTGAAGGCGATATGCGTGCACTCTTCAAGCGGAAGCATGGCCTCCATTTTAGCATCCTATTCAACATCATATGAGATTTCATGTTAGCTATGTAGGTTCGACGCTAAAATGTATAATATATGACACTCTGTTCTAATTCAAATTATAATTAATTAACCACTATCAACCACAGGCTCAATAGTTAGCTACTGATTCACGGCATGTCATAATTGAACAATTGTAAACAGTTTCTGAATCCCTCTTTCATCTGCACATTACCCCCGGGATATTGGTAATAAACGTCCGTAACGTTTATTTGGAGTTTGATTTGGGTAAACAAATAATTTCCGCCACGAAGAGCAGCACTTAACTGGGGATAAACAACCACATCCAGACTAGCTCATGCATGGTATGAACGGTGGTAAATCGTCTCTCGGTCGTACCTACTCAATTTTTCATTGCTGTATTCAATCACCATCATCATCGTTGGCAAAGAATGGTTCCGTCTGGAAATATTTGATCGAATGGACCAGCATAAAGTGCAATTTCATTAGTTCTCTGATAAAAAGTTATTAAAATACCTAAAAAAGTGAAATTAATGTCTTATTTTCATTTTCGTCATAAAAATTCGTAATTACCTACCCAAATAAACTGAAGAGCAAATGTAGTGCTTGAATGGTGAAATGGCCCACATTGCTCTCGTTGATGGGTTTCCAACTATATATAGAGGTTGATATATAGTAGGAATATACTAAAAATATATCACACAGCTGCTAGCATGTTTCAACGGCGGCAAGGGTCAACTTTACCTTGGCTTAATGATCTTCTCTTTTCAGTTGCATTTTTTTGTTTGGAGAGAAGATACAGATGGTGCACATTTATAGTGCAATTTTTCCGACTAGATATGTGAACATATGAATGTATGAATGCGCATTTTGGTTGGCAAATTGAGCACGTGATTCCCGCAGGTTTTCAAAACAAGCAATGAAAAGGATATGAAATAATATAAAAAAACTTTGCAATTTCATACTATAATAATTTTTTTTTGGTGGACGTGACGTTACAACTGGGACAGACCTTATGATTATAAGCGTACACAATTTTTACAGGGTGGTTGTCCATCTTTTCCACAGAGAAAAATATTAACTTTACACTGCTTGTCCAACCGTCAAACACAAGGTCACAATGCAAGACTTTTTGTATGAGAACCAAACTATTTTTGCATTAGATTTCTCAAACTCCGCTTCACCCATAAACCCTTGTATTATTAATGGACAGCCAGGTTAGGTATATTCGGCAGTTTTGTTTTCTTCGTTATGAGGGGTTTTAGGTGATGAAATTTTGCCAGTTGCATAATTTCCTGAGTAAATTTCTATCGTTGAGCATGGCGAGTCCATACCGCTGGTTAGTCAAAGCTATTAGGAAATTTATAATGTCTATGATCAATATTTCTAATCAGGTTCAGTGTAATTAGCAAACATACCATAAGTCGAAATGTGCGAGACAATCACGGGTACCTTCTCACGAGTGAGCGTGGGTGGTCGAGAGGCGGCTGCAGAATTACGATGAGCACCTCAATGGCGACGTTGCAAGCATGCAGGTGGCATGGTAACAGATCTAGGAGTACGTGCGCAGGACGAATGATTTCCAGCCCCTAACCACCAAGAGATTGAGGAGGAGGTTGGCCGATTGAAAAACAACAAAGCCGCTGGAGCAGATCAACTACCAAGCGAGCTTCTGAAATACGGTGGAGAAGCACTGGTGAGAGCACTACACTGGGTCATTACCAAGATTTGGAAGGAGGAAGTTTTACCAGAGGAATAGATGGAAGGTATTGTGTGTTACATCTATAAAAAAGGGCGACAAGTTGGATTGTGGAAACTATAGCGTGATCACACTATTGAGCACTGCCTACAATATAGGGGAGGAAGGGGTAAGCCCGTCACCTTAAGCATTGGGTCAATTCAAAATTAATGTAAGAAGTAATCTGGTATTTTAACTACGCAGAATGTTTGATTCATTAGTATTTTATAAGATTTGTGAATTAGAACTTTCAAAATATGTTTATTCTAGCGAATAATGTACAGAACACAAAAATATTAAATATAGATGTTGTTAATGCAGTGTGGGTAAGACCGTCACCCCTATGGGGTAAGGCCGTCATACCTTTTTTTCAAGATACTTTTAAGATTTTAATTTTAAAATGTTTCCAAAATATTTTTGATGAGTTGTAATGGTTTACCAATTATTCTAACCAGTCTTTTTTTTTATATGAAACAGCTTTCGGAGGCCCTATAATCGTTAATTCTAAAGTGTATACAACACATAAAATATTTCCAGAAGTTATTCGTTATCAATCAGATAGTTTCTTTTCTCTTAAATAAGATATTTGGTTCCGTGCCATTTGACCGAATGTCAATTGGCCGAATGCCGATTGGCCAAAAACCATTTGGCCAAAAGGGTAATTTTGCGGTTTGGCCGAATGCCAAATAAGGAAAAATCTACTTAAGCGATCATGCCGCTGTTGTCCATGTAAATCAGTATAACTCCAATGAACAGCCTAGGATTTAACCTTTCAGAACTCGCACCGTTGTAAAAAGTAAATACAACACTACCAAAAAAACCTCGTACGTTTTCATCTACTTCTTCTTGGCATTACGTTTCATCTGGAAAAGCCTGTTGTTAAGCTTAGTATTCTATAAGCACTTTAACAGTTATCAACTGAGAGCTGCCTCTGCCAATGACCATTTGACATGAGTATACGTTTGTCAGTCTCGAATATATTCTATAGTATATGCCCAAGAAAGTTAAGGAAATTTCCTTTACGAAAAGATCCTGAACCGACCAGAAATCGAACCCATCATCCTCAGCATGGTCATGCTAGCTCACTTTTGGTTAGGTACCTGAAGATTGCCCGTTCCTCTGAATTCATCCGATAATAATTCGGCCAAACGGCATCCGACCAAACAAATTATTTGGTCAAATGGCGTTCGGACAAATGGCATTTACAAAAACAGCCGGTTATATAAATTATTACATGTACACGGTCATACCTCGATATAACGTAACTTTTACTTTGATATAACGTTCGATTCCGTAAAGCGTTAAACGTGATTGTGCCTCGATTAACTGAGCTAGATAAAAATAATTTTAATGCTATTTTGTCAGCCCCCAGGTGATTCCTTTAAAAATCACTGGAGGGATACCCGAAGAAATCCCAAAAAGAGTTCCTAAATGAATACCCGCCGATGAGTGACGGGCTTACCCGAAAAGCCCACTTTTTCTAAATTGCATCGCAATTTCTGAAATTTTTTTGAAACTGACCTTTCGATGAATCTTGGCAGTAAAGAATAGTGCAGATGAGAATACATGAATGATTTGAATAAATTTCTGTACTTGTTTTGTAATCCAGAGGCTAAATTCTACCGACGAAAAATTATATCCACCGTTGGTGCAACAACGTGTGCGTTTGTTTTGTTTATTTTCTTCGCGTTTGACAGGTCAATGTTGGTATCATGCCCCTCAAAAGAGTAAAAATGGTAAAAAATAAGGCGTGTGACCAAAAGGCTACTAAATAACTGTTTTCTCGTAAAATCATTGGGGTGACGGGCTTACCCACCCTGACGGTGCTACCCACCTTTCCCCTACTCTCTCAATTTTAAGTCGCCGTCTATCATCGATTGCAAGAGGGTTCGTGGGGCAATATCAGGCTGGATTCATGGGTGAAAGCGGTACCAGATGAGACTAGCTATGGCAGATTATGCACGGATACGGATTCCCGGATAAGCTGATACGATTGATTAAGGCAACGATGGATCGAGTGATGTGCGTAGTTCGAGTATAAGGGCACTCTGGAGTCCTTCGCAGAGGGTTACGGCAAGGTGATGGTCTTTCATTCTTGCTGTTGAAAATTGCTTTAGATGGTGTAATAAGGGGAGCGGGGATAAACGAGACTGGAACGATTTTCACGAAGTCCGTTCAGCTGCTTGGTTTCGCTGATGATATTGATATTATTGCTCGCAAATTTGAGACGATAGCGGAAACGTACATCCGACTGAAGAATGAAGCTAAGCGAATCGGAATATTCATTAATGGGTCGAAGACAAAGTACATAAAGGCTAAATGGATCCAGGGAGGTATCACCGCGCCCGCCATTCCAAATTTGTATCGACGGTGATGAAATCGAGGCGATTGTACTTGGGCTCCCTGATGATCACCGACAACGACACCAGCAGAGAAATTCAGAGGCACATTAGGCCGGAAATCGAACTTACTTTGGACTTCGCCGAACTCTACGATCGAACAAAATTTCGCTGTCGCAGGAATATAACTAGGCAGCATCCATTTATTACGTAACGCTAAAATCGACATTTTTTGACCCCCCCCCCTCCCTCTTCCGTAACGCTTTTTTGTATGAAAATCCTTGAAATTTTGTATGAGCCTTAACGATCGGTCATACTCCCCCCCTCCTCCTAGAGCGTTACGTAATTTGTGGACGGTGCCCTATCTACAAAACGCTGATTAGACCGATAGTCCTCTGTGGGCACGAAGAAATGGGTCCTCTGCACGACCAACGCAAACTTGGAGTTATCGAACGGTAGGCGTTGCGTACCATCTACGGCGGAGTGCAAATGGTGGACGGGACTTGGGGAAGGCGAATGAAAATGAGGGGGGCTACGGTGTGCGTGTCACGTCGCAGAGTGTGGAACTGAAGACACACAGCCATGGACCGAGTAGAACGGAGACGATTCCTATGTGCAGCAGAGGACAATCAGACCATAGTCTGACCGGTAAGTAAGGTAAGAAATTGGCAAAAAAATTAAAACAAAATTTAATTTTCACGACATTTTCCATCTCATTCGTAACGTTTCCCTCTCAAACATCGAATTCTCGAATTCGTACTTATGCATGTTCTTCTTGTTCTTCGTGTTACGTCCCCATTGGAACACAGCCTGCTTCTCAGCTTGTGTTCTACTTCGCAGTTGTTTATGTCCCGAGCAAAAATAAATAAGTGCTATTTATTTTGTTATTTATATGCGTATTTTTTGTTAGCAGTTAGTAAGCATGATAACAAAAAAGGAATACATCGGTGCCTAATCATTTGTTTTAGAAATAGGATGAACATAGGGTCACAGGCTGAAGATGGGTACTCATAGCCTATGTAAAAGGATGTCAAGCTTATGTTTTTGCGGTCATTCAGGAAAGCAAGAAATGATAGTTCGACAACCGTTGTTACTAGAGACCTAGTATAGCTCTGATCCTTCGCATTAGAATTGGGAAGGACGGTTTGTTATTGTTATTCCTTAATAATCAAAAAAGGTGTTTCGTGCTCTTGTTCCATACGACTTAATTTCTTCCCATTCTATATAATGTAGATCGATATTATTTAAGTTTTTTTTTTTAATTTAAAGAGTCTCAATTTATTATACTTGTCAAATAGCATTGATATCTTTTGGCTGGTATCAACTATTCGCATCCATTTTACCATCAAGTTTGTAAACGTGACTTATTCCCTTGCTAGTGACAAACACTTAAGCGACTAGAACATAATTCCAAGATTTCAAGCCCTACCACTTGAGATTGTTTGAAGCACGACGATGATGCCGCAAAATGTGCTATCACTGCGATAAACCACATCGTTTTCTCAACCAAGCAAGGACAATATTTTTCACAACAACCGACATCCACTTTGTCGTAGTTTGTTACCATGGCGTCATTCTCCCTTGGGCATGGAAAGAGCAAACATCGAATTATTGCCGCCCTACCACTATCTGTAGCCGTAGAAAGTTCAACCCCACCTACTTGACAGATAGGGAAGGCACTGGTGCAAATACTCTTGCTTTTCATCTTTTATTCATATTGTCATAAACTCAATCATTTTATTCAAAAACTTTTAATTCCAAGGATATGATGTTTTAATATATATTGGATCTACACTACATACTCGCATTTAGTTTAAAGACAAATGAGCCCTATTCACTTCTAAACAAGCTTATGCTCCAAATCTTAGACATTCACTCGACGATTTAACGAAAATGTATGGAAATGGAGTAATAAAATAAGCCGACAGGATGTTGCTTCCGTTTGCTGGGATTTTCTTTTCATAGAGAAGCCGCGTGCGACACATAGCTAACGACCAGAGACACTAGGTGCCTGCCGTACCAGGAAGGAAGGATCATAGGCATGCACAGTTTCGGAGAAACTCACCGGAATATTCATTTTTCATGGAAAATACTCATTATTGAAAACACCGCTAGCCATGATGGTCTCCAATAGCGGAAGGTCCGAAAGAGCTTGAAACTATTGAGAAATCATCATGTCTACAGGTCGTAAGCCCTGATAAAGTGTGGAACGTTTTGATGGCTGTGATCCCTGACCATCATGTCAAAACCCAGGGATACCCAAGTGACCATACTGTTAGGGTGTAGGGGTTGCATGTGTGAGGCGCATATATTGACAGGCATTGCTATGGACCGTTAGGGCTGAGTAGGGTCGAGGAATGGATCTACGATTGCTGAATTATACTGAAAAAGTCGTGATTCAGCAGTGGAGGCACCGCTTTCCGCTTTTGTTCGGCCTTGGTGGTTTGTGTGGGGTGGTGCGTGTCGGTGTGTGTGTGCTTTGTGCGTGCGGTGCTTACGGCTTCAGCAGGGTGGTTACTTGGGTAGTGTGGGATAATTGGGTTTGGGACTGAGGGGGTCGTCGTTGATAAGGCCGACATCATTGAGTGCTCAGTGACGGCGGTTGTATTAGTGACGATTTCTTCAGCCTTAAGATCTCATTTATACCACGCACAGATTTTTGGGAAGAGGGAGTACTTTGTAATGCAAGAGAGGGATTTAAGCTCTGCGTTACGGGTTGGGCGAGGTCATGCAGATAGACTCAACCCAGGTGACCGTGCGGCTCGGACAGTGATACATGAATGAGTGCGGTGTGGGTGAGGTGCGCTGCCCTGTGGGTGCAGTTGAGTCCGGGTTGGAGTGGAAAGAGACCCTTTTCTACTCTAGGTCGGTTTCGGTTGTACGGGCGGGGTAGTGTTTGTCTTATTTGTGCCGAGCTGCGTGGTTACTTGGGAAGTATTGTGCTCTGTAATCTAGATTTTGGTTTTAAGGTGAAGCTAAGGCTGGGCTGTGCCTCGGATTTGTTGGGCGCAGGTCGGGAGAGCTGGTGGCAGTTTGTGCTGGGGGGTTTACTCGATTGGTTATTCACTGATGGTGGCCAGTCGATCGACTTATCGGCGCTGCCTGTCATTTGGTTCTTGGGGTTTGTGCTCTCGAGGTTCGGGGCGTTGCTTCGTTGTATCTTCGCTTTAATACTAATATTCCTTGTTTGATTTAACTGACTGTTTTTACAGGCGTTTAACTCATTCTATTTCATAGATTGCCAAATTTAAGGGTAATGGTTCAATAGGGTGTTAGCTATCAGAGTGGATTAGAACGAGTTGGCGCCTACAATACACCAACACTGACACACACACTCCAATACTTACACGCACACATGCACCTACAACTAGCTGTAAAAGACCAGTGGGCGGGACAATGGTGCCTACCCAACAGTTGTAGGTGGGGTGTTTGGCTTAGCTACATGACTTGGTCCGGCAAGCCCATAAACATCAATTGGTAGACGTATTGCCTAGTGAAAAGACAACGCAGATGGGCGAAAGCCAGGGGATGCGTTGATAATAGCAGAATAGCAGAAAATACTCATTATTGAAGATTTAGACCTATCTGCACATCCGAGGTGATATTTTGAGATATTGCCTAGTATAAGTAGTGATCCAGAATGTTAACAATAAAGGATAAAAATGAGTAAGGGTAATTGCAGTGGGATTGGGACATTTCACATAAAGTCGTTTCTCTTAGGGGTGTTTCGCACAATGATAACCATGTGCCTTCTTAGCAATGATACCTGTTCTTATATGAAATTTAATTATGCGAAACGGCCACACCCAGTGTAGTCGTCAATAATAAGTGATTGAAACTTTAAAAGTAATAATCTAATTTTTATAATCGTTTGTTTAGCTATCGTTTTGCTCACTAGTTTCAAATAATTCGCAAAATTCCTTGTGCACGCCTGAGTGCACACAACCAACTGAGACCGGAAAAACGGCTACGGAGAGTAGATGAACGATGGTGGGTGATGTTTCAGAAGGACGAGCACGAGATTGTATGCTTGTCGTATACCCGGTAAAACGGACGAACGGCAAACATTTGTCGCTATTCGGAAGAGATATAAAAGCTCGACAAATCACTTTCGTATCAACACAAAACGGTATGTTTATGTAGCAGATTTTCTTAATGATAGTACATTGTGGGGAACATAGTACGAGCAAAACAGCTCGTTTTCCTGGACTCTGTCTCTATGTACAGAAGCTGCCTTATGCATACCATGCAGCGCATAGACGGGATGAGTAGCGCATTGAATTACTGACTCTAGGAAAAAAAGTTGTTTTCAGTAAGTACGGCGAGGAGAAAAGTTGAATGGGAAATATCTACTTTTTAATACGAATCACATATGTGGATATGTCATATTAAGGTGGTTCTAAAATTGTTTTTGCTTCACAATTTCTCAAGTTCCCCAGAGGTACACCTAGGCAACTGTATTAGCAACGACTTCACCTAAGACCCCATTCAAATCGGAATCAGTTATCAATTTTAAATCAACTAGAGAAACTTTAATAGTCATCCTCCAGCTTCTTCGCAGGCACCATGGCTACATATGGCCCACAGATATTATCCGTTGAAAATTGGAACTTGTGGTGGTAAGCTCTCCAAATTTGGATAAAATTCAACTTTTTTTTAGGTCAATGCACAAGAATGCAGCAGTTTTCACGTGAATACGCCGAAATTAGATAAACTGCGTTGATATTTCCCGATTTTTATTGATTTTGAGAGGCATCGCCTCCTCCCGCAACTACGTTACAAGTTTGCGCGTAAGATTATGAGTAAAGATTTTGATTCTGGATATAAATCGTTAGCTAATTAATAAGGCATGCGATGTGCAGCCCGAGCCAGGGGGAATGGCACTTCCTTTGCTAATCGGAAAATTCCGCATTTATCCGTTGCTAACCGTCGTTAACCGCGTCTAACTGTTGCTCAAGTTAGCAGCGGTTAGCGACGGTTAGGAACGGATACATACGGATTTTCCGGTCTTCAGCATTATTCCTGCCTGGCGTCGTTCAAAAACTAGTCGATTCGCAAGAAGAACCACCTCTTGGGTATTGCGACATTTGCACCCATTTAGACTCGGCTCGAAATCATTATTATCACAGTCGAATTCGCAGAGGCTGGCGTACACAAGTTCGCGTCGGATGCACAACAGGTAAACAAAATAAGTTTGATTAGTGTGAAATGTCGCTTGGAAATGATGATTCAGTGGATTCTCAAATTATCACAGAAGTCTGAACATTAATAAGAAACCCAATATTTGATAAGCAATTTTTTTCACTCTCTATATAATAAAGACATTCAAGGGAATATAGAAATATTGCCAAGCAACACACATTGTCACAAAACAGGCACGGCAGCGCAGGAAATGGTTGCGCAGTAAGTCACAGTGACTTCTGTGCAACCCTTACATAAGCTGCCGTGGCCGTTTTGTAACCATGTTTGTTGCTTGGGTTGTAGATATAGTAGGTTCAACAACCATAGTTGATTATGCAACGTAACTCTTTAACCCTTATGTGGCCGAAAGGGTACCCGAGTACCCAAGCGTCCGTTTAAAAAGCATGGTGTAGAAAAAAGCAAAAAGTTTGTCGGACACATAACGGTTAAACTTGACTACTGGTACAAGTGTAGACCTGAAATCCTACATTTCAGAGTACATAGTTTGAATGGTCTGGAATGTTCCAAACATGGAACTTTGGAGTGATTCGTACATATATTACAGATAATAGTTGGCTATGTTATGTTACAGATAATAACGAAAATCCCTAATGTAACGATTGTAGATGACAACGACGAAACTCTAGGACTGTGTGGATGTCGCTGAATTCCCCAAAAGTATATCGCAATTTTCATGAGTATTTAAGTTAGTTCAGTAATTTTAGTTGATTAAGCAACGTTATTCTGTATGACGGATAGACCTACTGCTACGAGTGTAAATTTGAAGTTCTGCTTCTCGTTGATCTGAAACATCCCAAATGATTTTTGGAAATATCATAGATTTGTTTGATAACAGTTCATAACGAAAATAACTATTGCACAGCTGTAGATGTCAAGGACTATACTACAGGATAGTTTGGACGACTCTGAATGTACTGACAGTATGTATGTAAAAACATCTATTACACTGCTCGACAAAATTTTACAAAATTTGGTGTTATGGGATGAGAAAAAAAAGAACAGGGTTTTGGGGCCCTAGAAGTGTCATAGTGAAAGAACTTTTGAAAAATAATGGACCGGCCGGATGGTCATAAGCTGTGTCATAAGTTGGTCATAAGTTTGTATGGAGAACTTGGGGTGTTCAATTGATATGCGCATTAGAACGTACCGTGCATATGTTTAGGCGTTTTCGGTATTTAGGTTTGCTTCGTTATCGTCTAACGTCTAAATATATGCACAGCGTGTTCTAATGCACATATAAATTGAACACCCCAACTTCTCCATTCAAACTTTGGTCATAAACTATGAAGGCCCGGGCCAATATTTTTCGGAAATTCTCTCACTATGACACTTCTAGGGTCCCAGCTTGCAACTTGGTCTCCTAGAATTTTTGTTCATTCGACTTTTCGTCCATTCGGCCTTTTGTCCCATTTGACCTTTTGTCCTTCGACCATTTATCCTGCAATCTTCTGTCCTAAAACCCCGAAACCCATAGTTGATTATGTATCGTTATTCGGTGTAATGGATATTATGACTACTGTTTCGTTTGTAGACCTGAAACTCTGCTCTTTGGAATAGTTTGGTTTGCCTGGAATGTCCCGAAAGGATTTCAAGAATGCTTCGTACAATTCCAAGGGGGTCATTGATAATAGTTGGATATGTGATGCAACAGTTTATAGCGAATATAACTACTATTACAGTTGTAGATGTAAATGGCTAAGGATAATTTGGACAACCTTGAGCGTATACAATAACATATATTAGTTTCCAAGCAGGTCCACGTTAATTAGTAACGTTACTCTGTATAGTGGATATGACTACTGTTACGAGTATAGATTTCAGGTTGTGAAACCCAAGTGCAATATCCTAAAAATATCAATGAATTCCGAGTTTCCAAGAGATTCACGTTTTACACCAGATTATGCAATGTCACAATTTGTCACTAAAATGAACAAAATTAGTATAGAACATCCGAAGATATGAAAAAAAATTCTATATCAATAAAAAAGGCTATATATTCAAATACGTTTAAATGAAAGTATGAAAGTCGTATAAAAAATCATTTTTTTTTTAAATTTATTTATATTTGTGAATTTTAACTTAATGCTAATTCTTCACACATATCAAAAATCAGCATTTCACGCTCCTGTTGTATTTTGTTTTGTTTTTCCAAACTGCTTGGTGTTCTTGATGTACTAAGATGCCAATTGCTCAGTAGGTTTGCAAAAACTGCTGCCGGAGACTGAGTTAACTTTTATCGTTTGTTTGGGTGATTTTAGACAGATATTATTCATTTGAGGTCATATATGTATGACCCCTCCGGTCCCAAAGGGTTAAGGCATAATAATGCAATAAATTAATTGAGTCGCTGTGATCCGTAAATCAATAGAGAAGGGCCGGTGTCATCTTAGCGCATCAATAATAATTCACCCTAGCTACACACCCACCATCCGTCATCAGTCGTGATTGGTGTTCCATTCTAAACAGCTTGATGTTATTTATCTATTCTGCACTTAATTAATTTAAATTCACTATCAGATAATGCACTGTCCGCCTCGAACAAGTGATGACTGAGACATGGACTGTGTAATATAGGTACAGAATAGCACATGGCTATGTCTCCTACATTAAACTACTATACGTGAATCTAACTGGCTCGACAGTAAAGATCCGGACGTTTAGTTAGAAAGCTAGAAGCAATGCAAAAGCAATGTAGGCAAAAGAGGAACTAAACAATCTCGATGCACGACAGAGCACGGCTCGTTCAAACAACGTTTGTCCCACAATGTGTCCCTATACTAGTGGTCTACACTCTGGGTGCCGCAATGCGATGCAATTCAATTCCGGATCAAGTACACTCCCCTCGCTGCAGCTCATTCGGCAATGGGATGGGTAGGGAGAGAACCATTGTAGCGAATTAAACTGTTTCCCATGCAAGTAAATTTAGTTATAGCATCTGTCCCGTGGAGACGGAAGTGTTCGAATCGTTACAAGTAGGTCAAGCACATTCAATATGACTGAATTCGATTTATAAGTCGATTTTTGTACACTAGACATCTGCTGAACTAACCATTTTCGTTATTTTACTATTTATCTCACTCTTGAAAGTTAACACATTTTAACACACGCTGCTTTTACTTCTTCTTGTTATAGCGTAACGTCGCAAGTGGGACAAAGCCTGCTTCTCAACTTGATCTATGAACACTTCCATAGTTATTAACTGAGAGCTTCCTCTGCCAACGATCATTTTGCATTTGCGGCAGACACGAAGATACTCTTGTCCAAGGAAGTCAGAGGAACTTTCATTATGTCAAGCTCCTGGACCGAACGAAAATCGGTTCAGCTACCCTCAGCAAGGTCGTTCTGACGGTAGGTTCAAAAGTTTTCAAATCAATAAATTTAGGTTTTATTTATTCGTTTACAAAATTCGCTCCGGCCTGTTTTGCAACTTAAGTGCAGCAGAGACTCATACCGGCGATTTCCACATGATCTGTCTCATTGGAATAGTGTAAATTGTCGCCAAGTTTGCATTGATGATAGCAGAGAAATTCGAATAAATTCATTACTGTGCTGTATAACTGTGACGGATGGACAAGTTATTCATTTTATCAGGAAACCTATGGAATTCCAGAGTTGCAAACAACTATCAGGCAAAACTGATACATAACACCTAGCACAAGCCGATTGAAACCGGAATAACACTAGGTTGCTTCTAGGGATATTTTAGACACCCCTAATTCAAAGGCATGTTAAATTGCACTGTCCACCACGTAGTAAATGATGAGGCACAATGCCGTTATGTTGTTGACTAGGCTACATAACGTATCTATATGCCTAGGTACATTGCGACATTTTTTTTTTCTGCTGCAGTGTTCTCAACAAGCGACAAAATATGGCACTCGGTTGACATCTGAGGGCCCATTGACTGGCGTCGTAAGTTTCAATTTCCCATTCCGTGCATGGTAGGTAGCAGTTTCATTAGCAATCGTCACGAGATTTATTTATTGTTCTAATTAGACGAAAGACTGTAAACGGGAGAGTGATTCCGTAAGTCTATTGATATGTTCCATTGATCCTATGACCCTATGGATGCACGAACTTACATATTATCTTCCGCACAGCTTCCCTACGCGATTGTACTTTACGTATTGAATTAGTCAACTGTTCGACGTTTTGTCCGTTAAGGCATGATCCGATTAGCATATACATCCGCTAATGCAAGTGAACCGCCGCCTAAGCTGTTCGCAAACGATCGTTCATGTTTGCACATTGTGTCTATTATTTTGCTGCAGGCATCCGCGGGTATTAAGTCACGAAGCATTTACGTTTTTTCGTGGAAGAGTCCACTGCTTTGTAGATCATAGTTTTATTTAAAAAAAAGGAACTCACAGTCTTTTCCACAATCGAAAATCTTCAATGCTCATATTCGGAAGATTATAAGCAAAAGTGTAAAAATGGTTTTAATTTGAATAGTTTATAATCTAGCACCGTAGTTTATCACTGAGCACCGAGTCTACAACGAGCACCTATCCAAGAGTCAAGCTTGCGCGACCTAAACACTACTCCGGAAACGATCTTAGGGGAACAAAGTCTAAAATGTCAAGGTGCGGTAAAATGGCTCAACTCATAAAATCATTCCTGAGTGTGATTTGATCATACTATAAGTGAATGGTGTCAAAATATGTTTGCATAAAACATCCTTCTAGAAGCCTGCCTGTCTAACCCTATTTTGCAATTAAGGTTTTTTTAATGATTTTATTATCAACCTAGTGTTTCCAAGCCCTTCGGCCGAATGGCTTTCGGCCTAATGACCTTCGGCCGAATGGCCTGACACCGCGATACTCCACGTATTGAGTATACGAAAAAGCGTGAAAGAGCGGAGGGAAAGGGGGTATGAAATGCCCGAAAAGTTATGGACGTAATTTTTGAATGTTTTCATAAAGTGGCATCTTACCCCATGGCAGATGGTCATTTTGAACGGCGGGGAAGGTGCTCGAAAAGATCATCCTCAATAGAATGTTGAGGTTCACTGAGGGCGTAAATGGTCTTTCGAGCAACCAGTATGGCTTCCGGAAGGGGAGGTCCACCGTAGACGCTATCTTGTCGGTTACAAACCGCCGAGAAAGCACTCGAGCCTAAGAGGAGGGGATTTCGCTTCTGCGGGGTAGTGACTCTGGATGTAAGGAATGCATTTATTAACGCCAGTTGGGCTGCTATTGCCGATGCGCTCTTGCGTCTGGGCCTACCGGATACCGGAGTACTTGTACAAGATTCTCGGAAGCTACTTTCAGAATCGCGTACTAGTTTACGACACGGAGGTGGGTCGGAAGTGCTTTCACATAACCTCAGGAGTCCCGCAAGGTTCCATCCTGGGTACGGTGTTATGGAATGTCATGTACGACGAGGTGTTGAGGTTAGAGTACCCAGTGGGAGTGGATATTACGCTCGAAGTCTACGGTGAACGATCGAGGAGGTAAAGTTGACTACCAACCACTCGATCAAGGTTGTGGAGGCGTGGATGCGGTCCAGGAAACTGGAGCTGGCTCACCACAAGACAGAGGTGACGGTTGTTAACAACATGCAGTCGGCGCAGCAGACGGAGATCAGTGTAGGAGAGTGCACTATCCTGTCAAAGCGCTCTGTCAAACACTTGGGCGTGATGATCGACGATAAGCTTACCTTCGGTAGCCACGTCGATTATGCCTGTAAAAGAGCCTCCACAGCTATTGCGGCACTGTCCCGGATGATGTCCAATAGCTCTGCGGTGTACGCCAGTAAGGGAACGTCCATAAATTACGTCACGCAAAAATCGACCATTTTCAACCCCCCCTCTCCCCTATGTCACGCTTTTTGTATGGAACCTCTAAAATTTTTGTATGGGTCGTCACACTTTGCTGAACCCCCCCCCCTCCCCCCTCAAAGCGTAATTTATGGACGTTCCCTAAGCGCAAGCTTCTGGCTAGTGTTGCTACGTCCATACTTAGGTATGGCGGCCCGGCGTGGGGCACCGCGCTAAGTACTGAATGCTACCGACGGAAGCTGGAAAGTACTTACAGGCTTATGTGTCTGAGGGTTGCGAGCGCGTACCGTACCGTGTCACACGACGTTCTCTGCGTCATTACTGGTATGGTGCCTATCAGCATTCTTATCAGTGAGGACATGGAGTGCTTCGAAATGCGCGGCACAAGAGGCATACGCAGGACTGTCAGGATGGCCTCTATGGTCAAATGGCAGCGCGCGTGGGACAGTTCCACCAAAGGAAGGTGGACCCATAGGTTGATACCGAGGGTAGATAGTTGGATTAATAGGCGCCATGGGGAAGTTACATTCCACCTGACACAGGTCCTTACAGGTCATGGTTGCTTCCGACAGTATCTACACCGTTTCGGGCATGCGGATTCTCCCGAATGCCCAGTGTGCAATGGTTTAGAGGAAACGGCGGAACACGTTTTGGTTCGTGTGCCCGCGTTTTCGCACAATGCGCGACCGCACGCTTGCCACATGCGGGGAGGACACAACTCCGGACAACTTGGTCCAGAGGATGTGTAGGGATGAGGTTAGCTGGAATGCCGTTTCAACGGCTATCACCCATATCGTCTGGGAGCTACAGAAGAGGTGGCGCGTGGACTCGGAGAATGGCTAGTCCAGATGCAGTGCAAGAGGTGGTCCAGGGGTTCGAAGTCGGCTTCGTAGATCATACCGGTGCCCTGCGGTCGAGATCGACCCTTACAGCGATTAAGTGGCCGCGGAGAGGAAGTCCCGGTAGCGGTGCTGTCGTGGCGTCGGTCTACTGGGTTGGATCCGAGCCCGTGGTTGGAAAGGGGTCCCCGGCAAGGGTCGGGGTAGGTGAGACCCTGCTGTCTGCAACCTTTGGGTGCATCTGATAGGGCCTGGTAGTGATACCCTTCCTTTGCGGGCAGGTCAGATCGGGTTGCACGTGAGCATCAGTTCTTGATGTCTGCCAAGCAGTTGGGCGCGGGCGGGGTTGACCCTGCCCGCCTTCTGAGGACAAAGGGAGTGGCGAGGACCACTCGGGAAACTGGCTAAGCGCCAGCATGCTATCGTGATGGACTCTCCAGAGCGAGTCATCGATGTTCGTTGCTGCTAGGCTACGGCAGCTAACCTTGAGGGTGCGATATGCACTAGCCCCTCTCTGAAGCAATACCTTCTTGGTGGTTCCGGAGAGACGTAGGGTTTGGCGACCATAGGAATGTGTTTTAGTGGGTCGAGGAGAGAGTAGTCCTGGCTTTTACTAGTGTTGTAGAAGACGGCCTTAACCCCACACTACCCTAACCTTCCTGTTAGAGTGTCTGATGAGCAGATTTATCCCCCTATGGTTTAGAAAAAAAAGATGGTCATTTTGAACCACTTCCGTTTTACGAATTGGTTTCGCTAAAAATCGATGAAAATGCATTAGTTTCGATAATATTTTGCTGAAGTATCATGCAAATGTGGTTTAGTTGCCATTACCACTTTGAATGCCTAACAAATAAGGCTATTTATCATAGAAAACGGTGAAAGTTCGAGGAACTTACTACTGCACAAAATGATCAAACAGGTTGAATGTATACCAAAAGCTTCTAAAGGGGTCCATCCTTCTCCGCCACTCAAAATTGACCCAATTGTAACTGAGGGCCGTGTTACTCCCAGCAAAAGTGAAGCATTAGGACCGTCTTCAAGCCTTAGGCCTTATTCGGTCAGATGCGGATACAAACGATTGCAATCATCACTTCCTTATCCTTCCCCACATTGACCTGCAACCTGACGTGGCAGGCGCCATTGTCACCTAAAAATAGACGATCATCAACGCTCACACACTGAAGATGTCTGCTAGCAGGTATCTCATTGGTTCCTTGTGTGAGTGTAGCTGGTCTGGCGATACTGGAGTCGCATCTACGGGCGGTCAATCAAGCTCAAAGCTCAAGCTCTATCATATTCTCAGGTTCTGCTTCTAAAATAAGCTGTAGGTGATTGAATTTAGATATGACGAAATGAATTTTTCAGCACTGGTATTGAATAATCGAATTTAAATTATGACAGTATGGACGCAATGAAGAATTTTTATTTTTTATGGAGCTATTAATGTTAAATATGGTGGAATTTTATAACTGCAGTTGCAACTTTCATTTTATTATGGAGCAGTTGTATTTTATTATGGAACATTTCAGAATTTTTTATTGGTTTGGATGTATAAGGCGAGAAACCTCACGCTGCTCCAGAAAATAATTGTGCTCAACACATTTATTACATCGAGACTCTGGTTCATGGCATCAGTAATCAGCATACCGAATCAAGCTGTAGCGCGAATGACATCTTATATTGGAAGCTTCATCTGGGAACGTTTTCCAACCAGAGTCCCGATTGAGCAACTTACCTTGCCAAAATTCATGGGTGGCCTCAATCTGCACCTACCAATGCACAAATGTAAATCGCTGTTGGTAACGAGGTTCCTAACAGAAATTAGAGAAACTCCATTTGCGATGTCGTTCCAGCAATATTTGGAGAACCCTCCAAATCTAGCTGCAATCCCTGCTCTTTACCCATGTTTAAAGAGTCAGGCCAAGGTCTTGCCTTACATCCCCGGACAAATGAAAGAAAATCCATCTGCTGCTTCAATTCACAACTACTTCCGTGAAAAGCTGAAGGAACCGAAAATCGTGCAAGAAAACGCCAATATCTCTTGGAAGAAAGTGTGGAGAAACATCAGGGCTAAAGGACTATCTTCGATGGAACAGTCAACGTACTACCTCCTTGTGAATAGAAAGATTCCACATGCCAAGCTGCTTCATCGGCAAAACCGAGTGACAACCCCGTTCTGTCAGCTGTGCCCCAACACGGAGGAGGATCTAGAGCACAAATTGTCCACCTGCCCGAAAACTAATGCTCTTTGGAATCATCTTCAGTCTAAGTTGGAGACAACCGTAGGAAGGATAATGACGTTCTCTAGCCTGAGAATACCAGAACTCATAGCAATGAGTGGGAGATGCCGTTACAAGGCTCTAAAAATGTTTATAACATATGTAAATTATGTTTTAGATGCCAATGACCAGCTTTCTGTAGAGGCATTTGATTTTGTTTTGAACTGTTCTTCTGTGTAACGTGTACATGTATCTTGTGAAATAAATAGTTCCAATAAATGTGTTTACAAAAAAAAAAAAAATTGGTGCAAAATAGCACTTTTAATGAGAAAATTTTATGTTTTACCGGTACATTTTATATGAAGCATGGAATGTTTTCAATTATTTATGGGTAACATTGGATTCCCATATAAACTTTGAAGGGCTTATGCAGTCTCAATTTTCAATCAAATGAGCTCAAATTTTAGGAGAAGGCATAGAATCTGGTTACGAATCAAATGAGCGGTGTGGAGCAAAAACAATTTTTTGAACCACGCTAATATACACGGTCCCTGTTGTGTGCAATGTGCATGAATATCAGGGTGGGAGAGCAATTATTTTCGAAAATTGTGGTGAGCTTCAAGTGAGGTCAAGTGGCTGGGAGGAAATAAGCGCCCGTCTATCGAGTTGAGAGTCGCGGGTTCAATTTCCACCGGAGCACGTGGATTTCTTTTCATGATTCAAATCTCAATTTGTTCACCAAACACGTGTTTCTGTTGCTTGCAGAATGCCAGAGCAATCAAACGTTGTAATTTGCACTTATCTTGGTTAGCCTAAGCAAAAATCGAGAAAATAGCAAGCAATTTCCTTTGAAATAGACGAGTTCAACCACAATCAATCAATGTTTCAACTAAACCTGAAACTCTTAAAACCAGACGCGCTAACTTGGTCAAATTATTGGGGCAAAGCCTGGTTTTGCTGATTTTTTGTATGGGAAAATCGAAAAATCGTCAAATATGGGGGGGGGTCAAACCCCCCCCCCCCCCTTAGTTAGCGCCTACGCTTAAAACTGTTTCATGTCTAGAATAGTTACATCACATCACAATCACGTTCCCACAAAGATGTGAAAACAGAAAGTTTACAGGTTCAGTACCACGGTTTTAGCTATGTAAACAACACATTGAAACCCCTTTAAAAAGTAATACAAGACTAACTATTTTATAAAAAATCAAGACCAACAATTGAAAAGGCCACAACAACATTTTGTAAACAAACATGTTTCTATCGTTTTGAGGTCTTTTGAACTGCACCCACATGCCTCACCACCACTAACAGAAAGCGCCAACATCAAGCTTTCTGTTAATGGTGGTGAGATGCGTGGGTGGATCCTAGAAGGCCCTAAGCCGACAGAAACGTGGTTGTTTACGCAGTGTTGATGTGACCTTTTCAATTGTTGGTGTTGAAAGTTCACACTCATCCTAGGCATCTATGAACTTTATGATCAAAACGGCGTGAAGAAGTTGCTTATATGGAATTGCGATTTAGTCCGCAAATGATCAATTTGACCCCGGTTTACGGTACCGTAAAATTGGGATTAGTGTTGCCTACATCGTCGCAAAGAGGAAATTGTTTCTGAACATTTTAAGCGAAAACAATTGTCTCAGAATTGACGTTTTCATCACCACTGATACTTACGTACAAATTTATGTTCAAGAATGTCGAAATAAACGCCTGTTGCCTTTTATTCAGAAACATAATGGTTGGGTGGTGTTTTGACCTGATTTGGTATCAGGCAACTATTGAAAACTGGCTCAGAATTGGTACAGGAAAGTGTTGGTAGGTACCAGAAGATTGCCAAATCTACAAGGTTTTGATTCAGTGGATTCGATGAATTGGAATTCACTACACTCTGCCCAATCGAAACGAATTGGGCTCTGGTTAAAATAATCCTTAAAAACGAATAGAATGGTTGTGAAAAATCAAGCGTAAATAACCAAATGCTGTGAAATTAGTTTCGGGTGACTCTGTACAAAAGAATGACGTCAATGAAAGGTACACGCATTTTAATACAACACATTGAATTTTACTGGTTTTTATATGTTGTATTTTTGTTTGTTAATAAGCTATGGAAAAAACGGGACGTTTATCCACGTTTATCCTACTTTTGCTGTGCATATTCTTTACTCGGCTGGTCGGATATCGGCAAAAATGAGAAAAAAATGCTGATATCTCGGCATTTTAAAGTGAGTGTTTAGCCACGTTTAGCTTTAGGCAGGTTCTGTACACTATATGCTTCACTCAAACATTAATCTGCGGACCCCTGCTTTAGATATAAAGTGGAGCCTACACAGAACAAAGCACTGTATTAGGGCGCCGTATCAATATTGCTTTAAACACGCTATTAATTTATTGGCATTTGTGGCACACGACACAGCAGCTGACCCCCGTCACTGCTTCTTATCTCGAAGGGTTGTTCAGGGATGGTGGACAATTTATGGTTGGCTAATAGACACGGTCATCGCAATGAGATCCTGTACGTGAACAGGTGAAAGGTTTTCATGGCGAGAGATAACTGTAAGGTAAGTTATTATAGATAATTTCATGTTAAATTTCAATTACCTAGTATTTTTTTTTTCATTTTTTTTATCTACTGGACGATCAGGGTTGGGACAGGGTTAGGTACTTTAAACTCAGACTACTTTATATCAATTGACTTATTTTTTGAACCCGGTGCGAAACATACGGTATCTACAGTATCTGTATCCGAAAATTCAATGTCTTGAGTATAAATATGTTTTGAAGGAAATAACAACATTGCCGGCAATATATTTAGAAAGTAATGGGATGCTTATTTAAAATAGACCAATTTACTAAAAAATAATAAAATTAATGAAATCGATGTAACTTTTACTCTACTAAATAATTCCAAGTTGAGTCAAAAGTTTTTCAAATCTGTTTATATAAGTCATGTTTGGTCTAAATTTCATTGTATTCGGTTTATTGAATCTGGAGATATAACAGCTCAAAGTTGGCTATCGGGTAATTATACCTTTTTCTGGAATCTTTATAACGTCGAGCAGAATAGCCTGATCTTTTCCAAATTTTGACCACTGATATACAACTAGTTGACCAACTTACAGTGAAAGTTTGAGAATATTTTATGCACTTTTAGAAAAGTTACAGCTACTTGAGACTTTTTTTGAGAAGTGAAAATTTTGCCTGTCCTGATCATTTTGTCTATCCCCTGTATGTTAGAAATAAGCAGATTGCTTATGGCACTTAGACTCTAGTAAATAAAACAATTATTTTTTTATTCCCTTTTATCGTTAGGATAATCAACCAGTTGATTGAAGAAGTCAAAGCGTACTGACAAAGGGGTAAATTCCCCCACTTATACCCAATCGCGCCTTATGCTTTTGGGGCCTTATCCTTAATCGACCCCGACGATAAAACCGAGCATAACAAACTTACTAGAGTCGGAGAGATGGTGAAGGTGATGACTAAACGGGCGATGTTGGACGTTGATCAGGATACGGGGAAAAAGGGGAGTTAAAGTAATTAAGTTTAATTTTGACTAGCCAATCTGTTCGTTCTAGATCAACATGTTGTAAGTGTAATTGAACTAAAGAATAGTAAACTTGTTAGAGGCCGGCGAGGTTGTAACATCCAGCTCCCAAAAGTTAAGGCGGGGTATTTTGAGCATTTTTGTGTATTTTTGTTCTTCTCTAGGAAATCAAAATTTTTATATTTTGGAATGATAGTAAGGGATGTTGGGTTTTGGTGTCTTTTGAATCGTATTAACTTAAAAAAATCATCTAAAAATTGATATTTTGATCACCATTCAGATATAATTGATTCTTTTGTATTAAATCGCAACAATTTACATTTTTACCATTTTCCCCAATCATTCTATCATAACTCTTTGAGAATTTAACACACTCCAAAATAATCGGTCATCAAAATAGCCTTCTAAGAAAAATATAAAAGTGTACGTTCAAAAACAAAGATGTTGAAAAACAAAAATCAGAAAGAATACAATAATACTTATATTTGCCAATTAAAAAGAATTGCCAGCCAAAACATGTTTAAATCGGTTCTAAATGGCACAAAATGATGTTTAGATACTTAATCCAAAATTTGGGTATTAGAGGGTTTTAAGCTGAAATCAATCAGAATTTTTGTTTGTCTTTTCTATAACCTAGAAATTAAACAAAGCTATTAAACTATTTTTAGGACATTTTTAGATCTCCTTCCTTTTCTTTTTCTTTATGGCTCTACGTCACCTCTGGGATTTGGCCTGCCTTGCTTCAACGTAGTGTTCTTTGAGCACTTCCACAGTTATTAATTGAAGGGCTCCCTTTGCCTCTCATTGCATGAATTTGTATATTGTGAGGCAAGCACAATAATACGCTATGCCCAGTGAGTCGAGAAAATTTTCCCGACCGGAACGGGAACCGAACCCGCCGTCTCCGGATTGGCGATTCTTAGCCTTAACCACTAGTCTAACTAAAGCATGTTGCAAGAATGCCGGACAGCAACCCTGCAAAGTTGGTATTTGCTAACCATCCGGTTGTACAAGAAGGCGTGGGGCGCAGAGAGCACGATAGGCGGACTAGGTGGAGCGTGATCTGGCGAGCGTTGGGCGTGACCGACGTTGGAGAGCTGCAGCTGCAAATCGAGTACAGTGGTTTTTCGATTTTATCACGGTCAAAAAAAAATTTACCGTGAATTTAGCGAAACCGTGAATTTGGCGAAATGAAAAATAAATGAAAATTTTATGTTAAAAATCAATTAAAAAAAAAAAAAAGACGCGGACACCGTCTTCAGCCAGAGGCTGCACAGACTGAATTAAACTTAACACTAGACAAGGGACACACGGAGCATGCACCAGTGGATACGGAGATGAAACTATCCTCACGAAAAGTGTCATCGCCCGGAGCGGGAATCGAACCCTCACCCCATAGCATGGTGCGATTAGAAGCTTGGTGACCTTAACCGCACGGCTACGAGGCTCCACAAACTGTAACTGTAACTGCAAAATGTTTGCATTGTAATTCACAGCTTTAGTAATGTGTCAATGAAAGTATTGTTTAGGCGCTGTCCATACACTACAGAGACCCATTTCGGGTCATATCCAACAACCATCTTCCTCTGTAGACAAAATTTTATTTTTTTTATGGACCTAAGACTTTGTCCAGATCTACCTTCCCCTTGAAGTCTACGAAGTTTATGTACGGGCCTACCGTGATTGGGAGTCAAAACTTACAAGAACATTGTACAATTCTTGCGCTTAGTATCATACAGGCGTATATACAATGATCGTTTTCTGTTTATCGATCTTCTCTTTTGTTAATAACTTAGCCAGCAAATTATTTTCGGTTTTTTTCGTTGTCTAGAAACTAGTACTAGTCGTCCATCACCGAAACATACCAAGATATCATCCGAATATTGAACGTATATCTCGAAATAATCCGAAGAGAAAATCGATGAAGAAATATCAAGCATTGTAGATATGCCCGTAAGAAGTTTTTTTTTGTAGTAGATAATTCAAAGTCTCTTTTATAGACGAAGCTGTAAGAAATAATCATACGATTTACAAAATGGAATTGCATTTATTTCAATGAACGAGGTAATGGAAACTGAAGCAGTAATCATGAAAGTGAAGAAATAACAAGTTTGTTGTGACTTATCTTACAAAGTTTATTCGTCAAATCTTAAAAGTTTCCATAATCTAACTAATCGTTTTTGTATGAATTGCTTCCCAAACGGTTTTCATCAATTAGATATTTACAATATTTATTTATGAAATTGTTTAATGTGTAATGACCCAAAATCTCCATAATTTTAGTTTAGGGATATTGAGGAAAATAGTCATTGAAATAAAATAAAATATTTTTAATTTGTGAACATTCTTTAATCGGTTTTAAATTTGCTCTGAGATTTAAAACCTCTATTCAAAACAACCTATTCCCACTGTTTTCTCATAGTAAAGGTCAAATATTCCAGACTTTGGAAAGCCCTAAAAAGTAGTTTCACAATCAGGGCCTGTCTATAAACTACGTAGACTCTTATATGGAGCAGGGTTCCTGACGCTTCATACAAATTTCGATAATTTTGTATGGACAAAAGTCTACAAGGGGGTCTCAGATGGTCAAACATTAGTCTACGTAGTTTATGGACAACGCCTAACATTTATATGTTAATTTCGCGATGTTTTAGAAAAGGCGTGATAAAAGCGAAACGATAACCGTGATAAAATCGAGAGTGAATTTGGCGAGTAGTGAATAAAATGACTAGTGATAAAACCGAAACGCCACTGTATTATGGCGGCAAATTGTTGATTCAGTGTTATCATGAATTTGATGTTGAACTAAATAAATGAAATGAACTAGGCTAACTGGAGACTCCCATTTTTAGAAAAACTACGTTCATTGCTCTTCAGAAAGTCTAACTCGAAAACGCTATTTTATTATAAATTTAACAAGCGTATGCTTAAATGTATATCCTTGCTTGAATTGTAGGTTCTGTGATTTATTTTTAGTGCAATCATTTCTCGGTCTTGTACACGATTAGCATCTTTTAGATGTGTGTGAAGAATTAGCAATAAGTTAAAATTCACAAATACAAAGAAATTAAAAAAAAAAATCTTTTAGATGTTAACTTCATTTATATTTCCTGCGCACCCACTTACTTTCCAAATAATACTTCCGTCGCCAAACCATTGATCAGCATCTATATAATGGTCTGACTTTGCCAGCGATGGACACCATTGATAGGTGTTCTCAGATATCACAGACTAATCTGACAGCACCAGTTAGGAATCAACTTGTAAATCCATTTGAGCGCGTGCCGATGACAAAACCTTCCGCTTATGGAGGAGTAGAGGTGTAGCAAAAACATACCTGGCACGTGCCTCCAGAGCTTGAATGTGCACCGAGAATCACATAGGAGGTAATGTTGTGAGAACACTAAAAAATTCAGCTGAATAGTCCTCCTAATGTAGCAGCATTGTGAGCTAGAGCGAACCATGGCACAGGAAGGTATGGCAGGTGTAATGTTTGTTAATCGTTCAGCATTTTTGTCGCCACTCTGATTCAACGCGTGTATCGCTCAACAGAACTACTGATTATTAGAACGATCATCGGAACGATTATTACACGATGTATCATAGGGTTAGCTTAGATTCGATAGATACACATTGATAATTGGATTTAATGACATGTCATTGCAGACGGCTGTCAAGAAACTGACGGGTGTCGAATGTGATCTTCCGTGATAAGGATTGATGTAAGTAGGACCGTAATAGGTACTGAGAAGGCTACTAAACTATCAACTGATGAAATGTATTCAATTGCGATCGTTCTATTCCATATCTAGGGATGTGGTTTACTTGACTATGTGATGTTATACAAATATATGAGAACCGACAAAACAGTATTTGTATTTTGTTTGTATTTTTGTATCTTAATTCTGTCAAATAATACTCAATTAGGGTGCTTGTACCAGTTATCACACTACCTAAGGAAACTATTTCTACAAAAATAAGAGGAAGACCGACGATAGTCATCGATATGTCAAATGATTGAGTATTTATTTCGACGTGTGCCAATGATTGGAAGCTTGTACCAGTTATCGACACATTTGTTAATTTGGGTTCCACTTCGTACCATGTACATGCATTCCTTATGGGATGAGCCATAACTGGTACACTGTGGCGAAATAGGGTGCAAGGAAGCCGAAAAATTAAGCAAAATGATTTATTTCTATCATAATTTGTGCAAATTGTAAAGTTTGTGAACGTGATCTGTTGTTCACGAAATTTTTCTTGTCGATTTGCATCATTAAAGGTTGAAAATAAACTATGGCGAATTTGAGGTACTATAGCCATAACTGAAACACTGAGCCTATGAGTAATTCTCGCTGAGACCGGCCCACTATTTACACCTTGTCTTCAAAAACGTTGAAGGTGGCGATTTTCTGAAACTCCTCTCCAAAAAAGTAAGAAAAATGCATTTGGTTACTCAAATTGATAGACCACAACAATTTTTGCAGACCCCTCGATTTTGGTCAAATGGTGGCTTATTTAAACCGTTATAACTCGAATGTTTCTCCAGAAACCACCTCGAAACGAAATGTTATTGAAAAGAGGAAATATAGGGCTACTATTTACAATTATAAAAAGTTGGGTCGGCCATATTGATTTTGGCCGCCATCTTGGATTTTTATACCAAAACTTTTTTTTCACCATGATGGCAACCACCGATTTGCATCAATTGAAAGCTGAGTCATTCATACATAACATATCAAAAAATTAGAGATGTATTTTTCTTCTTTCAAAAGTTATCTGCCGTTTTGTAAACCATGCCACTTTTGCGCACTGGGCCCGGTGCCGGCCGTTTACATAAATGCAGCATTATTTCGCAGTGTTAACGAACACGAATTTAAAATCTGGGGGGGGATTAGGGGCATAATGGACACCCGGGGCGAAATGGACACCCCTGTTTTTGCCGAAACCGTTGACTTTTATGTTAAACTTTTATTGCATATGAGTAGAGGAGCAAGTCATGGTTCTGTTTTTCAAAACTACCATTTATATTCCTTCAAAATAACGAAAATATCATTAAAATTAAAATATGTTTTTCATTTGGTTAAATTTTTATAATTTCGAAGTAGCAGCAAATAAGGTATTACGAGTGTTGGAGTGTGTCCATCATAAAAACAAGTGAATTGTTACCTTATCTACATGTATGCGGAGATTTTGCCATGGATGAAGTATTTTATTTTTGATCGGAATTTACTTAAAATAGCAATTTTAATGTTGTAGTCAATTCGGGGCGAAATGAACACTGGCAAGTACGAATGGATGTACGCGCATTGCATACTGTTAGGCGTTTAAGATAGTTGGGAAATAATCAATCTGATTATTTTAGTCTAAAGTTTATTTAATTATCTTTGATGTTATGTAAAATCATCTAAGATGGAGTATTATATCTGTGGTATTGATCGCCGCAGGCAAATTGCTTAACTGGCCGATGTAACCAAAGAATTAGCCTATAACATGCTGGGGTGTCCATTATGCCCCGATGGGTGTCCATTTCGCCCCGTACCTTTCCTGCCAGCCCTGAAAAACACACGGTTTACAATTCATTATTTCTTCACAATAAAGACATTCTACCTGCTGTAAATGATTGTAATACGTAGGAAACAAGTTAAAGTTGTAAGTGAACTGATAATATGTTAAGTTTTACTCTGTTATACAGGCCTAACGTACTCATTTGCTTAGGGTGTCCATTATGCCCCTAATCCCCCTATTAATGAAAAGCTGAAGGTTTAAGGTTTTCAATACGCTAAAAAAGTTTTAAAAGCAATGCCCGGATCAGCTGAGAAAAAACGAACCTCCAATTAACCCACATTTTGCTGCAGGTGCTTTTGTGCATACATGCAGGCGTTAACTCTGGTGTGCATGGAAATGTATGAAGAAAACGTGGCTTGATTTACAAAACTGCGGATAACTTTTGATAGGAAAAAAGACAACTATATTTTTTTGATATGTTATGTATGTAATGTCTCAGCTTTCATTTGATACAAAAATTTTGAAAATCGGTGTTTGCCATCATGGTGAAAAAAAAGTTTTAGTATAAAAATCCAATATGGCGGCCAAAATCAATATGGCCGACTCAACTTTTTATAATTGGGCTGAAAGTCTCTTTAATAAAGACTAATCAATCAAATTTTTATAATTGTAAAAAGTAGCCCTATATTTCCTCTTTGCAACAACATTTCGTTTTGAGGTGGTTTCTGGAGAAACATTCGAGTAATAACGGTTTAAATGAGCCACCATTGGACCAAAATCGATGGGTCTGCAAAAATTGCTGAGGCTCTAACTAACGGGGTGTTCATCAATTTGAATAACCAAATGCATTTCCCTTACTTTTTTGGGGAGGACTTTCAGAAAATCGCCACCTTAAACGTTTTAGAAGACAAGGTGTTAATAGTGAGCCGGTCTCAGCGAGAATTACTCCTATGTATAATGTTATATCCCGAAATTCAAAATTATATTTTACATGATGGTTATCCTGGCTTTAGTCCATTTCACGAAAATTAATATCATCATCAACATTGTTGTTTTTACGTAAAATGGCTCATTATGAATGATTTTTTCATACTACATACAGTAAAGAATACAGTTTTGTAATAGGGTCTTGTACTATTTGGGCAGGTGTTCCTATTTTGGGAACTTGTTGCTATAAACAAGTCAGTTTTATATAACTTCATTTCCTGGTACACGGTGAGATACGTACAGTATCTAACTCTACTAAAAAATCAAATCGGCAAGTACCCAAAATAGGTACACCTGCCCTGGTTCAAGACCCTACTATGATTTGATCGATTGATTTACGGTCGTTGAGGGTGAGAATGGGTCAAAAATGCATACTTCCACATTCATTGTTCAATAACTTTTGCTTCTTTGCATAAACACTTGATCACTGGAATGTGATCTTTGGTATTGCATGCTCAAATGATGAAAAAATAGTGAATAGTGAAAAAATAGGCTCATCTGTATTATGGTTTCTTAAATTTAATGGTCTGTTAATTCACTTAGCAAAACATGTATTGATGGACATTTTGATTTTCTAAAAAAATAATAAGTATGTAGGTTATCGGAACAATTCCCGTTTAATGTGCTCCAATTTCCACGAGCGTGTTGGGTTCCTAGGTGTTCTTCATTCGCATTCGTGGTCGCCCACGGAGTCACCTACCTCTACTAGGCTTCGTATTGAGTGTTATTTTCGCAATTTTTTTCTTCCAAAATTTGCACGACATGCCCAACCCACTGAAGTTTGTTCTAATCGTACTTACATGTGCACAAAATTTCACAATAATCGGTTCAAAATGGACTGAGCTATAGCAAAAAACCAGACCCGAGTAAAAAAAATAATCAGGTGTATTTGCTTCTTTGTACATTTTATACAACTCACGATTCTGCGTTCTTGTTTCACAGTAAAACAAATAATGTTATAAAATCCCACTCACATACATACATACTCACAACATAAGTGTTCTGTATTCGGAATGGAAGCAAAGCCGTGGATCCCAAGTAGAACTTGTTGGGAGCTAAAAATCTTGTTATTAAAAACAAAACAAATATCCAGAGTAGATGGTCCATTTCGTTATATTTATGTAGAGTGTGCATTGTGCAATCATTTAGGAAAAGGGCCCTACTTTGAGCACACTACATCAAGAGGACCAGTGATGGATTTTTCGTTTGGTAAGAAGTTTCCCCCAATTGGAGCGAGAATCGAACCCTCACTTCGTAGCAATACGCCAAAACGACTGACATCTCCAGTCACTTTGCCAATATAATTCAGGCAATTTTATACTAATAGTAAGAAATCAAAGGTTGTTTTCTCAGAGATGGCGCCACCACATTAAAAGTAAAATCATTTTTCTTGTATGGACAAATCGCTGGCTTGCACTTGTTCCGCATCGCAGCGATTTGTGCCTTGGGGCAAAAAGTTGCAAATTAGAAACAAAATCATTATCCCTACGCGTTTCTTCTGGATTCATTGCAGTAACAGAGAATTGATTACATCACCATACAAATTTCAAGTTGTTTACTTCTTTTTTCCTGACTGGCATTTTCCACCCGTGTTGCGTATGCTGTTTCGAGTGGATAGATGCCAGGCGGCGCCGCTGTATATGTAAAAAACACATGGCACACGAGCGCCGTCTATGATTCCGTAGCGCAAACTTTTCTGCTTGTTTACACTGTTATCACGTTTACCGCATTTATCAGAAAAGCGCCACTACCGGCACTTTAGCATAAGCGCAGCTGCTTACTTCCTATTAATTTATTGATGTGAGGTATCTAGCTTCGTACAAAAATGCAAGTCAATTGAAATGGAATTCAGTGACTGAATTCTAGTGGAAAGTGACCAAAATAAGACTCCCTGCTCAAATGGACTAATACCCTATTTGCGCAGATGCTATTTAGTCATGCGTGGTCTGACTTCACCAAGAAGGAACTGAAATGATATACCTGTGCTTCCTCGTAAACCCCACTATCTCTTTCATAAACTAGCCTTGGTCGCAGCTAAATATAATGGAAGTAAATTTGATATGGTACAATGGCAATAGACTCTCCAGATTAAAATTGTCTGTTTCCTCCAGATATAAGTAGGAACACAATGACATTGCTCAAAAACCCAAACAAGCGTAAAAAACAGGATCATGTGTCACTTTGGGCGGCATGGTCGCCCATCCTGTTAATCTCGTTCACCACTATTGGCTTGGTTCCACTGGGTTTGACCCGATCGCCACCAACAGTCGATAGCGTGACAGTCAACCTGTTCCGCCCGGAGTAAGTTCATGGAAATGCTAACACAGCCTCAGGCGCTAAAAGACAATCGATGTAATTATTTCACGATCACTGATCGATTCGACTGCACAGCTGTTCAGCTGCAAACTGCTGCACCTGTACGGTCACAAGCAGATAATGCCTAAGTGTCGAGCAATTAGTCAAATTACAACGTAGGCTTATATCCGTTTGAATATGGGTGTGCAAGAATCAATATGGTAATGAATGATAACCAAACAATGCGACGTGAGTGAGTACGACCAACAGATGGACGGTCGAAGTAATCGATACCTTCATTCTGTTTTTGGATCGATAACTAAATCGAATAAGAAAACAACTATTTGGCTTAATTAGCGCCCTTCTTTGGCTCAATTGGACAATATCAAGCTACAAAGCAAAGCTATGCTGAAGACTTCTGGGTTCATTTTTTTTTGTAATTTATTTTCTGGTTGGGTGTCCCACTGTCTTAAGCTGAAATAAATAAAAAAAACATAGAAGTTATGCATTAGCCAGGTAACCTCTAAGCATTAGAATGATCCGTACCACAAACCATTTTTTGATATACAGATCGTTTAAGGACACCCAAGGTCCTCTAGTAACGGTTACGTTTTGGGTTTGTGCTCTCAGTTGAGCCATTGGACTGTGATCATAGTCACTGCAAACCTATTTGAAGAAAACACGTTTTACATACATAAATTGTTATAGCTTTTGCAATTAGTACTATTTTTCATGTTCTTAAGCTGATTTTACACATGCTAAGGACTGTATTGGAAATTAACTATAAACGTTCACAATTGCCTGAAAAATAATCTGTTCGAAATAAACATAACTTTATTTTTGGAGATACTATATAAATCTCTTAAATAAAGAATGGCAGTTCTGATTTTCAAAAAATAATCATTTTATTTGGACTTTTATCTCAAAGATTGCACACATGTTTTTAAAATTTTGGACACCTCCTAAAAATTTAAAATTGCGAAAACTGTGGGAAAATATTTAATTTTTTCACTTATTTTTGAGAAAATATATTCTTTTCCAGAATGCTCATGATATAGGAAAATTATTTTTATCAAGAAAAATTTCCTCCGCAGTTTAGGGCAATTCTTAAAAATGAAAAAAAGGCCATTTTCGAGGAACTCTTTTTTTATGCGTCTTCAAAGAACGATTACGCAAATAAAAAATACATAAAGTTGAAAAATTTGCATTTTTTTCGATTGGGTATGTATTTAAATCTATTGAAGAGGTAGTTTTTCCAGAGAACGGAATTTTATAACCTCTAAAGATATTTACAACAGAGTGTCAAAGTTCGACCAAAAAGTGGGTGTTTATTTGGGATAGATTATATTCTTAATGTTGAAGGTTTTTCTATCCAAGATAAAAATTTTAAAAGTCGGTTTTGAGTGATATGTTATGTGTACATAACTGCTAGTAATAATCATTATTTTCCAGATTTTTCTCCTTACAAATTTTTTTCGCTAGAGATGTTTGAAACGTTAAAAAAAAATAAAATTAAAATGCTGTGTGTACAGATTGTTATTTTGTGTGGTAGGGGTATTAGGGGCATAATGGACACCCTAAGCATATGAGCATGTTAGACCTGTATAACCGACAGAAACTTAACATATTATCAGTTGGCTTACAACTTTAACTTGTTCCCTACGTATTTCAATCATTTACAGCTGGTAGAATGTCATTATTGTGAAGAAATAATGAATTGAAAACCGTGTGTTTTTTGGGGCTGGCAGGTAAGGTACGGGGCGAAATGGACACCCATCGGGGCATAATGGACACCCCTGCATATTTTATGCTGTAGGGGGATTAGGGGCATAATGGACACCCGGGGCGAAATGGACACCCCTGTTTTTGGCGAAACCGTTGACTTTTATGTTAAACTTTTAATGCACAAGTGTAAAGGAACAAGTCATGGTTCTATTTTTCAAAAGAACCATTTATATTGCTTCAAAATAACCAAAATATCATTGAAATTGAAATATGTTTTTCATATGGTGAAAATCTTATAATTTCGAAGCAGCAGCAAATAAGGTATTACGAGTGTTGGAGTGTGTCCACCATTAAAACAAGTGAATTGTTACCTTATCTACATGTATACGGAGATTTAGCAATGGATGAAGTGTTGTATTTTTCATCAGAATTTACTTAAAATAGCAATTTTATTGATGTAGTCGATTCGGGGCGAAATGAACACCGGCAATTACGAATGGATGTACGCGCATTGCATACTGTTAGGCGTTTTAGAGAGTTTTGAAAAAATCAATCCGTTTATTTTAGCCTAAAATTTATTTAACTAACTTTGATGTTATGTAAACTCGTCTAAGATGAAGTATTATATCTGTGGCATTGATCTCCGTAGGCAGATTACTTAACTGATCGATGTAATCAAAGATTTAGCATAAAATATGCTGGGGTGTCCATTATGCCCCGATGGGTGTCCATTTCGCCCCGTACCTTTCCTGCCAGCCCTGAAAAACACACGATTTAAAATTCGTTATTTCTTCACAATAAAGACATTCTACGTGCTGTAAATGATTGGAATACGTAGGAAACAAGTAAAAGTTGTAAGCCAACTGATAATATGTTAAGTTTTTCTTCGTTATACAGGTCTAACCTACTCATTTGCTTAGGGTGTCCATTATGCCCCTAATCCCCCTATCTTTGAGAATTTCGACCAGTTAAGTAATTTGCCAACGGAGATCAATACCACAGATATAATACTCCATCTTAGACGAGTTTACATAACATCAAAGTTAATTAAATAAATTTTAGGCTAAAACAATCGGATTGATTTTTTTCAAACTCTCTAAAACGCCTAACAGTATGCAACGCGCGTACATCCATTCATAATTGCCAGTGTTCATTTTGCCCCAAATAGACTACAACATTGAAATTGCTATTTTGAGTAAGTTCTGATCAAAAATGTAATACTGCATCCATTGCTAAATCTGCGAATACATGTAGATAAGCTAAAAATTCACTAGTTTGTATGGTGGACACACTCAATCACTCGTAATACCTTATTTGCTGCTGCTTCGAAATTATAAGAAATCCACCATATGAAAAACATACTTTAATTTCACTGATATTTTGGTTATTTTAAAGGAATATAAATGGTACTTTTGATAAATAGAACAACGACTTGTTCCTTTACACTTATGCATTGAAAGTTTTACATAAAAGTCAACGGTTTCGGCAAAACCAGGGGTGTCCATTTCGCCCCGGGTGTCCATTATGCCCCTAATCCCCCTATACTCATAGACCCATATTTTCAATAATACTAAACATTTTTCAAATTTCTTCAAGCTGTTCTAAACTTAACTATATTGTGAAGATTTCATAGAAGAACCGGAATGAAAAGATCAACCGTGCGTCGAGATAGAGCATTTTGAGTGTTTATAGTTAATTTCCGATACAGTCCTTATATTGCGTACTATGTATGACGTAGAACGAGAATAATTGAAAATATGGTTATACTAAAAAAAAAAACAAACTTTTTCTCATTTTCAAGCACTCCAACATATTTAATCCCTTAAGCATTTGAACTGCAACAAAACAGTTCGACAAGATTTTGCCCCAGTTTGTTCAATATGCTAGGAAAAAAAGAGAAAGAAAATGAAATGACACAAAAGGTAAAAACAGAAGAGGCAGTTTGATCAAGACACTCAGATGAAGGAAAGAAAACTGCATTTAAAAAGTAGCACATCTAAATAAAAGTTTCAAATGTCATATATTCAATATTTGATCAGTTTCACAATTAGCTACCTTTGCCACATTAACATATCATGATACAGGAAAGGAGATACTCTATGCTCAACCCATTGGCGTAGGTAGGGGGGGTTGTGGTTCCCCTAGAACAAATTTGGCACCCCCTAGAATTTTTCCTTGACAGTCACCTAAAATTTAAAACATAACACAATAATTCTAATTTTTTTAATGATACATTTGAAAACAAAACTTCAGCACACTTATACTTATAATTACTTATATGCCTGTTGTACGTTTTGGATATTGGTAATAACAATCAACAGACTTCTCCAGAAATACCTCTATCTATTCATACTGTGATTTCACTAGATTTCCTGTATGGATTCTTCCCAATATTTCTTCAATAAACTTGCTTTAGGATTCTCCAGTCAGGCAAGATGGGGTTGTATATACTGAAAATTTCTGCAAAGATTGGTCCTAGGATTTCTTTGATACTTCGGATTCCTTCAGGAATTTCTGGTGGTATTATTCAAGACAATCTTCCTGGGATCCTTTCAGAAGTTCCTCCGGTGATTCTTCCAGGAATTCCTTCAGAGATTTTATTCAGAGATTCTTCCAGAAATTGTTCAAGGAATTCCTCCAGGAGCTTATATTGGCCTTCCTTCGGGAATTGTGGCCAGGATTCCTCAAGAACTCTAGCTACGATTCCTCTAGCAATTTCTCTTAGAACTCCTCCAAAAATTCTCACTGTGCCTTCAGGTATTCTTTTAGGGAAGTTCTTCCGGAAAATCTCCCTGGGATTTTTCTTAAAATCCCATCGGTAATTCTTCCAGAGATTTCTTCAAGGATTTATCCAGGAGTTCCTCCAGAGGTTCTTCCAGAAACTCCACAGGGGATTTCTCCAAAACCTTCTATTGAACTTCCTCCATGAATTCCAGCTAGAATTCTTTAAGCAATTCACATAAGGGCTTCTTCAGAAATACTTCCAGGGACTTCTCCTGGCATACTTACTGGCTGCAATATTTTCCAGAAATCTTCCTGAAATCTCTCCAGAAATCCCTCCTGCGATTCCATTAGGGATTCCTCCAGTATACTTCTAACGATTCTTTTAAGCAGAACTGTAGGTATTCCTCCAGGCATTTGTTAGAGGAACTTCTCTTAGGATACTCCCGGCATTCCTAATTCTAGGATTTCTCTACTTCTATGATACCTTCCGGAATTCCTTCAGATATTCCAGCTGGGATTTCTCAAGCAAATCCTGCGGTTATTCCAGTTATTCTTCCTACAGAAATTCAGGAAATACAGGTTCTTCCAGCAATTCCTCCAGAAATTCTTACTATGATACGTCCAGAAATTCTTCTAGTGATTCCTATACGAATTTATCCTAGCATTGTGGCTGGAAGTCTTCCGGGAAATCTTCCTGAGATTCGTTTAGAAATTCCTCCTGCGATTCCTTCATGGCCTTCGTTATAGATTCTTCCAGAATACCTGTACTAGTTCTTGCAGGAACTTCTCTAGGTATTCCAACTATTTTTTTTCTTTGGATTCCCCCAGGCATTCTTGGTGGAGTTTCTCTAGGAATTCCTGTTAAGGCACCTTCAGCAATTCCTCCTAGGATTTCTGTTGAAATTTCTATAATGATACATCCCAGAACCCTTCTAATGATACCACTTGATATTTTTCCTGTGATTTCTTCAGAAGCTCTCCGGTGATTTTGCCAGGAATTTTAATCCAAAGATATTTTATCCAAGGATTCTTTCATAAATTTCTCATGGGATTCCTCCATGAACCTCCATGGCCATCCTCAAGGAATTTCAGCTGGATTGCTCAAGCTATTCCTGCTGTGGTTATTCCAGCAATTCCTCCTAGGCCTCCTGCAGAAATTCTTACTGTAATATCTGCCGGTATTTTTTTATGGATTCTTCTAAGAATTTCTCCAGGGATTCATTAAAAAACTTGCTGGGATTATTCAAGGCAATCTTCCTAGTAACAAACAAAAACGATTATACCTGCAGGAATACCTCTAGGGTTTTTTTCCTGCCATTCTTACTGGGTATCTTCAAGGCAGTTTTCCTAGGATACTTCCAGTAATGCCATTGATGCTTCCAGGGATTTTTCTAAAGACTCTTCCAGGAATTCCTCTAGAGCTTTTATTCAAGGATTACCCTAGAAGTTAATCATGGTATTACTTCCGGAACTCCTCTTGGCCATTTTCAAAGAATTCCAGCTGAAGGAATCCCAATAGAAATCTCAAGAGGAATCCCTAAACCAGTTTCGGGAATAGTATAAATTTCCAGAGAAATGCTAGGAGATATTACCAGGGATCTCCAGTTAGCCTAGTAGTTAAGGCTATGGATCGCCAATCCGGAGACGGCGAGTTCGATTCCCATTCCAGTCGCGAAAATTTTCTCGACTCCCTGAGCATAGAGTATGATTGTCCTTGCCTCACAATATACAAATTCATGCAATGGCAGGCACAGATGGACTTATCCACCGATGAACCGAATTCATCGCGGTTCTAGAATTTTGACACTAGAGCGGGGCCATTCCCAATCAGAATCGTTAAATTCTGATTGGAACGGCCCCGCTCTAGTGTCAAAATTCTCGGACCGCGATGAATTTGGTTCATCGGTGGATAAGTCCATAGACCTTCAATTAATAACTGTGGAAGTGCTCAAAGAACACTAAGTTGAAGTGAGGCAGGCCAAGTCCCAGTGCGGACGTAGTCATAAAGAGGAAGAAGAAGAAGAAGAAGAAGAAGAAGAAGAAGAAGAAGAAGAAGAAGAAGAAGAAGAAGAAGAAGAAGAAGAAGAAGAAGAAGGAGATTACTAGAGAAATCTTTAGTAAAATCCTATAGGAATGTAAGAGAAAAACTTGAAAATAATTAGAAAACACAGAATGTTGCTAATTGACAGATTTAGAGATGAATTTAAAAAAAAAATCGCGTTCTGGTGGGACTCGAACCCACGACTCCGTATTCTCTAGACCGCGGTATGGCCATTTGTTTAAGGGTTCCTTCGGTATGATTGTTTTATTTTTATTTCTGCGGTAGTTTCATTGGAATGTAATCAACAATTTCTTTGGATTTTATTTTCTATAATTTCATTGGCTATTCCTCTGAAATAATTTCAGCAATTTCTTTTTCAGTCATTTTAAAATTTTTTAGGCAAGCTTATCGTGATTATTTTTGTAATTCTTTATGATTTAATTGTATTTATATTTATGGCTTCCGAAAATGGCTGAATTGGAAATTCAGAAACTCTTAACTGGGCTTGCTCGAAGAAAATCCTATGAAATTCACAAAGAACTTCCTGACAAATTCCCAAAGAAATTGCCGGAAAATTTTCCATTAAATTTACTTTAGAATTCAAAATAGTTTCCATAAGAAATCATATAAGAATTACCAGTGGAAGTCCTGAGGAAAATATTAAGGCTTTTTAAAGAAATTGGTCAAATCTAATCTCAAAATAAATTTGCCGAAATATATTCTATGAAAACTTCCACAAACTTGAAAAAAATCGAAGAAATTCTTAAAGAATTTCCGAAATAATCAAATAATTTTCTGAATAAAATTTAGAAATAATTCCAATAATAATTACCGTAGTATCACAGTTACAGAACTTTTAAAGAACCACCAAAGGTTCTTTTTCAAATAAATTCTCGAAGGAATTCTTTAAGAAATTTGCCGAATCAATTTCCAAAGGAACTACCGAAGAGGTTTCCAAGGTATTGCTGCAGGAATTCCTTACATAATTACTGGAGAAATTTAGAAGAAATTGTGTAAAGAGTTTTCATTAGAATTGTAGAAGTGATTTATAAAAGAATTTCCGAAGGAGTTTCTGAAGGAATTGGTGAAGGAATACCGAATAGCATTGATACTGAAAGTCCAAAAAATCGACGAAAATTAAAAAAAAAGTAGAATGTTTTGCCGAAGACATTTCCAAAAAAAAAAAAAAAATGTGAGGAAGTTTCCAGAGGCATTGTCGAATGAATTACCAAAGGTTTTACTAAAATAATTCCCAAAAAAATGTCTAAAGAGTAATTGGAGAATTTTGAAAAGCAAATATCAATAGAGTTGCTACTAAAAATTGGCGAAGGAATTCCAGAGAAAACATTTCAAAGGATTTGTCAGGAAGTAAAAAAAAACAAATAAACTCCTAATGGAATTGCCGAAGAAATCTTCAAAGTAACTTCCGATGAAATTTTCAAAGGATGCGTGAAAAGTGTTTAGTATCATATTCCTGCAGTTTTCCTAGGATACTTCCAGTAATGCCATTGATGCTTCCAGGGATTTTTCCAAAGACTCTTCCAGGAATTCCTCTAGAGCTTTTATTCAAGGATTACCCTAGAAGTTAATCATGGTATTACTTCCGGAACTCCTCTTGGCCATTTTCAAAGAATTCCAGCTGAAGGAATCCCAATAGAAATCTCAAGAGGAATCCCTAAACCAGTTTCGGGAATAGTATAAATTTCCAGAGAAATGCTAGGAGATATTACCAGGGATCTCCAGTTAGCCTAGTAGTTAAGGCTATGGATCGCCAATCCGGAGACGGCGAGTTCGATTCCCATTCCAGTCGCGAAAATTTTCTCGACTCCCTGAGCATAGAGTATGATTGTCCTTGCCTCACAATATACAAATTCATGCAATGGCAGGCACAGATAGACCTTCAATTAATAACTGTGGAAGTGCTCAAAGAACACTAAGTTGAAGTGAGGCAGGCCAAGTCCCAGTGCGGACGTAGTCATAAAGAAGAAGAAGAAGAAGAAGAAGAATAAGAAGAAGAAGGAGATTACTAGAGAAATCTTTAGTAAAATCCTATAGGAATGTAAGAGAAAAACTTGAAAATAATTAGAAAACACAGAATGTTGCTAATTGACAGATTTAGAGATGAATTTTAAAAAAATCGCGTTCTGGTGGGACTCGAACCCACGACTCCGTATTCTCTAGACCGCGGTATGGCCATTTGTTTAAGGGTTCCTTCGGTATGATTGTTTTATTTTTATTTCTGCGGTAGTTTAATTGGAATGTAATCAACAATTTCTTTGGATTTTATTTTCTATAATTTCATTGGCTATTCCTCTGAAATAATTTCAGCAATTTCTTTTTCAGTCATTTTAAAATTTTTTAGGCAAGTTTATCTTGATTATTTTTGTAATTCTTTATGATTTAATTGTATTTATATTTATGGCTTCCGAAAATGGCTGAATTGGAAATTCAGAAACTCTAAACTGGGCTTGCTCGAAGAAAATCCTATGAAATTCACAAAGAACTTCCTGACAAATTCCCAAAGAAATTGCCGGAAAATTTTCCATTAAATTTACTTTAGAATTCAAAATAGTTTCCATAAGAAATCATATAAGAATTACCAGTGGAAGTCCTGAGGAAAATATTAAGGCTTTTTAAAGAAATTGGTCAAATCTAATCTCAAAATAAATTTGCCGAAATATATTCTATGAAAACTTCCACAAACTTGAAAAAAATCGAAGAAATTTTTAAAGAATTTCCGAAATAATCAAATAATTTTCTGAATAAAATTTAGAAATAATTCCAATAATAATTACCGTAGTATCACAGTTACAGAACTTTTAAAGAACCACCAAAGGTTCTTTTTCAAATAAATTCTCGAAGGAATTCTTTAAGAAATTTGCCGAATCAATTTCCAAAGGAACTACCGAAGAGGTTTCCAAGGTATTGCTGCAGGAATTCCTTACATAATTACTGGAGAATTTAGAAGGAATTGTGTAAAGAGTTTTCATTAGAATTGTAGAAGTGATTTATAAAAGAATTTCCGAAGGAGTTTCTGAAGGAATTGGTGAAGGAATACCGAATAGCATTGATACTGAAAGTCCAAAAAATCGACGAAAATTAAAAAAAAAGTAGAATTGTTTTTTCTTTGGATTTTATTTTCTATAATTTCATTGGCTATTCCTCTGAAATAATTTCAGCAATTTCTTTTTCAGTCATTTTAAAATTTTTTAGGCAAGTTTATCTTGATTATTTTTGTAATTCTTTATGATTTAATTGTATTTATATTTATGGCTTCCGAAAATGGCTGAATTGGAAATTCAGAAACTCTAAACTGGGCTTGCTCGAAGAAAATCCTATGAAATTCACAAAGAACTTCCTGACAAATTCCCAAAGAAATTGCCGGAAAATTTTCCATTAAATTTACTTTAGAATTCAAAATAGTTTCCATAAGAAATCATATAAGAATTACCAGTGGAAGTCCTGAGGAAAATATTAAGGCTTTTTAAAGAAATTGGTCAAATCTAATCTCAAAATAAATTTGCCGAAATATATTCTATGAAAACTTCCACAAACTTGAAAAAAATCGAAGAAATTCTTAAAGAATTTCCGAAATAATCAAATAATTTTCTGAATAAAATTTAGAAATAATTCCAATAATAATTACCGTAGTATCACAGTTACAGAACTTTTAAAGAACCACCAAAGGTTCTTTTTCAAATAAATTCTCGAAGGAATTCTTTAAGAAATTTGCCGAATCAATTTCCAAAGGAACTACCGAAGAGGTTTCCAAGGTATTGCTGCAGGAATTCCTTACATAATTACTGGAGAAATTTAGAAGAAATTGTGTAAAGAGTTTTCATTAGAATTGTAGAAGTGATTTATAAAAGAATTTCCGAAGGAGTTTCTGAAGGAATTGGTGAAGGAATACCGAATAGCATTGATACTGAAAGTCCAAAAAATCGACGAAAATTAAAAAAAAAGTAGAATTGTTTTTTCTTTGGATTTTATTTTCTATAATTTCATTGGCTATTCCTCTGAAATAATTTCAGCAATTTCTTTTTCAGTCATTTTAAAATTTTTTAGGCAAGTTTATCTTGATTATTTTTGTAATTCTTTATGATTTAATTGTATTTATATTTATGGCTTCCGAAAATGGCTGAATTGGAAATTCAGAAACTCTAAACTGGGCTTGCTCGAAGAAAATCCTATGAAATTCACAAAGAACTTCCTGACAAATTCCCAAAGAAATTGCCGGAAAATTTTCCATTAAATTTACTTTAGAATTCAAAATAGTTTCCATAAGAAATCATATAAGAATTACCAGTGGAAGTCCTGAGGAAAATATTAAGGCTTTTTAAAGAAATTGGTCAAATCTAATCTCAAAATAAATTTGCCGAAATATATTCTATGAAAACTTCCACAAACTTGAAAAAAATCGAAGAAATTCTTAAAGAATTTCCGAAATAATCAAATAATTTTCTGAATAAAATTTAGAAATAATTCCAATAATAATTACCGTAGTATCACAGTTACAGAACTTTTAAAGAACCACCAAAGGTTCTTTTTCAAATAAATTCTCGAAGGAATTCTTTAAGAAATTTGCCGAATCAATTTCCAAAGGAACTACCGAAGAGGTTTCCAAGGTATTGCTGCAGGAATTCCTTACATAATTACTGGAGAAATTTAGAAGAAATTGTGTAAAGAGTTTTCATTAGAATTGTAGAAGTGATTTATAAAAGAATTTCCGAAGGAGTTTCTGAAGGAATTGGTGAAGGAATACCGAATAGCATTGATACTGAAAGTCCAAAAAATCGACGAAAATTAAAAAAAAGTAGAATGTTTTGCCGAAGACATTTCCAAAAAAAAAAATGTGAGGAAGTTTCCAGAGGCATTGTCGAATGAATTACCAAAGGTTTTACTAAAATAATTCCCAAAAAAATGTCTAAAGAGTAATTGGAGAATTTTGAAAAGCAAATATCAATAGAGTTGCTACTAAAAATTGGCGAAGGAATTCCAGAGAAAACATTTCAAAGGATTTGTCAGGAAGTAAAAAAAAAACAAATAAACTCCTAATGGAATTGCCGAAGAAATCTTCAAAGTAACTTCCGATGAAATTTTCAAAGGATGCGTGAAAAGTGTTTAGTATCATATTCTGAACGTATTGCCAAATAAATTCATAAAAAAATTGCCGAAGGGATCCAAAGATATTACCGAAGATATTTGCCAAATCCAAAGGAATTGCTGAGAGATTTGCAAAAGAAGATTTAATTGAATTAAGTTGCAAAACCATTTCCAAATAGATTGCCCTGAGGTATTACCGGAAGAGTGGTTGGCCGAAAACACAAATTTCTTGTTTTATGCGTACAAACCAGACCCGATTATCTGAAATGTACGATGCTGAAATTTTGACTGATTACTACAATGTTGGTTTTGCGTTAGTAAAATTTTGAGATTTATACACAATTCCTTTCAACAGATATATTATCAATTCAAACGAAATCGGAATTTCTTGCGTGAACCAGAATCCCGAAGAGAAAAATTGAAGTTCGCTCGCATCAAATTCCGGAATTGATAGAAGTTTACGCAACAAGGTGCAGAATGAAGATTTTTACAGCACAAGTTCTACACTTATCCAACGAGGCTTGCCTGATTATTTTCAATCCACTAAACAAAGGGATTGTCTCGATGATTGCTAAGCTCAAACTGAAAATACAAATTCCATGTATTATACGCAATCAAGTTATCAAGTTTCCAAACTTCACATGGCGGGGAAAGTGTTAAATCTGTACAACGGTTCGGATTTTCAATAAAAAAAAACTGTTCTATAAAATTTAGAGCGTTTAAATTTTCGGGCTATTTTTCCCACGACGCAGTGCAGTACATCATTATTTCATGAAAGAAATTGAGGGTGGACCGGTATTTTCTTTTACGAAAGAAAGCAAAACAACCTGGAAGCCACTGAAACTGGCACCCTCAAGGCACCCCCTAGGAAAAAATCCTGGATACGCCAATGGCTCAACCTGCCTAATGTATCACGTTCACGCTAAGACCGCTCAGCTCCTAGAATGTGTAAGACCTACTCATAAGTGCATAATTTCCAGTCTACACCAAATATGTGTAACAGTAACACATTCACAAAAACAGCTCGTACATTCTTCTAGATGCAAAATGTCGATATTTTTTATTTACCAAGGTCCCTAGTTAACCTAGCTAGACTGCCGTACAATTTTTTTTGTGAATTTCACGATTTTGTGGATGCAGGAGCTGATTTTGTGAATGTGCAAGGGTTACACATTTTTGGTGTAGTCTAGAAATTTTTCACTTCAGTGCTGATCGGTTTTAGGATGTTTGAAACAGCTCTCTGACGTAGTGTGCGGTTTGCGTAAAAAATGACCCTAATGTACAATGATGAGGGTTAAGCAATTCTAGGACATTTCCATTAGAAAAAGATCCTGGGCCAACCGAGAATCGAATCCAGTCACTCTCAGCAGTCGTGCTGTATACCCACGCGCCAAACTATGTACAGTTCACCAAGCTGCATACTCTTTTCTCTGTAAATGCGATAATTGTGGAGGATAAAGAACATCATAATAATTACGATAATTTCTCACTCAATGATCCGGTTTAGCGGACAGTCGATAAGTGTGTCACAGTATTGTTGGGAAGTCCCTTTCCTTTGTATTTCCTTCCACAAGCGTAATGTCCCAGCTACATGGGTGATTGAACTTGTGGGATAATATTCAAGAAGACCAAGCGGTGGTGTGGCTCACCTGTTTTACCCCTTCTTGCTGCGGCCAATGACCATTCGTACATGATTTTATGCCTGATATTTAATGTACAATAATCCATTTTGCTCAGCAACTGGGCATCGCAGCTGAAGCTACTAAATATGAGCTATCAATGAGATAAAGAGGAAGGCGATTGCTGAACCGGTAATATCCAGCATCACAATGCAACACCTGATATTATGAACAGATGCGGCCTCAAAACTCAAATTTCAATGTCATGAATTTTGCGTTTGGACCATGTGAAATTTTATCCTCTGTACACTGTGATTGTGAACTGGTTTTGCGAAATTTTACCAAGCTGTTTTTTTTTTTTATTCTAGATTGGGAAGCAGAAGTTATAATCGAACCAGCTTGAAGTTAAACTAAATAAAATTCGAGACCTTATTTCCTTAAACTCAAAGATTGATAAATTTTGATTGGGCGATTCATAACCGAGCATTTGTTTATATGTTTTTGGACATTATACATTTTGAGACACTGGGGTCTCCAGTTAGTCTAGTGGTTAAGGCAATGGATCGCCAATCCGGAGACGTCGGGTTCGTTTCCCATTCCGGTCAGGAAAATTTTCTTGACTCCCTGGGCATAATGTACAGTGACCCCACACCGATGAATCACCTTAATTTTTGTACACTATTTATGAATCACCATGTTGATCAAATGGAGTGATCCATAAACTGTGGTCATTTTTGCCGATTCATAAATTGTGGGGTCACTGTATTGGCAGGCAAAGAAAGCCCTTCAATTACTAACTGTGATCAAGTGATCAAAGAACACTCAGTTGAAGCGTGGCAGGCCAAGTCCCATTGGGGACGTAAAGCCAGAAAGAATAAGACCCGAGCAGAAGGGAATAACAACAGCATAATAAAATGTGTTATTTTGGCAAAATAACTAAGTAATGAAATAAGTTATTTTCATATTATTAACATAACAAATTATGTTATAAACTTGGCTGTCATAAGCGGCAAAATAACAAAAATCATAACAAAAAAATGTTCCTGTAAGGCCAATTTAATAACATGTTTTGTTAGTTTGATAACAACATAATAACAATGAATTTTGGAAATATTTCAATAACAAATGTTGTTATATTAAAGTTATTGATAACAATCCGAAAGCAAAATTAGTTATGATATCAAACTAATAACAAAGTAAGTAATAATGCTAGGGTCTTGTACCATTTGGGCAGGTATACCTATTTTTGGCACTTGCCGCTGTAACCAAATCAATTTTATACCTAATTGGCTTCTTTAACGGTGTTGAGATAATTCGATATTCTGAATCTGCATGTCAAACTGAGCCTAAATCCAAATTTTCATGAATTTTGGAGCCCGGGAACCTATTTAAAAATCAATTTGAAGTTTGTATGGGAACGATTTGTCGAATCACCCCTCGTCGCAGTTTGTACTGGGCGGAGCTGTCAAACAGTTGCCCAGCTGTCAAAAGGTGATTTTAAAAAATTTCTTTGGAATAGATTTTAGATACCTAAATAAGGTTCTAAAAATCTGAAGAAAATCATAGTGGCTCAGAAAAAGGTGCTCTTTCGTATAAAATCAAAAAATCAATATATTTTTCAAAATTTAAAAACCCAATTGGCACACGATGAGTTACGTACAGTATCTAACCCCATACCAAAATTCAAATAAATTGGTTCGAAGGTCGTCGAGGTCTGTGTTTTTTTTTTACAGTTTTCCCATGGGAAATCTGTCAAACTACTGTCAGTCACCCACACGCAAATGTATGCATTGTGTAGGGCACTTAATCCTAATGACAAAATAAAAAATAAATATCAGTCTAAGTATTTGTGATGAACTACAAACTCATCAAGTAAAACAACATTCTGAGGACCACTATATCGAATTTCCAAGGAATTGCTACGAATATACGTAAATAAGTTCTAAAAAAGGAACATAAAACAGGTCAAAATTATCGAAGTAATTATAAAATAATAAACTGAAAAGCTCGGTCAGTCCCAATTAGAGGAATCAATTAGATCATACACACGGTATGCTGTAAACAAAATCTCGAAAGATGTAGTTTGGGGTCACCAGTTAGCCTAGTGGTTAAGGCTATGAATCGCCAATCCGGAGACGGCGGGTTCGATTCCCGTTCCGGTCGGGAAAATTTTCTCGACTCCCTGGGCATAGTGTATCATTGTACTTGCCTCACAATATACAAATTCATGCAATGGCAGGCAAAAAAAGCCCTTCAATTAATAACTGCGGAAGTGCTCAAAGAACACTAAGTTGAAGCGAGGCAGGCCAAGTCCCAGTGAGGACGTCGAGCCATAAAGAAGATGAAGAAGAAGATGTAGTTGAAATTTCAAAACTTGTTATTGTTGTGCTATTGTTTACTAAATATTTGTACACTCTCAATAGTATAATAATAACTAAATTTGTTCCATAACAAAACATATGATTAAAATATTATTTTATGGATATTTTATCAATAGCTTGAGCATAACTAAATAATATTGTCAAACAAAACATGTTATGGAAAACTAATGCCTCGATAAGTTAATAATAACAAAACAATATTTCGAGATAAAGTTTTTTTTGTATATTCTTATGCAAAAGTAAAAATTTTAAAATGAATTCTTTTCAAGCCTTAAAAAGTACAACAAATTTATGGTGTTGTTGGCGTTCAATATTTTAGAACATCATGAACAAACGTTTAAGATGATTTTTAAGTTACCAGTTAAAAAACTTCGGTCATATTGTTAACAATAATCTGCCATATGATGTAGCCTGTCGACCAGGCTCCATTGCATCTCTCGCAGCAGCGCGAGCGTCGTGGCACTATTGCAGACGAAATCAGTAGAACTGAGTTGAAGGAATATCCATCAAACCGCAACAACTCCCTCCCGGTACAACGTTGTCTATTCCAGTCGTTTCATTTTCTTTTTGTTTTACTAGCTGGGTCTACTACACCTGGCAAACTACATATACATGCTATTGATCTGTTCCCGGGTTGTTCACAGCATTGCAACGCGATACTTGGGGAGTAGAATCTTGGTCAAAAAGAGAACGGGGAAGCCGTTCAGTGGTGAAGCTTTGGTATAACTGATTAGATTTATTTAAATAAAGATAAAAATGTTACATTTGTCAATACGTTCCTTCATATTTAGAGGATTTGATATTAAGGGGTAAAATTAATCCCTTTTTCTTAATTTGCCTGTAACTTAAAGGATAACACAAAAGGGTTTTTTTGTATTACCGTACGGGTTTGAGCCAAAGGGTCTCATTTTTTCATGAAACTTTTTCCACAGGTAGGGCTCATGGATATATGAACAAAAAAAATTGAGGAAGGTATCCCGATCATTTTTAAGAAGGTAATTTCATATGCTTTGATCGCTGAAATTTTTGGAATGCACTTAATTTTCGTTCCTGAGTTATGGCAAATTTAGTGAAAAATGACCATATAATATAGGCTTACGTGGTAATTTTCACATAACTGACCATAACTAAGTAACGAGTAAGTACATTCCAAAAATTTCAGCGATCAAAGCTTATAAAATTACATACATAATTTTTTTTTTTTGAAAATTTTCTACGAATTCGGACATAGTTTTTCTGCTTTTCTTTATGAATTTTCTCAACGGTGGAAAATTTTGTGGAGAACTTTTCCACTTCATATTTTTTTTGGTTTCCTGAGAAAATTTGCTTTCATTTTCATTTAAGAACTTTGTTTCTACGATGCTTCGTTCTTGAGTTATGAATGTTCAAAGAAAAGGCACATTTGGACATTTTCCAACAAAATTGGCCATAACTCAAAAACGAAAAAAGTGCATTCCAAAAATTTCAGCGAATAAAGCTTATAAAATAACCTTCTCAAAAATATTTTTTCGAAAATTTTCCACGAGTTCGGGCATAGTTTTTACGGCTTTTCCTTACGAATCTTCTATTTTTTTTGGATCTCTGAGAAAATTTGCTTTCATTTTCTAAAAAAAAATTTGTTTATGCGATGCTTTGTTCTTGAGTTATGATTTTTTTAAGGTAAGTAGTGTCAGGGGAAAACAAAAAAAAAATTCACCTGAGTTTTCCGGGAAAATAGGCGACTCTGAATTTTCCTCAATTTTTTTTTGTTCATATATCCATGAGCCCTGCCTGTGGAAAAAGTTTCATGAAAACCTGAGACCCTTCGGCCCAATTTGTACGAAAATAAAAAAAAATGCCCAAACGTCCGATGATTGCATAGAAAGGCAGGCAATCATCTTTTGCGAATTTTTACACATCATCACGCTATGTCCAAAGGGAAGTATTATGAAAAGTGAATGTACCTCAAAATTTATTGGCTAGAACCGTATTTTTGGACCTCTAGATTCAGAATATGTACGATTTAAAATAATCCATCTTGGGTTTTTTTCCATACATTTTTATATGGGATGAAATTAACTCTATAATGACTTTTTTCGCCATTTGTATGGGAAAATAGGAAAAAATTGAAACAAACTGAAAAAAAAATCGAAAAACCCAAGATGAAATATTTTAAACCGCACAGATTCTGAAACTAGAGGTCCAAACCTACCATTCTATGGAATAACATTTGAGGTACATTCGATTTTCATAATACATCCCTTTGGACATAGCGTGATCAGGAGGACAAATTGCTAAAGTTTTCAAAACAAGGTTTTTATAAAGCTTTGTCTTTGTCTTAGCCTTAGTTAGCCTTAGCCTTAATTATGAACTGGTTTGCCAGCAAAGGTTCGTGAGGTAACCAGGCTTTTGTCACGAGAAAACAATCATAATGATCGTAATGATTGAAGTTCGTAGGAACAAATTGTATGGGAAAAATGGACAAATTGAGTGGAAAAATTGCGGAAAAATTCACGTGGTTCTGGTGGGGTTTGAACCCACGTCTCGCTAGACAGGTAACGATTCTGTGAAGTAGAATCATTTTAATTTCCGTAGGTTTCCAGTGGCTTTAGCTTACCCTGCTACAGAAAACCATCAGTCATTGTCAAACATTCTTGTAGCATGTCCTGCCCACCGCACCTTTCCGGGGGGCGCGGTATCATAACTTCCGAGGCCATAATGTCTCAGGACTGTATGGCGCATTTTTACGTGGCATATCGTCCAAACATGCAGGTGCATCTAAAAGTCCTAGGAAAGAAGGCACATTAAATACTATGACGCATCTAAGTTTTTTGATGTTATTTCGCAAAAAAAAACGCGCCTTAGCGACCCCCGGCCCCCTTTCTGCTGGTCTCAGAGCTGGCATTCTACTCGGTTATTGGAGGGGCTTCGCGGGAAACGTATGAAAAACTGAATAGTCATATTCTTCATTGTATTCATTGTCATATTCTTCATTGTATTGAAAACCTATTGTGGCGTGTGGGCTGGACATTTCTGGTGTGGCGTGTAAGCGAGACTACTGACTATTATTATTATTATTATTATTATTATTATTATTATTATTATTATTATTATTATTATTATTATTATTATTATTATTATTTATTTATTAAAGAGGTTTTAACAAAAAGTCATTCGCCTCCGTAAAACAAAGAAAAAAGGAAAATGAATATACTTAAATACTATTTAGTAATTTACATTTCTTGAGAAATTGAATTAGCTTTTCTTCGTTTGTTTCATTGTTGCTTAGAGACTTTGTTGCTTACTGACTGATATTGAGGGTACTCAGTACTTCAAGATTAAGCTACAATGTAATTTACTTACACTGCTGTTATGTTGAACAATTTCAAATTTTCAAAATTTCAAATAGATTTTTCTAAGTGCTTTGAAAAATTTAAAGTTTTTCTACAACAAATTTCACGATATTTTTAAAGTTGTTAAATTTTCAGCGCAACCGGTCATATGAGAACACTATTTTGTAAGGCAATTGTCTTCCACTACTATTTTTATAAACATTATTGTACAATAAAATGATTGAATGTGCAAATATTTATCGTCACATATGAGTTGTAAAAATTTGATTTTTTCATCACAAGTCATACATTTATCCAACGAGGCTTGCCGAGTTGGATAAATATGAAGAGTGCTGAAAAAAAAAAATGTTTTGCAACGAGTAACATACAAAATTTAATGTTTTTTTTTTTTCATTATACAACTCAATAATAAACATTATGCAACTATTTTTCATTATGCAATTCATTTGAGTTGCATAATGAGCCAGTTGGAAAAAAGTGAACATTGTGATACCAAAATGTGTTATATAAAATAGAAATTTTGATACTGAAATGCATAAATGGTCATTTATGCGACGAGTTGCAAAAAGTAGATTTTTTTCAGAATGAGTCGTACATTTATCTAACGAGGCTTGCCGAGAGATCGGGCTGTTCTACATGAAGTACGAAAGATTCTGGTAAAAGAGATAATTATCCGATAGCCACCTATGAACTGTTATATCTTCGGATTCAATGAACCGAATGTAATGAAATTTGACGTTTATGATTTATATAATGAACTTAAAAAAATTACTGGTAGTAGTACTTCATATCGTATACAAAATACAGAGAACCATATACATATATGACAACAACAATTTTTGTTCCTCATGTTATCGTATTCGATAATGCGAAAGTTCTAGAATGTTGAGGAATTAATGTCAAGTGTTTCGTTCAAATTTTTGAATCCCTGGTGATATTTCTAGAGTTATCCTTGAGGAAACCCTGATGGAGTTCCAGGATGAATTCTTGAAGGAACTCCTAGAGAAATCCTTGAATGAATTCATTAAAGAATCCCTAAAGCGAAGTCCTGGTAAATTCCCCGAAGGAATTCCTTGAGGATTTACAGAAAAAAAATCCCTGAGGATGTTCCGAAGGAATTCCTGATGAAATTTCTAGAAAAATCCTTGAATGATCTTCAGGAGGAACCCCAGACGGAACTCCTGACGGACGGATCCCTGAAGGTACTTCTGGAGGGTTCCCAGCTGAAGGCACTCCTATTGTAATCCATGAATGAACTCCTGAAAGATATCATGAAGGAATATACGAAGGGTATAGGAATTCCCCGTTCTGTGTTTATTTGTGACAAACGCAATCTTAAATGCATGAGACAACAACAGTTTCAAAAATTACCAAAGATAATCACTTTTTTATATTTTACCTGTAGAAAGCTGTCTTGTTTTTGTTTGTTATTCAGATTGAAATGATGAAGAAAGTGATATCAACCGCGATAGCAACAGTTGGCCCGTTTACATATTTGCTAATTCAGGGCGACAATACATTTTCGAGCAGTATTGGCGTCAAATTAGCCTAATATAAGCACTTTTTAGCTGCTAATAAAATTGGCATGACAAATTCAGAAGCTTCTGAATTTCATGCTAAAACTAGTAGACAATAATATGCTAATTTGATTGTCCTACAGAATTAGCATCATGTAAACGGTGTGCTAGTCGAACTGTCTGCTAATTATTCAATCACGCCAATGTTATTATCTGGCAGAGTAGTGTTCACATCACGATTATTTGATACCAACAAAGTCGGGACAGTTTATTGTCCCACATTTATGGCCCGTTTACATATGTGATAATAATGCGTGACAATATTCTGTCGGACAATTTATTCCACGCTAGTATCGTTTACATTGCGGCTAAAAATTTAGCTGCTAAATCTGGGACAATAAATTGTCCGACTGTGTTGGTACCAAACTATCGTAATGTAAACACTTCCCCATCTGCCAATAAAATTGGCGTGATGGCATAATTAGCCGACAATTCGTCTGGCAGACCGTTTACATGATGCTAATTGTGTCGGACAATCTAATATCCTCATTATTGTCCACTAGTTTTAGCACCGAATTCAGAAGCTTCTGATTTTGTCATGCTAATTTTATTGTCTGCTAAAAAGTGTTTACATTGCGCTAAATTGACGCCAATACTGCTCGAAAATGAACTGTCGTGTAGAATTAGCAAATATGTAAACGGGCCATTAGCAGCCAATTAATTAGTGACAGTTTAAACGATACTAGCGCACAATAAATTAGCTGACAAAATATTGCCACGCATTACTATCGAATGACTAAACGGGCCGTTATGGACAGCCCCTTAGTGTGTTCCTCCAACTCTTCCATCTGTCCCAATTATTATGTAAGGGAATGTTGACGCTTTAGTTTTTTACCGAACAAATTCTTCATAGACACTAAACTTCTAAAATAATCTTTTCAGGTCCAAACTGATTATGGAGCTTTGGGAGTAGTGCGCCCCGAGTCCTACCGGAAGTACACATCTGGGACCAAGTTTCACATGCAACTCATGCTAGAAAACAACCTCAGCATTGTGTTCTTGCAACGGCCTACCATTTCAAGTTGTTAAAGAGTTCAGAATTATTTTAAAATGCCAGATTCATAGACGAATCGCCGAAACATTGAACCAGGGAACACTTATTTCCGGTGCAAAATCGGGTTCAAGCATTAACTTCCGGTTTTACAACTACCCTTGCATGAAGTACAACGCTTCCCATCGATCATAGTGAAAACCGCTTATTTTTATATTTTATAGTTCCTGAGTATCAGCCGGTTAAAAACAAAAAAATTGTCCTGGGCTTTGAGGGTTAATAGACAGCCCCTAACAGGATGTCTGTCTATGTTGATGCATGGATGATTGTTCATTGTGTACATTGCAATTGCAATGCATTGCACAGTGGGAAAAATCGACCCAAAAAACGGATCTTTTAACGCCGCTGGTTTCGGTACGTGAAGATGACCATTTCTGACGTAAAAAATTACGAGAAATCGATTGGTGTTAATTTCATTCACCGCACGGCACGGGAAGTGGTCCATTTTGCCCTTTTGTCATGCAAGAAGAGAATAAAAATGTACTTTCAAACAACTAACACGACTGTAGATCACTGAAAATAGCTGCAGCTGTAATTGGAAGTTAATTGGAATCATAAGAAAACATGAAAGATCCTTTCTAATGCTTATTTTGCCCCATATGCCCCAACAACTGCTGGATATTCACATTTTTTCCTAATTATGAATGGATTTTTAATGTTACTGATTTGACGCTGATTTGTTTGGCATAAACAAAAAGCGCTAGATATGTTATCACCAGAATCATCTTCGGGAGTTATCCAATTTGCCCCATTTTGCCATATTTTTATGAAAAAAAATGAGATTTAAAATGTATTTATGAAAAACAAATACTGCTATAGAACGTTGAAATTACTTTTAGGTGCAATTGGAAGATAACAGTTATCATGCGCATATATGAAAGATATTTTCCTTATTTTATCCTACATGCCCCCAAAACTGCTGGATAATAACATATTTTGTATGGTTTTGTTATGTCGCTGGATGCAAAACATAGAGCCCTGCATCAATTTTGAGGTATACAAATACGGTTTATCGATTAGCTTTAGAATCATTCTCGGAAAGGTATAAATAGCTGTCCATTTCACCCCAATTTGCCCTAATTTTTGTCATGTAATGAATAAATCAATTTGCCCTGATTTTTTGTCAAATAAATCAAATAAATAAATTAATTAATTTCTCTCATTAGCATTTACTGAAACCAATGTTATCAAAAAGACGTATATATGACTTTTTCTATAATTCCAGCTTCTGATGGGGAATTAAGGGCATAATAAGCATTTTATAAAATATGTCAAATATGCGCTAAACTGATTAAATAGGGCGTCTCAAAGCACCTAATTATATATATTTAAGATGCCTCTTTTAATCAGTTGTGTGCATATTTGCCACAAATTAAGATTAGGATTAATGCTTATTATACCCTGTATTCCCCACTAAAATCATATGTTTTAACCTAGGTTTTAACTGTTCTTTCGATTACATTGGTTTCAGTATCAAAAGTCCATCAATTCGGACATAAGCAAATTCGGGAAATCAATTCATTTATAAGGCTACAGCAAATCAGGGCAAATTGGGTTAAAATGGACAGCTATTTGCACCCTCCCGTGAATGATTCTTAAGCTAATCGATAAACCGTATATATCAAAAATGATCTAAGACTTCGTGTATTGCAACCAGTGACATTACAAAATATCATAAAAAATGTTATCATCCAGTTTTATGGGGCATGTAGGGCAAAATAGGGTAAATATATTTTATATATGCGCATGATAACTGTAAGCTTCCAATTGCAACTAAAACTTAATTTCAACGTTCCATTACAGTATGTGTTTCTTATAAATACATTTTAAATCTCATTTTCTATGATAATATGGCAAAATGGGGCAAATTGGATAACTACTGAAGAAGATTCTGATGATAACGGATCTAGCGCTTTTTGTTTATGCAAAAAAAAAACAAATTCAACAACAACAACAAAACATTAAAAATCCATTCATAATCATGTAAAATTCACAATTTCCAGCAGTTGTTGGGGCATATGGGGCAATATAAGCATTTAAAAGAATCTTTTATATATGTTTATGATTTCTATTAACCTCTAATTACACCTGCATCTATTTTAAACGATCTACAGTCGTGTTAGTTGTTTGACAGTACATTTTTATTCTCTTTTTGTATGAAAAAAGGGCAAAATGGGGCAAAATGGACCACTTCTCGTGCCGTGCGGTGAATGAATTTAGCACCAATCGATTTCTCGTACTTTCTTACGTCAGAAATGGTCATGTTCACGTACCGAAACCAGCGGCGTTAAAAGATCCGTTTTTTGGTCGATTTTGCCCACTGTGCATTGTGTCGTATTGTTGATTATGCATTCTTGTTTTCATGCTATTTTACGTTTGGTTGCTGTAATTGTTTTGTCTCGCATTCTGTATGAATTTCCAATTTTTGATAGTTCAAAATCACTGAGTTGAACAGTACCAAGCATCGATGTGACCCATATATGCACAACTCACAGCCAATTCGTTTGTTCTCTTTTTGCTCCTGCACCCATGTGTGTTATCACCAACCACCCTGTCGGCTTTCGCGGAGGTTCTGAATCTCTGAGCGGCAAATCCGCTGCCATGCACTTGTCTGACATCACGGGCTACACTATTCTTACCCGCCGCCACCGCGGCGAACTAGCAAGCAGCCGACTGCAGTGCGATCGGCTGGTTAAGTTGCGGCCGAGCGGCTCAGTTTCAATATAAATATAAGTGAATTTCCTAACGAAAGCTTATTGCTAGTCTTCCGTCGTCGCGATTTTCCGCAGTTCCGTGCATTTTCACACGCGTGCCGTGGCTGTCGAGTAGTTCGTGAACGGGTATCCTGAACGTGTCTCTGGTGTACAAGATTGCACAGATCGTTTCGAAAGTGACTGTTGGTGATAATTTTCGAAAAAAGTGAATTAGGTGATCAACGAATAGCTGTGTAATGTGTATGTATCATAGAAATTATAATTGACTATAACTATTTCCTAAGATTAACCCTTTTTACCGGTTTTTGAGACTACAAAATCCGGGGTTCACATGATCAGATCTTGTTTGGAAAGTGATTAAAATGTTCTTCGCGTAAACATATTTACCAGTTACCACACGTGTCTATACAATGTGATTTCCAGAGATCCAATTATCGCGCTTACGTGCAATTGCACAAAAATGCCAGTTGCGGCAAATCGTGAGAAAAAGGGGCGATTGAGTGATTAGGTGATGCGCCATCACGTTCTAGCTTTGTCGTACAGGGAAATTAGCTATTCAAATTGATCGTCAATCGCGAGTCAATCTTACTATATTGTACCAACTAACGACGTGATTACCATGCAAACAAAAGCAAATGGTTTTACGGATATTACAACAGTTTTGTGCATTATCTTGTAACGTGAAATAAAAAAAAAATACTTGGAATGATTTTCTTTCACTGCTGTTTATTCTTCAAATAAGCCCGATAACGTGCAACAATAACACACAATTGCCTCAAAAATCAAATATTGTTTTGGTGATTAAATAATTCTTGAGTTTATAATAATGAGTACACTAATCATTTTATACCGCTCAATTGATAATATTTTCCCATCTTTTACATGGGCTATTCTTTTCGTTCCACTGTTAAACTTGTTGTTGATAAACAAACCTCAGTCGTTGAAATTGTTGGTAACATTAAAAATCATCAAACAGTATCAGTTTTGTGGAAAAAGTAGCTAACTATAGGAAAGTTAAAACCCTGTCACGTTTGTTGTTTCAATACTACTGAATTGCAATTCGTCCTAATGACCATTTGGCTGAATGACCCAGCATCAAGCGTGAGAGAAAGCTTGAATTATGTTCTTTTTACATCTAACCGAAAATGTGTTGTAAGCTACAGTCGCACGTACGGCTTTTATCTCATCGTATTTATTTAGTTGGTTACATCTAATTTACTCAAGGATACATATTTTACCATAAGATTAGTGGTAATATTAAACGAGTATTTGAGTAAAACTGTTTGGTAAAACTTTCAGCGTTGATATAAATGGAAACATGTGTTGATGAAATTGGAACGTGATAAAACAGAACAAACACTCTTGTGGATAATAATTTTGAAATTTATTACGTAAAAAACAATATCTTTGATAGAAGCTCATTTTTTTTCTTTTTATTTTGCAAACAAGTGTAATCCTTGCAAAAATACAAATCTAAAGAACCAAATATCGGGTTGCGCTGAATTGCTGATCGATAGGCAACTTGCAAAAAATTAACTGCAAGGCATACCGTATATTAGTTCTTCAGAATTGTGGTATTTTTAAAACAATCCTTAAAATTTAAATAATTGCCTTTAAGTCTATGTCTTATTTGCCCTTATTTGTGCGTAGGGTATGCTTGAAACTTTAACGCGATTATCTCGGAATAATGTTTTTTTTTTCAAAAATGTCGATGCGGTAACAGCGATTGCGGAAGCAGTTCTCAACCCAAGTAACACACTTGTCACCGAAGAGTCACGGCGGCGCAGGTTTTTGTTGCGCAGAAGTCACCGTGACTTACTTCTAGCAAGTAAGTATTTATTTGTTAGAAGTAAGTCACAGTGACTTCTGCGCAACAAAAACCTGCGCCGCCGTGACTCTTCGGTGACAAGTGTGTTACTTGGGAACCGATTTCAACATTTTTTTTTTGAATGTTGGCTATTCATGTGTCGTGTCTTTGAATGATCTACATTTTTTGAAAAAAAAAAGCATGTCAGTGACTTTAGGGGTCATAAGTCGAGCTTGGAACTTATTTATCCTATTCCGCTAATACCGTGTATTAGCCTCGGGTTAAGCAGACGGATTTTTTATTAATCAACACAATTCAACCCTTATGGGTTCCAAATTTACCGGAGCTTCGGTCAGGAAACGAGATACCTTTCAAGATATAAAATTATCAAAATGAAAAAAAAAAATGCTCGTTTGAACTTTTCACCTTCTCCTTTCGGATTCCCTCCATTGATCCTTCGCGAGATTCCTGTAGGGATTTTGCAAAGGATTTCTTCAGGGATTCTTCCAGAATTCTGTTAAAAATTCCTTCAGAAAGTACATTTTTCTAGAGTTATGTATTTCTTCTATAATTTCTCTCGGGATGCCTGCAGGGATACTTTCCGGTATTCCATCTAAGATTCCTCCCGGAATTCTATCGTTGATACCTTCAGGTATTCCTTTAATTGCCGTATTTTTATCGAAGATTTCACCCGGCATTTATTTCGGGTTTTTCCTACTGATTGTTCCTGAGATTTCATCATGGATTCCTACTGGATGCTTCCTTCAGGATTCCTTCAGAGATGTTTTCTGAGCTTCTAATATTCCTTCTGACATTCTTTCAGATATTCCTCCCGAGATTCTTTTAAGAGTTTCTTCTAGGCATCTTCGGAGATTCTTCCTGGGATTTTCCATTGATTTCTCCCGGGATTTTTCAGACATTTCTTCCAACATTTTTCCGCTATTAAAAAAGTCTCCTGCGTTTCCGACAGGATTCCTCGCGGTACTTCTTCATAGTTTCCTGGCAGTATTCCGAAAAGGTAATTCCCTAAAAACTCCTTTCGGGACTATTTTTAGAATCCCTTCTTTACTACCTTCCAGGTTTCCTTGAGGGATTTCTTCAGGGGTTCTAACAAGATTTTTTCAGGAGTTCCGTTTGGAATTCCTTTCAGGGTTCTTTCATTGATTACTTCGGGAATTGTTATGGGTTTTTTTTTTCGCAGAAATGTTTTCCGATATTTCATCAGGAATTCCTCCCGGGATTCCTTAATCAATTTCTCCTGGAATTCATTCAGCGATTTCTCTCATTATTGCTTCCAGGTTTTTCCACGGATTAGTCCCTAGATTTCACCAGGGATTCCTTCAGAATCCTACCTGAGTTAACCTGAATATTTTTCATTGATTACCGAGCTTACTTTTGGGAATCCTTCAAAGATTCAGATGGGGATTCCTTCTGGAATTCCTTAAGATATTTCTCCTGGGATTCCTTCCAATATTCCTTGTTTTATTTATTCTGAAATTCTTTCAGGCATTGTTTTTAAAGTATTCCTTCGGATTCATTGATTTTTCACGGGATTCTTTTTTTTTTAAATCTTATTGATTACAGAGAATCATTCTGAGATTGCTGTAATGATTTCTCCTAGGATTCCTGCGACGTTCTTTATTTTTTTTTTTTCACGGATTACATATACACTAAGTTTTTTTCGCCGAATCTCGGCAAACAGATTGCCGAGATTGGCACCGCCGAGTGCTCGGCAACCATCTCAGCAAAAATAAGGTTTGCCGAGATTTCGGCAATCACAGAATTGACAGCATTTAATATTTTTGCCGAAATCTCAGCAAATAAATTTGCTGAATCTCGGCATTTCATTATGTTTTTGTTTTGGAATGGAAGAAAAAGTTAAAAATGAAATGAAAAATTTCGCACTCGCTTGGAAACACAATAGGAATTACTACGAACATATTTGTTTATTTTCATCCATATAAATAAATATAACGAAAAATTAGTAAATTCGGCATCACACTTTTCTCGTTGTTTTCTCTTCCAGTCAGGTTAAATTGAACAGCTCCTCGATCGCGGTTGTGTCGGTTGTGTCAAGTTTGTGTGGCCGCCATTCTGTAATCATATAAATTTTAATGCAATTAACTAGAATTTGAATACTTACAGAAGGATTATGTTTTTATACTTACTTTTCTTTAGCATTCAGCGTAATATTCGTAATTTAGGATCTCTTCAACGCCTTGTAGCACTGATTTATTTTGTATGTTTTTTTTTTTGCTGCGACGTGCCGGCTGCTAAAGTGACGTTTGTATTTCGTAAAAGAATGGCATATGAATACTGAGATCTCGGTAATCTTGTTTGCTGATTTCGGCAAAATCTGTGTTTACCGATGTACTCAGCAAAAAATGCTGTCAGTTTTCATAGTTTTCAAACAAATTGCTGATAGTTCGGTAAATTATTTTGGGAAACCTCGGCAAAAACGTTTTGTTTGCTGAGATATCAGCAAAATCTTGAGTTGCCGTTAGAAATCAGCATTTTTTTCTGCCGAGCTTGAGAATCAGTTTTAAGTGTGTACTTTGATTATGCGATTTTGAAGATGGTGATTACGATTTCTATCGCACTGACGTGGCTGAAGAATAATCTACTAAACGAGCATACTATTCCATGAAGTAGAATATGAGCTTCCCAAGTAACCACGATGCTGAAGCCTTATTGTATGCAGATAGATATACGGTGGACTTAGAGCATTCATTACTTTCCATGAAAAAATAAGGTTGATTTGAAGTGTAAGTGGGCAATCATAGAATCAAATTAAGATTATACTGGTATAATCTTGGAGCAGTCGCATAGTTGCCATTTCCACTTTAAATCAACTTTAAATTTGCATGTAAAGTAATGATTGCTCTAAGTACACCGTATATCGGCATGCAATAAAGCTTGAGCATCGTGGTTACTTGGATTACCATCTTAGTAGCAACAGAGCAATGACGGATATTTCCTTGGGACGTTTCGCCCTTAAATATAGAACATTAATGAATTTCAAATCATCAGCCTTGATGAAAGTTGAAATTTCGTGCTACTTTTATTTTTTCTCTTCGCGTTTTGGAACTCAGGGCATGATGTATAAAAATGATCATCGGCTTACCGAGTTCAACATCGCTGTAAACTAGAGTTATGGAATTAATAAAACAAACTTGAAGAAACAAAAACTGATAGTAATAATAGTAAAAATATTAACATAGTTGAAAAAAAAAACATTGAAGATGTTGTTTGCAAGAGTAAAATGTTGCTCTGATTTTGCTGTCCTGCTGAGTGTTCTGTTTTATTCTGCTTGCATCGTCGATGTGCGCACTCATGCTTATGCAGCGTACTTGACGAAAACAAACCAATTTGAGCTGAAATAAGTTCAATAAAACACAGCCATGTACACAAAACCGTATCAATCACCCTGGTGTAGTAGTACCTATGCAGTAAGTACTATTGAAATCAGTGGCGATTGCATAACGGAATCGATTGCGCGAGCGATGAGGAGCGGTAATCAGTTTTTTTGACTGCATTTGGGTGAGTTGTAGTAAAAGCAAAGTCAAGATTGATAATGGTCCACTGTTTTACTTTTATCGCGCCTTCTTGCGGTCAAGGCCGAAATTTGCTGCTGATAACGTGCAAAGTATTTGCAAGGTCAGTAGGATTTTGAGTAGAATTAAATAAAACAGTAATTCCAGGATTTCTTAAAAACCTATTACCCTTTGCAACAAATCAACCCCCCACCCCTACCTGAACCATGAAACTAATAACTTTTGTTTTAATAAATATAAATTGCTTGGAAAGTAAATGTACTTTGAAGCGAAGCGTTAAGATGACACATACGTATTATCAGACAACCTGTTCCACTCAATTGATTTCTTCATAAATCAACGCGACAAGTACGTCCGCATGGAAAACTTTCCCCGTTTAATTCCATTAAACGTTTCACATGGCCCTTGCTCTTAAAACTAGTCTACATGGCGCTTAACGCGTGAACACATTGGTCATAGTAGAAACTAGCGAGATAAGAAAAATGACTGTTCAGCGTTCAATTTCTAAACACACTTATCCATTGCTCACATTACGTAGTCGTTAACCATCACTTGTAGTTACAATCACCACCATATTTCAAGTAGAACTTTAGACCAAATCTGTCCAGTTTCCACGTGACCAATCGGTCCCTAACGGCGTCAGTCGGCACGATTGCTCGATCGAGGTTACCAACGGCCAACACTGGAGATAGATAAGTGCTCCGATAACCGTTCTATTATTTCAGCCTAACGACATTACGCTATCGTTTATCACAATACAACTGGGCCATTATGAGACTTGCGTCTGTGCCTTCCAATGTGGGACAGTCGAACGACAACCGTTCTGTTAATAGTGACAGGAAACAGATTATGTTAATGCAAATTAATATAATCGTGATTTCTTATGCAATGATACCTTTTTCACTGCTGCCGTGAGATGTTGACTTTTTCGACGGCGACAGTATGTTGCTTGTATAGTGTCTACGAGCTCATGTGGCTTCGCCAATCGAAGACACGCGCTACCGACCAGCAAGTGGAGCTACCCAGAAGATGCATGAATGATGCTATGGGTTATGTGAAGACCAGTGGCATGTGTAGGAAACTTAACAAGTAGAAAAAGATGCTATTCTATACCGTATACTATATTTGATCAGTATTTATGTGGTTCTTCAATATATGGATTCATTTTGAAAATATAAATTATAGATGAGAAATAAAATTGCATTTTCTAAATTAGTATTTTGTATGAGAACTTATTGAACACGGTGAACAGTGTGCCCATAATAGGTAACAAATTGGCCCATTATTGTTACATAGTAAATTTTGACCAATTATTGTGGTTTTGATTATTTTGCAACATTTTAGTAATTTTGACCGTCTAAAGTGAAATATACAAGCATATTTCTATGTTTGTAAAAATATAAAAAAGGGGTTTAATGATAGTAATATAAAATAATTAAAATGTTATTTGTGTACGAAAAATGATTTGTAGTCTAGTCTAGTCTACACATACACTGCCATTCATTGAAAAATTCCTGGAAAATGATAGGATCGCCTACTCCTATCATTTTTCTTGTCATTATTAATGGTTATAGTACATCAGAGATGCATTACAAGCATTAAAGCGGCCAGGCCTACTGTGTAGCGTTGTTATTGTTATTGAACTCAGAAAACGGGGACATCTCGTACCAACCGTTCCTGGAAAACTGATAATAATGTACCGCATCGTTGGAAGTGACTATGCTAAGAATGTTAATGTCACTCCATGTCCTTTGGAATCCTGAGATGGGACAACGGTATTTACCCCGTATGTCCAGGCTCTCAAGCCTAGGCTTAAGCGCTCTCTGAAACGAGATCAAATATGATGGTATCCATCCCTCCCCAAATAAACATTTACCTCTAACATTTGAATTTTACTGATATGGGTATAAATAAAAAAAAATCAGAAATATCTCACCATATTGATTCTTATTGGAGCCCTGAGCATTTCATTCATCCTTTTATCACGGACAATCGGTGGGTAACAGTAACACACTTTAGCAATTATTATTCAAACTCATTCAAAACACTTTTGTGGGTGACAGATTGCTCTCATCAACTGAAAACTATCACTTTGAGGTCCCCGTGCAATCAAACTTTTATCATTATTCAATTTATAGGGATCCGAGGAAACCAACATACGGTGGACCCATCTACACCACAACATTATACACGGAACAGGACCACTTTCGTTCGCGGAAAAAATATTAGCTTGGCATCAAACTGTAGCACCACCAGCCAAAGTGCAAAGAAAAAAAAATCACTTCATACAACTGCCGCATGAACGGAAAGAGAAACCTATTAATACTATCATAATCCAAACTCAAAATCCACCCGGGAGAATCACTTCTTGGAGTAACAATTTTCTTCTCTGTCGGATGGCGTAGCACCACCAGAAATTTTTCTCTCTGATCGGCCGAATCAATAATAAACGCGGAAACGAACAAAACGTGACCTTTGTGTACGAAAAATGATTTCTATTATAAAATGATTGCTTCTTGAGTGATCCATAGGTGTGCAAAGAGTGTATATATCGGTCAGCAAATTACCTTATCGGTCATTGTGAGAGACAGCGCTTGTTGTTTTTGTCCGCTCGCCATCGTAAATTTTCCACATATCATTCTGTTTCACGCTATTTTGCGCCTCATTCTCCTCATACTATTTCTTTCTGCGGTGAACTCTTTTCTCAGCCGCTTTCTGCTCTACTGTACCGAGTACCACACAACAATATACGGCTTCAGGACAATATGCTTCCCAACACCTCATCAAACCAACCATTTTTGGGTCGTTGGGTCGTCGTACTGCACATAGTACCTATCACATCTCGCGATACTACGTTCACCGCTTCCGGGATTGATTTCCACAGATTTTCCTCGTCTTCGCTGAACATAAATGTCTCGATATTTTACTGTCAGAAAGAGAAAGCACTACATGAATGTTTGACATTGCTGCTTTCCTTGCAAACAGCAAGAGAACATTTCTGTCATGACACATCTGTCCGAAAAAAAAAGAAAGACAATTTTGTTTACTGGAGACGTCGGGTAAGGCTGTCATCTACGTGTCCCTCTCGTTCATAAAGCAAATAACGATGTTGGAGAGTAGCATGCATCACTCATTTTGGATAGCTAGACAATTATGGAAGACACTGTAGGAACACATGAAGGGACACATCGTATACACAAGGCATACTGGTACATCATTCAACGAAATACCATGCTAGAAGGATTGGATGCACAGTCTTCGATGGTGGGTGAGATTGCCCACTGAAGCTGAGACAGTCATACCAAAACGGTCACTGGATGGAGCAGCATGGTCTTCTAGGTTAAGTTTGGAATGCGGTTAAAAAATTTGGGGTAATTTCTGGGTGGGTGAGGATGTTGGAGAGTAGCATGCATCACTCATTTTGGATAGCTAGACAATTATGGAAGACACTGTAACCCCCCTTGAAGCAACGACGACCGACCAACGACATCGGGTGTCTTCGGCAATCATCAGTAAATAGACGAACCTTAGGCAGGCTTTTGATATTAAAGTTAGTAAAATTTGGACCACCATAAGTGTTGTGTCGTATCATAAGTTATAATCAATTTGTGCAGTCCTGTAAATATAGTTGCGAAATTAAATGTTGGTTTTAAGTTAATCTGTGTGTTTCAATGTGACTATCGGATGGAACTTGACGGAACTGGCCAGAACAAGCCAGTAAGAGACAACTGCGATGTCGGGCAAGGAACCCCCCACCTAAAAATACAGTCCACTGAAAGCAGCTTGGGTCGCCCCCCGACAAACGATGAGTACGAGCTGACACACTTGCCGTTGAGAAGCGGTGAATATCGAAACGCAACAGTCGCTGAGTTCTTGAGTTTGCCACGGTTTATAGCCGTGCTTGTAACTTACTGAGAACAAGATAGTAATCAGTGTCAACGTTTGGTCTTTTGGCATGTCTGGCTGCAGATGTCCTTGGGTGCAAAATAGGTACTGCTCTGCTAATGATCATCCCCATTAGTGCGGTGAATGTAACTAGTCTTCACATAATATACAGGCCTTCGTCCCTGGTAACAGAGAACAGACTCTCCTTACAAGAGGACGAAAAACGTCTCCACCGGTATTCAATGACCCATAAACAATCAAAACATTGTAGGTACATCTCATAAGTAAGAATATTGTAGTATTGTATGGGCTCCATATCATGAAACACACGTAAATCGTATAGAGTCTGTTAAAAAACAATTTCTTTTTTTTTGCTCTTCGTAAGCTTGGTTGGACAACACTACCTTTGCCCTTTTATGAGTCGCAATGTTAATAAATTTAGTTGTTCTCAAGAAAAGACGAGAATATGCCATGATAGCTTCCATTAACGAGGTTAACTCACAAAAAGTGAATTGCACTATTGTATGTACTAGAAAATCTAAATTTCTATGATCCCACTCGTCAACTCAGAAATAGAAATTGATTTGATTGATTTGTCTTTATTTAAGAGACCCTTGGCTTGGAAGAGGCCATTTCTTTCATTCGGGCCTGCCGCGTCGTCGTCGCCGATTTGGCTGTGCTCATTTTCGTACGGGGCGGTTTAGTGTGATTTTGGAGGCAAAGTGAAAAAGCCGCTTTTTTTTATTCGGACCGGCTGAGTCGTCGTCGTCGTCAATTTGAATGTCCACATCGTCGTACCCATGTGTAGTTGTGGCGGTTCAGTGTGATTTCGGAGAAGAGGCCAGTTAGTGGAAGATGCTGTAGCACATACGCACTGGACACTTCGAATGATGTTTATTGGTGAGCTCTTTCCATTTTATCATAATAATTAATGCTAAAGGATTTATACAATTCTGCTCTGGTTTTTGTGTATTTATCTAACAAATATTGAAAAGTTCGTCACGTCATGTGTCGGCGCTAGTTCCAAATGCACATTTAGTTGATAAGAAATAATTTCCTTTCATTTTTTGCATAAGCACAAACATTTGAATGGTTCGTCATCTTCGGTGTCGACAATTGTAATATTTTAGTCCAAATGAATACATGTTTTGACTCAAATAAAGGTTGCATGAATTTCTGGAAAAAGAGAGGGTCGGTAAAAGATAGACGGCGAACCATGCGGTAAGATCTTTCTGATTTATTTATCACGTGTTATTTTGTTAATACTTGTGAATTGATCGCGTTCAGCATTGTCTCGCGCGGAAACGCAAACTACAGATGCGTCGGTGTTTAGCATTATGTTCTCCTTAGTTGCGAATGAATAACTTATGTAGGGTGAGTTTTGAGGCACAATAGATCGCGTTCGTCGTCCAAGGTTTAGAAGGGTATTTCTTCGCGAGCACATTATTAATCGCGAATCAAAACATTACACTCGTTTACCGCGACAAAATCCTCAACACATCTCCATTTCCCCTGTCCAAACTCCTAGTGATTTCTCGTAGTAACGCAGAGAATTCCTCGGTTATTGGCCTAAGCGAGAATCACGTCATCACTTCCTTCCCTATCCTCAATTGACCTGCATTCGGACGCGGCCGGCGCTGGTATTGCTTATTGAAAAGTATTGGGATTCCAGCATTTACAGAATGAAGAGAAAGCTAATCCCAAGCATCATCTGTTGGTTCTTTGTGTAAATGCAGTTGTCCTTGCAATAACAGAGGAGCAACCGCGGGCGGTCAATCATGCTCATGCTCATGCTCAAGAGACCCTTGGCTGTTTCAAAATAGAAATCTATTTTACAATCAATACCAAAAAAATGACTATGGCATTAATGGGCCATTAATATAGAATGATGTCCTGCTATAATAGTTATTGTGAAGCAATTGACATAACAATGTATAGATTGACACTTATTGTTTTTTTCTTTTCAAGATACACGAGGCAATAAGGCAGGGGAAAATCATAATTAAGAATTTTATTGTTACATATTTTATTTACTATACATTTTACTTTAAAATTTGGTCTATGAATTGATTGACGACAAAATAAATTAATAAATAAATTTCTCGTAGGCTTTGTCGAGAAATCCATATAACGCGTCCGTCGTGCCATCGCCCAAATACATAGATTTGCTCGTTTACCAGTTACTACTTTTTTTACGTGAATGATATTAAGCTCAATTCATTTAATGTTATGTTGCTTAAAGGAGTGATTAGAATATAATTGAATGTAATAAAATATCAATAAAAGCTAAAACTGTTTGCATTTATAATGACCTTAGACAATCAGCAATCAATATTTTTAGTTCTGTACAGTCATTCTTTTCACATTTTCAATAAAACACAGATTCGTCCTCTAAAATATATGCTTTTATATAAACTCAGACTTCGTGTCTGGGCATACCTCTGTAAATACCTGCATGAATGAATTTCTTTCCGCTATTCACTGCGTTTAACCCCACTTAACAAATTTCCATCGCTCCCTTGCGAGTGGTCACGGTATAATACAGAGCTTTTAAACGAACAGTGATATATGCGAAGAAACTACACTAGCATCATCGACTTTATTTCAATACGGGCACTTAAAACATATTACTCAGGAACAATACATATTGTTCCCCCTTATTATCGTACGCATCTTTTAGTTTTACACTTATATTTAATCCCACTTTCTCAGTGCACAATCCCATACTCCTTCAGATTCATTCAACCAATTTCTCATGAAAGCTTTCTTCCCTCTTTCTTTGCAGGTAAAACGAGACGTTCGGAAAATCATAAGCTCGTAAATTGATTGCATGCATTAGCTCATCTGTGTTCACGAAAGGTGGTCCATCAGTGTATAATATCCTCGCTGCACCGGAACAGATCATACGATTATTTTTGCAATCTGTGTCGTGAAACATCTTCATCGTGTTGTTTTGTGTACTTTCATTTATATTCAACGTGTACTACATGATAGTTACCCTCCTTTGGTACCCACTTTAATCACTTTGTGTCGCGTGTATCACATATCGTCCGAATCATCCGTAAGATCCGACTGGGAAAAATGGAGATCGAAATTCAAAATCACATTTCGCACCTGGGCAGATTCACTGTCAAGAGTAGCGAAAATGATCGCCTTCTGGATGAAGCGTGCACTATGGCAAGTATTTGCAATCTGATTTATGACTGATTTTGCGGTGGCGGTTAACTTGGTTTGGGTGATGGTGTCGGATTGCTCTTTTGAAGTTATGCACTGTTGGTGGTAAAGAAGGCAACAATTGAGAAATTTAAACGTCGTTCGTCTATGCATTCAAATAGTCAAAATAACATATTGTTAAAAGCTTCTAATTGTTACATAATGATCATATTGTTATTGTTTAAGACACAGTTTTAATTATCTCAATTAAAATTATTTGGTAATAATAAAAGTAGTAATTTTCAATATAAACGAATGAGATACCAATGCTTCAAGGTATGTGTAATGTTATGGATATTGAGTAGCGCAGCTCCAGAGTTAGTTAGTTACCTTTATTAGTTTCTGGTATACACTTTCAAGCTAAAGTCCGCCTCCCTCATAAACATGGTATATTTTCAAGCCTATGCCTCCGTAAATTTGCATTCGATTTTAAAAGTCTAGATCTCATTCAAAAGATAATAAATCAAACGCCAAATAAAATTGAACAAAAGATGACGAAGATATCACCAAGTTTCATTTCCATGTTTTACGAATGTAACCCCAAACGTAAGCTCATACATCATATTGAGGGGTGATGCCAAACTTTTAGTCGATGACATCAATAGTTAACACATATTTCGAATTTTGTCCATCGTTTCTTTTATCAGTCTGACCTGCTTCTTGGGAAGTCGGCCGTCGATGAAGCTGGCTTGATAACTTCCCACGGACTCATTCGTTTAGAAGACGGACTATGCTCTGGGCACAGACAAACAGACGTAACATTTCGAACACTTTTCGATTCAAATCATAGTCCCGGAAGCATGTACGCCCAATGCTAAAAGGTCTAAGTTTGGCCAACCATCAACTAGATGGCGGTAATGAGCAAACGTCAAACTCAAAGAAAAACGATGTAAGCGCCATGGGTGGGCAGTTGGCCAACTATCATATATTTAAATAGACCGTTAAATCGGTATACGATGGGAAATGTTAGAGTGTTACGTCTGTTTGTCTGTGCTCTGGGATAACGCTTTGTAGGTGGCATTCAAGATGGTGATCGCCCAGAAGTTCTCACATTCACTTTCTTGTGAAAGTTGCAGGTTTTCCCTTTGTATCACTCGTCCGGTAAGGGAGCATCCATTAAGTACGTCACGCTAAAATTGGGAATTTTCGCTTTGTTGGTTTTCAGTTGCCCAAGCAACCCAGGGATGGGTTCATTCATTGGCAATCAGTTACATTCACTTGCTGTTCTAGCTTCAGAAACATCGTAGCAAAAACCAATGGTTGGAACGCTTATCCATTTTTGTTTTACCGGAACTTTTGTAGAACAATGTACTAGTGTAGAAACAATAATTGAGTCAACAGAAGACAGCCAACGCAACGCTCCATGGCGTGAATGTAATTTACATTCATCGCGTGGAGACTTGCCTTCACAGCTTGCTCACGACTTTGGTATGTGTGTGCGACCCTAATGTTATTCGGCAAATTTTCAGATAAAATTACAAGGTTAAATTTATCCATACATTGATAGCATGCTTCTGAACTGAGATAGTAGCATGTGAATGCAACTCTTTGCAAATAAATGGTCCCGTCCCTGAGCAACTTACCTTACCGGTCAGACTAAGGCGGCCTGAGTGTCCTCTGCTGTACATAGGAGCAGGAATGGCATTCCGCACTGAAAATGTGCACAGTGCAGCTCATTTTTAATATTAACCCTCGAGCAGTCGCGTCTTCGGCCACCCTCAGCGACACCACGCCAACGCTGTGTACCACAAGCGAGCTCAGTTGACAAGCGCCCTTCGTTTGCGGCAGACTTTCTTTTTCAACGCTCTTCTGCATCGAAGTTTCTTTCTTCTGTTGCGAATAAATTTTGCATCCACGCAACATGGCTTGGCACAGAAGAAATACTTTAGTCGTGGACTTCGGCGCATTACCGAAGCGATCCGGCTTACATCAAGTTGAAAAATTCCTTAAGCAATTCACGGTGTGTTGAAACACGATTATTATCGCACTTTCATGAACCTGACATATTTTTTCGTTGTAAGTTAGCCTTAGCTGTATATATTAAGATTCGGGAGGTTAAAAAATCTTTCATCGGGGAAAATTAAAATAAATTCGATTTTAGTAGTTTATCACATTTCCCATATGATATGGCATTACGCAAATCTGATGGACCTAAACTCCGCTAGAAAAAGTCCCCTTTCTAATTATAAATTTGAAATCATTAAAAGAGAAACGATTGCAAAAGTCTTTACAGTGAGTTTAAATTTGTTTGGCGTTCGTTTCATGTGTCCAGCCCACTACAGTTTGCCGAAAGTCATAAATCATAAAAGTCTACATTCCTTCCATATGTCTGGTACATAGATATTTGTAATGGAGGAAAACAAATACTTCCTATTAGTGTGACTCATACATTTGAGGAAACACCATACACCTGTGACTCGTACCATTTGCAGCACATACCATTCATGTGCTAATTTGCCTGAAATGACGAGTATTAGTTGCACATACCTTGCATGTCAAACCACATCAACATGGATATTTGCCAAAAAGTATGAGTCGACTATACTGAGCGTGCGTGACTTATTTGTAAAAGTTCTGCCTCTGATTTGATAAGGACTTTTGTCCATACAATATCTTAAAATTTTCAAAGACTTATCTCCTAAAAGTTGACACAAAATACATACATACATTGGCGATGTCATATTATGTTAATGGATTCAAAAATGATTATTCAACATTTGGTTTAAAATATGGTACACCGGGGCAAGTTGAAACGGGTGGGGTAAGATGAAACAGCGAGTTAACGTGATATTTTCTAGTCATGATAAGTAATATGAATGTCATAACATTTGTACAATTATACAAATTGTATTGAAATCTTTTTCAAAACATCGCATGTTTTATTAAGAATTTGTCCTACCGAATGCAACGCATGCTTTATATATGTCAATGTGAATGACATCTTATAGTATAAGCCTAAAATATATCAGTTTGCAAGTAATATGATGAATTGCAATAATAGTAATCTCGTGCAGTGATTTTTTCTATGTTCGTCTGGGTAATCTGTAGTTTTATTTTATAAGACACTTTGGTATTGATAAAAACTTCATGGTTTCAATGTTATGACTGCATAAAATAAAGTTTCTTTTTCCCAAGTAAAATTCCTTCTTTTTTGCAAAGTGAGTTTGACAACAGATGCACTATGGGGAGAAATGTCACCTGTCCTTGTAGAGCGTGATAAAAACGTGATAAAATAAGAAGGAATAGTGATTAAAACGACTAGTCATAAAACTGAAAAACCACTGCACTGTACTTACAAAGTGGAAACTATCCATTAGAGGTGAATTAAAAAATCACCCAAACACTCGATACCTTTCAACTATCTTCTATGTGTTATAACTATTTAGCAATCAAAATCTATCTATGATTCCGAATAAAAGTTGTCTTTAAAAAGTTGTATTGAAACCTCAAATTGCGTCAATGCCTCACTTTGCACATCACTGCTTGTTGTTTTTTTTTATATTTTATGACATTTCCAGAACATCGATGTCTTCTTATTCTTTTTCTACACTTTCAATTTTTATTTGATCTGTAAATTTAGTTAAATTTGTTCGTAGCATACATAATAATGAACATATCAAACATAAACGTATCTAAAACTAAGTAAAAATATAAGAGTTAAGGACTGTTCTATTTAATTGCACTACGATTTTGCTTTCTTCGTCTCGTACTTAATCCGATATTCTTTTTGCGTACATGTATTCCGCTAACATGCCCAGATTCATCATCATCATATCTAAATCTGTTTCAATCAAACATTGATTAATTTCACAATAAAAAAAAATAATTACATATGCTTACCTTAAAGTACGTGTATCAAGGGCGTGTGCCGAAAGAGTTATTAAAAGCTATTCTCTAAGGGCTGATTCCTTCACGTCGGATTAACCGGTAAACCAGGCATGCCCATATAGTTAAACCTGGTTTAACGCTTAAGCCAGGGTGAAGAAATCGGCCCTATGAGTCCAACATGCGAACAAAAGTATTCATAGCATAAATTTTCACTTGTTAGTAAAACATTGAGCCCTGCAAAATCAGAGCACAATATACATAAAAGTTTTTTATTATATTCGAAGAGCTATCAGTATTTCTGCTAAACTAGCTTAAAACAATTTAATTCACAGTTAACATGAATGTAAAAAATACGCGTGATTAAGTCACCATATTTGTTAAATGATTTCGCAATCGAAGTTGCAAAGTATGTGCAACTTATACCCGCCATTTCAGGCAAATTAGCCCATGAAAAGTATGTGCTGCAAGTGGTACGAGGCACAGGTGTATGGTGTTTCCTCAAATGTATGAGTCACACTTATGGAAAGTATTTGCTTTCCTCCATTACATAGATGGTACATAGATATTACAAGACATATGGAAGGAATGTAGAGTTTTACGATGTATGACTTTCGGCAGACTGTAGTTGCTGGACACATGAAACGAACGCCAAACAAATTTAAAGTCGTTGTTGAGACTTTTGCATTCGTTTCTGCCTAAATGGTTTCAAATTTATTATTAGAAAGGGGACTTTTTCTAGCGGATTTTAGGTTCATAAGATTTGCGTAATACCATATCATATGGGAAAAGTGGTAAACTACTAAAATCGAATTTATTTTAATTTTCCCCAATGAAAGATTTTTTAACCTCCCGAATCTTAATATATACAGCTAAGGCTAACTTACAACGAAAAAATATTTTAGGTTCATGAAAGTGCGATAATAATCGTGTTTCAACACACCGTGAATTCGTTAAAGTTGACATGGCTCATGAACATTCAGCAGCACAACATCAAAAACTGTCTGTTGGTTGAAATGAACAATGCAGGCGTAGCTCCCCGGTTACAGAAGCAGCACCATCTTCAGCACTATTTTACGCTCGAAGGAATCAGGTATTCCCGTTTACATGGATGGCCCTACTACCACCGTCAGGATCCACGATCTTCCACCCCAAATGGACAACGATGCCATCTCCGACCACACGCAGCAATACGGGCAAGTAATTTCCATTCAAAATGACGTGTGGAAGAATTATTTCTCTGGGATACCGAACGGCGTGAGAATTTTTCGTATGCGGATGGGCAAGCCGATACCATCACATATTACAGTGAACAGCCACAGCACATACGTTAGCTGCGCAAACAAAAGCGACCAAACGACGGCGGTTTTTTTCCCTTCTAAACCATAGGGGGATAATCTGCTCAACAGACACCCTAACAGGAAGGTTAGGGTAGTGTGGGGCTGAGGCCGTCTTCTACAACAAAAGTAAAAGCCAGGACTACTCTCTCCTCGTACCTACTAAACCATTCCTATGGTCGCCGAACCCTACGTCTCTCCGGAACCACCAAGAAGGTATTGCTTCAATAGGGCCCATATAGCCGAGGCGGTAAACGCACGGGTATTCAGCATGACCATGCTGAGGGTGGCGGGTTTGATTCCTGGTCGGTACAGGATCTTTTCGTAAAGGAAATTTCCTTGACTTCCTTGGGCATAGAGTATCTTCGTGCCTGCCACACGATATACGCATGCAAAATGGTCATTGGCAGAGGAAGCTCTCAGTTAATAACTGTGGAAGTGCTCATAGAACACTAAGCTGAGAAGCAGGCTTTGTCCCAATGAGGACGTTACGCCAAGAAGAGAGAGTATTGCTTCAGAGAGGGGCTAGTGCACATCGCACCCTCAAGGTTAGCTGCGTAGCCTAGCAGCAACGAACATCGATGACTCGCTCTGGAGAGTCCATCACGGTAACATGCTGGCGCTTAGCCAGTTTCCCGAGTGGTCCTCGCCACTCCCTTTGTCCTCGGAAGGCGGGCGCCAGCGCCCAACTGCTTTGCAGACATCAAGAACTGATGCCCACGTGCAACCCGATCTGACCTGCTGAAGGCAAGTGTATCACTACCCTTCAGGCCCTATCAGCTGCACCAGAAGGTTGCTGACAGCAGGGTCTCCAACTGCCCCGACTCTTGCCGGGGACCCCTTTCCAACCGCGGGCTCGGATCCAACCCAGTAGACCGACGCCACGACAGCACCGCTACCGGGACTTCCTCTCAGCGGCCACTTAATCGCTGTAAGGGTCGATCTCGACCGCAGGGCACCGGTATGACCTACGAAGCCGACTCCGAACCCCTGGACCACCTCTTGTACTGCCTCTGGACTAGCTATTCTCCGAGTCCACGCGCCACCTCCTCTGTAGCTCCCAAACGATATGGGTGCTAGCCATTGAAACGGCGTTCCAGCCAAACTCATCTCTACACATCCTCTGGACCAAGTTGTCCGAGTTTGTGTCCTCCCCGCATGTGGCAAGCATGCGGTTACGCATTGTGCGAAAACGCGGGCACACGAACAAAACGTGTTCCGCCGTTTCCTCTAAACCATTCCACACTGGGCACTCGGGAGAATCCGCATGCCCGAAACGGTGTAGATACTGTCGGAAGGACCTGTAAGGACCTGTGTCAGGTGGAATGTAACTTCCCCATGGTGCCTATTAATCCAACTATCTACCCTCAGTTTCAACCTATGGGTCCACCTTCCTTTCCGACGACGGCTTGCGGTACAAAAAAGTACACCATCCAGCTCGGCTCATGAGCGCGATATCGAACACGACAACGAATCACCGGCGGCTCAAATTGATGATGACCACAGGGACGAAGAGAATGACAACAACGACGATCACGAATGGAGTAACGCGAACTATACAACGACAGAACATGCTGATGATACAGCGAAGCGGCAGTTGTTAACCGAGTCAAATTGAACAGAGGAAGAAAATGCAGCAAAGCGATCATGTAATCCAGGCACCCAGAAAACCTATTAAGAGTGGAAAATGATCACAAGATCGAAGAAAAAAAGTGACATTGTATTGAAATCAAAATAAGAGTCAGAATAAATAATACGACACGAATGTTTGGTGTAAAGTGTCGCTAATTAAACAAAAAAAAAAAAAACAAGCGAGATTTTTTTCATAGTGCGTGTACTGAGTACACGACGCGACTGCTCATGCTCCCGGGTTAAAATCACGCACACTTGCACACACTCTGAGGAGCTTGCCATCCCTGCATAGGAGTCGTCTCCATTCTACTCGATCCATGGCTGTGTGTATCTAGTTCCGCATTCTACGAAGGGTCCACAAATCGTCCTCCACTTGATCGACCCACCTAGATCGTTGCGAACCACGTCTTCTTGTACCGGTCGGATGACTCTCGTGAACGATTTTAGTCGGGTTGCTATCCGACATCCTGATGACGTGACTCGCCCTCCGTAGCCTCCCGATTTACGCGCGGTGGTCCTGTGCACTTAGGGTCCATGCTTCGTACCCATAGAGAACTACCAGTTTAAACAGTGTTTTGTAGATAGTTAACTTCGTCTTCTGCGGAATCCAAAGTAAGCTTGATTTCGTGCCACAATGCGTCTCTGAATTGCTCTGCTGGTGTCGTTGTCGGCGGTCACCAGTGAGCTCAAGTACACGAATTCTTCAACCATCTCGATTTCATCACTGTCGTTTGGGGTGGCTGATGCGGTGATTTCTCCCTGGAGCCCTTTGCCATCATGTACTTTGTCTTCGACACATTAATGACTAATCCGATTCGCCTGGCTCCATTATTCAATCGGATGCACGTTTCCGCCATCGTTCCAAATTTTTGAGCTATACTATCAATATCATCAGCGAAACCAAGCAGCTGAACAGACTTCGTGAAAATCGTTCCACTCGTGTTTATTCCCGCTCTCCTTATTACACTCTCTAAAACAATGTTAAACAGCATGCACGTAAGACCATCACCTTGCCATAACCCGCTGCAAGATTCGAAGGGACTCGAGAATGTCCTTGATACTCGAACCACGCACATCACTCGTTCCATTGTCGCCTTGATCAATCGTGTTGGATTATCCGAGAATCCGTATTAGTGCATAATCTACCATAGCTGGTCTCGATCGATTGTATCATATGCAGATTTAAAATCCATGAACAAGTGATGTGTGGGCACGTTGTATTCGCTGCATTTAGATACCATCTGGCCCGTTGTAGTGCGTTCACCCATGAATCCAGCCTGATATTGCCCCACGAACTCTTTTGCAATCGGTGATAGACGGCGACATAAAATTTGAGAGAGTATCTTGTAGGCAGCACTCAGTAGTATGATCGTGTGATAGTTCCCGTAATCCAACTTGTCACCACACGATTCCTTCCATCCATTCCTCCGGTAATACTTCCTCCTCCCAAATCTTGGTAATGACCAATTGTGGTGCTCTCACCAGTGCTTCTACACCGTATTTTAGATACTCGTTTGGTAGTTGATCTGCTCCAGTGACTTTGTTGTTTTGGCTGCCTTATGTACGAAGAGAACAAAACGGCCGAAAATACGTTAATGTGTGACATGGCGGAATTTCTGTAACATTTTTTGTTCCTAGTTTTGGTTTCAGTTTAGTTTGTACATGAGTATTTTTTGTTCAAAAAATTGTTGAATTTATTGATAGTATTCGTTGATAGGTGCTTCTTAAACTTTTAAACGAAATGTTCAAAAATTGATTTTGGAGTTATGGAAACGACTCATTGAACACAAAGCTGAGCAGTAGCCTTTGTTCTAACTAAGGTTTATCTTTATCCGTTTATCGTTCGAAGGGAGCATAAGAAATATCAAACAAACCTATTATAAATCAATAAGAATCGATAGGGATTTTCATACAACTTCTATTACTAATGGTTATTTGTATAACAGGTCGGACTTGATTATCCGAGTTTTTAATCTTCCTAAATACATATCTGGAGATCGGAATGCTGTACAAAGTCGAAATTTTGACTGAATATTTATCTACTTTGTCTTGCCAAAATGTCAACATTTAAGCGTATTTCAGCGTTCCATTCCCCAGATATGGGGGAAGGGCAAAATTTTTGGCAGAGGCATTTTTTTTTTATCTCACGAAAAAGTTCAACAAACTGTAACTTTTCATAGAGTGCATCAAAAATTCTCTAATTCTGGTTATATGTCAATTATATGTGCACCATTGGTACAATTTTGAGCTCGATTGGTTAACCATTCTCGTAAACACTGTTTTTAAACAACTATTTTTAGACAGTTCAATTTCGATTCTCGAAAAAATCCTAATTTTTCACATCCATGTCAACTAAAAAAGTACATAACTTGTAAGAATTTGGACAACATAATTCAAATCAGAGACAAACCAACACAAACGTACCTTGATCACTGACATGATCTATGTTACCCCAAATCAACAAAATCAAATATTAGATTAAAATTTTTGTTCAATATTACCCCGGATTACGGAAATGATGTTTTAAATTTTATTCCATTTCAAAGCATAATATTCGATATATTTTCTTTTTAAATAACATCCTGTTGTCGTTAATCTATTTTAGTCCCTAACTGCAACATTAAACTACTTCTGCATGGCTTCATCTATTTTTAGTTAAACCTCAGTCTTTTCATAACACAAATCAAGACATGAATGAGCCGGTATAATTCAATTTTCCTCTATTCTCTAGCTTTCCGAGTTGCTGCCACCGTTGGGTCGTATGGCTTCGAAGATGTCGACCGCCAGCAGCGATGCCAAGGGGACGACCGCCAAGCCTAGCTCCACAGACGATTCTACCCTACCACTCGATGAGGTTGACAAGAACATTTCGATTGAGTTAATTACAGAAGACGACGCCGAGGAAGTCCTGAAATTGCTGAAAAAGTTCTTCTTCAAGGTGAGATAACAGACGGATGAGTTTTATTCCATTTTGTGGCATTTACTTTTTCGTTCATCATTCACCCCCACCTGTTCGACGAACGGATAGAACACCTTTGGAATAACTGATGCTCGTTAGCAATCTCGTTTGGAACCACAGACAGGAACTCTTATGTACAACAGCGACCGACCGGTACGATAAACGGGGAAAACGAGATAGTCACTTTGTATAGATACATAGGTACAAGCGAGGAAAATCGTAGGATTTCCCCGAAGACATGGAAAGTGAGATGCTTTCTGAATAATTCATGAGCATGTATCATATTATGCATGCTGAAGAGATTAAGTCCGGAATAAATTTAACGCTTTGATGGGAAATCTCGGCGGGTGGTTGCTTCCAAGTGGCTGTCACCGCAATGAAGCATGCCTGTGCATTGCTTGGCGAATATGCAACTAGGTTTCAGATTTGACACAATTTCAATTAAAGCTAATGTACCTTTTCTTAAAAAAACTGTTGAGAAATAATAACAGTTGACACTACAAAGAGATGACAAAATAGTGAACTCGAGCGTAGACTGTCGTTAGTAAATCAAATTTATGCAACTGTTAAACAATATATCGGCACCAACATTTCAAAAGGGCGTAACTGCATTTGGAAGTAATACCTTCTTTCAAAGCTGTAGGTCGTACTGCCTCCCTTACACTCAAACTACCGTGGTTGTCGGAAAGAGGAGAGTTTTTCCCATCTGGTACTTGTTGTGAAAAACATGGAAATCATAACACATGATCCACAGCTTTAAAAGAAGGTGATGATTCCAAAAGCAGTTACGCCCTTTTGAAATGTTGGTGTCGATATTCGATGTTTCGATAAATTGAAGGCATTATATGAATAGAAAACACATCAATAAGTGGTTATGACCATACGAAGAATATCTATCAATTGACAAAAATCCGATATTTTCTGAAATTATTGAAACATTGAATGATAAAGGAAACCCTAGCCACAGTAATGGATGCACGTAGTTCGTAGCTAATGGTGCGAATGGTGATACTCTGCACTGTTTATAGAATATTTAAACTCTTTGGTGGGAAAGCATTTTATTATTGCAGTTGTTAATGCTTTCGGCTTAAAAGTCAGTAATTCATGGTAAATTTAGAATTGTGTATGTACTTTCTAACTCGTTCATTGAGCTTTTGTTTGAAAAAAAAAAAAATATTAAAACACATTATTTGAGCAATAATTGAGTACCGTAAACCGGGGTTAAATTGATCAGCGGGTGAAATTGATCATTCGGGTACTACATTGTAATTCCATACTAGGAACTATTAAGCGTCGTAATAATCTTAAACTTTTTACGTCATCTGGTTCGTAAAAAAAAAGTTAGTTTTTCCTTATTTTTTTATGGAGTTTGCAATGTTTTCTCATTTTGCTGAAATCATTCCTACTAAACAATCGATTGCTAATAGGACTTCCCGTAAATCCTCTGTTTTAACATATTTGTGGAGCCTTGGCTGGGAAGTTATGCAGCTAATCAGAACATGAAATAGTTATAAAAAAGTTCATTTTATGATGAAATAGTCATTTAGTGTGATAGACATCACTTATTTCAAATGGAATTGCCTACCTTTAGGCGTTTAAAGGAAAATTTCAAAATTTAATTTTGCATTTTAAGTATTGAATTCACTAGTTATAAGATTTTAAACGCTTTACTCGGTTCTAGAAGAGCAAAATTAAGCGGAGAAGGAAATTTTCCTTTCCAACTGATGCTTAATTGTATACTGATCAATTTCGCCCCAAAGTGGCCTTTTCCAATTTTTTATATTTGGAGTTATTTAACATAAAGTTTAAATTTGTTGATCAAAACTCTGTCACATGGTTCCATGGAGACCCACAGGGTACTGGTTTTACAAAAATTCTTTTGGTAATATTTGAATTGGCACTGATGTTATCTGCAAAACTTGTTTTAAAGTGATCAATTTGACCCCGGATTACGGTACCTACTGCAATAATGAGTATTGCAACGATTTCATATTATTGGCGGGTACAGTCGTTGCACAATTATGGGTCACACACAATTATTAGTCACTTTTCACTTTAATAGATAAATACTTATTAATTGCAAGCTTTTGTTAGCTATTGTTATTTTTCGTACATAAGTTGATTTGTTTTGTATCACTATACGTATCGCACACGGGCTAATACATGAAAAAATACATATTTTCAATATTTTTTTGTTCGGCGCAAAACTAGCTGTCAAAGTAACGCTTCGATTGTGAATAACGGACAGTGCGTGCGCTGCTTTCGTAAGCTCTGTAAAAGCGAGATTTAGTGATTTTCATGTGCGAAATGGTATCGTCACCAGAACAAAGGTATAATTTACGTTCTAAGTGTAGAAATTCATGTGACTGCAGCTAATTAAAGCTTATTTCAGGCAAAATTTAAATGACTCATTATTGTGACAAGGAACACCGAAAATCACACAATTATGGGTCACTTTTTGTGCAGCATAATATTGACAGTTCTGCGTACATGGGCATTGCATACTTTTAGGCGTTTATCGGTGGTTGTGTTGGAGAATTTGTCCCAATTTTGAAAAATTGATTTCAAATCGTGAAAACACGCTTCGTTAAGAGCTTTGAGACCAGTTTTCTATTCTACTATAGTTGATCTATCGAGAATAAGTGATCATTCATTGAAAAAAATAGACAAAACATTATTGTTGAGCCGATTTCTCTTGAGTGACCCATAATAGGCAGCAAATTGACCCATAATTGTTACACAGCCAATTTTGACCCATTATTGTGGTTTTCATTATTCACCAACATTTTAGTAATTTTCACAGCCTAAAGTGAATTTTACAAGCATATTTTATTTAAAACAATAAATAGGGGTTTCAAAGAAGAGAATATAAAATAAAAATAATGAAAGTGTTGTTTTTGTATGAAAAACGATTCATATTATGAAATGGTTGTTCCTTGAGTGACCCATAATTGTGCAATGAGTGTAGTTTATATAGTAGACTGGTCTTTTGAATTAAAAGCCTCATTGCAAGTTTTTATGCGTCAATCATATTGTGGATTTAGCACTAAATTGGTGTCGGAAGTAGCTTCATTGACTTCCGCTGCATCAGATTTACTACACAGCGTTTATAGCGTAGTTTATATAGTAGACTGGTCTTTTGAATTAAAAGCCTCATTGCAAGTTTTTATGCGTCAATCATATTGTGGATTTAGCACTAAATTGGTGTCGGAAGTAGCTTCATTGACTTCCGCTGCATCAGATTTACTACACAGCGCACTACTTTCGACGTTATGTTTAACGCCTAGGAAAGGCAGCGGAAGTCAATGAAGTTACTTCCGACAAAAATTTAGCACCAATCCACAATACCACCGTTGGGGTGCATTGTACCTATTTACCCTATGTCAACTCTCTGTTTGTAAAAAAATATGTCTTTTACCAGTAACAGATACCTAGATCTGACTCCCCTTTATCTGTTAACGGGAAAAGCTTACATAAAAATATTGAAATACGCCCAGGAGGGACGGAACAAGTGAGAATTTGCAATGGTTGTTCCGCCCTTTTCAAATGTTAGTCTAGAATTTATATATAGCGTCGTGCTGGGCTTTTTTTACACTTATTCATGGTTTTTCAACTTCAAGACATTATAACTCCCAGAGTAGTAAACGGATTTCCACAATTTTTACACATAGTAATCGTGAGTATGTATGTAGGATGTATTCAAAATTTGAACTATATCCATCAATTAACATGAAAGTTGCTCATTCACCAATTGGACACATCTCATGTAGAACCGGGTTGGGGCTTCTTCGGACATTTTTAACTATACCAAACATGCATTTAAAATTTCAGGGCTATTTAGAAAACTACTTTGTACCAATACTGTAGTATACTTTATCATACATGATTTCAATAAATATGTATATGCGTTTTTAGATGGTTCTGTGCTACCTTTGGTATTATGAGCAGCGTGATATTGTAACATAGTCAGCCTAAAAAAAGGACCATCGATTTTTTTTTTAGGTGACACGGTCATTCAGAATGTATAACGATACAAATATTCGATTGTATATGCAACGTGGATACATCTTGGGTCAATTGATCAACCCTTTGAAATTTAAGGACTGTAGAAATAATACTTATAGAACAGATGTTCTGATACGTTATATATGTTTTTTTTTGTTTATTCGATGTTTTTTTGCGTCCTGACAAGCAGTAAAGGGTCTTAATTTCAACCAAATGAAGGGAAAAATATTGCTTCATAATAATCTCAAACACATGGAACAGATTTGAACCATATTTTGAATTAAAAAAAATATCCATACTCAAAAGTGTCCAAAATAGCCCCGCACGACGATATTTCGATAGATGAATTGCGTTGAAGTCAATCGAATGCGACAAAAGCCAAAGCTTATTTTGAAACATCAAATGCGTTTTTCTCGTATTTTTCTATTGTAACATGTGACATTTATGCGCCCGACGGCAGCTCAGTGCACAACAAATCAAACAAACGCTCTATTGATGTTGTTGGTATCGTTACGTTTTGCTTGTTTGAACACAGATTTTGACAGTTCGTTTAAATGTGCATCAGTCCTGTCACGGTCGCCATGTAATAACGTGTCTTGTAATAGGTTTTTTATCTCTAGGATTTTACTTTTTCTTCTGAAGTTGACATTATTCGGAGTAGAGGTGTGCGCCGATTTGAAATCTGTCGGCGGCGGCGTTTTCCACTTTTTTGGCCGGCGGCGGCGGCGTGATCGGCGTGACGCCGAATGAATTTTCGGCGGCGGCGGCGGCGGCGTGAAACGGCGTGGCGATAATTTTTAATTTATTTGTCAATTCCGTTAATCAATATCAGTGTTTTATTTTTTAGTAGCTCATTATGTTGAAGATGCAATGACATGTTTATAGTTACGGTTTTTTTTTTATTTTCACATGTTATTTGAAAATTTATTGAAATTATTGTTATGGTGAATCATCAATCAGCTGCTGCTCAAAAAAAAATTCAGAATGACTTCCTATAGGAATTTCCGGAAGAAATTCTAGAGGAATTCCCGGTGGAAATTCTAGAGGAATTTCCGAATAAACTCTTAATGGAATTCCCGGAGGCACTCGTAGAGGCATTCCTGTAGGTACACCTAGAGGGATTCCCGGATGAATTCCTAAACGAATTTCCAAAAGAACATCTAAAAGAATTCCCTAATGAACTCTTAGAGGAACGTTTGGGGAAACTCCTGGAAGAATTCCAGAAACAAATCTTAGAAGAACTCTTAGTGAAATTGCCGGAGGAACTCTAAGAGATTCCTTCCAGAGGAAATCTCAGTGGAATTCACGGAAGAACTCCTAGAGTAATTTCCGAAGGAATTCTTAGGGGAATTACCGGAGGAACTCATAGAAGAACTCTCTGTGTAAATTCCGGGCATTCGTTGTGTAACTGTCAGAAATACTTTTAGAGCAACTAGTAAAGTAATTGGCAGAAAACCTTTGAACGAATTTTAGGAGGAACTCTTAGAGAAATTGCTGAAGAAATTCGGAAAGGAATTCAAGGAGGAGTTTCCGGATGAATTCTTAAAGGATTTCCCTGAAGAATTTCTTGAGGAATTCCCAGCCGGATTTCTAGAGCAATTTCCAAAGAAATGCGTAAAGAAATTCCCTGAGGAACTTGTAGAGGATTTCCCAGAGGTACTCCTGAAGAAATTGCCGGATGAACTCCCACATAAATTCCTGAGAGAAGTTCTAGACAAATTCTCGATAGAACTCCTAGAAGAATTCCCAAGAAATTCGTGGCGAAATTCCCGGAGGAACTCAGATACTTCTAGAGAAATTCCTGGGAGAACTCCTAGATGAACGTTCGGGGAAACTCCAGGATGTATTCCCGGAACTATAGAGGAATTTCCGGAACTTCTAGAGCAACTTCGGGGGAAATTCTTAAAGACATTTTCGAAGGAAACTTTTGGCATACCCAATGCAACACAATGCAAGAAAAAACTTATAGAGCAACTCGTAGTGAAATTGCCTGGACAATTTCTTCCCGGTGAAACTCGTAAAGGTGTTCCCGAAGATATTAGAATTCCCGGAAGTACCGTAAACCGGGGTCAAATTGATCAGCGGGGTGGTTGATTGATTGATCATTTGGGTACTAGATTCTAATTGCATACCAGGAACTTCTAAGCGTCGCAATGATCTCAAGCTTCTTACCTGATTTTAGACTTTTATTTGTTTAGAAAAAAGTTAGTTTTGTTTTATTTTTTTAGGAATTTGCAATGTATTCCTCACTTAGCTGAAATCATTGCTTCTAAACAATCGATTGCCACTAAGACTTCCCGTAAATTTTTTGTTTTAACATTTTTGTGGAGCCTTGGTTGGAAAGTTATGAAGCTATTCTGAATATGAATAAGTTAAAAAAAAAGTTCTTTTTTGACGAAAAAGTCCTTTATTGTAACAGATATCACTTATTTCAAAGGAAATTGCCTACCTTTAGGCGTTAAGGGGTAAATTTCAAAATTTAATTTGATATTTGGTCAAATTCACTAGTTGTAAGAGTTTTGACGAGTTATTCGGGTTTAAAAGAGCAAAATTAAGTGGATAAGGAATTTTTCTCTTTAACCGATGCTTTGTATACTGATCAATTTCGCCCCAAAAGTGGCATCTTCAATTTTTTGATTTTTGAAGTAATTTACCTAAAAGTTTAAATTTGTTGAATAAAATTCTGTCATATGGTTTTATAGAAATCCACTAAGTACTGATATTATAGAAATTCTTGTGGCAATATTTGAATTGCCATCAATTTTATCCGCAAAAGTTGTTTTAAAACGATCAATTTGACCACAAACTCCTGGACGAATTCCCGCAAGAACTTTAGAGAAAGTCGCGGTGAAACTCTTAGTGTGATTCCCGGAAAAAATCGGTAAGGAATCCCCGAAGGAACTCATAGAGAAATTTCCGGAGGAAATCCTAGAGAAATTCAAAGAGGAACTTCTAGAGGAATGTTCGGAGAAACTTATGGAATAATTTCCGGAAGAACGCTTAAAGGAACTCCTGGAAGAATTCCACCAGGAACTGCTACAGAACTTGCCGGAAGAACTCCCAGAAGAATTCCCGGAAGAACTCCTAGAGGAATTACAGGAGAAACTGCAATTTCTAAAGAAATCCGTTAAGGAATTCCCAAATGAACTCGTTGAAGAACTCGTAGAGGAATTCCCGGAGGTGCTCCTACTTAAAGGAATTCCCAGGAAAAACTTCTAGAGGAATTCCCGGAGGATCTCCTAAAAGAATACCCTGAGTAACTCTTAGAGGAATTTCTACAGGAAGTACTACACGCAAAAAAGGGCTACGCTCAAAAATGTGTTCGGTCTGCACATTTTTAGTAAACATCCATGCCGCACAATGTCTGTGTTGGAAACACACATTTTTTAAAATTGCTCGTACGCTCACATGAGCATGTATTTTGCAATAATTTCGACATGGCAACCTCACTGGGTTTATAAACCACCTTCAAATACCGAAAAATATTGATATTTTGCAAAAATGTGAGCGTACGAGCAATTTTAAAAAATGTGTGTTTCCAACACAGTCCCTGTACGGCATGGGTGTTAACCAAAAATGAGAGTTTTTATTTTAGAGAGTACAAAAATTCCCAGTGAAACTTCTGTAGCAATGCCCGAAGAAACTCCTAGAGGATGTCTCGGAGGAAACCCTCGGATTTCCCGAAGGACCTTCTAGAGTTCCCGGAGGAACTCTTAGCGGAATTCTTGGCGAAACTGCCAGAAGAATCCTCAAAGGAGGTGTTGGAGAAATTACATCTTTTCTGAAGATGAATACGACAAAACCATTTTTTCAGAATCACTAGCATTTTCTTTAATCTTCGGAATCCCTACATTATTTCTTCAACCATCAGTTATCTTCAGGAACCCCTGGTATCCTTGTGAACTCGATTTAATTCAAAGGACAAACTTTATCACTTTCAAAACATCGTTGACGCGACATACGAAATTTAGAATTTAGAACAACTACCGGTGGAACTAAGTGTAATTTGATGCTATGTATGCAGATCACTCCAATGAATTGCTTGAAATATTGTTATGAAATAAATCAAGAAATAATATAATTTATCAATGCGTTTTTGAGATCGTCGTAGAAAATTAGAGCTCGGCGGCGCGCCGAAAAATAATCGGCGGCGGCGGCGTGAACCGAAAATCGGCGGCGGCGCCGGCGTGGCGCGGCGGCGCACACCTCTAATTCGGAGCCACTTGCTTGCAACACTTATGCATTTGTTATGTAAGTGATCGCCAATCAGCAATCGATACAGAAACGGGAGAGTTAAGAACTAGAGAAAAGAGAAGAAGAAGGTATTTGCGCCAAATGCACTTGACGACGACAATCTGTTGTTGTGTCGAAGTGTAAATGTGATCCTGACACATTTGTTGTCGTGTCAGGCTTTATGTCATCGAACCAGTTTACAATTTCATGTGCGTTTGAAAATTATGAACGATTCGATGGCATGGGAAAACATTCATAAGTTTCTCGATGGGGTGCCGCCAATGTGTGCCTTTTAGAATTGTGACTGTGGAATATGCTGCATCTCAGAGCAGAAGTTCGCTAACTGGCATACAAGTTTTGAACACTTTAGTAAGTGAAACACTTGGAAGAAGTTAACAATGACGACAATGTCGCAACCTGAATTTGTTGCGACATTCTACCCAATGCGACATAGTTTTGTCCCAACTTGAACAGAATAGGACAAGGATCGTGCACCACGAGTTTAGAGATTTTTAAGGCTTGCATTGTGATTTTCGAGCGGTAACTGCGAGTCGGTAAACACTGCGACGCTGCTGAAGATGTATCATCAAAAAAGTTCGATTTTGGGATAGTAATGATTGATTATTCACGAGTTGCAAAGTACGCAACAAATTCAGCTTCCGCTTTGTCTGCAACAAACAGTTTCGTGATCATGTCATTATCTGTTACCAGTTGGGATAAAAGAGTAATCGTCGCGTCTTCTTTGTTGCTTGTTTGTACCGCTTTTGTCTGACAATTCTTTTCATTGCTTTTGAATCAAACTCCAAAATTTGATCTGGATTTTACCCAAATAAAGGTTTTATTTTACATATTGAAAACAACTCAGGTAACACGGATATATTTTTAATAAACTATTATCGGGCGATTTCTCTCATTTATTTATTTTAAGGGTTTTTTTTTCTTAGAATTCTTAGAACCACAATTAGAACTTTTGCCCCACTTTGTGTAAATAGAATTCACGAAAAAAAATTTTTAAAAATTTAAACATGTAAACAGTTCAAAATGTTCTCTTGCCTGATTTGAACACTTTCAACAACTTACTCTTATGTAATTATCTGTATATGCTCAAATATCATTCACAGATACAGTACGTCATACTTTGAACTATATAACTATAATTTGTTTTAAATACTATCATGTTCTGTAATATTCATATTTGTTATATTTTTTCAGGACGAGCCGCTTAACACATTCGTCAATCTAGGAGAATGTAAGGAACTGGAAAAGTATTCCACGAAAAACCTTCACGAACACTGTTCCTTTAAAGCGGTGAATGGTCGAGGGGAAATCGTGGGAGTAAACGTCAATGGTGTGATCAACAGGCCGGTAATATGGCTTAATATTAGAAATATGTGACTCTGCTAATTCTAAATAAAATTTTTGCTTTATCGTTTTAGAAAGAGACTGATGATCCCCCAGCAAAGCTAGCTGATGGTTGTGAGCATCCGAAGTTCAAAAAAATCATGGCTCTGATGGACTACATAGATGAGCATTTTAACATTTTTGATTTATATCCGGACGTTGATCGTATTCTGGATATTAAAATCATGTCAGTGGATAGTCGCTATCGTGGCTTGGGAATCGCTGGGAAGCTCACCGACCGTACGATGCAGTACGTGAAGGATAATAGCATCAAACTAGTCCACGTTTTGTGTAGTAGCCATTTCTCCGCCCGAGTAATGGAAAAGATGAGCTTCGAAGAAGTGTACAAGCTAAATTACAGCGATTACCTAGTCAATGGCGAACAAGTTTTCGACCCAGAGAAGCCACACACTGCAGCCCGAATTTTAGTAAAAAGACTGGCCTAAATAGTCGTTCCAAGAAAATTTCAAACAAACTCAGACGCAATATGATTTAAGTTATAGGTATTACCTCAAAAAACGTGGATAATGTATGCTGAAGTCAGTTTACGTAGTTCAATGATTTTAAACCCCGTACTGCACAAATTTGGGTCCGATGGAAGAAGTTGCATTAATATGCTATTTTTCGTATCATGGATCCACTTAGCTTAGCTTAGCTTGTAGGTATTGTCAATTAATGGTGTTTGACAAGATATTCCTTAACGTGAAATGTGAAAAGTTGCATAACGTTGAAAAACCTTAGTGATATTTTTAAATGATAAACAAATACCGTTTCGCACCAGTAGCACTGGATACCCGTACTATTTTGGTTTTATTTTGGAATAGCTGCTACGATGAACGATCATTTGATATTTGATTTGATATATACTTTAAAGTAAGCACAAATAATTTATGCGAAATGAATGTAATAAAATCTTATCTACAACATTTGGTTGTATATTTTGTGATCCGAAAGCATTGTCTCATATCCGAAAATGCATGTGCATGAGGGGAATATAAATATACTAATAACACATTCCACGCATTACGTTTTCCGCGAGAATCGAACTTGTTCTTCCAAAAATTGTTAAATTTTTAAAGACATGCTAACTTATCAAATGATCAGATTTGATTAGTAGATTCATTTTATGCTTTCTAATTGGTAATTGGACCTTTGTACTTCGAAAGAAACCAAGAAATACAGCGTAACGTGTCAGGTACTATTAGAAGAATATTAGTAATTATCTTCATTTTGGTTCAAAAAGAATCAACATCGACAACAGAAGCCCGGAAATATTGTTCAATGAAGTTGAAAAACCGCGGTGTAGAAGTGCGTGGAATGTGTCTAATGATTTGTTCATTTCGCGCTGTTTTGTTTTATAGTTGTAAATGTAACGAGGTGCAAAAAGTTGATTTTTTCAGCACGACACGTACATTTATCTAACGAGGCTTTACCGAGTTGCATAAATACGAAAAAACCGAGTTTTGCAAGAGTTACACACAAAATTTTATTCAATGATGTTTGCATTATTTACTCATTTAAGTTTCATAAATTTCATTATGCAACTCAAATAAGATGCATAAAGAGCATTATGCAACTATTTTTAATTATGCAACTCATTTCAATTGCATAATATTTTTTTTCGGAAAAAATCATCATTATGATACCGAAACGAGTTATATAAAATAAAAATTATGGTACTTAATTGCATAATAGTTATTTATGTAACGAGTTGCAAAAAGTTGATTTTTTCAGCACGAGTCGTACATTTATCCAACGAGGCTCGCCGAGTTGGATAAATACGAAGAGTGCTGAAAAATCGAGTTTTGCAACGAGTTCCATACAAAATTTTATGCAATGATTTTTTTCATAATGCAACTCATTTGAGTTGCATAATATTCATAATGCAACTCAAATGAGTTGCATTATGAACATTATACAACTATTTTTCATTATGCAACTCATTTCAGTTGCATAATGAACCAGTTCGGAAAAAATAGCCATTATGATACCAAAATGAGTTAGATAAAATGTAAATTATGATACTGAATTGCATAAAAGCTATTAAGGGGTTACATAACTAGAAAAAATCGATTTTTGTTTCAGATTTTAAACCGAATGGTTCGTTCGCCTTTATTTGAGAAAATTCATTATTATCTTATCGTAACTACTGCTTACACAATAAGGTTAGGGTAAATCGGGGTAATTTGGCCACCCTAAGCAAAAGTCGATTGAAGATGCAGCAAACAACGTTGAATCTTTCGCAAATCGTATGGCCAAAAAGATTCCAACAATACTACACTATTTATATAAAAACATCATAGTCTAATCGTGTTTATATAATAAAAATTATTTTTTTGCAACTCCGCACTATAATGTTTTATTTTATACCTGCCGTTTCGGTAAGGTAACGGCCTACTTTTCCATATGATACCAAACAATTGCATTATGGTTCATAATGCAACTCATTTCAGTTGCATTATAAATCATAATGCGATTGTTTGATTGACAACCTCAGTCTGGCCTCAGTTTCTACGGCTAGCGCTTGAAAAACTGTGACGGTTATAGCACGGCATGCTTGATCCAAATTTTGTGCCTAGCACGACCGAGCAGGTGGCCGTTACCATTCAACCACCGCGAAGCACGATGATATTGATGTAAACGATCATTTTCTAATGATTTTTTTCTTTCATTGCAAAAAATGTTGTATGCAACATTTTTTTAAAGTGTTGTTTTTTCGTCGATTTTTAATCGTCGGAGTAATATGAACACTAAGGTGGCCCACACTTATATGAAAAACAAAAATTTCAAAAAAAAAAAAATGCCTAGTCTTACCTTCTAAATCAGTTGTTTTGGACTCCCAGAAGCTACGTTCAAAATTTGAGCAAAATCGGTTGAGCCTAAGGGGGCGCTCAAAACGCTTGAAGTTTGTATGGGAAAACTTCGCCAAATGTATGCAGCAATTTTAAGTTTTCGAATTTTTCCGCTAGGTGGCGCTGTAAGCGTTCAATAATCAAACGCTTTGGTATTATTGTAGGTGACTATATGCCAAACAATTTTGTCGAAGAACGCAAAGTGATCCAACATCTGTGAAAAAAGTTATACCCTAGGTAAAGTGAGGATAAACTTCATTGTTGTTTTTCCAATACATGTAAAAGAATAATATCAATACATAATGAAATCTCAATACATTGCCTCACTTTGCCTACACGCTTGAGCTTGACTATATCTGGAACCGTTGCCTTGGTTGCTTCCAAGAGTACGTTATTGGCTGCTTCCTGGTAATAGGGGACATTGCACCACGGTTTTTCCGCTAGTTGGCAATACTTGCGCACAAATATTTCAGCTATGCGGAGGTCGAGAGGGAATTAACCAGCTTTTACTGCAAGATTGTAGGTAAGAAATGATTTGATAGTCCCTGACGAAATTCTCAACAATTGGTTGAACACGGGTTGTAGGGTGCTAGTGAGTTCAACTCTGAAAAGTTCCACGCCATATATCAGTTTTGAGAGACATACAGCATTGCAAATTTTCCTCAAAAAAAGGAATGTTTTCTTATTACAAATTCTAAAAGTACACATTTTTATATTTGAAACTACAAATTTCATCAATATTGGGGCCTTAAGGTTCAAAAAAAAAGGTTTTAAGTGCGCTTCCAGGCCATGAAGAGCGTTTAAAGAGGTTTTCAGGTAAATTTCGGGGCGTTTTAGAGTTTTAGGAGGATTCAGAGGGGTTTGTCGGGGTTTCTGGGACATATTCGTGTGTTTCAGGGGATACTTTCAGAAATCAGGAAGACTGAGCTCGTCCAACCATGGACTAAGTGGCGATAGTGTGAATACGTTAAACTCGAGCTAAAACAAATTAGAGCGCCACGCTGACTAACTAGCAAATTTTCAAACAGACTGGAATAGTTTGAGTGTTACCACAGTTGCTCTTGAGTGTTGGGTGACTGCTTTTGGGCTGATGCCGTTCGATAACTATTTCAGTCTTTTGAAATTTTCAGCATTTCATGATTTAGGCCTTAGGCATTCAGCCTGTTGTAATTTCAGCCTTTTGTATTGCAACTTTTCGTATACAACCCCTTATACTCAATACGCTATTTCTGTGGCACGCTTTATGCTTATGGTTTGTGATATATTAATGAAAAAAATCAGCTCAATCTGGCCAAAATTTAATATAACAGTGTTCATTATTTACAAAATTTTCCTACGATGACAATTGTTCGTTTGAATCTATTAAATCAAAAGTAAAAAAAATGTAGGGCATCCCAACAATCAGCACCTTTAAGTATGGCTGAGGTATGTACATCCAGTTTACTTCAGCTACCACATTGTTTCTTTGTTCAATTTGGCCTTCATTCGCTCAAGTTGAGCATCGTTTCCATTGCTCTGTGCCTCTGCACGGGCTTTAGCAAGCATGAGAGAATTTTTTCGTGAGTCCTCATCCAATTGTTCTCGTTTAAATGTGAACGATTTACTGCCAAATAATGAGAAGATCATTATCCATTGTAGTTCTCTACATTACAGTTGGTCTTACCTTATGGCGTATGCTTGCACTACTATTCCCAAGACCATAAACACCAAACAATACCAAACGATCGTCCAATTGCTAACCTTTTTTAAACCTTTAATTCCGTAGAAAGAATTTGGATCTGGTGTATGATAGTGTGATGCATTCGGATACCAGTGCCTGTGAAAGGAAAACGAAGATTTATATATACACATATGATATAGTCTACAGCTAAATTTCATTCCCATACGTTTGTCAACTATCATCACAAACGAAGTGCAGCAAAATAAGACACACATTGACTATAAGGCAGATCCACCATGGGAACGTAGCGAATATTGATTAACTGGTGAACCAAAATTGATTCCAATTATCGTGCTAGGTGAAGCATTAGTTAGGGGTTGGGGTAATCCGTTTTTCTGTCTGCATGTACCCACAAGCTAGTACATACACTAAACTGATCGAACATGCCATTCGGTTAACATGTTACTATATTACCACCTTCGGATGGGATTATATGAACATCTCACACATAAACTGTTGTGCATAGTATGTCAAAGCGGAAGAGGAAATTATTATTAATTGTCTTGAGCTTCGTGCTAAACGCTCGTCTAGCGAATTGGGAGTCGTGAGTTTAAGTCTCACCGGAGTACGTGGATTTGTTTTTATAATTCAAATCTCAATTTGTTCATTGAGCCATGGCAAAGTATTTTCAACATTTTCATGATTTTTTCCTACCGCCCAATTAACTGAGCTTTTGTGGCAAATCTTTGTGATACAGTTTCTTACCGATTTTTGGCAACACGAGGTAAATCATATGCTGCCAATATAAGGTATTGCCAAAATCGGTAAAAAATGTGATTATTTTTTAACTTTTATGTGTTATTTAAGCCTATATTTTAAACATGGACTATTCACAAGTTAGGCGACGTTCATAAATTACGTCATGATGGTCATAGATCGATGAGATTTGAATTACATTATGACAACTACAATGCCGGATCATTAATTGGCTCGGTAGCTTAGTTGGTAAAGCACTTGTCTAGCGAATAAGGGTCGTGAGTTCAAATCTCACCTGAGCTGTGGATTTCTCAATTTAACCAATAATTTACCCATCTGTACATATGTACGTAGAGTTATTTGAAAATCATAAAATCTCGTCAACCAACGGGTGGTAAAATATAGTTTATCCGATCGAACTGAAATTCTGTACAATTGATATGGAACCAAAATTGATCCCAAAAAGTTTACATGAGCGAGAATTTTTCATTCTTTATATTTTTCCTTATAGGCGTGTCCCAGGCTAATGTGTGCTGTGCCAAAAAGTAATATGATTTCTCAACAAATCATGCAAAAATAAGACTTGAGCGAAACATTTTGTATGGATTTTCTACACTGCCGTCCAAAAAGAAACGGGTGTACTTGTTTTTGATTAAACATAACTTGTTGTGGTCTCACATATAAATGACAAATCACTGCTTAACAAAATATGTTTTGAAAGATATGAAGCTAATATATATTTAAATTTCAAGCGTCGGAAGAGGTTTGCTTATCTCATTTTTGTGAAAACTTTGTTTGTTTTATCAAACAAAAATGTAATCAAAGATTTTGATGAAAATAAGTTCAATGGAAAGTTTATAGAGAAATTTTATGCTGAATCTACCAACTGTCGCAAGGTCGACAACCTTCAGTGGCACCAGTTTGTTCTTCAGCATACTGAACTTTTACGGACGTGACATACCTTGGTAGGGTATGTGTACCATACCTTATGTACGCACTACAACTGCTCTGGTCAGTTCAAAAGATCACCTTCCGTACACCTTTAGACCCTTGCTGCGATCTACGGGTTTGGCAGCAGTGGGCGAATAAAATAAACCATTACAAACACAAAACGAGTAGAAATCAGAACGTGGTATGCTAAGACTATTTTCTTAAGTTTTCTCTGTGTATTGCCTTTTATCTCTTGCGGTTGGCCTTTCACGTCAGCACCACGCTAAAGCTGAGCACTAAAAGCGAGATTTTTTCAACGTGTTGTACAAAGTACAACAGCGCGATCGCTCCAGTGTAAAAATACAGTTTGATTGTTGAATTACATTATTTGATGAGTTGTAAGTATAGACCTAATACATTGAATGGATCACTAAAATAACTAAAACGGCCGCTATGAAATGAACAGATAGCGCCACTGTAGCCTTGTGTGTTTGACGTAACTCGACTGCTGTCACTGTGTTACCGTCCATATACGGTGGCGCTTTTGTTTTGATGCGGTGAGTAGCGGAAAAGTCGGCTTCAATGCTCCATTGAAATATACTAAACAATTTATTGTTTGAATTCTAAAATACAACGTTGCGGACATACATGCAGGCAGGACGAATAGTAATAAAAAGGACTAGAAACGGAAGCTTGCTGAAAATCATGTATAAAATCATAAAATTAAGTAAAATACATTTCCGCAGCTTCAATCATATTCCCAACAACGGGTGTGCTAAAAGGAGGTCCGAAAATCCCTGCTGCTGTATCCACCGTAACAGACTTGAAGGTTTCTAACCTCACAAGTGAGACATCGCCTGTCAAAATGCTAGGATCGAAAAAGGGATCCGACAGACGGTCAAGTTCGGCGGCTGGTTGCTTTCCCCTATATGTGATCGCCCTGACGTGGCCGATAAGTGGATGGTACAGTGTGAGCTATGTGAGAAGTGGTTTCACTTCTCTCGTGCGAAGGGGAATAGTAGTGTGAACGACAGAGCTTTGATTGCATTACATGCGCACTTCCTCCAGGCCCGGAATCCGTGAGGACGGGGGCCCACGAGGAGAAGACTGGATCTTTTACGACTGGAAGAGGAGAGGGAAATCCTGGATACGATCGTGAGGGAACATGCGGGAACAAGTCCCCATCAATTCCACGCCAATAACTGAAGCTGGCCCCAAAAAAACATCTGTCGAAGTCTCAGCTGATAGTATACTCCCGACCGCCGCTACTTAGACTGGTGCCCGCACGACGCCGGTTCCAACTACTTACCAGACCGTACAAGTGTAACGACATCGCATCGTAGGGTATACTAGTTCCCCGTTCCGGTCAAAACCCAATAAATCCAACAGCATGTCTACCCCCGCCACCAGGGGTCTCCAGTTAGCCTAGTGGTTAAGGCTATGGATCGCCAATCCGGAGATGGCGGCTTCGATTCCCGTTCCGGTCGGGAAAATTTTCTCGACTCCCTGGGCATAGAGTATCATTGTGCTTGCCTCACAATATACAAATTCATGCAACGGCAGGCAAAGAAAGCCCTTCAATTAATAACTGTGGAAGTGCTCAAAGAACACTAAGTTGAAGCGATGCAGGCCAAGTCCCAGTGTGGACGTAGAGCCATAAAGAAGAAGAAGAAGAACCCCCGCCACCACAGGCTGGGCTGCCGGCAGCGTTTGCCATAGATATTTCCCCATCACACGTCAGCGAGAAATCCAGAGCAGATCTAGAACGAGAACTGCATAAACTGCAGCAACAACTAGCCAGCCTGAAGCGATCTTCATCTGGGCAACATCATGCGAGTCCGGACAACAATAGCGCACCGGTGGTAGCAGTTAGCCTAAGTAACACTATGGGTACACTGCCGTTCTACGCATAATTGTCCCATGTTGATATGGATTCCATATCAACATGGGACAATTATGCATAGGACGGCAGTACAGGTATGTTAAACTTGCTTGATTCGTCTCAGGTAGGGACAGGAGTAGCTAGACAGGCACACATACCGATCAGTTATTCAGCAGGTAATCAGGCTGCAGGCTTAGCTCAGGGTGTTGCAATACGTGAGTCACAAAACACAGTACTGAACTCTAACGTCTCAGAGGCAGGGATTACAGGGGTCCCCAACCACTACAATCACTATTCGTATCAGTATGTCCGTTCTGTCCAAGCATCGGGACAATGCGAACATATCGTTCCGAACTCAGTCAATCGGAATCCGCTGTACTGGGTCGGTTCTGGCGGTGGGCATTTGTCGCGGCAGTTCGAGACAAGCATTCCTAATTTGTTGATTCAGCATTCGAGTGGTGCAGCTTCCATTCCGTTCACAGTAAAACCGCTCAGCACTAAAATGTGTAAGCCCTACTCATAAGTGCATAATTTCCAGACCACACAAAAATGTGTAACAGTTACACATTCTCAAAAACAGCTCGTACACTCGTCTAGATGCGAAATGTCGGTATTTTTTTTGTTTCCCAAGGTCATTAGTAAACCTAACTAGATTGCCGTACAATTTTTTTTTGCGAATTTAACGATTTTGTGGACACAGGAGCTGAATTGGTGAATGTGCACTTTAGTACTGAGCGGCGTTAGCGTGTTCGTCGCGATTGTGCCTAGTGTTCCGAACCCTATCATCACGCCGTCAGTGTCGAGAAGAATGCTTAACAATCCTCCAGCATTGGTGTGTGGACAGAATCCGCAGCAAATTGCCGCAAGACACGTTGTTCCTAAAGAGCTACCGGAATTAGACTGGCCGCTGTTCGTGAGCAGCTACACCAATTCAACGCGCATGTGTGGTTATACGGACGACGAGAATCTTATGCGACTTCAACGCTGCTTGAAGGAAAATGAGAAGGAGGCAGTTCGAGGACATCTTTACCCACCCGTTTTCTGTACCACAAGTTATGGCGACTTTGGAAACCCTTTTCGGACGACCGGAATTGATTGTGAAGTGTCTCATGAACAAAGTTCACGCAACACCAGCGCCAAAGACGGAGAAGTTGGAAAGCCTCATCAGTTTCGGACTAGTCGTGCAGAATTTGTGCAGCCAGTTGCGGTCTATGGGTATGGATGTCCATTGTCCATTTGTCAAATCCCTCTCTGCTGCAGGAACTAGCGAAGGAGCTGCCGGTCAACATCAAGCTGGACTGGGCTCTGTATCAAAGACAGGTTCCGGTGGTGGATTTGTACGCTTTCGTGTTTTTTCACGCTTGAATTGAGTGCAGAAAAGCGCAATTAAGATTAACGTATGCTTTACAAAAAATACAATAAAGTTTTGTTGTCAGTATCAATGCCATAAGTTTCAAAAAACTGCAAATTTCGACTGTCAATTATATCATGTATTTGTCCTTTCATGAACATTTGGTGCCATATATGTGATAGTTGACAACAATTTTGAAGGAAAATTGGTGACCCAATGGGAACTATGTTTTATTGATTTTTCTACGAATTACCGCTCAACTTCAAAGTCCCATTATAATGTGAGATGATCACAATCTCTTAAGTTTTTTTGTACATTTTCATCAACCATGCAAAGATACTCGTATGATTCGTAACGAGTTTATCTCAATGAAGCAACAAGGTACACCACAATGAAATTCATCACCTCAGTAAATAATCATAGGAAAAGCTTCTCATTTTTCAATACTGTTTCACATGTATTACTATAACTTTACAGTAGTGAATGAACTGAAACAGAAGTGTCTTATTTTTTAGATTTAACAGTAATATGCCCTGTCCACCGCATCCTTCCAGCTTTCGGAACCTTCTGGATGCTGGAACCTCCGTGAAGCGGCCAAACTTGTTAGCGTTCTAACAATGCAGGATACAATTCATTCTAGCTACACGAAAAAAAATTTCCATATGGAATAGGGTGACAATGGGTATTATCGGCAGGTTTGTTCTCTTCGTCATGGGGGGTTTTGTCAGCCAAATTGCCTGAAACTTGGCCATATAATTCAGCTTAGTTGGGAAGGATTTGAGACCAACCCTGAGTTCAATAGGGTTCAAAAAAACCCCAAAGACGAAGAGAACAAAACGGCCGAGAATAGGTAATTTCCCCTATATAAGAAAATGTTATACATTTTTGCCATTTCGTTTTTCTAATGAAACTCATCTGAGTGCGTTATATGAAACATAACATGCTATGAAAAAAAAGTATAAGTTTGAACTTATGTATGCCATTCGCTTTTTGTTATAATTTGTATTAGGATTTCCTAATCAAACCTAATAAAATCTATTACCGCATATTTTGTTTGAAATTCCTAATATTTAACTTTTTTTCTTATTTTTACTAAAACACACGATGAAGTGTTGTTTACGATTCCTACATAATTTATTTACCCATTTAATAAAATCAACATAGCTACAGCACATATTAAAGACACATCGTTCATAATAAACACAAAATCACGGTACGAATGCTAGCCGGAATCGCTGTTCAGGCACCGGGTTTCGCCGCCTTTTGCCAGCCGGTACGCCGAGCAGCAACGAAGCCAACCAGAATTTCCCCTCCGGCAGGAAACAAGCTGGTGGTAGGACCTGAGTTATCCAGAGTGTCGAAGGGCAGCGGAGCAGCAGGGATTCTCGTTCCGACAATGGGTGATGCAACCTTCTGTAAGCCGGATCATCAAGGAGTAGCAATGAAAGCCGGAACATCCGCTTCGGCAGCAAAGAAAGCAGGTGGTAGTACTCTTCGTTTACCGGTGTATCGATGAGAAACGGAGCCAGCTGGGATCTCCATTCTGGCAGCTGATGGCGCCGCCCTTTGCCAGTTGGAGCACCGAGGAGTAGCGAAGCTAGCCGGCATCTCCGCTCCGACTGCGACCAAGCGAGTGGCTCCGCCGTCTGCCTGCCGAAGTGTTGAGGTATTGGGAGGGAACTTCTAGCATTCTGGCTGTGGGGTTAATCAAGGCAATGTTTAACCTATTCTGTTGAAAATAAATGATGAATAAGTTATTAGCACAAAAAATAAGTAGTAAAACACCTACCGTGATCTCCGAGCGTTGTTCCGCAGGTTCTCAAAACTCCTTTTTGCTGGCGGCGAAGTACAACGCGCCACGATGACCTGCGTTGAAAAAAAATTGGCGCCGTTTTGTTTTTGTCTTTCAAAACAAAACCTTAGAGAATCAAAGAATCAATCTTCATAAATAAAATCATTAAATTATTTTTCGTGTACGATATTGTAACCTAATTGGAACATGCTTTGTATTTAAGTTTTCGTAAACGGTGTGTTCTATAAATACTTAACTGAATGGTTTTCTTTCCAGCGTTACTTAAGTTGTCAACAAATACATTGTGGAGTAATCATGGAAATACGTTTTACAAAAGATGCATGAGTAAAATTTCGAAAATCTAGGAAAAAATATTGAACCGGACAGGAGTCAAATCCAGTCTCCATCAGTATAGATTTGTTTATAGTTGTGGGTGTGTGAATTGAACTACTAAAGACCCCAGAATAGATTGAAAAAATATTCATACAAAACATAAGGGAAGGCATTTTTTTTTCAATTGGAAAACGTAATAATTGTCTTGAATGTAGTGAATTTTCTCCCAAGACTAAGTTTAAACTCCCTGTCAAAACGGTTAAAAAGTTTATACCACATATATTACATATTTATAACAGTTTCTACTCGAAATTATAATAGTTTCAAAGGATCTGTTATGTTCTAGGTGCCAGCATCTAGTGTCCCACAGCTCCTGCAAACTTTTGCCCGCAGTAAAGGCTTCTTTTCTTGATGTTCTGTGATATACCTTGCGGTTCTGTGATATACCTGCTTCCTTTCGCTACCATTTCTTATTGCAATTGTTTTTGTAAACTAGGAAACAGAAAACAGCTGAAAGTACAGGTTTGTTCATAAATTTACAGCTGCATGACGAAATGGTTGCAACTTATATTAGTGAACAGTTGAGTTGATAATGTGTCGAACCCATATATTTCTGTTTGCGATTCCCCATCAAATTAGGCTAGCTTATATTACCAGGTAGTGTGACATAACGGCCTGTTTTACTTCATATGATTATACATTAGAAAAATGTTGCCTGATGTAGGGACATTAGGCAACAGTTTTCTGTTGCATAATGATAGGCACCATTATGGTGTCAGTATTAATTGTGATTGTGGTGGTAGCTTCAACTTCGTTATGTCTTAGCGATGTCTTGGAAGAGTGACTGAAATGATTTATTCTGTTTCGTTACTAAAAGCGGTCTCGTTCAACCAAGAAGGTGCATCACACATTGCGTGGTTTTCTCATAAAGTTTTGCCATGCTAAATACTGCTTGTTATACTACCTGGTCATCAATCTAGTCGAAACCAGGAATTTGGTGCGAGCAAAAATCGATTTTTCTCCAAATCCATGCGTCGAGCCTAACTTCGGAAGTGGTGTGTTTAGCGGACCTGGTGATCTACACTGCGCACCAAACCCGAAGTTAGTGGTGTGAACCCTATTCTATCTTATGTAGTAGTAAGCTTGTAAATCTAAATGATTGTACACACATAATGGATTGTGACCTTGACAACTTTCACCACACACACACTCCCTCATACAATCACTTCATTGTAAAACAATGAATTTTGTTATGCCAGCTATAGAAGACCATGCGTTCCCTCGATCGATTTTGCTGATCGACCATACTGTAACTATAGTCTAGTGAACAAAGTATTTAACAATAAATTAGAGAATAGAAGAAGTTCGGTGGTATTCTTTTCACGTGACATTACAGTTAGGTTCGACGCATGGATTTGGAAAAAAATCGTTTTTTGTTCGCATCAAATTCCGACCCGGAATTCCCTGGTTTCGACCCTGAAACTCCCCGGTGGCTATGCCTGTGCCACTGGATCTTGCATCCTAATATAGCAGACATACTACAGTGTTATTATTTTACCAAAATACGTCGAAATTTGGAATATCGGCAAGCCTCGCTGGATAAATGTACGACTCGTGCTGAAAAAAAAATCGTCATTTTGCAACTTGTTGCATAAATAACTAATACATGAAAAAATAGTACAAATTACCAAAGTTATAAAATTTTCTATCAAACGTGTTTTCTTTAAAGAGGTTTGCCCTGAGTCTCACGGCTCAACTGAAGCATAAACCCAAAAGAAAACCGTTATTAGAGGACCTTGTGATATCCTTGAACGATCAGAATATAAAAATATGTTTTCAATTGTCAAACAGAGACGATTAAAAAAAAAACACTTTTTTCATGCAAAAATGTTTGAAAAAGAATCACTGAGATGATTTTTTTAATGTTGATCGTTCAAGGACACGACACATGAATAGCGAAAACTAAAAACCCAAATTAATCCACCTAGAGGTGATAGTGCCTTTCTCGTCATATTATATATCCCGATAATATATCCCGATATTTTTTATGAAAAGCAAGCATTTTATCAAAGCCATCATTGAATTGACTTAAAACTTATTGATGGCACATAATCCGACGTTGTGTTCAGCGTTTAAGCAGAACTGAATAATATCAGATTTCTCAGTTGACTGCTTGAGTACCTTCACTAAAACTGGGAGCTTATCAATATCAAGACGATACTAACAAGCTAAGATATAACTTTTTACACAATCACAGATCACTTTGCGGTCTTCGATAAAGTTTTTTCTGCACATTCTAGGTTATATTTATTGACTGTTGAAAACCAGAACGTAGTGAGTATAGTGAGACGTCTGTTTATATGTGGGTTTAATATGTCAAGATTTTGTTCTCTTACACATATTAATCGCTTGCATTGATTTTATTTACTTTCGTAGTTTCGGCGAAGTATCAAACGCTGGTTGTGCAACCCTACCTGTAGTCTCTAATGTGGTACGAGCCTATTTTCTAGTTAACCGTTCCTCAGGTTATTAAAAAAGCCGTGATGTGGTGTGTCGCATGGTACATTTGGTTACTTTCTGGTACAGGTTCCGGAGCACCATCGGGTCTCCCATATATAGTCTGAGGCAATATCATTGCTAACGTTCATTAGGTTACCTAAAAAAACACGATTTGATTTATCTTATGCATGGGTACAGATCACTTCTACCTTTGACCACTTCCAGTGGGACGCCCAGAACTAGTTTCGGGACACTACCGGTTGTCTAAAATATGGTCTGAGGCTATGTTCTTACGAATCGATCATCGTGTTATCAAAAAAGGGTCTCCAATTGGCCTAGTGATTAAGGCTATGAATCGCCAATCCGGAAACGGTGGGTTTGATTCCCGTTCAGATCGGGAATATTTTCTCGACTTCCTGGGCATAGTTTATCATTGCACTTGACAAATTCATGCAATGGCAGGTAAAGAAAACCCTTCAATTAATAACTGTGGAAGTGCTCTAAAGAACACTAAGTAGAAGAGAGGCAGGCCAAGTTTCAATGCGAATGTCGAGCCATAAAGAAGAAGAAGTTATCAAAAAAGCTGCAATTGATGTACTGTCAAACCCCGCGTAGTCATCACTCTTTAATACGACACTTTTTAATTTGTACCCCGCTCATTCGAAATTTGTTGAATTAAAAAATGATCAAATGTCACAGTGTAATACACTGTAAATACGAATGATACGATATTGTGATGTGACTCATACCCGCAGCGGCTCATCGTGCGGCTGCTATTTCCGAAAGTTCTAATTTGGTGCTTTCCGACCTGATCCGTTTGGTAATCAACCGCAGTGAACCTCGGAAGCCAACAATCGTGAAATGAACAAGCTATCAATTCATACCACCACAATATCTGTAAGATTTGTGTTCAAAAACAAATCATACAATCTTAACAAAACTAAAATAGAGTTAGTTTATCGAATTAAAAGTTTACCCAGGTAATTTGACGGCAATCATTGTCGAATTACCGTGGTTTTATGGTACGACACGCATGGGTTTGGTCCAACTTCACATTTACCACTTTCGGTTCACATTTTACCACTAACCAATTGTCCCTGATGTGGTAGCAAATTGATGTAATGCATGTATGGGTTTCGTTCATATGTGCATTTCGCCAGTTCCGGCGAGGCACTCGAATCTGGTTCCGGAACACTACTGGCCTGAGACTATTTTCTTGCTGACCGTTCTTCGCGTTATCGAAGAAGCCGTTATTTAATGTGCTGCGTGTATGCGTTTGACTCTTTTCTACATTTGACCACTTCCGTCGGGGCACCTGAAACCGGTTTCAGCACACTATTGGTTTTCCAAAGTATGTTGCGAACAGCAGCGAAGGGCACCGATCTTCCAGCAGGGCAATATTGATGAAAACACGACATTTCATATTGCGTCATGCTATAAAGCTGAAATTTATTGTTTCATTTATATTAGATTCATTCTATACATTAACATTAACTAATTTTTAACTTACATCTTCGGTGTTTTTGCAAGGAACGAGATTGGTTCTTGCACCCGTGCTGTTGCTTGTTCGCATTGTTTATTCTTAAACAAGCATTTGACACAAACGAAGCAGAGCACAAAACACCGAAGATAGACAACACAACAAAACGAAGTCAGACAAAGTCCGACACATGCTCCCGGGTTTGGCTCAGGGGTTCGCAAAACCATTCTCACGTAACACTCCCCCCGGTAACACTTCGAGTCTGATAAGAGCCGATAGTTTTTCTATTTTTCATCGTTAGGAACAGATGAACTTATGTGAGAATGTAGGGTTTACTGCACTGAACAAACGAATCACTAAAGCACTAGATGGAACCTTTGCCACTTGAACTTTTGGGACGTGCTTTAATGCTAGTCCGCATATGACCTTACGGTGAAAATAAGTTTTCGTGTAGAACGGTCTGCAGAAACTAGCTACGCGTTGTCCAGTCTACAGTGGAAGCACCTGGCCAGTGTCTGCGATTGATGTTGTCAGGTTCTGCAGCAATCGATCTCCGTCATTCCTGTCCTTCTGAATAAGGTTAACTTCGGCAACATAACAATGGTGATCTGTCGAAGATCTTTATAGTGTTGCGAACAGCAGCGAAGGGCACCGATCTTCCAGCAGGGCAATATTGATGAAAACACGACATTTCATATTGCGTCATGCTATAAAGCTGAAATTTATTGTTTCATTTATATTAGATTCATTCTATACATTAACATTAACTAATTTTTAACTTACATCTTCGGTGTTTTTGCAAGGAACGAGATTGGTTCTTGCACCCGTGCTGTTGCTTGTTCGCATTGTTTATTCTTAAACAAGCATTTGACACAAACGAAGCAGAGCACAAAACACCGAAGATAGACAACACAACAAAACGAAGTCAGACAAAGTCCGACACATGCTCCCGGGTTTGGCTCAGGGGTTCGCAAAACCATTCTCACGTAACAATGGTCTATGATTTTTTTTTCTTGTTAACCGTTCATCAGCTTACCTAAAAAGTAATTAAATGTGTCGAATTTATGGGTTTGGTTCTCCTTTACATTTGACCATTTCCGATGGGGCAACCGTAATCGGTTGCGAAACACTACCGGTTGTCCCCAATATGGCCGGAAACGTTTTTTTGTTTTTGCCAAATCAAGATGCCTCAAAATCCGCGATTTGATGTGTCGCTTGCATGGGTTTGGTTCACTTTTATATTTGGTCATTTCCGGCGGGACACCTGGAACCGATTCTAGATCACAACCGATTCAGATATGTTCTGAAAACATTTTCCTGCTTACTGTTCATCAGGATATCAAAAAATTCACTATTTGATATGTCGCTTGCATGTGTTAAATTAACTTTCATACATTGCCACCTCCGGCGAAACATCTGGAACCGGTTCCGATATGGTCTGAGAATGCTTTCCTGGTTACTGTTCATCAGGTTATCGAAAAAGTTGCGGTTTGATATGTCGCATGCATGGTTTTAGTTCAATTTTATATTTGGCCACTTCCGACGGGACACCCGGAAGCGGTTCCGGGACACAACTGGTTCAGATATGGTTTGAGAATATTATCCTGCTTACTGTTCATCAGGATATCAAAAAAGCCACTCTTTGATATGTCGCATGCATGGGTTTGTTTAACTTTTATACTTGGCCACTTCCAGCGGGACATTTGCAACCGGTTCCGGAACACTACCGGTTCCGATATGGGCTGAGAATGTTTTCCTGCTTACTGTTCATCACGTTATCGAAAAAGCCGCGGTTTGATATGTCGCATGCATGGGTTTAGTTCACTTTTATGTTTGGTCACTTCCGGTGAGACACCCGGAACCGGTTCCGGGACACTACCGGTTCAGATATGGTCTGAGACTATTTTTCTGCTTACCATTCATCAATTTATCGAAAATGCCGTTGTTTGATGTGCCGCATGGATGGGTTTGTAGCGTTTTCATATCTGGTCCCTTCCTGGGGTACCGGTCCGGAACACCTAAATGGCCATAACTCCGGAACGGCTGGACCGATCTGAACCATTTTCAATAGGAAACAATGGGACCAGATTCCGCGTCGAATGAACCATCGGTCATTAAAATCGGTTGAGGTTTACTGCCAAAAAGTGATGTGAGTTTTTTTTGAACACATACACACATACACACATACACACACACACACATACACACACACAGACATCACCTCAATTCGTCGTTGGCGTTTTTGGAGTGAACATATACTGCCCATAACTGCATAATTGTAACATTTGCATTTTTTGCCAATATTGAGTTAATACCGGGGATCATCTCCCAATCATCAGTACTTTCATCCACCCCAATGAACTTTTTAAGTTTGTTCTGCAAAATGTGAAACAAATACCAAGTCGTTTTGTCTCATTGGCTAAAATTTATGAATGTAACCGCATAACAGTCACACTGGAAATACACACTGGTGTCAAAGCGTAAAATCAATCATATTTTGGTCTAATTATTTTTTCAACTATTCGTCCAGCATACAAGCAGAGCTGTAGAAAATTTTATTGCACAAGGATGAATTTTGAATTATTGACAAATTTTGAAATTTCGTATCGTCTCCATACTAGCTTATGTTGCAAACTTTAAACTCCATTTTGGACAATGCCTACTTTTGTCGAATGTGACTGTTATGCAGTTATGGGCAGTATAGCCTTTCGGTACACCTTGGTGTACGAGAAAGGCAAAAAACAATTGATTTAAATCGGTTGCGAACTGTTCCCGCAACCGTAGTCACCGCATCGACGTTTTTGAAAAAAAAAAACCCAAATTAATCCACCTAGTGGTGATAGTGCCTTTCTCGTCGTATATGTTCTCACGATCTCGTCGATGTATGTCAAAGTGTTCCTAAATCCTGATATTTTTTAGGATAAGCAAGCGTTTTATCAAAGCCATCATTGAATTCACTTAAAAGTTATTGATGGTACATAGTCCGACGTTATGTTCAACGTATAAGCAGAGCTGAATAATATCAGAAGTCTCGGTTGACTGCTTGAGCACCTTCACTAACACTGGAGGCTGACCAATATCAAGACGATACTGACAAGCTAAGATATAACTTTTTACACAATCACAGATCACTTTGCGGTCTTCGACAAAGTTTTTTTTTCTGCACATTTTAGGTTATATTTTATTGACCGTTGAAAACACGAACGTAAGTAGTGAAGAAGAAGTTATCAAAAAATCTGTACTGTCAAACCCCGCGTATTCATCACCCTTTAATACGACACTTTTTAATTCGTACCCCGCTCATTCGACATTTGTCGAATTAAAAAATGATCAAATGTCACAGTGTAATACACTGTAAATACGAATTATCCGATATTGTGATGTTACTCACACCCGCAGTGGCTCCTCGTGCAGCTGCTTCTTCGGAAGTTCAAATTTGGTGCTTTCTGACACCTGATCCGTTTGGTGACCAACCGCAGTGAACTTCGGAAGCCAGCAATCGTAACATGAACAAGCTATCAATTCGTACCACCACAATATCTGTAAAATTTATGTTCAAAAACAAATCCAACAATCTAAACAAAACTAAAATAGAGTTAGTTCATCGAATTTTAAATTTACCCAGGTTATTTGACAGCAACCATTGTCGAATTAGCGTGGTTTTATGGTACCACACGCATGGGTTTGGTTCAATTTCACACTTTACCACTTAACGCTTGTCCCTGATATGGCCTTAGACTAGTTTCATGCAAATTGTTAATCAGTTTTTCTAAAAAGTCGCAAATTGGTGTAATGCATGCATGGGTTTCGTTAATTTGTGCATTTCGCCAGTTCCGGCGAGGCACTCGAAACTGGTTCCGGAACACTAGCGGTAAATGTGGCCTGGGACTATTTTCTTGCTGGCCGTTCTTTACGTTATCGAAGAAGCCGTTATTTTATGTGCAGCGTGTATGCGTTTGGTTTCGTTCTACATTTGACCACTTCCGTCGGGGCACCTGCAATCGCTTTTTTTTTTTGAAAATCCGCGATATAATGTGTCGCATGCATGAGTTTGTATTTGGCTATTTCCGGCGGGACATCCGAAACCGATTCCGGATCACTACCGATTCAAATATGTTCTGTGAATATTTTCCTGCTTATTGTTCATCAGGATATAAAAAAAAGCCACTATTTGATAGGTCGCATGCATGGGTTTGGGTAACTTTTATACTTGGCCACCTCTGACGGGAACCTGGAACCGGTTCCGATCTTGGTTCCGATATAGTCTGAGAATGCTTTCCTGCTTACTGTTCATCAGATTATCAAAAAAAGCTGCGGTTTGATATGTCGCATGTATGGTTTTATTTCAATTTTGTATTTGGCCACTTTTGACGGGACACCAGGAACCGATTCCGGAACACAACCGGTTCAGATATGGTCTGAGAATGTTTTCCTGCTTACTGCTTATCAGGATATCAAAAAAGTCACTATTTGATATGTCGCATGCATGGTTTTGGTTAACTTTTATACTTGGCCACCTCCGGCAGGACATCTGGAACCGGTTCCGGAACACTACCGGTTCTGATATGGTCTGAGAATGCTTTCCTGCTTACTGTTCATCAGGTTATCGAAAAAGCCGCGGTTTGGTATGTCGCATACATGGTTTTAGATCAATTTTATATTTGGCCACTTCCGACGGAACACCCGGAACCGTTTCCGGAACAAAACCGGTTCCGATATGGTCTGATAATATTTTCCTGCTAACTGTTCTTCAGGATTTCAAAAAAGCCACTATTTGATATGTCGCATGCATGGGTTTGATTAACTTTTATACTTGGCCACCTCCGGCGGGACATTTGGTACCGGTTCCGGAACACTACCGGTTCCGATATGGTCTGAGCATGTTTTCCTGCTTACTGCTCATCACGTTATCGAAAAAGCCGCGGTTTGATATGTCGCATGCCTGGGTTTAGTTCACTTTTATGTTTGGCCACTTCCGGCGGGACACCCGTAACCGGTTCCGGAACACAACCGGTTCAGATATGGTCTCAGACTATTTTTCTGCTTACCATTCATCAAGTTATCGAAAATGCCGTAGTTTGATGTGCCGCATGGATGGGTTTGTAGCGTTTTCATATCTGGCCTCTTCCTGGGACACCGGTCCGGAACACCTAAATGGCCATAACTCCGGAACGGCTGGACCGATCCGAACCATTTTCAATAGGAAACAATGGGACCAGATTCCGCGTCGAATGAACCATCGGTCATTAAAATCGGTTGAGGTTTAGTTAAAAAAAGTGATGTGAGTTTATTTTGACCACACACATACACACATACATACACACACACACACACATACACACACACAGACATCACCTCAACTCGTTGAGCTGAGTTGATTGGTATATGTGACTCGACCCTCCGGGCCTTCTATCAAAAAGTCATTTTTGGAGTGAACATATAGCCTTTCCAGTACACTTAGTGTACGAGAAAGGCAAAAAACATAATTCCAAGATAATCGCGTTTAAAGTTTCAATTTTGCACTACGCGCCCGTAAGGGAGCGAGACGCAAATCCCTATATCTTTGCTTGTACTGCTTGGACCTCTATGGAAATTTGACACACCATTCTTAAGAACCCATACTTCAAGATGAAATAATAAGATAAAAATTGATTTTGTGCTCGACCTCAACAGATATAACCTCTTAAGTAAACATTGTCTAATTTCCATACAAAAGAACTAGTTTTGGAAGGCTAATTGAGAGGGTAAGAAGAAAAGGGGTTTAAGTGACAAACACCTACTTCCGAGTAAATGAAGCTCAAAGTTTCAAGTAAATTTTCATCCCATACATAATGTATGGAGTTAAAAAATGAACCCTCTCTCTCTCTTCTTGGCGTTACGTCCTCATTGGGACAAAGCCTGCTTCTCAGCTTGCACTTCCACAGTTATTAACTGAGAGCTTCCTCTGATGATGACCATTTTGCATGTGTATATCGTGTGGCAGGCATGAAGGTACTCTATGCCCAAGGAAGTCAAGGAAATTTCCTTTACGAAAAGATCCTGGACCGACCGGGAATCGAACCCATCACCCTCAGCATGGTCATGCTGAATACCCGTGCGTTTACCGCCTCGGCTATATGGGCCCTCAAGTTTTGCATTATTGCTAAACTTTATATTTCTTTTTTGATGTTTTACAATTGTGAATTTTCTAATTTATTATGGAAAATCAGATTTATTTATGGAAAATTCAAACTTTATTGGTGAAAAAATGGTGTTATTTATTGGAATTGTTGAATTATTCGTGGAAATTCCAACTTTTTTATTGCTCGAAAATGAATTGTTTATAGAAAATATTGATTTATTTATTCACTTCTTGATTTATTTATGGATCTTTTGTAGTTTATTACTGCTTCCACCCCTACTTCTTTATTGGCAATTTTTGATTATGTTTAAGTCTATGGGTGAGTTGCCTATTGTGTTTTTTTACATGCAGTTCTGTTGAGAAACGCCCCGCAAAATAAATTTCAAAATTTCCCATTTTTGCTGGCTTCCCGGTTGATTTCCAAAACTATGTTTCCGCACGAGCTCATCGGAGTCATATGCGAACGCAACAGTGAAAGAACTGTTAAGATCTGTTGACCCGTGATGGAACCAAATCGTAACATACAAGCATCATTCCATTTTTATTTATATAGATTAAACCTAATCTCGGTCAAGTCCGGGGCCATATCGGTCAAGAAACGAAGATGTAAAAGTTTAAGCTATACTTACTGATTGTGTATGTTATGACTTCCTCCTGGATGGGGTTGCGGTCGCGCTTTCAGTGCCAACTCGTAATCATAGCTGGATCGAGTGTCTGGTTTGCTCAGTACTTTGTAAGCTTCCAACAGCTGCACGAACGACTTTTCGTTGGCTTTCTTATTGGCGTTGCTTACGTTGGCATCCGGGTGCAACTACAAGGGAACGATTTTATGTGTCTAGGATGTTTCAATGACTTAGAAATTTAAACACGTCTACTATACTTCTTTTGAAAGTCTAATGAATGCTTCTCTGATTTCCTTGGGTGTACAATTCGACTGGAGCTTCAATACCTCGTAGTGATTTGTGTGATGCGCATATCTGATGAAAATAAAATATAAACATTTTAATGGTTGTTACACATTGATTTCATAACTGTGACCAAAACTACCTTAACTGTGTGCTATGAAGAATTTTTGTGTACAGAGGATGTTTTGATAATCTTAACATTATTGATATGAGAATATTTTCTTCTACTAGATGTTGATGTTGGGAGCCGCGAAGTACTGTTATGAAATTTCAGCTGACTCTGATAGACTCCGGGTAGCATGTGTGGGTGTTTGTTTATGTTGTTCATATACAACAATTATTCAGCCTACTGTTGTCATACAGAAGTTGAAAAACAGATGTCTTCTGTCAAGTGAAATGTTTCAACATCGAGTCATCCATAGACAAACGTACGATAATAAATAATATTTATGCAATTCAGTATCATAATTTACATATTATATAACTTATTTTGGTATCATAATGGCCAATTTTTCCGCACTGGTTCATTATGCAACTGAAATGAGTTGCATAATGAAAAATAGTTGTATAATGTTCATAATGCAACTCATTTGAGTTGCATTATGGACATTATGCAACTCAAATGGGTTGCATTATGAAAAAAAAACATTGCATAAAATTTTGTATGGAACTCGTTGCAAAACTCGATTTTTTCAGCACTCTTCGTATTTATCCAACTCGGCAAGCCTCGTTGGATAAATGTACGACTCGTGCTGAAAAAAATCAACTTTTTGCAACTCGTTACATAAATAACTATTATCAAATCAGGCATAATAAAAAGTTGCTTCACAGTGAGAAAATTATATTAAACTGAAGTGAAGTGCTTTGAATAAAAATAAATAAATCATTGAAACACGATTAAACATCATTTTGCTTCGAATCTAATATGTTTGATTGTCTGCCATATTCGAATTTTTGGAAAAATATACACAGAAAGAAATAAAAAGCTTTCATCTGCCTAATTTTCAATTAAAAGAATCGGTTTGATGAAGTATTTGACACACTCTTTAAGTTTTATGAATTTCAGATTTTTTTTTAGCATCATAAGCACTTTATTGAAAAATTGTACTATTAATTGCATTGGACAAAATTTTGTCTTTGATTTGCCCATTCTGTCTTCATTTGACAAAAACATTAAAAAATGAAATAATGAACACTATCATGCCAAGGACCTGGGATCGAATCCCACTCCCGACAAACTCACAAAATGTGAGTTCTTCCTTCGAAAGGGAAGTAGAAACGTGGGTCCCGAGATGAACAAGCCTAGGGCTAAAAATTTCGTTGATATAGAAAGAAAAAAATAATGAACAATCACTAAGATAATACGTTATTTTTCTTCTTTCTCATTAGAGCAATTTGCCTCGCGATTGTGAAGCTGGTAATTTTATTTTTTATCGAGCTGAAGTATCTAATCTATATATCTATATATCTATATAAATAAAAAAAATGAATGGTGTTTGTATGTGACGAATAGGCTCAGGCTAATTGGGAAAATCGACCGGGAACGAACCGAAATCGAAAAAGTATGATAATCCATTTTGCGGGGCATTTCTTTACATAGCTGCATGTAAAGTAGACAGGCAAGGCAGTACGACGTTTGCCGTCCCGGCTAGTTCCATAGTAAATATGGGGTAGACTCCTAAATAACTATCATAGTAACAACTGAACTATGGTGAATATTTCACTTTATTCTAGATAGTACCAACAAAGTGTTCCGTATTATTTATTGAAATCTAAGCTATAAATGGGTGAGTTCGTTTCATACTATTATTATATCTCATCCTATTGCAGGTCTTGGCCGAATACCATTTGTCCGAACGCCATTTAGCCAATAGTTAGTTACAATATGTTGCTGATCACTGAACAATAAATCATTTATTATTTTTTTCACCAAACTTTGTCAAATCTACTTTTTAATGAAAATTTAAAATTCAACGTATATTCTATACTTTGATTAACAAAAAAAAAACATGTTTCATCCGCAGAAGAAGTTCATATTTATAAAAGTAACAAACATATTTTGCTTCTCCTACTAAGCTAAAAATCTTTGCAGCATATTAATAGCAGACAATAAAAACATCTCCATACACTTTTTACTGCTTTGCATTCGAGTACCACGGGAACCAACTTTTCGAAACTGCGTTCTCTCCGTGTGTGAAGTGGGATGAAACGTTTCACTAACGCTAAATTGGGTTGCTGAGTTGCCAGATCGTTTGTGTTGCTCATTCTTTTGCGATTGTTTTTGCCATTTATATATTTATTTCTGACTGATTTCTGCTGCGGATGCTAATGCTTATTATGAATTGTTATGCATACTTATACCCAGGCCCGCATTAAGGATTGTGGGGGCCCGGGGCTGGAGCGGAAGTGGAGGCCCCTATTTTTTTTCTTTGTTTTCGAACTGTACTTGAGCAATTTGAAAAATAAAGTTAATGTATAGCAAGCAAAAACGATTATTGCCTCTAAAATGTGGGGGCCTGGGGCCCTTGCCCCCTCTTAGATCCGGCCCTGCTTATACTCATTATTTATTATACTTCAATCGAGCAAAATTAGTGGCTTTTACTCAATTATTAAAAGATTTAAATGAATATTCACTTGAACTCAACATTTAATATTATTATGTATGTACTAACAAATTGTTTGAAGCAATTGATTAAAATGCATAGAGTACAAAGTAAATTTGCTTTTATGCTTTAACAGTTTGTTTTTGCTTTTAATAATGAATTGTATAAAATCTTGCATTCTACGAGGCCAGTATATAAACATTTAATAAAAATGTAAGAGCTATCCAACAAACAAAAATCACATTTAATCAATATATTTATTTAATATACATATTTCAAATCAAATACTTATTTTCATTGTAATTTTTGACTATCTGATCGCCTCAGTGGAATAAAATGGGGAGAATGTTCAATACAGTTTCTTATCGAATTTGGCATCACCCATTTTTGTCTACTCCCGATTTTGGCAACACCCGTTTTTGGCAACATTTCCTTCCCGATTTTGGCAATAATTTTTCACCGATTTTGGCAACAAAAAATTTTGACCAAAAATTTTTACCGAAAAATCGTTTGTATGTGTAAATGTTTTTATATTTTAGCCTTACTGTTGAGATCACTGGGATTTAAATTATCTGCACCAGTCTATAGTCGGAAAAGGGTCGGGCACGTTTCGTAGAAGCGGTAGTCATTATGTTCATTTGAAGTAGTGTCAAAGGGTAAACAAAGAAAAACGAACTCTATTGCGGGTCAGAAGAAATTTATATGTGTAATTGAAATGGATATCAAGTTATAATGTGAATTCTATAAGCTAATGTACTCTTTATTGTTAACAGATTTATGAAATTGAAGATTTGGAAGGAGATTAGTAATGGATAGTCGTGGAGGTCAAACTAAATCTTGTAAGTAATACTGTTGAATAGGCATAGAATTTATGATGAAATATATGTTATTTACAGTTTGAGCCGATCAAAAAAAAGACTGCTCCAAAAACTTAGTTTGTATTCACAACAAACTCAAAAAGATTTAAGCGATACTCGGGCGAATATTCCGAGGTGATGCCAGATACTCCAGAACCTGCTATCATAGCTTGCGGAGCATGCGGGCTAGGCATTCATGGTGGAAAAGTGTACTGTATATTTTGTGGGATTGCCTATCATCGTCAGTGCGTAGGTGTGCCAGAAGCCGTGTCTGAATGGTATTGTCCGGAGGAAGACTGTCAAATGCAAAAAAAACTAAACGAAACAGCATCGAGGACAGGAGCAAAGAAGAAGATACCGATAGATGATAGCACGGATGCATGCAGTGTAAAATCAGACGAAAAATTGCGTCCAACTTTGGACCGTCAGCTAAGATCGTTGGCGAAGGAAAAACGGGTTAAACTGGAGGAAATGCAACAAGAGCGTATACTGCACGAGAAGCGGCTAGAAATGGAACAATGTCTTCACCAGCACAGGATAGACATGCAGAATGATTTGCGAAAAAAGGAACTACGGCATGAGGAACAGCTGTTGAAACATATTTTGGAGGAGAAGCAGAAGCATTTAGAGCGAATGAAGAATATGCATGAAACATATCAAGTGCAGTTTGATGCAATCCAACAGAAGTTAGACAACATAAAGCGAAAGCGATCAAGACGATTTTCAATGGCCGAGGTAGCAGTTCAAGGACATGCCTTGCATACCAGCAGTGAAGATAACACCTCTGAGGAAAGTGACAATGAAGTGTTCATTGAAAATTTAAGTGATGAAACGGACGACGAGTCAGTTAATGAGAAAAGCAGAGAACACCTGAAGCAGTTTGGCAAGAAGAATACGTCGTACAAACAGGAGCGGAAATCGAATATTCCAACAAAGGCTCAACTTGCAGCGCGAAATGGTATTTGTCAGAAACTTCCGGTGTTTTCCGGAAAATTGGAGGAATGGCCTTTGTTTATTGGAAGTTACCGAGCATCTAACAAGGCGTGCGGGTTTTCCAACGTTGAAAACTTGATTCGGTTGCAGGAAAGTTTAAGAGGCCCAGCATTAGAAAGCGTTCGAGGACAGCTGTTGTTCCCTAAAACAGTCCCAAACGTAATAAAAAAACTTCAACAGTTATATGGACGGCCAGAGCTGCTTTTACAATGGCACCTCGAGAAGTTGCAAAATTTAAAGTCGCCAAAATCGGAAAAATTAGCAAGCTACATTCCATTTGGCAATGCTGTCGATCAACTCTGCCAGCGCTTGGAAGCTGCGGATCTAAAGCAGCATCTGATGAATCCCCTCCTTGTTCAGCAATTGGTTGATAAACTTCCATCTAATGATAAGCGAGAATGGATTCGCTTCAAAAAACAAAAGAAAAAGGTGACGCTTCAAACATTCAATGACTTCGTATCGGGTATAGTATCTGAAGCATGCGAGGCAAATGTGTGTTTTGAACATGAGGTGGATTACTTTGACTACAAAATGGAACGATGTGATGATGTCGAGCAATCCAGGCAAGGTTGTATGGGAAAGGAGGCGGTTTACACCCATTCAACTTCAGAAGCTTGGAACAACAGGAATCAATATCAGCAGAAGTCATGCAAATTATGTGGACAAAATAACCACCGTCTTCGTTTCTGTTGGAAATTCAACGAAATGTCAGTGCAACAGCGAATGAAACTGGTCGACGAGTGGGGCCTTTGCATCATATGTTTGAATAATCATGGACGAGCACCGTGTTATTCAAAATTACGCTGTAACTTCCGAGACTGTCTCGGTAGTCACAATTCCCTTCTACATTTGGCAAGCAAGAATGTAGAGTGTAAGACCATGGCACAAGCAAAAAGTTCGACTTTGTTCCGCATGATACCAGTAACTTTGCATAACGGGGAGAAATCATTAAACACGTTGGCCTTTCTAGATGAAGGCGCTTCCACTACCTTAATAGATGTAGAGCTAGCTGATAAGTTGGGTGTTATGGGTACCAAAGAACAATTCACACTAGACTGGACTTCAGGAATAACCCGTGTTGAACAGGAATCCAGACAAATGAATCTTTCAATTTCAGACAAGGGTGATAGTCAAAGGTTTTCTCTTAATTCTGTCCGAACGGTTGAAAACCTACAATTACCCTTGCAATCCCTGGACGTAAATGAAGTCAATCGACGCGTCGCCATCATGCAAGGTCTTCCAATCACTTCTTATGGTTTACAACGTCCAGGTGTGTTGATTGGTCTGAACAATATACACCTAATTGCACCTTTCGAATCAAGAATTGATAAGAAAGGGGAACTGGTAGCTGTGCGATGTAAATTAGGATGGACAATCTACGGGCGGAACCAGGCAGTACATGAAAATACAGAACTGGCGCAGTCAGGAAAACAGTGATGAACAATATAAGGGTAAATCGGAACCTCGATGCCTGAAGGTACCGATGTTACGGGGGAGAGTGTTGAGATCACTGGGATTTAAATTATCTGCACCAGTCTATAGTCGGAAAAGGGTCGGGCACGTTTCGTAGAAGCGGTAGTCATTATGTTCATTTGAAGTAGTGTCAAAGGGTAAACAAAGAAAAACGAACTCTATTGCGGGTCAGAAGAAATTTATATGTGTAATTGAAATGGATATCAAGTTATAATGTGAATTCTATAAGCTAATGTACTCTTTATTGTTAACAGATTTATGAAATTGAAGATTTGGAAGGAGATTAGTAATGGATAGTCGTGGAGGTCAAACTAAATCTTGTAAGTAATACTGTTGAATAGGCATAGAATTTATGATGAAATATATGTTATTTACAGTTTGAGCCGATCAAAAAAAAGACTGCTCCAAAAACTTAGTTTGTATTCACAACACTTACTCTTCTTCGAAAAAATCATTAAATTTTCCAAAATAAACAATTTTACAAATCATGACGTAATTTATGAACGTCACATACAGGGATCGTTTTATAACTTGTAAATAGTCCATATTTAAAATAGAAGCCAAATTGACGTATAAAAGTTGAAAATAATCCACATAAAAAAATTACCGATTTTGGCAACACCCCAATTTGGCAACATAAAATTCACCTCGTGTTGCCAAAATCGGTAAGAAACTATATTAAACTGTTCACTTTCTACTTCGTCAATCTGTTTACCTGTATATTGGTATATTCTGCGTTGATTTTCTGTTTGACTTTTTTTTGTTTATTTAATAATTGAATAGTTAATTATTTTTTTTCATTTATTTATTCATTAATTTCCTTTTATTTGTTTATTTATTTATTCATTTATTTATTTATTTATTTATTTATTTATTTATTTATTTATTTATTTACCTATTTATTTTTTTATTTTTTTGCCTTTCTCGTACACCAAGGTGTACCGAAAGGCTATATGTTCACTCCAAAAACGAAAATTTGATAGAGCCTCCGGAGGGGTCAAGTCTTATATACCAATCGACTCAGCTCGACGAATTGAGGTGATGTCTGTGTGTGTGTATGTGTGTGTGTGTATGTGTGTGTACAAAAAAACTCACATCACTTTTTGGCAGTAAACCTCATCCGATTTCAATGACCGACGGTTCATTTGACGCGGAATCTGGTCCCATTGTTTCCTATTGAAAATGGTTCGGATCGGTTCAGCCGTTCCGGAGATATGGCCATTTAGGTGTTCCGGAACTGTACCCCAGGAAGGGACCAGATATGAAAATGCATCAAACCTATGCATGCGACACATCAAACCACGGCATTTTCGATAACCTGATGAGCGGTAAGCATAAAAATAGTCTAAGACCATATCTGAACCGGTAGTGCTCCGGAACCGGTTCCGGGTGTCCCGCCGGAAGTGGCAAATATCAAAGTGAACCAAACCCATGCATGAGACACATCAAACCACGGCATTTTCGATAACCTGATGAGCGGTAAGCAGGAAAATAGTCTCAGACCATATCTGAACCGGTAGGTGTGGTTCCCGAACCGGTACTGGGCGTCCCGCTGGAAGTGGCCAAATATACAATTGTACCAAACCCATGCAAGCGACACATCAAACCACGGCATTTTAGATGACCTGATGGACAATGAGCAGGAAAATCATCTCAGACCATATCTGAACCGGTAGTGTTCCAGAACCGGTTCTAGTCGTCCCGCTGGAAGTGGCCAAATATACAAGTGAACCAAACCCATGCATGCGACACATCAAACTACGGCATTTTCGATAACCTGATGAGCGGTAAGCAAAAAAATAGTCTTAGATCATATCTGAACCGGTAGTATTCCGAAACCGGTTCTAGGCGTCCCGCTGGAAGTGGCCAAATATACAATTGAACCAAACCCATGCATGCGGCACATCAAACCACGACATTTTCGATGACCTGATGGATAATGAGCAGGAAAATCATCTCAGATCATATCTGAACCAGTAGTGTTCCGGAACCCGTTCCGGGGTTCCCACAGAAGTGGTTAAATCTGAAAGAGAAACAAACCCGTACATGCGTCACATCAAATAGCGGCTTTTTAGATTACCTAATGAACGGTCAGCAAGTGTTTCGGAATCGGTTTTGAGTGGCCGGAAGAGGCTGTTTGCGCACATAGAACGTCCGGAGATTCGCGGTGGGTGATACGATCACTAAAACACACTATTTCGCGGGTCGAACTAAAAACAACTTTATTTACGGCCAAAGTATGACACAGTACCGATCGCGGCCGAGGGATATTTATTACTTCTAAATGTTTACATCTTTTTGCTGCTCTGTCCCGCAGAGATGGACAGAGAGCGAGCCGATCGTGAAGCGATCGGTGCCTACAAGCCTATTGTGTTTATTTGTACGCACAACAGTGTGCGGCGATCAGCCGCACTGATAGTGGTTAAGGAGTGAGTGACTACGCACTAGGGTGACACTCGAAACATTATTCAAAACGCTAACTGTTGGCGCAGACAGAGGCCAAATGTAAAAGTGAACCAAATCCAGGCATGTGACACATCAAATCGTGGCTTTTGCGATAACCTGATGAACAGTTAGCTAGAAAATAGCCTTACGTCACGGGTAGTGGTCCGGAATTGGTTCAGAGAGTCCCGTCGAAATTGTCACACCCTGCATGTGACACCTTCAATTTGCAGCGTTTTTGGTTAACCGATGAGCAGTTAACAAGACAATAATGTTAGACCATATTTGGTTTAGCCGGTAGTTACCAGGAATCAGATCCGGGTAGTAAAATGTAAAATTTAACCAAACCCATGGATGCGGTACATCAAATCACGACCATTCTTGTAAACATTCGACACTTTTTACTACCTTCATTTCGTTGCCGCAGTCGTGTGTCAGTCGGCTTTGTTACATTCGTGCGCTATCGTTACCTCTTACCTACACATAACACGAGCAGTAGAACGAAGACTGATCACGACTTATCGACAACCTGATGGAAAAATAGGGTCAGACCACATTAGATTCCCGGTAGTGTTGCGGGTTCAGCAGTGGCTTCGAAAGTGGTTAGAAGTAAAAGTGAAGCAAACCCATTCATGCGATATATCAAATCGCGGTGATTAGGTAAAGGTGAATAAATAGCAATAAAATACTCTCAGACCATAATTGGGACAACCGGTAGTGTCATGGTTCATGACTCATGGAATCAGATCCGGCTATCCCACCGGAAATTACCAAGTATAAAAATGAACCAAACCCATACATACGACACATCAGATCGCAGATTTTTTGATAATCTAATGAACGGTTAGCAAGAAAATAGCCTTAGATCACATTAGAGACTAGTTGTTGTGTAGCAGAACCAACGTTCATGTGAAAAATTAAATCGTGGCTTTGTTTAATGGCCTGATAAACATTAGGTATGAACAACAGTGACGAATAGATCTAAGTTCTCATATATGAGAACAAAATATAGACAAAACCAAAGCGATCTCATCAAATCGTACCATTTCAGATTCCTAAGGTGTAAAGTTATAGAAGGATTGGTCAACGTTGAATGGAAAAATAAGAATTTGATCGCGTAAATAGAAGATGGTGGCTGTTTTAAGGAATTTTGAGCTCTAAAACCACCGACGAACCGACGTGACAGTGGTGATTCAAAACTGTCCCCCCCAAATTTAACGGTCAACCAGCGAAGCCAGCGAACGCTTCTGTCAAATCAGCGCAGACGCGAACCTCTTCCTATATGAATACACGGGGGTTTGGAGTCAAGCTGTCAAAACAACGCGAACCATTATAGAGGAGGCGGTAGTGTTCGGCTATTTTTCATCATGGCGTCGGGGGCAACAAATTTGAATTTATTTGTTCTAGCTGTCACGTCGGATCGTCGGTGCTAAAACTATGTAAAATAAGTTTATTTGGTATGGGAAATTGGTTTGAAGTCCACCAGAGTATCCAAAATAGCGGTCCAAAGTCCAAGATAATGGCCCAGTATTCAACTTAGTGCCCATTTTATATGATTTTTAATTCTTGCATTATGGGCATATTTAGTATGAAAATATGTCCAGAATTCAAAATTTGTAATCAGAAAACCCAAGCTGTGCGTTGTTTCACAAGGTCTGCAATATGACTATAGTTTGAATGGGGAAGAATGCCGGTCTTCGTCCAAAACTGGTAATAAGAAAATCATAAACGACATGCCAAAATTCAATACGGCGACTATTTTATGTAATTTTAGGTGCAGAGTCCAAAAATGAATACCAGAACATCAAAGATGGTGTCTCAATGATCAAGATGGCGGTTAGTTCAGTTGGGGTAGATATCAAGAGTCATAAAATGATGACCGGAAAATCTAAAATGACGTTTAAAAATTTTGCTGCTTCATGACACTTGTTTGGTTTGAGTTTTGGATCGTTGTCTTATATTTTCTGAATATTGGATGTTATGCTTATATAAAATGTATCCATATTGAGTAGATTTAGCAAGCAGTTTTCATTTTGTATTTATGTCAATGCCATCAACATGTCGCTCGAGTTTTGTTGAAAAGATATTTTAAAGCACGAGAAAGGCACCATCACCGCTAGGTGGATTAATTAGGGTTTTTTTTTATTTATTCATTATTTTTTAGATAAAATAGAAATGTTTTCATTAAAGTTGAAGCAAAGTTATCTTGATTCCCAAAGGGTGATATGCAATATTTAGTTTTTTTTTATGTATTCATTCCATAGTAGAGGTTGCTTTTTCAGAAGTATTTTTAAGGTGTTCTATTATTATCCAGTAGTTTAAGAAAGGGGTAAATTTTCCGAAACTGCTTGATAAGGTGAAAAGCTAAACTTAATATCTACTTATTTGATCATTGCTGGTTCGAAACCAAAAAGGCTATTAATGTATACAAAATTATTTTTACTGGTTGATATGAATTACCATTTGGCAACACTTCAAGCACATTTAGTTATATTATAAATTCTTATTGGATTTACCTGTGTTTACCGTTAGTGACACTGCTGGCAGCACATGCTCCTCTGTATAGGGCTCTGCACGAAATTCTCTCCCTCTCTTTCGCTCTTATTGAGATTTTGTAAACAACAAGGCCAGGAAATGTCAAAATCCCATACAAAATCAAAACAGTGCAGTGCCCTATAGCGGGTCTAAGCAGTATGACGTTCGTTTCATTTCGTCCCTCGGCCGTCTAGTTGTTAACATTGCTGTTCTCTGTTGGCTTGGTGAGAGTGATGGCCACAGTTTCGCTGGTACACAAGTTCGAGCATAAAAATGCTTACTATTTATAGGCTATCGACCAAGCTGAAGAAACAATCGTTCGATCTGTGCACGAGATTGTCCAAGTTAGTAGCGTCGCGGGAAACCCACGTGAGCGGTGGAATGATGCATCGGGTCACCGTAAATGGCCATTCTGCTGGCAGCGAAGAAGGTGGCCAACGAAACAAATACTCTGACTATGTCAAATTCTTAGAGCTGGTTGGTAATTTGAAGGTAAGAACCGCATTCATTAATATACATTAATAATACTTATTTTATCACAAATAAGTCTTTCTTTTTCCAAAAATTGATTACGTAATCCAGTGTCATGAAATTCTTTATCGAAAATATATTTCGCGAAAGTATCTGTATGTATCATCCATAGCAATGCATACATATAAGTTTGCAACCTTGAATGGCCACTACGTCATGATTCACGAACAGCTGTTACTGACTGCAAATGACTAGCCCTGAACAGTATCATATGATTACATTTTTTGCAATTTGGTCTGTACTAGAACAGGTTGATTAATTGCCCTTCTCTTTACAGCATATGAAGCGAACCGGATGGGTGCTGCGTAATGTCAAAGACTGCGAGACTATTTCGGGGCATATGTACCGAATGGGGATGATGTCGTTCTTACTAGATGGCCAGCAAGGCTTGGACAGAATTCACGTCATGGAATTAGGTATGCGTATTTCACAGTCAGATAATAAAAAAAAGTTTGATCAATAATAAAGCCTATTATATACGTTTTAGCTTTGGTACATGACCTTGCTGAAAGCATTGTTGGCGACATCACGCCGTACTGTGGAATCTCCAGGGAGGAGAAATTGTTGAAAGAGTTTTCAGCAATATCAGAAATTGCTGAACTTCTTGGCCCAAACAAGGAAAAGCTGCTTGAGCTGTTCAATGTGAGTGTTCATTTTATTTTCATTCTGCTACAAGGTTGAAAGTATGTAACATGATCGATTTCTCTTTTTTAAATTAGAGTGTCGAAGGCATTCTAGAAGGCTAGCATTCTGTGGCCAAAAGTTGCTATCATCCTTGCATCATGTCATTCCAATTCGAATATAAAAGGATAGATGAAGCAATCGATTCTCTTACATTCATATGTTTTCGAGCAAACCCTTGATTTCTACAGATTCTCCACGGATTTTAAATATTTAGTCATCGATAAAAAGCGTAAAGTAAAGCGAATACATTTTGGGTTTGAAACAGTTATCAAAATGATATATCAGAAGTTTAAAAAGTGAAACATATACAATTTGTATAGTATGAGTATCCTTCTTTAGTCTATGCCCCAATGTTCATCCTATTCCAAAAACAGACGATTTAGGCAACGATTGTTTCTGTTCGTTTTGTTATCATGCACGCTTGCTCCTAATAAAAAAAAAACATGAAAAAAACAAGCAAATAGCGCTTATCAGATTTGTTTCCGATAGGATGAAAATATGAGCACTTTGCTTAAGATGGGTCCCGTTCCCCTATTAAATTTGTTGGCCTACAGTTGAATATACCAAAATAATAAATCTAAACTAGTTTTAAAAGACATGTTCTTTTTATCCCCAACGATCCAGATTGGCACCCTATGACTATTGAACATTGCTAATTTGCAATTTTTTTTTGCAAAGTTTCTTTAGTTGGATTTTGTTGGTTCGAATGAGTTTTTGTTGAAATCTCTGGAAAAAATCCTGCTGGAATCACTGAAGGAAATAATGCTAGAATCTCTGGAGGAATTCCTGCTGGAATATTCGGATGAATACCTGATGAAAACCCGGGAGACATTTCAGCAAGAATTTCCAATGGAATTCATGGAACAATTATTGCAGGAATGCCTGGAGGAGTTCCCAAAAAAATACCTGAAGGAATGCTTGTAAAAAAATGTGGAAAACCAGTGGAAGAATTTCTGAAAGAAGCATTTTTGAAGGAATCTTAAGTTTCTTAAGAAATCTCTGGAGGATTTTCTAAAAGAAACTTTTAGAAGGTTTTATGAATCTCTGGAGGAATCCATGGAAGGATTTCTAAAGGAACCTTTGTAGAAATTTTGGATGAAATCCATGGCAGATTTTCTGAAGGGTTACCAGAAAAAAAAATCTGAAATAATTTCAAATTTATGATTTTTTTAGGAATTTATGAGAATGAAAAGTTTGCTAGAAGAATTCGAACAGAAATTTATGGAGCAATCTCTAATGAACATGGATCAATTTCGGTATCAATGGAGATTTTCTAAGCAATATGAGATATTTCTTCTTCCTAAAGGAATCTATAGAAGACTTTCTGAAGGAAATTGGTTGAATTTCTAAAATAACTTATAGATGATTTTCTATAGAAAAAAATCCTGGAGGAATTTTTAAAGGAATTCTCAGAAACATCTATAAAGGAATCGCTTGAGAGATTTTTAAGGAAATATCTGCAGAAGTTTCTATAGGAATTCATGGCAGATCCTTTATTCTTATCCGTAATCCTTAATTATACTTTTGCAGGATTCTCTAAAAGTATTTCTGAAGGAAACTTTGGAAAATTTCATTTAAAATTGATTGAAGATTTATCAGGTAGAATTCTGAAAAAAATAGAGAAATAAGTATTGATAAATCATCTATTATCAAGAAATCATCAAGTATCAACCCCTAGAAGATTTTATAAAGAAATCGGTAGAGGAATTTCTGTAGACATCCTTGAAAAAAAAAAAAAAACTGAAAATTTCTTTGCAAGAATATCTGCAGAAGTTCTTTTAAGGTACTATGGAAGATTATCTAATAGAATTCTGGGATATTCCAAGATATCCTCTTGAAAGCCTCCCTGGAGGAATTTCTAAAGGAATACTTCGATAAATTTCAAGAGAAATCTCCAGAAGGATTTTTGATTTGATTTTTTTAATGGAATCCTAAAAAAGTTTCGGTAAGATTTTTAGGATAAATTTTGTTCACAGAAATCCCTAGAAGAATTTATGTAACATCGTGATAAATATTCAAAATAATCTAGAAAAATCTGATTTTTGTGAAATCGGAAGAATGTAAAAAACACATGATCAATCTTAGATACTTTAAAACACAGTGAAATCTGGATAAAATTCATCCTGTTTGCTTTTAGCCTTAGGCCTTTTCGGCTCCCTCTGAGGCTGGCGCCCTTGGCGGGGGCCAACCTGACCAACCGCACGCTACGGCTCTGGTAGCTTTGTAAAAGAAGGTGATGTTCCAAAAAGTATAGTAATGCCTTTTTTGAAATGTTGGTGCTCAATTGATGTTTTGACAAGTTTCGATAACCGTACCGCGACCGTCGAGTTGTCTTAAACCTCGAATCAAGCCTCAAACAGCATCCCGAAAACGAAATTATCAAACCCATAGGTTGATCTTAGTGAACCCTAATGACGGAATTGTCAACCTGTTGATGTATCGCCAGATTGCTTATCGACTATCTTAAGAATTTTGCCGAAGACAAAACCAGTTGACTGCTTTAAATCTACAGATAGAATAGTTTGAAACTTAACACTTGTCAGCGAAATTGGTGCATTACCAGATAGCTTTTGACTTACTGAAGAATTTGGCTAAAGATAATACTTTTCCATGTGCTTTGGATCTCCAAAACTTAAATATAAAATTTACTATCATCTAGCGGCAGAATTGCTACATAAATAACTGTTGGATGATGGCATATTTCTATCTGTTTTGGTTCGCGAGATAGACACGTTTAAAATATTACTTAGCATTTAGCCCCACCTCCAACTAATTGGTGAACCACCACACTGTTTCTGATCTGTTGAAGCACTTTGCTGCTGACACTGTTTTTTTAAAATAAATTAAATCTTGAGATATAGTAAATTATTAAGTGCTTCACTGAGCATCTTCTTCTGTATACCAACGATTGTATGGTAGATGTATTATAGTACTTTAATTTTGCCGAAAAAAGTATGTCGCTATCCTGGACTACGCTTAAGATATTCGTCAACTACCCCCGATTAGATGAAATTCCGTAAGGCAGAGGTTCCCAAACTTTTTGCTACCGCGGCGCCTTTCGAAATTTTCAAAAATGTCGCGGCGCACCAACAACTTTTTACTAATAATTTTAATGGTTTTTAAAACTTCAACAAATCGTAAAAAATGTCATGTTTTCTTATAATTCAAAAATAGGTTCCTTCAATGCTTTTTATAATCTTTAACAAAACTTTACGAACATTTGAATTTTTTTGACTTCAAGCTCTAATTTTTTTTTTTATTTAATTAAATTTAAAATTAAGATGTAAAAATGGATTGCTTCAAACCTGTCATGACGGCTAACAGTGACGGTGACAGGTCGTGTAAGAGAGGCATAACTCAAAAAAAGGGGTTTACTGAATCATATTTGAAATCAACTTATAAATTGTAGCAGATTTTGTTTACGTAAAAGAGATGGAGCTGCCTAGGGCCGAAAATCTCAATAATAAAGACATACAAAAAATTTCGATAGTGATGCCGTCCCGAAACTTTTGAGACAGTATTAAGCCGGTAATTTCTTTGGATAGAACTTGAAAAACGTCCCTTGAAATATTTACTTTTAATTGCATGCTATTGATAAATTCGGAAACTTAACATATTCTGAAAAAGTTCAATTAACAATTTTAAAGTCTTAATAAAAATCTGCATAAATTTAAAATGTTTTAAATAATCAAAAAGTTTCGTGAGGATATCAGAAATTTAGGAAACATTCGAGGACTTTGGAATATTTGCTTTTTAATGGAAATTTTGAGTGATTTTTTTTCCTTAAAAAGGCAAGACTTTGTTATGTAATACAAAAAATTGCTGTGATGCGACACTAGTTTCACAAAACAAATATAAGATAAACAGAATTTGTGTCTTCATGAGAAAGATTTTAAAAAGAGATTGTTCTATGGGGCTTTTCCTTCTTTCAAAATTTAAAGTTGAAAAAAATAAACTACAGTGTTGATGTTCTGCCTTCAATAATAAGAGTTTAATCTTTGTGTTTTGGTCCGAAAGCTTGCGGCGCACCTGAGAAATGTTTACGGCGCACAGTTTGGGAAGCACTGCCGTAAGGTCAGGGATTCCAACAACAAGGACTGATGTGTAATGGAATTCTGTGTAGAAGGAATCTGTGTTGCTAGTAGCCTAGACTGTAATTGAGAGTTTTGCTTATACCATCGCTAGAGCCAGTAAGTATGTGTGTAAATTTACCATAATACACACTGTTTCCTAAGGCACACTCACGTGATATTTATGATTATAGGCTTTAACAATTGGTTTCAGTAACAGTGTTTTTGAAGAAAATGTTCAACATATTAAACCCCTTCTTTTGAAAGTATTACTTATGCTATTAATCCACCTTTAAGTGAGATAGAAATTATATTTTTAAATAAGTGAAAATAACGTCTTTGTATCTTTAGCAAAGTAGAAAAGAGTAATTAAATAAAAAGTTATGCTGGCCCGTGAGCTACCAGCAAGAACGATGAAGAGCAGCAATGGTGCAATGTAGGGATTCGACCAGTTCACCCAGGTCCCAGACCATGTGAAACAGATTAATTCAGAAAGTTAGATGGTGCTTAAGAAAGAGTAACGAATTTCAGATAGCTAGACCAGATCCAAACAATAGCAGATATTCAACCCAAACAAAATCATCAGACAATTAACTCATTTGATAGGCAAGGCCTCTCAAAGGGGCGGTATGTTTAGGCCAAAATAGATCGAATTTCCCTTTAGAAGGGCTTCACAGTAACCATTTGAACCGACTAGATATTTTGTGACGATCAACTAATCTAATTAAAAGTTTATGAAGCTATTCGGGTCATTTTGTATCGCTACGGTAGCGCATCGGCTTTCCCGCCTAAATTGTATTATACTAGGGCTATAAAAGGCCACCAAGAAAGCAATATTAGGCAGTATCTGTTATATTTCATGTAGTTTCGTCCAATAAATTAAGCAAAATTACGTACCTGTCTCAACAGTGGAATAAGTTTTTAAGTGTCAGAATAAATAATAATACTTCCTATTGACAATGTTAGTGTTTGTCGGTGCATCCGTGAAGTTCCAAAAGGGGCAGAGGGCCTCTTCTACAATTGACCAATCAGTTCACGACATCTGTGCAACAGACGTTAAAATGAGCGTAATCATGTTTGGTCCTTCGAGCCGGATTTGTCGGTGCTGTGTCTTGAAGAACTGCATGTCGTTCATAGTGAACCAAAATTTTAACGCACATTCCAGAGTCTGTCTAGGGTCCGGTGCTGTGTTGGTCAGTTTCGGGGACAATCACTGATTACACGGCTCACAGCAGTTCAATGGGTATCACAAGGTCGGCTCCAGAGGCACGTTCTCCTCCATTCGGGAAATTTGTGCCAAGGGGGATACAACCAGTTCAATGGGTACAACTATGGAACACTTTATTGAGGTTTGTCAGTTTTATTAATTCCTACACATGTAATACGAAACACTGATCTTGTCAAGTTTCTTATTATATTGGACAAACTACTACAGAGTTTCTTACACTAATGTTCTGTGGTCAAGAATCTAATCTGCTTTTATAGTCTTAAAGCCATACAAAAACGCGGGAAAGCCGATATTTCCCGAATACCTCACAAAATGGTCAAATTCGGTATTTGCTAGGTCTCATTGGACTAAATTATATCAGAATGTTCCTGCTCGAATTTTACATCACAGTAACTGCCTAATTCTACTTTATTCCGCATCAACACAAAAAACAAGAAAACTTGTTGGTTTTTTTTCATTAGGTAACAGTATAATTGTGGAGCGGACCTGGTGTGATGGTTAGAACACTTGACTATCACGTCGAGGATCGGGGATCGAATCCCACTCCCGACAAACTCGTAAAATTTGAGCTCTTGCTGTGTAGGTCCCGAGATGAACTAGCCTAGGGCTAAAAATCTCGTCAATACAGATAAAAAAAAAAACCAGATTAATCCACCTAGTGGTGATAGTGCTAGTGATTAGCCTAGGGCTAAAAATCTCGTCAATACAGATAAAAAAAAAACCAGATTAATCCACCTAGTGGTGATAGTGCTTTTCTTGTCAAATATGAGTTCATGATCTACGAAAGCCAAAGTATTCCTGAATTTTGAGATTACTCTATTTGGAAAAGCAAGATTTTGTTTCCCAAAACCATCATCGAATCGGTTCACATGTTCTTGACAAATGCCGAGGAATTTTTGCCGCATAGGCAGAGCTGAAAAATATCAGATCTCTTAGTTGACTGCAGCGACCGGCCGCTGCCCAAGTGGTTCGCTACCTTATTTGCAAATGTTTTATTTTTCATTGAAAATATATCCTGTAACGTAAATTACCGAAGCGATGAGAGTGCTGAGTTTTAATATTTTTCACTACTAAAAAAATGGTTTTGAAAGTCCGTTTAGTTTTGTTGCCTGAACAACAATCCTCTAGTTTTTGAAATATACTACCAATATTTTTCATAATTGCCTTTATGTGAAGCTCAGATAAATTCAAAAAAAGTATCTATAAGAGATAGTTTTTTTGGTTAAAAAAGCGAGTTTTCAGTTAGCTGACCCATTTTGTCCCCGTACAAATAAGGTGAGGCAAGATAGGTCATGTTTTAAAAATTTCTTTTCAAGAAACAGGTTTTAAACTTTATCTTATATCATCTAGCGGACTAGTGTATTTGAGAATCGCGGTCGAAAACATAAAAAATCGATTTGTGTTTGGAAAGGATCCTAATACCATTTCTTAGATGACCCGTCGTGTCATATGGTAAAAGTATACTAAACCAATTAGTTGTTCCTCCGTAGAATGAATTTGAATAGGTGAATAACGGAATCGAAATTACGAGTTTTAAGATGGATCAGAAGTCAAGTCGATCAAACTTTACTTCACGTTTTTGTATTGCAATGCCTCCAACAATGACCAGTGTTGGTTAAAGTTTCGGGGACAGCCAGGCCAGTGTCAAAATGTTTTTTTTTTTAATTTCAATTTTGCACTAAATACTGAATGTTGACTTACTTATCAAATCAATGGAGCACACGTATCTCAATCAACTGTTTTTCTCACATTTTCAGGAATACGAAGAGGGAAAAACGTCAGAGGCTAAGTTCGTGAAGGATCTGGATCGTCTCGATATGGTAATGCAGGCGTTCGAGTACGAGAAACGGGACAATTGCCCGATGAAGCATCAGGAATTTTTCGATTCCACCAAGGGAAAGTTTTCCCACCCACTTGTGATCAACATTGTGAATGAAATCAACGCTCAAAGGGAGAAATTTGCCGAGGCCAGTGCAGATGGGGCTACGGATAATTCATCGCCATCGCGTGAAGCCGCCACTAGTGGAGGCTCCAGATGATTCTGGAGGTGGAGATTTATTCGGGTCAAAAGTTGAAATGCTTGGGTGTTTCTTGTGTTACGATAAAATACGAGTTTTATTAGATGTGATCTCATCATTGCTTATTCAGGTGCGGAGTTTCCAAGAGTGTGAGGATAATAGCTAATTGATTCAAGCTAGTCAAATTGGGAAGCGCGTTAACTAACAAAATATGGTTTATTTATTACGACGATCTTTAGACTATTTTTAGCCGATTTAATGATCCTTCACTGAAATGTTTTCGAAAGAAATGGTAGAGGTACACATTTCAGGGACTTAAACATTGATCTACTGGTAGTATTTGCATACAATGCGCAATACATTTCAAATTAGTTAGATCCTATGCAGAAACTCATATTACTGTTTTCTTTTCAAAGTATATCACATCCCATAGTTTTGTGCATTTATTTCATTTGTTTATTTATTTATTAACATCAACAGACATCTTACATATGTCCCAATGGCCGAAAAGATGGCCAACTCTATTGAACGCGCGTTGCAATCCAATCAGCGACGTGTGTTGACCGTAATTGGTTCGTCGGAAGGGCAGTCTAAGCATCGCGTTGTTCCGAAGGACCTAGGACGAACGATCAAATTAACCGCTTCCAGAATGGTAGGATAATCGACTCTTCCCAGCAAACTGTCGGCAACAAGCATAGCCATATCTCCGCGCGATTGGAGAGTTTCGAGTAGAATCAACGGACATCGATTGCTGTAACTTGCAAACCGGAACGGATCACGCTATGGAAGCAGACGGAGCGCATAGCGGATGAAACGATGCTGCACTGATTCGATTCTGTCAAAACCATTCTGATAATGTGGATACCAAAGAGCAGAGCAGTATTCGAGGGTTGAACGGACCAAGGAACAATACAGGGATTTTAAGGACAAAATATTTGGAGTACACAGCTCAAATCTTCTCGAGCACAAATCTAGAGAACCGTCAAACGAATCTGACTAAAAATGTAACTCAATGTTTTCTGTGCGGAAGCAAGCATTAAGTTACATTTTCAGCCAGAAACGTTTGACAGTTTTCTAAATTTTAGCTCGAGAAAATTTTTTCTATGTACTCCAAATACCTTGTCCTTAACCAGTAAATGTCGGAGAATTCATTGGCGATGCGAAAATCCTGAATCCTGAGGTTCTAGACGCTTTGTCGACGATATATGCGACATGGTGCTTAATCGTAAGCTTAGTTTCCAAGATTACTCCAAGATCTTTCACTTGATCTATGCATTGGATTGTTGCGTAATGAAGCTTGTAGTTGAACTGTATTGGTTCAGAATAACGAACGTTTACTAGGGTTTACAACCATTCGATTTAATGCGCTTCATGTTGCGAAGGAATCGATATTTTCTTGAATGATCAAGGCGTCAGAGATGGATCGGATTTAAAGAAAAAGCTTCATATCGTCCGCGCATGATAGCCAAGTAATCGCAGCATGCGGTTTACGTCATTAAAATAGAGTAAGAAAATCATGCTCAATTTGGTTCATGGTCCGCTGCACGAAATTATTCTGGCCTGCTTACTCCCACACGAAATTTGACATTTAAGAGGTGTCGGCACCGCTCAAACGTCAAATTTTCTGTGAGATTAAGCAGGCCAGCATAAATTCGTGCAGTGGACCATAAGCGTGACGAATGGACATTTTGTCAGTGTTACGTCTGTTTGTCTGTTGTCATACCATTTTAGGTTTAACTTTATATATAGTTCTTACTATGTTTGCTTTAAATTTGGCATATTAACATTTTTACTTTAAATTTGGCATTTTTAACATTTTTTGTTGTTGAACCAACTCCATCAAATATTGGCATATTAAGACATCGTTGTTTTCTAGATAAAACTGCTCATAACATTTGAATTACAAGACCTAGGAACATGCAATATTCAAAAAAAAAATATGCGTCATTACTCACTTTTCACTTTTGTTGTAAAGGTCATATCCTAAAAAACAATAAAAAAGTTTGCCTAAGTTGACCTATTTTGTTCAAATTAAGATCTCAAGAAAAAGTGTCTTCAGTAAAGTTGTTCTAAATGACATTTGGTACCTATGATTTTGTCGGTTTGTATATGATATCAAATTGAAAAGTATTATTTGAATTAAGATGATGACCAACCTAACCAACAATTTGGATGCAGCAAATAATCACAAAAAAACATCTAAGACAGTAAGACAATAAGCACCTACAATAAACGGGAACAGAGATATATACTGCCATGCGGAGAAAATTATTAGTACGGAATTCGTTTCAAGTGCAATTGTAAAGTGATTCCAAAATATGTATCATTAGTAGGGTGTTAGAAACAAATCGACAATGATTTATCCTTACCCGGGAAGAGCGAAATGGCAAATGAAGGACAATTTTTACCATTAAAATATAGTGTTTGAATGAAAAAATTTGCAATTAGTTTGTTTGAAATAAGAGTTAAAATAACAAAAATCATAACTAAATTTCTATGGCATAATAACTAAAAAATAACTGATTTTGCCATTGTAATAACAAAATTATAGCAAAAATAATGTGAAAATAATAACATATTTTAATATGATGGTAAATTATGTTATTGTTTTGATGTTGTGGCTGATAGTATGATTGTAATATTTGCTAGTATTATGATATTATATTATTCAATAATAATTCGCCAATAACAAGTTTTACAATAAAAGCATGTTATGTTATTTATGTGTCATCCTTAGCTATCCATAAAAAAACTAAAGAATAGCAAATTTAGATATGATGACAAAATGTTTTATTCTTTAGTTATTAATTCGTTATTCACCTCTATCCGGGTAGCAAAAAATATATATTTAGAAATAAATCATATTTGGAGAATGTAGATTATCATGTAGTAATTCATAACTGTGTATGGTGTGAATGAATATCCCATCGATAAGCTCAATGAATAAATGTCTCGATGAAATATTAATTCAATCGAGCTCAAGCAATAACAGTCATCGTTGGAGAAAACATGTCTTGTAAGGAGTCCATAAAATGTGAGCAATCAAAACAGTATGCGAAAATGGAAAGAACAGCATTTTTCTCATCTCGTTGCGCACCAAAGGTTTGCACTGCAAGCTTGCATCTTCTCCATTAAGAGTATCGCGCAATCTCCCAGAATCGTAAATTATCCACGGTCCAGCAAATGTGCGTTCTTCCATATTTTACGAGACGGTAGGTATGCTTGCACATGCCCGAACTTGTACAAACTATGCTCTCTCACTTTGGAAGGACGATAATGATGCAACGACGACGTGCGGCTCAGTGCAATGTGTACATATCTTCTTATCGTCTGTCGGCAGACCCAGTGAGAAGCATACGAGGCATATGGCCGACAATGGACCGGGTATGGAGCGAACAACTCGACACTCACCATAAAAGTATAGATTAATTAAAACGTTAAAAAATTAAAGCCTATTATAAATTGCAGACGCTTGGGGTACACACAAAGTTTTCACATTATTATCTCAATTATCCCTGTGAGTAATTTATGTGACTTCATACATTTTTCACGAAGAAGACAAAGAAATATACTTTGCGATAACACACTACATAAATCGAACGTATTATTGATTTTTTTCTCATCTTGGTTTTGGAAAGTAGTACTTTGGAACTTTTATCCCAGCACCAAATGGACAATGAACAAAAGGCTTATAAGACCACGTGCTAAGGACGATCTTCGGCGGTGTGTAGGAGAACGGTATGTGACGGAGAAGTATGAACCTCGAGCTCGCGGCATTCTTCGGCAAATCTATCCAGAAAGTGGCCAAAGCCGGAAGGATACGGTGGGCAGGACACGTTTCAAGAATGCCTGATAGCAACCGTATGAAAATTGTATTTACAACAAATTCGAGTTGTACAAGACGATGAGGAACACAGCAAGGTGGGTAGACCATGTCAAGAATGACTTGGCGAATGTAAAACATAGAATGCTTCGAAACTAACAAATATGATTTGGTCAAACGAAATATTTTGCACAAATATATATGCTGACATTTTCAATGGTGGATTCGTCGTCAATGCGAATGTAGGCAGTATTATGTTATGTGTTATATAAAAACACGCTACAAGGATGAAACTCAGCCAAAATAGTTCTATGTAATAAGTTCGAAAGTGCTCTTAGAAAAGCATAAAGCTGTCCTAGTAACCTTCTTGACACATTTGTTCATAATTCGATCACTGCAATAATCATACATATTATTAAAATCAAAACCACAATAAATGTCCGCATTCACTTTCTTCCATTTCTCTGTACACATGCTTATTTGTCTCACATATTGCTAAGTAGATGCTTAGAGCCGCTGTTAGCGTATCTTTGGATTTCTGCCCTGTTACGTACTGTAGGTAAATGTCTATTTCCAAGTCCTGCTAAGCAGCAATCGAACAACCAAGCATGTTCGGGGCTCTACTTTACGTTAAAGTGCTTGATGGAGAGATGGGCTTAGTCTAGTAGCATACATGAGCAATGAGCATGCTACTCCGTGATTGACCAGTGCTAGCGGAATTGCACAGAGAACCAACAGATGAGGCTTGGGATTAGCACAACATCCTCAATATACACGTTCGGAAAGCTCTAACTTTAATGGATCAATAACGGCGCCGGCCACGTCCTTACGGGAAGAAGAAGGAATGTTAGTTTGACATCCGTTGCTACTAGAGGTTGTATATACTACTGTGCCCTCCACAGTTGTCAAGGAAGGAGTTTTTGTTAGTAGCGATGGATGGATAGTTGCATAGATCAGGATTAACTTTGGTAAGCGATGTGATCCATGCAACTGTGAACATAAACAAAACACATTTACAATCAATTGTGTCACCTCACAATTTAGAACACTGGTGAGACCCTGAAGATTCAGAATAGAAATTTGGAAATTGTCTTGTGTAACGAGAGATCTTGCGTCACCTCGCAATTAGGAAGACTGGTGAATCATTATACAATGTTACTTCCTTTTATTGCCATGAGATCAAAAAAAAAATATCCAAAACATTATGCTGACATCGAAATACATACCGTACAAACTAAAGGAAAAATACTGAAACATAATTCAGGAATAAAAAAAAATGTGGCCAGCACCTCAAAGTGATGGACTGTACAAATGTACAGGTAAATTTTATGAAAAGCGCAAAAGAATACAAATAGATGAGAAAACCTATTATGTTATAATTATAAGTACAATCCTCACCGCTCCAAAAATAATTAAGTCAAACAGAAACCAAGTCGACACTCATAGTGACGAACCGAACAATTTAGGAAAAAAATGTTATATATACATGATATACAAAAAAAACAGATATAATAATAAACATCAACAGAAAATGTATAGACGTGTAGATCAACAGGATAAACCCAAACATAAATGTTTAACAATAACATGGAACGAACTCACCCATTACGATCCATCTCTAAGTCCACCGCAAAACATGCAATTACTCCAGTCACCATGATGACCATTCGATGTCTTGGAAGTATCTGCACGAACGAGCATCAGAACCGGAACTCAATTCCATTTCCACTTTGCAGCGCGGGTCGATACACTACGACCGAACCGAGCAAAATGGAACTGAATTCTGCCACTTTGCAGCACACACTCACACTGACCGACGACAACGACGAGTCCTGGGCACCCTTGCTGGTGCAGAGGATTGAATTGAAAGATCTCCATCCTGGACGATTGCCCGCCGTCGCCTTGACTAGTATCCAGGTTAAATTTCTGTCGATTTTCTTTATTTCCTTATTGAGGCTGCGTCGCCATGAGCCTCTGGTTCTGCCTCTGCTGCGATGTCCTGCTGGGCTCCAATCTAACGCTTGTTTGCAGATTTCGTTCCCGCCCCTGCGTAGAGTGTGGCCGACCCACCTCCACTTTCGCTCCCGCATTTTTGTCGCTCCCGGCTTTTGTTGACATCGAAGATGGAACTCCACGTTGGAGATCCAATTGTGAGGCCACCATGTTCGAAATATATACCACAGGCATCTCTTGATGAAGACCTACAGCCGTTGATTCTTCTCCGCTGATACACATCAAGCTTAACTGACGCACAGCAGCACAGATTTCACATTCGAATTGAAAATCCGAATTTCGATGCATCGACTAATATGATTGTTTTTTTTATACATTTTTTAAACTCGCAAAAGCAGCCCTCACCTTCTTGATCCGTGCACCTCTGTCGCTCTTGGTGGCACCATGTGCAGCCATTTGGCTACCAAGATATTGGAAGCTTTCATATTTTTCCAATGCTTGCCTAGCTACCGTAAAGCTGGAAGGGATGATACTGGTATCCGTGGAAGGTGTGCAGTGGAGTAAATATTAGCAGCGGCGTCATGGTCACGATTTTTTCCGCAGTCAAGTTCGTAGATTGTGAACAATCCTCGGTATCCACTTTACGTAATTTATGTTTAGCCCTTTACTGTCAGAACTGTCAGATCAGTGTAACACGCTAAATATAATTTACGCAAAAGGCAATTTACACGGAAAAAAATACACGGTTATGAATATTATTGGGTACCGGACTGGACACACAAAATTTGATCGTTTTCTCTGGTACATCGAGGTCTTGAAATTAGTCTATGGACCAAAGACTATGGTATTAGTTTAACACAACTAAAACAACAACACATCGAAGAGAGGCAAAGTCTCACCATGTTGCGGTAAAGCGATTGGTCCCCGAAAGGATGCCTAACACTAACACTCCAACAGAGCCACGCTTGTGGTAGCAGCAAAAGCTAGTACTCCTCCGCACACACTTCCTAGGTTAAGGCTGCAGAGGCGGAGAGCATCGTTGTTGGAGAGAGAGTAGAAGGCACCCATTCCTATCTCCGGCAACCAGCCCCCCCTCATCGTATCAAGAGGGTAGGGATTTACGTGGTAATTTAGCTGAAACCGCAGAGCAAACGGCCAGGAGTGGCCGCATGGTTGTTTGAAGTGTCCGGCCTTCGAAGCGGTCGAAAAATCGTTAGGGGTTGTGTAGGGGAAGAGCTGGATTGGGTTAAGTGTGGGTCAGTAAGCTCCAACAGAATTGTAGCAGTGCAGACGCTCGGTAGAACCATTGCTACTGGTTAAGCTCGCGGGATAACGTAAAGAGGCCCGCCGCCGGGTACAAGTGTCATAGTGATTCGCCGGTAGAACTAGAAGTAAGACTGTGAATTTCCGGTAGATGTGGTCAGTGTTACCGTCTATCACCGGGTGACCTCAACGGCCCGGTTACGGCCCGATTCGACCGTAAGATAAAGCGAGTGGTGGTAACGAGCTCTAAAGTCTTTTTAGCGAAAACTGGTGATGCGGTGTACGGATGGGATATGCGATGCTTCCGGGTTGGTTCGGTGGTCCTGCGGTGCGTCGATGTTACTGAGTGACCGCAACGAGTGTGACCGTAGTGCTCTTGCCATATACGTATTGTAAGTATTGGACAGGTCAGTCGGGAGTACCACAGAGACTCCCCGACTCAATGGCCTCAGGGTCGGCATGTTCATTAAACAATTACTCGCGGGCAGGTAATTCTTGCGCAAAATGGAGGAAAACCACAGCACATTTACACGTTACAACAGTTTATTCGTACTTCAACTTTATTTGCTTAATCCTGGCACTCTCACTCCCACTTTCTTACAAACTATTTATCTGACCTGACCTGATCTGCTACGTTGCGGGGCCCCTTTCTGCTTCTGCTCCACCACCTCCCCAGACAGCAGTAACCGTATAAGATGTTGCGTAAGATGATAAAGTGGAGGCCATATGCATGCATGCCTCCATTCAGGCGCATGTAAAATGTACGCATATCGCCTCCACTTTGTCATCTTATGCAACATCTTATACAATGACTGGTTGACTGGGTCGTCTCCACGGCGACTCGCGTGCGGGTGTGGATCCTCGGCTCGCTCTCCACGGTTTACGGGGGTAGCTTGGCTACTCGTCCGGGTCCTTACCGATGTCGTAGTGGATCGGTCTTCGGTTTTTGCCGGAATGACTTTGGACACTCGGATTTCGTAGGGCATTCTAAAACCAAAAAACGGCGGGGTTCTGGGATGGGAGGAATGTATTACTTCTCAGGCCTATACCGAAGTATCTCAAGGTTACCTGATGTCCTCTTCGCCTCCTTTCCACTTCTTCAAAATCTCTCTATAATTTCTCACTGCTTCTATTGTGTCCACTTCTTAATCTGTCTGTAGTTGTCGACTGTCTTAATTGGCGAACTATATGCAAGTGAGTCTGTAATATGGAGTTCGCTTGGAGGTCCATGACCTCGTACCTTGGTCATTGCCCCCCCATCCCATGTTGTGATCTATTACTGGCCCCATTACGCCACCTCTCATGGCCACCCAAAAATGGTAACCATCCATCTGGCGGTGGGTTTCTGAACTGAGGTGGGTGGATGATGATGTTCTTCTCGTAGGGTGGTGGAGCTTGAACCTGACAAAGCCTGTCGCTGTCGGGAGTTAAGCTGGGAAAGACCTACATTCATAACGAATACTACCTGTTTTATTTAAACATTCACGGTTTTCACAAAATCACACAAAATTCTCGGTAGTACATACGACACGAATTATACAACACTTACAGTATATTGATCGGCATTAAAAGTTATATCATGCTATTTAATGAGGCGTTTGAATGAAATTCAGTGTTAATAGTTATAGTTATAGTTATAGTTAATAGTTCGCAGCTAAAGCCCATAAGTTAGGAAGCTGACCGATGATTTGACATTTGCGAACCCCTGTTTTTCAATTTCGTAGTATTTGCTAGACTCCGGTCTGTAACAGGGTTGACCGTGTTTATATCCAACGATTTGGTCTTGTTGACGTTAATGGTGAAACCTGCCGCCGAGGAGCGATCGGTAAGATCATCGAGCCTACTCTGCATATCAGAGCGCCGCCGTTGAGCTAAGAGAGCAACGGCATCAGTCAGTTCGAAGTCATTTAGGTGCTCCGAGGTAGAGTGCTCCACACATGTTTTCGTGATTGAGACTGTCGAAAACTTTTTCATAATCAATGACAACCAGGTAGAGAGATTCTGGGAATTCATTGATTTGCTCCAAGATGATACGGAGCGTGACAATATGGTCCACACAGGATCGTCCGGCACGGAATCCTGTTGCCGCCGGAGAGTTGCATCTTCGGTTAAGGATCACTTTGCAGAGGGCTTTGAGAACGATGCACAGCAACATGATACCTCGCCAGTTATCGCAGGGCACCCTTTTTATGCACCTTTACTAAGACGCCTTGCATCCAGTTGACAAGATATGCCGCGGTTCCCCATATGTTGCACAATAATTGATGCATTAGTTGTGCGGATACTACGAGATCAGTTTTGAGCATCCCTGCTGGTATGCGATCGACCCCCGGTACCCTGTTCGATTTCATGCTACGGATGGATGTTTCTATCTTCTGCAATGATGGAGCTCCGGTGTTGACACGGGTAATGCTTCGAACCATTGGCGGATCATGCTGTGGTGTTGGTGGCGTGACCAACAAATCTGTGATTCATTGCCTTCTCTGGGTGCGTAGCTCACCCAAATTGTTCTCACCGGTGGCGATGAAGGCGTTCTTGATGGCATTTTATTGATCTTCTACGCTTCCACCTTCCGGAATAGTATATCATACAGACGTTTCTACAACAATAGATGTCTCTTCGATTTTCTATTCGAATTATTCAGTGACATACGAGCAGTATTCGGATGATTCCAATTGGCGGCGCAACTTATACTTTGTACAGCGCCAGCGCCTAAATGTATTCTATTTTAATTCCTGCTATTCTAATTCAAACTGGTAGCCTTTGCGCTGCTGTCACTTTTCTACCCTGTCCATGGTAGAATGATGAGCACGATGTTGCTGTGTGGCTCTTGTTTCATTTCCAGTTCGATTGGGGGTCCATTATGAGTTGCCTTTAGCCGATATCCAAGTTTCCGGGTCCGTTAGAACATATGCTCAGAAGAAGGTCAGGTATCAGCCGCTCTCGGAGGGAAGAGCAACTGACGAAAAATTGCAAGTGCCGGGGCCGGGATCGAACCCATTACCATCCACTTATGAAGTGAACGTGTAACCACTACGCTACGGGCTCCCGCCATTTTTTTTTGGCTTGCCTATTAGATATTGTTGTTTCTAATCAGTAAAGAGGGATAAAAAATATATAGAGAAGATACCTAATGTCTGTAGAACATTACTACTCAGATTAATACATAACAGCAACGATTACACTAGTTTACAAAATAAAACGAAAGTCATGAACTTCTGTCAACGACCAAAGTTTTCAAGCATAATTTAGTGCTGACTTTGAAACCGTTCTTCATTTTTTTTTAAGTAGAACAGTTTTTGAGTTTTAGTTCAATATCGAGTTTTACATTTTATTTTAAATATGGTATTTACTAAAATTAAAATACCTTGTGTTTTGTTCAACTAATTTTAAATCTTTTTCCATAAATTTAAAGCTGAATATAATACCTTTTGATCTTCTGAAAGGAGGTTTTACATACATCAGATTGATGAAATTAAAGATATTGGCTAGTTTAAGAGACGGTCTCCTTAAATTTTAGCAAATTTTCAAAAATATATGAAAGAATGTATTTTTTAGGAAAAAAAAACAAAACAATTTGAAAATTATTTTTCAACGTTCATTTGATATATCATATGTAGCAGAATTACAGGAAAAAAACCAGCTCAATCGGAGCATTGATTACGGAATGAGATGAATTAATTGAGCAACTTTGCTTAAAAATAGAACAAAAATCGATTTCAAATCAACAACCTTGTATGAAAGTTCCAAAAAGTTTCCGCTCTACTGTGATTTTTTTTCCTTCGCGTTTTCGAACTCAGGGCATGATTCTACACCAAAAATTAACATCAGTTTACCGAGTTCAAAAATGCTGTAAACTAGTGTTACCGTTGTTTGACGGATATGAAAACGTCTTTACGCAATTCAGTACCACAATTTCTATTTTATATAACTATTTTCGGTAACATTATGGCCAACTTTTCCGCACTAGTGCATTATACAATTGAAATAAGTTGCAAAATGATAACTTTATGAACATTATGAAACCCAAATAAGTTGTATAATGGAAAAATCATTGCATAACTTTTTTATGTTACTCGTTGCAAAACTCGATTTTTTCAACACTCTCCGTATTTGTACGACTCGTGCTAAAAAAAAAATCAACTTTACACAACTCGTCTTTTAAATAACTATCTATAACGGAAAACTAGAACCCATTTTGTTGTGGATGTAAATTTAAAAAAAAAAATGGAAAGCATTATGCTTATTTAAACACCAAAACTATTCGACATCACCTTAGTTATCTCTTGGATTTTTGTTGGCCAGCAAGGTTTTAGGGAGCTGGTTGAAGTTCTTACTCTTTATGAGCGAAGTCGATCATTTTGTCAGGAGCTTCCGCAGACTAGTCCTGCTTGTGGAAGTGTGTAATTATGAACAGTGACGAAAGTGATAATTTTTGCATCGGCATTTTGCATACATTGCAGAGTCCAAACCAGAAGCGGCAATTTACTGCTGATGGTATCGGATGGTGCTGCTCGGCGAAAATGGACTCAGCGATGTAATTTGCCCGTACGCACAGCATATATGCAAATGATTATCGTTTTACATTTTATTTAATAATACCTTTAAGTGAGTTAATTAAAATAAATGTGCACATGGGGCTTATGGCGGTCAACTTTATAGCGCCCAGCATTGGCCGTGTACTGACTATATTTGTCACGCACATGAGAAGTGGTTGTAGAGCATGACTTTAATATAAATTGCACCTCATTTCCCTACAATGCAACGTTTTCTGCTCATACATAGAACATGGGAAACGTTCATCTGGGTGAATGTCGGATATTTATTGCTCTGATCAGGACCTCTGTTATCAGATGACGGGATCAATTTTCGAAAATACTCCGGCTGTACTTTTACTTGTTATGCGATGAATACGAGTATCGGGTGTTGCTGGTTGTGCATATTTCATTGTTCCATCAGTTTGGGCAACCTGTCATTATTTGCCAGGACGAACGTTCGGAAATTGCATTCCTCTGCATTCGCTCACACACACCACAATGCGCTGGTCACAATGGAAAATTGAAGGTTCGGCACTCGATTGCTAGCCGCGAGGTGGCAAAAGAAAGATAAAATTAATTGGATCAGATATATGGGTTGTCATGACCTATCATGGATATGACTCGATGATATGGCGTGGAATTTTCATACGGGTTGTTTGCATGATAAATTTTGCTTAAAAATAAATTTATCACCGCCTGTCACTCGCGCGAATATAGGCTTGTCTGGCGTTGGTGCCACTGCTAACACTGGCGTACTTAGTGTAGCTCAAGAAACTATGAGTACATCATTTGTGCAAACATTGCGTACTTCGGAGCAAGAGATCGTTTCACTAATCGTTTATCGGGTTTTAGGTAATCTAACTCATAGGCAGGAATTTCAAATCCAAACGTTTTTCGCCAACAACAGTTTTTTTTATCCTCTAAGCCATAGTTTCCCAACCTTCGGTTCGCGACCACCAACTGCCTGCACACTTCGGCAGGAAAAATGGGGTGTAAACGCTTTGGGGAGTTCACCAAGGTACCATGCTGGCGCTTAGTCGGTTTCCGCAGTGATCCTTACCACCCTTTGTCATCAAAAGGCAAGCAGGGTCGACACAACGCCTATTTTCAACTGCACATCAAGTATCAAGAACTGATATCGCGTGCACCGTGCTTTGGCCTCCAAATGGAGGATAACGTGCCTCTGAAGCCGGTCTTCTGATATCGCGCACAGATCGAAAAAAGAATGTAAAATTCTGTGACATATGATGCACATGATTGGAGCGTGGGATGTCACAGAATTTTACATGACATATCATGTAAAAGTCATAAAATATCATGTAAACTTCCATTATATGTCATGTAATTCAGCATGACTCTGTGTGTTTACATGACATATAACACAAATTTACATGATATATCATGTAAACCATCATAACATTAAGTTTACATGACTAAACTGAAGTTTACATGACGTGTAAATCTCATTATTTTTATCTGTGCGTATACAGCGCTTTGGCCTTCCCGCACAGAAGGACTTGCCGACACGGGGCCTATACCTATCGGGAACTTTAACCTCAACTCCTTATTAACAGTGGCCACTCAGAACGCCAACTAAAGTTCCCAAATTTTTCCGGTTTTCCCGAATCTCTTTTGCCAAACCAAATATTGTTCACCCAAGCTTTAGAGATTATTAGAGATTTGCATAAATTTTAGCAGTCATCCTACAATCATTCGTTGAAAATTTCCGGTAAATAACAAGAATTCCCGAGGTTTTCGTTGGTTTGAATTCCTGGGCTTTTCCAAGTTTTCCTGACTTGGTGGACATGACATTCCATATCACCGACCGGTCCCAGGGTGGAACCTTGCAGAGCTCCTGAGGTTTTGTGAAATTACTTCGGCTCTATTTCTGTGACGTATTCTACACAATTTTTTCTATTGTGTAAAATTCTGTGACATATCTCGCGTTTAGTATCATACGAGCGTATCTGCAATGAACGATTTCCCTTCATCGATATTCTCTTCCGTTAATAACTTGGCCGGGAACTCGAGTTTGGTTATTTTTATTATCTAGATGCTAGCCCTAGTCGTTCTCCACTGGACCACACCGAGAAATCATCGTATACCGACGGTAATCGAGAATCTTGATTTAGGTAAATTTATTATATGTAGTTATTATTTTACAATAGTTGTTCACAGCATAAAGTGCCAATCATAAGTTCTCGAGGAAATTGAAAAATTGACAGAGACCCTGAAAGCAGTCCTTATTGCTTGTCCTTATCTCGGTCCACCAGTACCACCCTGTTGGTCACACGCCTATGACAATTCGCATTTAGACAAGCAATCTCCAAATAGTGGGATAAACCAATCTCAAGATATCGCATACCATACTTTTGATAAGCATGGATTATTGACCGTCAGTGACCTGTCAGATAAGTTGTTGAACATGTTTCATATGAGAGGCTCTAGTGGCGTAGGGTGGAAACCCTTCCCGTGCTTTTACAAGGAATCGAGAAATGTAGTAGTTTCTAATATATTTTCATGATGTATCATAAAAGTAGCAAGAAGCAACGATGAATATTTCAATACCGAAATACTGCACTGATCTTCTAAACATGGGTGGATGAGCGACCTAGCAAATTGTTACGGTGCGGTGCCGAGGCCACAGTTTGGCCACAGAAACAACACCACTATCATCGCCCAAGCCACCAGCATGGTTGTTAAAATGCTAATTAAAATAATTTCCGCAATGATTGCAGTGCAGTTGCTCTCTCAAACACATGTACCGGCCTTTAGAAAGCCAAAGTATAGTACTGGTGTACTGTATAGTGATGATACCTTGGTTATATTATCATTATCGGCATCACCTCACTCACTACATCATTCTCCACCAGCCTTTTGCTGTTGCAGCGCACATGGCCATCATGACCATACCACCTTTGGCCAATTTGTTTTCCATTTTATATTACAATCGTGTTTTTGGTGTTTGCTGTCTGTGGTATTTTGCGATGCATTTCGTGTAAACGGTTGTAGTGCCATGTTCGAGGTCACATACGTTGCCCTGCCTAGTGAACGGAGATCCTGTGCGGAATGTATTTTCACGTGGACTATTTTGCTCGCTGGAATGGACAGAGCCATTTTGCAGCTTGTAGCAGATATGTGTCAGCAAGATCGGTTCTCTGCAGCGGTGGAACATTGCATGGTTTGTAATTTATGGTAATAACTCATTAGCCACTTATTTGTACATATGTCGATAACATTTCCATGGTAAATGGTTGATATTACAATTTTGACGATGCTATCACTTTTATTTATTCTTTTCATTATACTATCATTCTTATCTTTATAATACCTTTTAACGAACCCTTTTCTCGTTTTTGTGCATAAGGCCGGAAGACATAAGCTGAATAGTCTTTTCATCTTTTTCCCACAGTTTGTATTCAATTTCGAACAGAGTGTTCATGATTATAAAAAAAAAAAATGATAATCGTAATTAAACATTGATGATTAAAATTACAATCTCTGTGATTATTGATTATTGTAGCTTGGCGCAGCTACACTTGAAGATGGCTGGAGGGACATCCGATCCGCCATAAGTAGTACCGCGACTCCAAATCACAGAAACGACTGGTACGACGGCGAATGTGAACAGTTGAAATACGAGAAGAATGCAGTATGGGCGAGAAACGAGGGCGAATGAGGCACGTTATAAACAGGCGCGCAACAGGCAGAACTCAGTCTTCCAGAGAAACAAGATGGAAGAGCTGTACTGCGCTAAGGGCACATGGAAGTTCTACGAGAAGCTGAAGATAATCACGGGAATCTTCTCACGAGCGAGTATGAGGTGGTCGATAGGTAGCGGCAACATTACCACGAGCACCCCAATAACGATGTTGCAGGCACCGAAGTTGGCGTTGTAACAGATCCAGGAGTACGTGCGCAGGATGAAAGATTTACATACAGCCTCGTACCTCCAAAAGATTGAGGAGGAGATTGGCCAGTTGAAAAACTACAAAGCAGCTGGAGCAGATCAACTACCAAGTAAGCTTCTAAAATACGGTGGAGAAGCACTGGTGAGAGCACTACACTGGGTGCGACAAGTTGGATTACGGGAACTACCGCGCGATCACACTGTTGAGCGCTGCCTACAAGATAATCACTCAAATTTTATGCCGCCGTCTATCACCGACTGCAAGAGAGCTGGGGCGATATCAGGCTGGATTCATGGGTGAACGCGCTATAATGGATCAGATGTTCGCCATCCTCCAGGTGTTGCAGAAATGCCGCGAAAACAACGTGCCCACCATCACTTGTTCATCGGTTTCAAATCGGTGTACCGCGGTGTATGATAAGATCGATCGAGACCAGCTATGGCAGATTATGTACGAATACGCATTCCCGGATACGTGCACTGCGCCATCGTGGTTCGAAAAACTTAACATTTTAGGAGGGTTAACATCGCCTTAGAAGGTGTAATAAGGAAAACGGGGATAAACACGAGTGGAACGGTTTTCACGAAGTCCGTTCAGCTGCTTGGTTTTGCTGATGATATTGATATTATAGCTCGCAAATTTGAGATGATGGCGGAAACGTACATCCGACTGAAGAATAAAGCCAGGCGAATCGGATTAGTAATTAATGTGTCGAAGACAAAGTACATGATGGCAAAGGGCTACAGGTCCAATAAGGAATCACCGTCACACGAAGTGTACTACAGGTATGTTCCGTTTTTATCAACACGGTCCGCGATTTTCAGTTGACAAAAAACGGAATAGTGATAAAAACGGCAAAAATGTCTTTGTCAAATATTTTGCAACATTTTAATATGAATTGGAAGTTTTATTTTAGAACACATTCCAAAAGTAAAAAATATGCTGTTTACTATGAAATTCAATTGTTAAAGACATTTATTTTAGCACATCTGCAACCAGTTCAAATTCAAAAGTTTTCTGACTGTGACGCCGACAAGAGGTTTTCACTACATTTGTGACCACATTTTTGGAAATTTATTTTCGTTGAACGCAAGAATGACACATATTACAGTTCCAGTACCCGGATCGACGTTTTAAAATATGACATACATTCAGGAATTATTAATCTCCAGGAACATAATTTCGATATCCTAACAAAAAAGGATATGTTTACTTTCTTCCGGAAGTCATTCCTCCTTCACGAGTATCATCTTCACAGATTGCTATAAAAGTTTCGTCAAGGATACTTTAAGGAAATCTCCAAGAATTTTTCTAAGCAAGCACTTGTAACTTCTCTAGAATATTGGATTTTCCAAGAAGTTCCTCCAGAATTCTTCTGAGTTACCTTGTACCATGCCGCTTGTTAAACTTTTGGAATTCGGTAAGAATTTTTAGAGAAAAGAAGTTTTGCCACTTATGATTTCTTCAGAAATTCCTTCTCGGATCAACCTAGATTTTTTTTTTAATTTCTCCTAGAGTTTCTTTGGGGATCGCTTCAAATATTCCACCAGGAAATGCAATTTATTAACCTTCCTCATGCATTATGATGGGAACAGCTCGCTGTCGTAGTGTACAGTTTGGGTCTTTTTTTTTTTTTTCCTTCTAAACCATAGGGGGATAAATCTGCTCATCAGACACCCTAACAGGAAGGTTAGGGTAGTGTGGGGATGAGGCCGTCTTCTACAGTGCCGGTAGAAGCCAGGACTACTCTTTCCTCGACCCACTAAAACACATTCCTATGGTCGCCAAACCCTACGTCTCTCCGGAACCACCAAGAAGGTATTGCTTCAGAGAGGGGCTAGTGCATATCGCACCCTCAAGGTTAGCTGCCGTAGCCTAGCAGCAACGAACATCGATGACTCGCTCTGGAGAGTCCATCACGATAGCATGCTGGCGCTTAGCCAGTTTCCCGAGTGGTCCTCGCCACTCCCTTTGTCCTCGGAAGGCGGGCAGGGTCAACCCCGCCCGCGCCCTACTGCTGAGCGGACATCAAGAACTGATGCCCACGTGCAACCCGATCTGACCTGCCCGCAAAGGAAGGGTATCACTACCCTTCAGGCCCTATCAGATGCACCCGTAGGTTGCAGACAGCAGGATCTCACCTACCCCGACCCTTGCCGGGGACCCCTTTCCAACCGCGGGCTCAGATCCAACCCAGTAGACCGACGCCACGACAGCACCGCTACCGGGACTTCCTCTCCGCGGCCACTTAATCGCTGTAAGGGTCGATCTCGACCGCAGGGCACCGGTATGACCTACGAAGCCGACTTCGAACCCCTGGACCACCTCTTGTACTGCATCTGGACTAGCCATTCTCCGAGTCCACGCGCCACCTCCTCTGTAGCTCCCAGACGATATGGGTGATAGCCGTTGAAACGGCATTCCAGCTAATCTCATCCCTACACATTCTCTGGACCAAGTTGTCCGGAGTTGTGTCCTCCCCGCATGTGGCAAGCATGCGGTCACGCATTGTGCGAAAACGCGGGCACACGAACAACACGTGTTCCGCCGTTTCCTCTAAACCATTGCACACTGGGCATTCGGGAGAATCCGCATGCCCGAAACGGTGTAGATACTGTCGGAAGCAACCATGACCTGTAAGGACCTGTGTCAGGTGGAATGAAACTTCCCCATGGCGCCTATTAATCCAACTATCTACCCTCGGTATCAACCTATGGGTCCACCTTCCTTTGGTGGAACTGTCCCACGCGCGCTGCCATTTGACCATAGAGGCCATCCTGACAGTCTTGCGTATGCCTCTTGTGCCGCGCATTTCGAAGCACTCCATATCCTCACTGATAAGAATGCTGATGGGCACCATACCAGTAATGACACAGAGAGCGTCGTGTGACACGGTACGGTACGCGCTTGCAACCCTCAGACACATAAGCCTGTAAGTACTTTCCAGCTTCCGTCGGTAGCATTCAGTACTTAGCGCGGTACCCCACGCCGGGCCGCCATACCTAAGTATGGACGTAGCAACACTAGCCAGAAGCTTGCGCTTACTGGCGTACACCGCTGAGCTATTGGACATCATCCGGGACAGTGCCGCAATAGCTGTGGAGGCTCTTTTACAGGCATAATCGACGTGGCTACCGAAGGTAAGCTTATCGTCGATCATCACGCCCAAGTGCTTGACAGAGCGCTTCGACAGGATAGTGCACTCTCCTACACTGATCTCCGTCTGCTGCGCCGACTGCATGTTGTTAACAACCGTCACCTCTGTCTTGTGGTGAGCCAGCTCCAGTTTTCTGGACCGCATCCACGCCTCCACAACCTTGATCGAGTGGTCGGTAGTCAACTTCACCTCCTCGATCGTTTCACCGTAGACTTCGAGCGTAATATCGTCGGCAAATCCGACAATCACCACTCCCACTGGGTACTCTAACCTCAACACCTCGTCGTACATGACATTCCATAACACCGGACCCAGGATGGAACCTTGCGGGACTCCTGAGGTTATGTGAAAGCACTTCCGACCCACCTCCGTGTCGTAAACCAGTACGCGATTCTGGAAGTAGCTTCCGAGAATCTTGTACAAGTACTCCGGTATCCCCAGACGCAAGAGCGCATCGGCAACAGCAGCCCAACTGGCGCTATTGAATGCATTCCTTACATCCAGAGTCACTACCCCGCAGAAGCGAATTCCCCTCCTCTTAGGCTCGAGTGCTTTCTCGGCGGTTTTTGTAACCGACAAGATAGCGTCTACGGTGGACCTCCCCTTCCGGAAGCCATACTGGTTGCTCGAGAGACCATTTACGCCCTCAGTGAACTTCAACATTCTATTGAGGATGATCTTTTCGAGCACCTTCCCCGCCGTGTCAATCAAGCATATTGGTCTATATGCCGACGGGTCTCCGGGTGGTTTCCCCGCCTTTGGCAATAGTACCAGGCTCTGCCTCTTCCAAGCTTCTGGGAAAACCCCCTCGTCCAGGCATTTCTGCATAGCAGACCTGAACATCTCGGGAGCTTCTGCAATAGCTACTTTTAAGGCCAGGTTCGGAACTCCGTCCGGACCTGGGGCCTTACCTACGCTAAGGGACTTAGCTATCCCCGCAAGTTCCACATCGGTGACCCTTTCCTCATCGCCAGCCCCAGTCCCCGGCTGTCCTACGAAAGGAGGCCAAGGACTAGGATCATGACGCGGAAAAAGTCCTCCAATGATCCCCTCCAACATCTCTGGAGATTGCTCTGTAGGAGCCATCACACCTCTCGTCTTGGCCATAACGATCCTGTAGGCATCACCCCACGGGGTCGTATTGGCACTCTGACAGAGACCCTCAAAGCAGGCCTTCTTGCTTGCTCTTATCTCGGTCTTGAGCGCGGCTTTTGCAGCGGCGAACACCACCCGCCGTTCGTTTCGCTCTTCCTCTGATCGTGCTCGCTGCATCCGCCGCCTAGCCCGTAGGCAGGCGCGGCGCAGGTCCGCAATCGCGTCGGTCCACCAGTAAGCCGGTGGCCTCCCATTTCTAGGGTGGACTCTCCTAGGCATGGTCGCATCACACGCACGTGAGAGCACCGCTACCAGCTCGTCGCCGTCTAAACCGAGTAAGTTTCGCTCACGGCGGAGCGCTTCCCTAAATACCTCTTCGTCGAAGTATGATGTCTTCCACCTACGAGGGCTTGGCCTTGGCCTAGCCGCCTCTTCTTCTATCCGCTGTCTGCTGTTGTTGTAGTCGATACTGTAGCGAACCGCCAGGTGGTCGCTGTGAGTGTAGCCATCATCTACTCTCCAGTTCGAACTACTTGTTAGGCCAGGACTACAAAAGGTCACGTCAATAATTGACTCCGCTCCGTTTCGACTATAGGTACTCTTGGTACCGACGTTAGCCAAGTCGACATCTAAGATGGCCAGTGTTTCTAGCAGGATCTGACCCCCCTGGTTCGTGAAACGGCTTCCCCATTCCACAGCCCAGGCATTGAAGTCACCCGCTATTACCACCGGCCTTCGCCCTGTTAGCACGGTCGTTAAGCGGTCCAGCATTTGCGTGAACCGCTCGATCGGCCACCGCGGAGGCGCATAACAGCTACAGAAGAAGACCCCGTTTACTTTGGCGACCACGAAGCCCTCATAGGTAGTAGATACCAACTCCTGCACGGGGTATTTACCCGTCGTCCATATCGCCGCCATTTTCCTGGTCCCATCCGAGGCCCAGTTGCCGTTGCCGGCGGGTACTCGGTATGGGTCCGAAATGATGGCGATATCCGTCTCCCACTCAGAAACCGCCTGACAAAGCAGTTGCTGAGCCGCATCACAGTGGTTCAGGTTCAGCTGCGTTACCTGCACTGTGATTTGTTGCTCACTGCGGCTTTCTTAAAGGCCGGGCACCCTGGACCACCCATCGCATGTCTGTTTTTCGAGGTTTTCCCGGTACAGATCATGCAGATGGGCGGACTCGTGCAGCTTTGGGCCTTATGACCTTCAGCGCCGCATCGCCTACACAGTTTGCGCCTGTCGGGGCCTTTGCAGTCCCACGACTTGTGTCCTGGTTCCAGACACCTGAAGCAAACCTCAGGTGGCTCGTGGAATGTCAGGTGACATACACACCAGCCCACCTTAATACTCCCTACTTTAACGGACTTTTTAACATCCGCCACAGGTAGCTGAACCAGAGCTATCTGTGTCCCTGCTGGCCCCTTCCGCAGCCTGACGGCTGTGGCGGCCACCTGAACATCGCACTGTTGCCGCAGTGCCGTGACGAGCTCTTCCGCTTCGGTGATCTCGTCTAGGTCTTTGACCTTCAGAGTCGCCTCATGCGTAAGAGCCCTCACCTCCACTCCATCTCCAAGGACCTCTTCTGCCAGCCTCTTGTAGGCGGCGCCCTTGTGATCCTTCTGGCGCTTAAGCTCCAGAATCATTTCGCCCGTACGAGTACGTCTGATACTGCGTACGTCGGCTCCAAGACCCTCGAGCTTGGCGTCGCACCTCATCGCCTTCAAGACGTCCGAGTATTTCGACTGTTCGGTCTTGATGACGATAGCGTCACCTTTTTCGCGCCTGGCACCTGCCTTCCTACGCCTTGGCTTGGCGACCTGCTCTTCTACCTGCGGATTCCCCTTCTTCTTCCTCTTCCGCTCTACTTTTGTCCAAGGAGGGTCCTCTCCTTGGATCGCCCTGCTCTGCGGCTGCTGAGAGCCCACCATTGGTCGCAACCCCTTGTTCCCATCATTCCGGGACGGGCCGGCCTTTTCAGGCCCACCCTTCCCAGCTTTCCGGGAACCCTGGCTGGGGTCCGACTTTCCAGCGTTACCACCGGCTTTCGGGGTTATTATACGCCTGGCCTTGCGGGCGCCGCCAAACAGCTCCTCACCTGACGGCTGCCTCGCCCGCTTCTGCGAATGCTTGTCGCTTTTGTCGCGCGCATTCGCTTCCACTCTCTTCGGACTACCCGCGAAGGAGAAGGCCTCCGTTTGTGTAAACTTAGAAGCTTTCTCCTTTGCGGGTTCCGCCGATGCTGCAGCCAGCAACGCAACCGCGTGCTCCTGCTTGGCATTATCGACAGACGCCCTAAGCCGAAGCAAGGCCGTTTTCAGGTCCTTGCTTATATTCGACTTAGTTGTCGCAAAGTCGATAATTTTGCCGAGCTGCTGCTCAGCTACCTCAAATGCGGGCCGTCCTTTTTCTGCAACTTGGCTGATGGCCCTCAGCAACCATGCTCCGTCCATGACCTCCGCCGGCTGGCTTGCCGTGGAGTGGACAGGAGCTCCCACGCTTGAGCTGCGTAAGCAGCTTCCAGCACCTGACTCCTCGCTTCTCCTTGTCGGAGACCTCATCAACCCGCTTCTTGCGAAGGGGTTGATCGCACCGCTACTTCCACCTAAATTATTTGATTTTGAATTCTTGCTCATTGTTCCCACGAGTTGCACGAGAAATAATGTCCACCACGCCAGAGCTCTGCATTAACGCGGTAAGGGACAGCATACTGTGGGGGGTGCCCAGGTACCCCACAGGCTCCGTTAAAGATCGAGCATCTTTTTCACCCCCTCGATCACTCATTCCTCGGCACGGGTCGCTTGACACCTTGAATTGGGGTTAGTAGTCCTATTCTTAGCCGGCAACTACGCGGCTGACTCGCAAGCGGGGGGGTGCGTCAGGCCCCAGGACATCCGTCCCTGCTGCCCCAGCAGTTTGGGTCTAGAATGGCCCTAATGCACAAGGTGGGCTAAGAAAATCATTTTGGAATTTAACCTAGACATCCTGTTGAAATTAATCCAACTCGAGTTGCTTTGGAGATTCACCAAGATTTTACTTTTGAAATATAGGAGTGTCTCCGTTCCTTCAGAATTTCCTGCGGGAATTCTTCCAAGATTACTTTTTGAAATCCCTCCAGAACATTTTTCTGATATTTCTCCTTCAAAATTTATTTATGGGATTCCTTCAACATTTTTTCTAGAATTTGATCAGAAGTTCATTCTTGGATTCTTTAAAGAGTTTCTTATGATATTTTTCCCTGGAATGTCCTCCACCCAAAAAATTTTTATAACGATTCCTACAGGACTTTGTTTTGGTATTTATGCGCAGTAGAAACCCTTACATCTACTGGAACTTTTATTATGAATACTTCCAAGAGGATTCTATTTTTCATCTTTGTTATTTTCCCATGATTAGTATATGAACTAGTCTTGGGCTGACAATCTCGTTAAAAAAAGATAATATAATAATAATTCTCCCCTATTTCTTACTGCGTTTCCTGGGAAAATCACAGAAGTTTAGTCTAGTAATCTTCCAGGAATTCTTTCCTCAAACCCTCCAGAAATTACGTCGGGGAGTCCTCCCGATGTTCTGTGTAGAAATCTCCGGGGAGTTATTCCTGAGAATCCTCCAGAATTTCCTGGTGTGAAACCTTGATAAATTCCTTCTAGGAATCCGGTATAAGTTCAGAATTGATGGGATTTCTTTAGGATTTTTTGGGAATCGTCAGATTCTTCTGGGAACCCTTTAGTAGTTGCTGGAGAAATTCACAGATCGTTTGTCAAGTTCCTAGACTCATCTTTCCTAGAGAAACTTATTTCTGGAAGACTTTACTCCTAATTCACCTAAAGAAACTTCTGAATTATTTCCTAACGATATCTCATAAGAAATCCATGAAATAATTTGGAGGAATACAAGATAGGATCGCCAGTAGAAATTAGTGAAGGAAACTAAGATTGCATTTTTAGAGCGATCGAAAGATGAAATCCCGGATAAAATTCTATAGGAATCTCCAGTTTACCTAGTGAATATAGCAGTTTCGGACGAGAAAATTTGGACAGGGTATCAAGGATGACAAGAGAGATCTCTGGTTGAAATTTGAGCCCCGTCGAAAAGAAATAGCGACCAAAAGAGAAGAATTCAGCACATCGCGTAATTTCAAGAAAATCGTGTAAAAAACCACGTGGAATTTATTGCCTTTAAAAAAAGTCTTGTAAAAAAGATTGTAGTGTAAAAATTCAGGCAATGACGGGAAAAACCCCGAATTGTTCAGGTTTTCGAAGAACACTTGACGAGGCAGGCCAAGTTCCAGTTGGTACGTAAAGCTATAGTAATTTTTTTATCGGACTATTGATTTAATTTTTCTCATGTTCAAATAAGAAGTAAAATTATGCGTGAGAGAAAGCATGGATTAACATTATCTACAGTTGAATTTGAACTGTGTTCAAAGCGTATACGTCTTCTATGTCATCATTGGTGGTTGCTTCAAATCCACTCATGGATGCATTGCCTCAAGATTAATATTAAGCTATAAATAACTCGTGTTTGAGGGAACATATTTCACAAAAACTTTAGTGTTGACAAAAACGGAATGAAATGTTGACGAAATCGAATAGTGACAAAAACGGATAGTGATAATACCGGATAGTGACAAAAACGGAACATACCTGTATCTACAAAACGCTGATTAGACTGGTAGTCCTCTATGGACACGAAACAGAGGACCTACGCGCCCTTGAAGCTTTTGAACGGAAGGAGTTGCGTACCATCTATGGCGGAGTGCGGATGGATGACGGAACTTGGGGAAGGCGAATGAACCACGAGCTGCACCAGCTGCTGAGAGAACCAATCATCGTCCACACAGCGAAAATCGGGAGGCTACGGTGGGCGGGTCACGTCACCAATCCGACTAAAATGGATCTCGAAATTCATCCGACCGGTACAAGAAGACGTGGTGCGCAGCGAGCTAGGTGGGTCGATCAAGTGGAGGACCGGCGGACCCTTCGCAGATTGCGGAACTGGAGACACACAGACATGGACCGAGTAGAATAGAGACATGGTTCAAAATGGATTTGAGATTTGTCCTATACTACTGTGCATGCATCGCTCCTGTAAGGGGTGAGTTTTGCAGTTTATTGGGTTTTTAAATTTAGAATAATGTATTGATTTTTTGATTTTGTACGAAAGAGCACCTTTTTCTGAGCCACTATGATTTTTTTTTCGGATTTTTAGAACTTTATTTTGATATCTAAAATTACTTACGAAGAGTTTTTTTGAAATCACCTTCTGACAGCTGGGCAACAGTTTGACAGCTCCGCCCAGTACAAAGTGCGACGAGGGGTGATTCGACAAATCACTCCCATACAAACTTCAAACTGATTTTTAAATAGGTTCCCGGGCACCAAAATTCACGAAAATTTAGATTTCCGCTCAGTTTGACATGCAGATTCAGAATATGGAATTATCTCAACACTGCTAAAGAAGCTAAAGAAGCCATAGATCGCGAACGTTCGACGATATTAGATTTGGTGAGATCTTTTCGATTAATTATACATATTGCTATATTACCATATTTCTTTATTCCCTATTTTCACCATTCTATCATCTACTGGAAGCCGTTCATGTTCTGGACGAACCAATTCGTAAAAGTACGCTTCAGTAAGAGACTCATGACCAGATTTAGATTATACAGTGATTGATCTACCGAGAATAAATAGCTTTTGTTAAAAAAAACTGACAGATATTCTAAACTACAATTCATAATTCAGTATTTAAGGAGAGGTTATCCAGTACCGAAAATAACGATACCTACCTATAGGTAAACTCAATATTAGTATCTCGGTGCCGAAAATTGTCCGGTATTTCCAAGAATGTCTTATGTTTATTTATATGGCACAAATCCCTCAAATGGAGGATAATATGCTTCTAGAGCCAGTCTTCTCACGTAATTTATCGAAAAAACTTCATCCTCTCGATCACTTCGATCACTTCACAGTTCAAAGTCAAGAACCAAAACCTGTTTGCGCTGAAAGTTAAACGTGCGGCGCCGATGCGGTGGTGTTTAATCGAACTTTTCAGTGCAACTCACATTATAATTCTCATGCAATTTATAACCATTTTCTGCTCTTTAGTAATAATGTTTCATATGTACCATTCTAACACACTACACCATTATTGTAAATGACATAAAATCCCTGTAAAAGGCGTCTTTTAATGGCAAAGGTGTTGCGACTTTTCGCCTCACATCAGAAGACACATATAATTAATGAGATCAGGAAGCCTAAAATCTTATAACAAAGCTCATGTAGCAAATAATTGCGTGCTCACTCGGCAGCCCAAACCAAAGAAGAAAAAAAGTTCAGTGCAAGGTTATAAGGTTGAGCATGGTTTCGCTGTTTAGCATGTGTCCGTGTCCGTCTGAATATCGGACGGAAGGAGGCCGAATGAGCACGTAGTTAGCACGTTGGATTGACGGTGTGGAGTGCCTTGTTCTTTCGTCGTCGTTGTCGTATAGGCGGAGGCCAACACATCCGCTGCGAAACGATGGGAGAGATTGTCCGGATCTTCCTCCGCCTTTATTTATTACAACATTTTAGCTGTTGTTTGCCAAAGTGTATCGTGTTTGCCGTTCATTCGCATTTCGCCTGCGGGTTCTGGTCGGTTTAGTTGGCGGAAGCTCGGTTGCAGTTGGCAGACTCGCCGCTTTGCCTGCCTCCCCATTACAGATATATTAAGAGGAATACACCCAGACAGAACTGATATCTCGATACCTTTCATGTTAGAGCGTGGTAAATTATGCAACTTCAACTTGCACTTTGAGTAGCTTAATTTATATTCTACCTCGGCCGCCGCCAGACCTCTTCGCGTAATTTATAATCAAGAGCAAATTAAAAGTCGAGTCAAGCTTGTACTCCTGCGAGCATGGCCGCTGGTAGAACTTCATTTAGCAACAGGAAAAGCGTAAGCAGAAGATATATTAATTAATTGAATAATAAATATGCACATATATTTTGGACACGCCTGATCAAGCCTTTTGATTAACATTTTCATCAAACAATTTCTCTTGTTGCGTGATGGATTCCAATTTATCAAACTGATGGTAAACGAAATTCATCTCCTGATTTTGAAACATTCAACTGGTTTGTTAGAACTATTCAATTTTATTTGTAATTATTTAAGTAGTTCTTCAAAAGGGTAGAAAAATTTTATACGGTAGAATGAAGCAAGATACACTCCTTACAGTATAGAGCAGGGATTCTCAAACTTTTTAAGCTTGCGACCCACTTTTGATTTTCAAAGAATTCGGCGACCCACTAGCACGAAAATTTATAAAATAAGTCTTTTGTTGCAAATTTGGATTTACTTTACGTAGCCCTCAAACTTAAAAGGTTTATTTTGTTTATGCAGCATAAATAAACAAAAAAAAAACCTTTTAAGTTTGAGGGCAACGTAAAGTAAGTTCAAATTTGCAACATTTTATGAATTTTCGTGCTAGTGGGTCGCCGAATTCTTTGAAAATCGAAAGCTTTTAGTTTTTTTTTCAGAAAAGATTAAGGTGCCCAAGTTTGCAGCATCAGTTAACTCTTGGTCCTCAAAATTTGAGATAAGATTCCAAGTTTCAAATATATTTTACCAGATATAATCACTATATATTTTATGCTATTGCAGAACTTTAAAATTAAATATCGGTTGAAAATACTATACGTATTCACAGCGAGTGGGTGGACATCAAGTAGATTATGAATTATGTACTGCTGGATTGTCAGATGAGTCCTTTTGAAGTTTTCCTTCTTACACACTTATTTTATTTCCATTTTTATTGGGATCACTTTGCAGTTGTTCCGTTAAATTTCAAGTTATTGACAGTCATCTGAATTTCACAGGAGTTTAGCTTTACTGAAATTTGGTAAAAGTAAGGTTTCTTGTCAAAGTTTGGTAATTTTTTGTAAAAGAAAATGGTTTCTTTTTTGTAAATGAAAAGGCTAACTGCAAGCAAACTCATTTATTCCAGAAACCATGTAAAATCTAAAATTTTACCATCATCTTAAAACTACCGATGAGTTTTCATAGTTTTAGAATCGATTTCAGAACGCAGACAGTAGTTTCAATATTCAATATACTCCAGGCAAGACAAATAATATAAAATTTTGAATAGAATTAACGTGAAACCGAAATTCTAAAAATAACTGTTCTAGAAATAGATTCTCCAAGGGAATATTTGAAAATTAGAAAATGGCTAGCAATAACATTCGACATACGTTAATAAAGACTTTGCGAGCCACCAAAAATCAGCTCGCGACCTTCCAGTAGTGGGTCGCGACCCATAGTTTGAGAAACGCTGGTATGGAGTATCCCTGAATGCGGCAAGTTCGCCACACAACCAAATTCACCTTAATCTTAAATCATTCAAGTCATTCAAGTATTTGCTTTAAATTTCGAAATAAGTTGTTAGTGGGTATAATCGTTCAGGCTGCTGAATGTATTTGCGAAGGAATAATATGAAAAAGATAACGTCCATGCCAAATCAAAGCAGTAACATTGGGCAAACGATCCGTAAAATAAGGCAGTGTTGGAATCATGGCGGTCTAAATTCTACAGTACGCTACAGGAAAAAAAGCAAAAGTGTTTTAAAAAAAGCAAAAGTGTTTTTAAACTGTGATACTGCATGGCTGTAGCTTGGGTTTTCATCACATCACAGTTAAAATATTTACTACGTATAAGCATTTTTAGGTCATTTCCCGTAACGTGGGTAGATTTCCTTAGAATGGTGCGTTGCGGCGTAAGATCTACCAAACCAAATTTTGATCTTGAAATTTTCCTGCCTAAAGTAATCAGGCAGTAGTTTACAAATACTCCAAGATCAAAGCTTGATGCACTTTTTTAATGTTTATGTTTGTGTTTCAATTTTGCTGCTAATCAACGTTTAATTTCAGCATGATTCAGGTAAATTTATTGTAAAATATTGTAAAAATATATAACTTTAGCGAGCGTATCACTAATATGTAGCTTGACGTCAAGGTTAATGTAATCTAATATTTCAGATTCTCAACCGGAAAATCAATTAACCCAAATAAATGCGTATTGGGCAGATAACTAATTCGAAGCTGTCTAATAATGGTGTCTGAACGTTGAAGGATTGCGTCAGTCTTGCCGAGAAGTCAGAGATAAGTCTCCAATCTTTGTGTTTTGGTATCCGACAATCCTCATAACTGTGGTCTAGGGCTGTACTACCTACGAAATCTGTGCGACTTGCTTAATGCTTATGTTTACTTTTTCAGAGGTAACCAGGTAAATGGTTAAACCATGACAATTTCTCATACGCTTTTTCGTCAAGCACCCCATTAAACCCTATCCAATTTCCAACTCCAGATATCTATGAAGTGGGCCAAGTTCTTGGACATATTCTGAGTAGATATCTAATCAACATTTCCTCCCCATCCCCGCTGATCGTAAGGACCTGGCCAGGTATCGAGAGTTTGTTAAATGAAAGGTTTGACAAGTCCCAGGCAACTTTTCTGGCGTATTAACCCATTAACGCCCGAATTATGCCACAATCACAGTAGATGTCTGATTTTTTCTGGAGTACCTCAACCCCATAAAAGAAAGTTATTGCAGTCATTTAAACGGAAATCTACGGTGAAATTTTCGTTTTATTACACAGTGGGGCATATGCACGTGAAACGTTGAAAAAATATTTTTTTTATTTTTTTTGCGCAGCTTTCTTATTTCTATGAGTTATGTAAATGGGCTTCGTGGCCGAGCGGTTAGCGGCGTCAGTCGTTTAGGTGTCTCGTAAGCCTCAGAGTGTGGGTACGATTCCCGCTCCAGTCGGGGAAAACTTTTCGTCAAACAAAAAATTCTCCACTGGGCCACTGGGCGTTATATGTGTTGTCCGTTGTCAAATGTTAGTATTGTTCAGTCTGTAGAGGCCGCAAGTTCGAAGACGGTGTAATTGTCTTTATTTTAGATGACTGATCATAGTTGATATTCTTCTAATAAAAAAGTTACAGTTTGAAATGTTCCAGAAATGGATTACATTAGTAATAACTAAAACAATCTGCTAGTAGCTTATCATTTCAATATGCATCGTTCTAATAATTTCCATATATAATGGGTTGATATTCGGCATTCTAGTAGTATATCCTGCCCACCGTATCCTTCTGGCTTTGCGAGCACGTGGCTCACCCTCTCCCGCCACACACCGTTATCTAGTACAGAGCGAAAGATTACCTTAGCACTCGTCATTCGAAAACTCCAAATATTGGCAATTGTTCTTTGAGCTTGGTTTATGTTTCATTTTTATAAAGGACCACTTTATGAGCGTTCCAATCAGTAGGTCGGCTCCAGAGGCATGTTCGACCCAAACGAATGTCTTTGAGATGAGAGTCACAATGAACCTGAGTAAAGATAACAAATTGATAGCACATAGCACGTTATCGAAAATTACGTTATCATTAGTTCAAGCTGATAACTTATTATACTATACTATATTTTGTTCAGTATTATATTTAGTAAAATGAGACGGCTGTTTGATACCTAGATGGTTTTGTTATCAATCAGTAGCCATGCAGTTCTATTTCATCGTAAAATTTATTAATATTTGTTCAGAATTTTTAGAGCCCACTTGTGCCACGTAGCGGTCAAACCTACAACCAACTTTTCACTATAGGATAGCTCTTGATGTCCTGATCGACCTTGTCGAAGTCAAAATTCTTCTATGTAGTCTGATTCTCGAGATACAGAAGTTCAGAATGTTTATAGCTCACTAGCACCACCTAACGAATAAACTCAAAACCAACTAGTTCACTATGCGTTAGCCCTTGATCGTACTGATCAACTTTGCCGAAGACGAAATTCTACTATGTAGCCTGATTTTCGAGATACAGAAGCTCAGAATTTGTAGGGCTCACTAGCGCCACCTAGCGGATAAACCTAAAAGAAACTAGTTAACTATCCATTAGCCCTTGATGTCCTAATAAACTTTGCTGAAGACTAAATTTTTCTATGAAGCCAGATTTTCGGGATTCAGCAGCTAAGAACTTTTAAAACTCACTAGCGCTACCTAGCGGAAAAACCTATAACCAACTAGCTCACTATCGGATAGATTGTGAAGCCCTGATCGACCTTGCAGAAGACGAAATTTTGCTATGTAGTCTGATTTTCGAGATCCAGAAGTTCAGAATTTTTAGGGCCCACTAGCACCCACAGAGCCCACTTGCACCACCTAACGGATAAATCTAGAACCAACTAGTTCACTATCGGATAGCTCTTGATGTCCTGATCAACTTTGCCGAAGACAAAAATTGTCTATGTAGTCTGGTTGTTGAGAAACAGAAGTTAAGAATTTCTATGGCTCGCTAGCACCACCTAGTGGATATACCTAGAACCAACTAGTTCAGTATCGGATAGCTCATGATGTCCTGATCGACCTTGTCGAAGACGAAATATTGAAATTCTTCTTTGTAGTCTGATTATCGAGATACAGAAGTTCATAATATTTAGAACCCACTTGCGCCACCTAGCGGAAAAACCTACAATCAACTTGGGCTTCGTGGCCGAGCGGTTAGCGGCGTCAGTCGTTTAGGTGTCTCGTAAGCCTCGGAGTGTGGGTTCGATTCCCGCTCCAGTCGGGGAAAACTTTTCGTCAAACGGAAAATTCTCCACTGTGCCACTGGGTGTTATATGTGTTGTCCGTTGTCTAATGTTGTAATGTTCAGTCTGTAGTGGCCACAAGGTCGAAGACGGTGTAATTGTCTTTAAAAAAACTAATTCTCTATCGGATAGCTGTTCATGTCCTGATCGACATTGCCGAAGACGATATTTTTCAATGTTGTCTAATTCTCGAGATACAGATATCTGGAATTTTTAGGGCTCACTAACGCCACCTAGCAGATAAACCTTGAACCAACTAGTGCGCTATCGAGTAGCTCTTGATGTCCTGATCAACTTTGCCGAAGGCGAAATTATTCTATGTAGTCTGATTCTCGAGATACAGAAGTTCAGAATTTTTAGAGCTCACTTGCGCCACCTAGCGGACAAACCAACAATCAACTAGTTCACTATAGGATAGCTGTTGATGTTCTGATCGAGATTGCCGAAGGCAGAGTACTTCTATGTAGTCGGATTCTCGAGATACAGAGGTTTAAATTTGTTGGACTCAAAAGCGCCACCTAACGGTTAAGCCCAGAACCAACTAGTTCACTATCGGATAGCTATTGATGTCCTGATCAACCTTACCGAAGACAAAATTCTTCTATGTAGTCGGATTCTCGCGATATAGAGGTTTAAACTTTTTAGGACTCACTAGCGCCACCTAACGGATATATCTAGAACCAACTAGTTCACTATCGGATAGCTATTGGTGTCCTGATCAACCTTGCAGAAGACGAAATTCTTCTATGTAGTCGGATTCTCAAGATACAGAGATTTATATTTTTTTAAGACTCACTAGCGCCACCTCACGAATAAACCTAGAACCAACTAGTTCACTATCGGATAGCTCTTGATGTCCTGATCAACTTTGCCGAATACAAAATATTTCTATGTACTCTGGTTGTTGAGAAACAGAAGTATAGAATTTCTATGACTCGCTAGCGCCACCTAGTGGATAAACCTAGAACCAACTAGTTTAGTATCGGTTAGCTTTTGATGTTCTGATCAACCTTGTCGAAGACGAGATTTTGAAATTCTTCTATGTAGTCGGATTCTAAGGATAAAAAAAATTCAGATTTTTTGAGCCCACTTGCGCCACCTAGCGGACAAACCTACACTCAACTAGTTCACTATCGGATAGCTATTGGTGTCCTGATCAACTTTGCCGAAGACAAAATTCTTCTATGTAGTCGGATTCTCGAGATATAGAGGTTTAAATTTTTAAGGACTCAACAGCGCCATCTAACGGTTAAACTTAGAACGAACTAGTTCACTATCGGATGGCTATTTATGTCCGGATCAACCTTGCCGAAGACAAAATTCTTCTATGTAATCGGATTGTCGAGATAAAGAGGTTTATTTTTTTAGAGCCCACTAGCGCCATCTAACGGATAAACCTAGAACCAACTAGTTCACTATCGGATAGCTATTGATGTCCTGATCAACCTTGCCGAAGACGAAATTCTTCTATGTAGCCGGATTCCCGAGATACAAAGGTTTAAATTTTTTAGGACTCACTAGCGCCACCTAGCGGATAAACCTAGAACCAACTAGTTCACTATCGGATAGCTCTTGATGACCTGATCAACTTTGCTGAATATATTTTTTTTCTATGTAGTCTGATTCTCAAGATACGAAGGCAACAGTATTGGCAATGGCTGTTGACGAAACACCTGGCAAAGCACAATGTTTTGTGATCACTAGTGCCACCTACTGGAGCGAATACGTACTAAATTACGTACTATCGAAGAGTCCTTGATCTTCTTAACAACTTTGCTGAAGACACCAGTCTTCCAAAATGCTTCATTTCTCCGCAGTTATCGCAAAAGTTACTGATCTATAAATAGATCACTGGGCGTTTGAGGCATCTGATCTATAAATAGATCACTGGGCGGAAATGGGTTAAACGTCTCTATCGACAGCCACCCCAGGATGTGTACGGTCGGTTATGCTATGCTATGCTATGCTATAAGCATTTTAAGGGGGTTTAGGCATTTTGTACAATCATGACCAATTTTCATTCGTATAATAGATGGTTCTTTTACGCTACAGTTCAAAGTTCTGAAAGCTATTGTGTATTGATAGGGGTGAGTGTTAGTGGGAATGTTTCGTGTTTTTTATGTGCGATGTTTGTCTATTCATAACTTTTGAATTTCTTTGTCAATTTGCATGAAATTTTCACAGAAGGTAGTTGATTATGTGTAGACTATGCCTGCAAAGTTCGATGATTATTGGTATAGTACTTTCAATAGTATAATCGAAACAATAAAGGGTGCTGACTAATTGTTGTCTGAGGGACTAAAATTACGTTCAGTCCCAATACATGTTTCGACTATAAAATTGTTGATGATGCAATGATTTTTTTTTTTGAAATTTTGCCTCTGCAACAAATGTAGATTGAGAAACTTGTGTTCAAAATTTCAGCCATTTCCTTTGCCAAATTCAAAAGTTACAGCGCTGACAAGCAAAACTAGGAGCTGTGCAAAATTCAATGGCGCACATACTACTCTTTCATTGTTACAACATAAAATATTTCACCGATTCACATGAAATTTTATAGGTGAAATAAACACATTTTAAGATGTTATTATGTCAAATTTGAGCAATTTTAATGTATCTTGTAATATTGAGCAACAGCTGTATTTCTGTGTCCCGATTATTGCGGATAAAGGCTTAATCATGCCGATTTTTATGGTGTTTATCCAAACCATAAAAAAAACACATTTATCGCCCAATCATGACGCATTTTCCAGTCAGTATGGGAAAAGAAAACTTTTGAAACTTTTGAAGAAAAAGGCACTTTAAAGCAACTCTAAAAATTCGCAACACACTAACTTTTTTTTTTGCCGAACACAGCAAAATTTTTGTTGAGATTATAACAGTTGAGCGCTAGGCGATCATTTCGGTAATTGAAAAAATTACTGAGCGCACATCAACGGACTGTCAAAAATATCTGAAGCGATTGCTATAGTTTGAAGACAGCTCAGCATTTTTTGAAAACCGTTCGGTGAAACCATATGTATTTGTCAGGTAGATAACTGATAAGCCCAGTTCTTTTTTCTGACGAAGCCCAGTTACAATGGAATTGTTTTTTTTTTCTACAAATAACTAAGAAGTTCAGTATTTTTCGACGAGTTTCAAGCAATCAGAGCATGTATTTGATAATAATATGCTCAAATCAGCCCTTTATTCAAAAACAATAAAATTGCACTGTTTGTTTATGATGTTTGTAAAAAAACTCATTCTTGGTGGTGAATCTTTGTCTGAGTCTGGATGCTGACGTCGCCAACAGAAAAAGTACACGATATTTACGTCTACCGATGGGCTTTTCTGTAAGGAAAAAGAAACATGAAAATCTAAGTACTTGCACTGATATTTTTTGTGCTTACATCACACTGTTGTATGCAGTCGAAAATACCTTCCAATTTTGCTTTTCACAGCCGTAAAATTACACTAGTCGACAAAATTGAAACTTTTTTCACGCACTTTGACCATTTGTTCCATTTCTAATGGAATTTGGCCCGCTGAATCCGAATCTGACTTCAGAATTCCTGTAACACGTACAGTTTTTGAGAAAAATAGGATTTTATTCACAAATTTTCATATTTTCAAAGAAAATGTAATATTGTCTTTAAAATTTTGAATTTTTCATCTGCTCATTATAACCAGTATTCATATTCAATAGATTTTGATCCACTGAGTCTGAATCTGACCTAATAATTTTAGTAATACGTAAATTTTTTGAGGAAAATTAGGTTTTATTGGCAAATTCCATATTTTCATAGAAAATAGACTATTGTATTTATGATTTTATTTTTTTTATCTGCCCATCTTTACCAATATTTATATTCATTCGATTTTCATATTCTGATTTGCAATCTGACCTAAGAACTTCTGTAACACGTAAAATTTTTGTAAAAATAGGGTTTTAAACACAAATTTCATATTTTCATAGAAAATAAACTACTGTCTTTACAATTTTAATTTTTTTTATCTGCTCATCTCAACCAATATTTGTATTTAATAGATTTTCATATACTGATTCGGAATCTGACCTAAGAATTTCTGTAACACGTAATTGTTTTTAGAAATATAGGGTTTTATTCACAAATTTCAGTTTTTCGCATAAAATAAAATATTGTTTTTATATTTTTCAATTTTACATCTGCTCATCATAACCAATATTTTTATTCAATAGGTTTTGATCCACTGATTCAGAAACTGGCCTAAGAGTTTCTGTAACACGTAAAATTTTTAAGAAAATAGGGTATTATTCACAAAATTTCATATTTTCAGAGAAAACTTAATATTGTCTTTATAATTTCAAATTTTTCATCTGCTCATTATAACCAATATTCATATCCAATAGATTTTGATCCATTGAGTCAGAATCTGACCTAATAATTTTAGTAACGCGTTTTTTTTTTTGATAAAAATTGGGTTTTATTCACAAATTCCATATTTTCATTGAAAATAGACTATTGTATTTATAATTTTATTATTTTATTTGCCCATGTTTTCCAATATTTATATTAAATAAATTTTCATATTATGATTTGCAATCTGACCTAAAAATTTCTGTAACACGTAAAATTTTTGAGAAAAATAGAATTTTAAATACAAAATTTCATATTTTCATAGAAAATAAACTACTGTCTTTATAATTTTATTTTTTTCATAGAAAATAAACTACTGTCTTTATAATTTTAATTTTTTTCTATCTGCTCATCTCAACCAATATTAGTTTTAATAGATTTTCATATACTGATTCGGAATCTGACCTAAGAATTTCTGTAACACGTACAATTTTTGAGAATAATAGGGTTTTATTCACAAATTTCATATTTTCATATAAAATAAAATATTGTTTTTATAATTTTCAATTTTCCACCTGCTCATCATAACCAATTTTTTTATTGAAAAGATTTTGATCTACTGATTCAGAATGTGGCCTAAGAATTTCCATAACAGGTAAAATTGTAGTAGGGATTATTCAAAAAATTTCATATTTTCATATGTCTTTATAAGTTTAATATTTTTATCTGCTCATCTTAACCAAAATATTTGTATTTAATAGATTTTTATATTCTAATTCAGAATCTGACCTAAGAATTTCTGTAACACGTAAAATTTTAGAGTAAAAATGGAATTATACAAAAAAAAAATCATATTCTCATAGAAAATAAACTGTTGTCTTCATAATTTTCATATTTTTATCTGCGCATCTTAACCAATATTTGTATTTAATAGATTTTCATTTACTGACCTAAGAATTTCTGTAACACGTACAGCTTTTAAGAAAAATCACAAAATTTAATATTTTTAAAGAAAAGAAAATACTGTATTTAAAATTTTATCTCCTCATCTTAATCAATATTTAATAGATTTTGATCCAATGATTTGGAAACTGACCTAAGAATTTCTGTAACCCGTGATTTTTTTGAGAAAAAATAAAACCCCATTGTAGCGCAGGTTAATTAGGTTGTTACCCAGAAATGTAAGTAGATCATTTTTTTTGTATATGCTATTGAATTAATCGAAATATATTTGCAACTTTGAAGCTGCCCAGTTTGGCAACTACCCAGACTGTGTTTTCCTTTTACTTACGCCAACAATTATTTTTCTTAAAAATTGTACGTGTTACAGAAATTCTTGGGTCAGATTTCGAATCAGTATATGTAAATTCATTAAACATAAATATTTGTTAAGATGAGCAGATAAAAAAAAAATAAAATTATAAAGACAATAGTTTTTCCATGAAAATATGAAATTTTGTGAATAAAATATTTTTCTCATAAATTTTACGTGTTACAGAAATTCATAGGTGAGAATACGAATAAGTGAAATAGAATCTTTTAAATATAAAATATGAATTAAGATGAGTAGGTAAAAACTTTAAAATTATAAAGACAATATTTTATTTTCTTTGAAAATATGAAATTTTGTGAATAAAACCCCATTTTTCTCAAAAACTGCACGTGTTACAGAGATTTTTAGGTAAGTTACCAAATCAGTGGATGAAAATCTAATAAATATAAATATTGGCTAAAATGAGGAGATAAAAAATTGAAATTAAAAAGACAATAGTATATTTTCTTTAAAAATATGAAATTTTGTAAATAAAACCCCATTTTTCTCAAAAAAAAATACGTTTTACAAAAATTCTAAGGTCAGATTCTGAATCAGTGAATCAAAATCTATTGAATTTAAATACTGGTTATGATGAGCAGATAAAAAAATTATAAATATTAGGACAACATTTTGTTTTCTATAAAAATATGAAATTTCGTGAATAAAACCCTAATTTTCTCAAAAACTGTACGTGTTACAGCAATTCCGAAGTCAGATTCAGAATCAGCGGGCCAAATTCCTTCGGAAATGGATCAAGTGGTCAAAGTGCGTGATCTACTGTCGACCAGTGTTATCTGTTATCTCTTAAAACTTCGTATTTTTACTTTCACTGCACACAGAATACAACAAGATGGCATGCCTTGTAACAGTTTGGCAGCTCTGCTATAATTAACAATCGTACCGTAAAAAAATAACGACTATTCAGTGAAAAGTTCAAGATTGCTGACTGGTCAGTAACAATGCATGACGCCACGATGCTCTGGGAAAATTTTCAGCTCAATCCGTTCACATTTGGTCAGTGCTAAACTCGTTTGAAGCTTGTATGGGAATTTTTATGGGAAAACATCGTTGTTGCATTTTTCTCTTGAGTGGTTATCATTTTTCTGAAACCACGTGATCGATTCTACGTGTCCATTCATTGAGATTTTATTGCTATTGTAGTTCCTGTACATGTTAAATGTTAAGCACTTTTCTTACAAGCTTCGGATGACTTTGCGGTCTTCGAAAAAGTTTTTCGACACATATAAGACTATAGTTCTATGTAATCGGTTATTTGATTAAAGTAAAAGTTACGCCCTCACGAGAAAACTGCAAAAAAAAACAATGTTTTCTAATATAAACTTCTATACAAACTTCAAATGAGTTTACCACCGCCCAAATATTAAAGGCTGTAGCTGAAAATTTGACCAGAGAATCGTGGCGTCATATAGAACGTAATGAAAAGGGTGCCCATCGACCTTTTTAACATGTGGTATTTTGAGCCACGCTAATGCACATGGCTTAGGGACAAAACGTCAAAAGACAAAACGTCGAATGCCAAAACTTCGAATGCCAAAAGTTCGAATGCCAAAACGTCGAAAGGGACAAAACGTCGAAAGGACAAAATGTCGAAAACGTCGAAAACGAGTAATCTAAGCAAGGATACTCATTCCTTCACTTATATCTGCCAACTAGATCGGAGGGAAGCCTTCCGGAGGCTCCCTGAAACAACATCTCAGGGTAGGCATGTTTCATGACCAGTTCTTCGCGGGTTGGGAATACTCGCACTGTCGCATTTAAAAACTCACATTACGTCACGATAAGTGTAACATTATTTATTTCCGGACTTTCCCGGCGTTTTCTTCTCTTACTTCTTTGGAGCCCCTTCTACTGGCACCCAGTGTTGCAATTTAACTAAAAGCGAGCCAAAAATGAACTGAGCTTGGATGTGTCATCAAATCTTATGTGCGTCCTGACCAAGGTGCTACCCTAGGACTGCATACATGCGTTGTTGTTGCGCGAAAATATGCGCCACAATTAAGTGGGATATTTTGGCATCGGGCATTAAGATTCTGCAGCGAAATCCGGATTTTCCGGTAATCCACGGTGACCGAACCGGGTCCTCCTCTCAATTGAGGGTGTGTTTGTGAATCGAAACAGCCCAAGATTGCTGGAATTGGTCAAAAAATGGTAGAAACATGACCATTTCAGTTTACCAGGTACCAGGGTACCATGTTGGCATTCTGCTGGTGTAGTTCTAGCTCAAGTTGCGTTCATTTTCGAGCTCACGTGCGTTCCAAATTCTGAACTGAACAATGTTCAAATATGTTTGATCGCAGCGTGCCGTTTTTGAACTTCAACGCAAATTGAACGCGTTCAAATGCAACACTGCGAGTGGCACAATGTCAGTGGCGCCTTCCACAAATTTTCAGCATTACATCATAACTTCCTTCAGGGTGGCTACGATGGCAGCCTCTAGCTATCGTCGGCCGGATCTCTGGCACCTTTAGGGTGGCGATGGCGATCATCGGGCACATTATTCAAGGGAGTCTGGTTTTGTTGCGGCGAGTATCCACACAATAATCTTTACACAGCTGGTGGTTTCAACTCGGGTCTGAAGCATCATAGAGTGCAAAATGAGTCACTCTCCTTCAGCGCTTGGGCAGTGACCCGAGATAAGGACTGTTCATTTTATAAAGAGGACAACTTTGCAAGGCTATAAAAAGAAAACGCGTAGTTCAAATTTGGGCAGCCTTGGTTAGTTGTTCAGTACATTATATTAGAAGATAATAACCATAAATAAATTGGGTTAAAATTATTGAACTTCATAGAAATGTGGCAAAGTGTTTCGAGAGATCAATTTTTCAATTCCCAAAAACTAAAGATAAGCACAACATTTCTGTAAAACATCGGTGTATCGTTTTTAATTGCATAAAAGTGTTTGCCATGCTGCTGCAGTTTGAGTGATACATATTCTGGCAAAATATAAACCTAATCGGAATTATGGCTGTTGAGATATTAAAGTTACAAGTTGGACTCGATTTTCAGAATAAAATTTATTTGTTAAACAAAAATGTATAAAAATATTAATTTTTGAATGTTTTCAATGGATCTAGTCGGAAGTACTAATAATGCAATTTCAAATGCAGAAAACCGCTTTTTGATAGCATTGTTGGCTTGGTTACTGTGCTTCATGGCAGTTACCGGAGATAAAACCGCTTCGTTCTTTGAAGGTTCTTTTAAATAACGATGTACTCTATTGCAAATACAACTTAACAATGATGTCGAAAATAAAAATTAACATGTAGTTATTTTCAAATAAGGTATATAATCACATAGGGTCAGACCTTGCTGAAAATAAATAATAATAAGCTTCTCTAAAATCAAAAACTTGCATTTATGGAGCAAAAAGTTTGCAATTTTTCATTATGGCCATCATTAAGTATTAAATTTATGATGAAGAATGTACTTTAAAGCATTTTTTTCTTCGGTATCATTTAGAATGCGATTCTCTTCTATACTGGACAAGTTTTGAACTGATTCCGTAGTGTTATTGCATCACTGGACTTAAATAAGTATTTTTTTATCAATTTCATTGATAACAAGGCAACTGACTATATCAAGCTGTATAATGCTTGGTACATTATTCCTGACCAACTATAACACTCTACCTTTAGAAGAATAGTATTAGATCCCAACACATTGAAAAGTTCATGAAAATTTTAAAGTTATGTATGTGGAAAGTTGTGTAGAATTTTGAGAAATGGGGTTTTATTGAGTTTTAACGAAAACCGATTCAGTTCCATAACTAAGGATAATTTGTATAATGTTATATTTTTCCTACACTGTAGAATAGCTATGGAAATTTATGCAAAAACCGATTATGATTTTATTGAAAAATAAAAAAGATATCACACAAATAAGGTGTCCTCTTTATAAAATGAACAGTCCTTAATGAGACATAATGGGTGTGTCCCCGTTAATTAGTTAATTAGTTCGTCATACTGCCATCTTGGTGGATCTACCGTATCGCCACCCCTCTCAGGCTATCAACAGGATTAAATCGATCCACACAAAATCTAAAAAAAAAAATCCACACTGTTACACATTTTTCGACGTTTTGTCCTTTTGACGTTTTGGCATTCGACGTTTTGGCATTCGACGTTTTGTCACCCATTCAATGCACATATAGTAGGTTGAACACAGACAGTCAAAATTTGAGATTTTTTGATGCACTCTAAAGCTACAGCTTGTTGATTTTTTTTTGTGAGAAAAAAAAGTTGCCTATCCCAAACATTTTGGCCACCCCCTGTAAATAGACAAGTTCATTCCATTTACCAAATTTTGAATCCAATTAGGTTAAAACTTCATTTGTACACTTGGGGCCCATTACCTTAATAGAGGTTTTGGTTTAAATAATTTAATGAAAGGTTTCGTTGGATGAATTGGGTATTTCTGGAGCCCTCTTGATCGGGGCTTGAATATAAAAAAAAGGATAGAAGTTATTACACAACATCTGAAATGATTGCCGTATCGAAATTACCTCACTTTACGAAACTTTAATCACTTTATAATGATAGACCTTAAGAATTTCTGGTAAATCATGGCGTAGTATTGGAGAAACATGAACATACTCCCTCTAACTCTGTTTTAGTTGTAAATTTGGTTGTTTGATATTTTTTAGGCTACTATTTGGAACAGAACAAAATTGCTTAACAAAATATGAAGACCATGGTGAAGACAGTACGCTGCTGCAATAGAACTAGGTTATGTAGCTATTACGTGCATGCAAATGGCTCTAGCTGAACTAAGCAGCACCTATCGTAGCAGTTTCCAATACAAAAGGGTTAAACGTCAAGTGCACACACAAAACGTGAAAGCATGATGCATGCTTCGCGTGCGAATCTGCAATATTTAACACTGCGGATGTGAGTTGTTCTTGTACATAAAAATCATATCGCATTAAAATATACATACAACATTGCAACAATTTTTCTTCCCTGCCTCTTTCTCGGCTCGTTATGATGCACAGGTGAAATGAGCGCAAGGCGCAGAAGAAATGGGGCTTTTAAATGAATATGTTTATTACTACAATGCACCTCGAGTTGGTGCAGAATAAATATGTGTGCCGACCAAGGCAGGGCTGGACTGTGTTAGGGCAGAAATGTTGGAACTGAACGCGAGAAATACTGCGTCCGCTTCTGATCAGCCAGTTTCGGCCGAAGAATAAAGTGAAGTTCATGATGTATGCAATACATTAGCATTGGCATCAAAATTGCGCGTCGTTGCATGTTGCCGCAGCATAAAGCCGGGATGTTGGAATAAATTATGCACATGCAACACCTATAAAACGCGTGTACGGAGCTGAGAGATATATGCATACGCATTAGTGTAAATGTTTGTGCGTATAAATTTCAGTTTTGCAGCTAAATTACCGCCTGTATTGTGAATGGTTGCAATGGCAGCAGTGTTTGAAAAATGGATTTGAGTGTCCTATTTCGGAATGAATGCACATAAAATATTAATTTTAATGTCAGCAGTAATTACAGGTCAAACAGTTGAATTCACATAAATTTGTGGCATAAAGCAATTCTGGTAGATAAAAAACATCGCCGATATTAATGTAGGTATTTGTAATGTTCGGAGGTTAATATTTCCAGAAACAATATGATATCGTAGAAAAAATAGATTTTATTGATACCGATAGATCTAATACCTCAACACATATTCTCTATCTGATTTCCCTATATCTCCACAAGTTGATTCACAGCAATTTCCTTCCAACCAGAATTGACGGCGACACGGTGTGTACGGTGTGTCAATATGAATTATTGATAATTTGTGGTTTGTAAAGGGGAAAAACAGTTGCTCGTGCATTGCTAAATGAGAAGCTGATCGAGTTGATTGGCAATGACAATCTTGCACTTAATTGCATCGTACAGTTTAAGCAAAATGCAAAACACATCAGCTCTTTAACCCTTGAGCCCATGTTGGGGTATTGAGGGACATATTGCTCCCATCAAGTAAATATGGTCAAGTTTGTGCTTAGTGATACCTGACTCCAGTGTTCAATCCTTTTTTTTCGTGTAATTCTTGTTTTGAATCATCCTCATCTAAAAGTTATCAAAGTTAAGGGGTTTCTAGGAGATAAATATTTAACATGATCATGCTGAGGGTGACGGGTTCGATTCTCAGTCGGTCCAGAAACATTTCGTAATAGGAATTTAATTGACTTCCTTGGACATAGAGTAATTTTCGTGCCTGCCACATGATATACACATGCAGAATGGTCATTGACAGAGGAAGCTCTCAGTTAATAACTTTGGAAGCGCTCATATAACACAAGATGAGAAGCAAGCTTTGTCCCAGTGGGGACATAACGCCAATAAGAAAAAAGTTAAAGAAGGAAATTAATAATAAATCCATTATTCATCAACCCACACGTTGAAAGGGTCTCATTCACCTCGTTGCGTGTCCGAGAAATATTTAAATGGTCGTATCGCGACCGGTAAGGTGACAGCCATTTGATATAGTGGAAGCTATGACAGTAATTGATATCTTTTGATTTAGTACTAAGGGTGTTTTTAATAACTAGCTATTGATCTACAAGGTGTTTCGTGTGGCTTCTAGCAAATTTAAGTAGCACTGAACCGAATACCGTAAACCGGGGTCAAATTGATGATTAGGATACTACATTGTAATTTCATACTAGGAACCTCCCAGTCAACCAGTGTTGTATAAGATGATAAAGTGGAGGCGATATGCGTACACTTTACATGCGCCTAAATGGAGGCATACACGCATAAGGCTTTATAATCTTATACAATATCTTATACGATGACTGGTTGTCTGGGTTCTAAGCGTCGTAATGATCTTAAACTTCTTACCTCGTCTAGTTTATACATGTTCAGAATGGCTATGCACTGCAAAGTATGCATAATAAACAGGTATGCCTAGACAGAGGTGAATTTCCTGGAAGCCTCCCGTCCCTGGCGACTGGGAAGCCAGTGGCGGAACGTCAGCATACAGAACCATCTACCTTCTGGACACCGCCGGGAAATTGTTCATTCATTTATTAATTTACCAATACATTACAATCATAATAAAACTGAATTTACAATTCTTCTCCACAACACTCGGTTCGTGGCTGTAGTCCGGTCTTATAAGCGTTTTGTACATGGTACATGTGGTGCAGGGGTGAATATTTTTCGACCGAAGATTCTTGTGGAGCCCCGACTTCCGTTGATGGTGCGCCTTCATATTTCGCAGCTAACATTGTTGTCTGCCGTTCATAAGGACCCAAGGTTAACGAATTTCTCCACCACGCTTAAGGCGGGTGTACAGTTCTTCCACCGTTCCAAATCTTCTAGCAATAATATCCATGTCATCCGCAAAACAGCCAAATTGGCCGAATTTCGTGAAAATCGTGCCTCGGCTCGTCGTATAGCACCTTCCAGGGCGATGTTGAACAGAAGTTATGAAAGTCCATCACTTTGTCGCAGTCCCATGCGAGATTCAAATAAATTAGACAGATGGCCCGAAACCGTTACGCAGTTTCTTACACCATCCTTGGTCACTTTCATCAATCTAATGAGCATCCCTGAGAAGCCGAATTTTCATAGCTCTCTGCGGACGATACTGTCGTACGCCACCTTAATGTAGATGAATAGGTAATGCGTTGGGACCTGGTATTCGCGGCATTTGTGGAGGATTTGCCACACGGTGAAGATTTGAGCCATTGTCGAGCGACCGTCAACGAAGCTAACTTGGTAACTTCCCACAAACTCGTTAACTTTGGGTGAAAGACGACAAAAGATGATCTGAGATATCAATTTATAGGCGGCAATCAGAATTGTGATCGCTCGGAAGTTCTCGCGCTCCAATTTGTCACCTATCAAGGTGGTAATGCAAATGACCCCTTTCTTCCACTTCTCTGGTAGCTGTTCGGTCTCCCAGATCCGGACTACTAGCCGGTGCAGGCAAGTGGCAAAGTTTTCCGGGCCCTTTTTGATGAGTTCAGCTCCGATACCATCCTCACCAGCTGACTTATTGTTCTTGAGCTGCTGGATAGCTTCTTTAACTTTAAAGTGAGTGTTGGCTCGTTGTTGCTCCCTGTTGTACTGACGTAGTAATTTCTCCCGCTGTCTTGATCCTCCATGTATGGGTTCTCTGCTGGCCCGTACACAGGAAAGTTGACAAGAGAGGGGTTTTTCCTGACTCTGACAAAGAGCGGAGGGGTGCCTAATGCATGGAACATCGGTAATGGGAGGAGTTTAACCCCCAAAACCCCTCCCTTGTGCACGGGCTTGGTTCTCTGCACCATCCAGGTATTCGTCGCAGTGCTGCTTCCACCTTTCGATCACCTCACGTCCGTCAGTCAAGATGCTGCCAGTCTTTGTGGGATGCGTTGAGTTTCTGGTAGAATTTCCGCGTTTCTTGTGAACGTCACAGCAATTCCATTTGTTCATTTTCCACTTCTTCCAGGCGGCGCTTCTTATCCCGGAAGAGACGGGAAACTTTTGGAACGGATCGTTCTGTCGAGCCTGATGATCTATACCAGAGATTGGGATTCCTCCAGCAAGGGTAGGCTTATACCGAGCGTGTCCAAGTGGACGAGCAGACCCCATGGCGAGTTGAGCAATTTCTGTCAAGCCATGGGTGCTATAGGTGGCAATCCGCACAAATTCGGACACGCAGGCTCCCCCGGATGTCCAGAGTACGAAGACTGTGACGAGATCGCGGAGCATGTGCCCTTTGAATGTCCACACTTTTTGGAGCAAAGGTCGAGTATGTAGGAGATATGCGGTAGAGATATTACTCCAGACAATATTGTTGAAAGGATGTGTACCGGGGCGGGCAAGTGGGATTCCGTTACTTCCACGGTCAGACACGACACGATCGCATATCAGGCCAACCATTTCAATAGGTCCTATCTGCATTTGAGAGGCTCTCTTTGTTCACTTTCTCTTTCAATTATTGCAATGTAATGGTACACTTTTCAACTATTTTTGTAGTACAAATCAAAAGACGATTGTTTTGACCATCGTTCAATGCAAGGAGATAATCAAAATACAAATAAACAGCTGAGATACTAACGAAAGAGAGGGAAACCAAAGAGAGCCTCTCTTCTGCAGATTGGACCTTTAGACTTGTTTGGTCTGATATGATGTAGAACAGAATGCTAAAGTGGAGGCGTCTACTTTACACACGGTCAAATGGGAGCATGTACGCAGGTCTCCACTTTAGTATCTTATTCTACATTATATACGACTTCGTGTTAGCTGGGAAGCCTCCAGGTGAGAGAGGACAACTTAAGACGGTAGCTGGTGGAGCGCTAACCACGTACGGTTCCCCTTTCTCGAAGTCATCCCTAACGTGCGTACCGCGAAGGTAAGGAAGAGAGAGAACTAGGAACCACCTCTTGGGTATCTGATCAGCAGATTTCTTATTCTATAAAAAAAGATGTCTAAAGATGAGTGAAGACTTTTATTTTTTTTTTTCGGAAAAAGTTAGTGTTGCCTCACTTTTAAGGAATTAGCAATGTTTTTTCACTTAGCTGAAATCATTGCATTGCTACTAAACAATCGATTGCCACTAGGACTACCCCTAAATTTAACATTTTTGTGGAGCCTTCATTAGGAAGTAATGTAGCTATTCTGACCAGAAAAGAATAACAAGTGAATATCATACCAAGCTATTTATCTTAAATACTACCATACCATGATGTGTCATACATTAGGTGGTCATTCCATATTTTTTTGTAAAAATATAACAAAACTTGGTATAATGAATGCATACCTAAAATTTCAAGTGCTGTATTTGTTATCCAAAAGGTTAGTACCAAAAAATCAAATTAATAACATGTCATGTTATTAAATAGTCCATTTATTCGATGACTTACTGATGTAATAGCAAATCTTATTCTTCGGATATTTTCACTGCTGAACCAACAAATACTATATCAATACCAACCTCTGCTGAATTTCAAAGTATTTAACGTTGTAATTTCCACTTGGCTTGGTTAACATAAGCAAAAATTGAGAAGTTGACATTTGTACGGGTTTGTGTCCTGTGCAGCGGACCTTTTGTGATGGAAAAAGCACATACTCACAACATGTAGGTTCTTCCTCCGGATGGGAAGTAAAGCGTGAGTCCCGAGATGAACTAGCTGCGAGTTAATCTCGTTAATACCAGTTATGGATATAGTACCTATTATGGCAATAATTGGAAGAAAAACAGCTTTATTTTCCATTTCAACAAAAAATAGGAGCTCATCGTCATACAAATTCATGACTAATTCATTTTTGATAGCATATGAGTGTAGCATAGTTTATGAACAAAATTATAGGATATTTTACGGATTCAAAGCATTTCTAAATTTTGCGCCATGATGCAACCATGCATACGTCGCCCGCATAACGGTTTGGTAAGCAACATGCAGTACTAAATTAAGAATTTAAAATGTAAAAAGTAAGTCATCCAATAAACAGATACTAGGTATCGTTAGAAAATGGCAATGTTTAGAATGTAGATGAATAATCTGATCACATTTTGTGGAATATCATGTATTTTTCTATATGGTGATATTTGGTACAAAGGATGTAAGGAGTACCAGTTATAGCGATACTTTAAAGGTGGTTTGTTTACAAACTCTGACAAGTAAAATATTTCAATCAAAATAGTTTTACTCATGACTCATGACTTCCATGACGAGACGATGAGAGAAGACAATACTTTTAAGAGCTGTGCTTGGAAATAAGGTTTTAACATTTGAATAACCTAAAAGCATGGAGGAGGCAAAGTCAAATTTCACAGTGGGGGTGGATATTTCAGCGATTTATATTTTCCTTAATTTGAATTCTTCTTTTTCCAAAATATAAAGATGAAATGAGTCTAACTTGTACACACATCACATTTTTACCATATTTGAAAGTTTTGTTACGTTTGGACATATTTTTTTAAATTTATTCCATAAAACCAAACATTTTCAAAAAGTGGCCCATAACCATTTAAAGATATGTTTTCTGGAAATTTTGATAACATGTCACTTTATTACTTGATATCGTTTGATATTAACGGTCCTCGGTGATGTTAAGGTTAATTTTGTGATAAATAATGGTTTATCCATAATTGGTACACCTTTATCGCTATAATGGGAACACTATTGCCATAACTGGTACAAATACAAAGATTTTTAAAACTAATGTTTTATCGGCTTAACACACTTTTTCATATAAACTTATGTATTCATCTGCTCGGCAAGGATTCAAACTTGTATCTAACATTCAGAAATAATCCATTTCTCACATGGTACATGGCTCATGGTATTGAAATCTGATTTCAATCTGAACTGCTGACATATTGCATCCATATTTGGTACCCCTACACTAATTTAAAAAAGGTTCTGTGTCCATTTATCATTGTAGGAGGAGTGTCTGCCATCTCAGCATTGTCGACGTTCTGGTGAACCGACTGTATACACAGATCGAAAAAAGAGTGTAAAATTCGGTGACATATGATGCACATAATTGGAGCGTGGGATATCACAGAAGTTTACATGACATATCATGTAAAATTCGTGAAATATCATGTAAACTTCCATTATATGTCATGTAATTCAGCATGACTCTGAGTTTTTACATGACATATAACGTAAATTTACATTATATATAATGTAAACCATCATAACACTAAGTTTACATTACTAAAATTAAGTTTACATGTCGTGTAAATGTCATTATTTTTATCTGTGTATGTAGGCGGCGCCTATTTACAAGGTACATCTCCATAGCCATTCTGAACATGTCAAGCAACAGCAGTGGTTCAATCCCAATTTGAGGTGTTAAGAACATCCCGTGCTACTCGTGGGATCCCAAATTGTACTTAAATAAGTAATCAGAAATCAGTTAGTAGTGGTAGTATTTGCCCTTCGCGAGAAGTGGGTTAGCTAGGCACTTCAAGCATAATACCAATAATACCGCATAGCACCATGAATTAGGGGTCACCTGAATAGTGGATTCCTACCACTAGAACAGTCGTTTTTTTTTCAAAATTTCGAAATATGTCGGTATACGATGGTACTTTTTAAAACCAGCGAGTTTGCTATTTCGTTATTTTTACGTAACACATAGAGGTGGAATTTGTGTATTAACACATCCGATGAGCTCATTGGGATTTGTTCGATTTAGCGTAGGTCGCACACCGAATATTCAATGCAAACGTGTTATTCGTGCTGTTGTTTACGTCAATTAAACCTGCTGTGTACCATTGAAAATCGTCTGCTGGCGTTAATCAACAGATGCCCAGTTCCTGCGTAATTGCTTCACACCTCATAATGGTGTAGCCTCTGGACTTGTCCCAGCTTGCGTGTGATTTTTCTTACAGATAGTATGATCGCTTCTAAATGTTGGATCTGTTGATCTTTTGTTCACTTATAAAGTGATGATTACCGTTATGAAGCAACTCAGTGAAAGGTTTTTAAGCGTTGTTTAAGGATTTTTTAACCGCTTCTGGGATAAATAAGAGCCTTTACACAAACTACGTTGACTTTCCCTCCCCTAAGGGAAGGAGGTCTGACCAAAGTCTACGGTCCATACAAATTTCGATAATTTTGTATGGACAAAAGTCTTACTTACCTTACCGATCAGGCTAAGGCTGGGGTGGCCTCTGCTGTACATAGTAGCCGTCTCCATTCCACTCGGTCCATGGCTGTTTGTCTCTAGTTCCGCACTCTGCGTAGGGTCCGCAAATCGTCCTCCACTTGGTCGACCCACCTAGCTCGCTGCGCACCACGTCTTCTTGTACCGGTCGGATGACGCTCGAGAACCATTTTAGTCGGATTGCTATCCGACATCCTGATGACGTGACCCGTCCACCGTAGCCTCCCGATTTTCGCGGCGTGGACGATGGTTGCTTCTCTCAGCAGCTGATGCAGCTCGTGGTTCATTCGCCTTCTCCAAGTCCCGTCTTCCATCTGCACTCCGCCGTAGATGGTACGCAACACCTTCCGTTCGAAAACTCCGTTGGTCCTCTGCACGTAGGGTCCATGTTTCGTGCCCATAGAGGACGACCGGTCTAATCAGCGTTTTGTACATGGTTAACTTCGTGTTACGGCGAACTTTATTCGATCGTAGAGTTCTGCGGAGTCCAAAGTAAGAACGATTTCCTGCCACAATGCGCCTCTGAATTTCTCTGCTGAGTGCTGGTGTCGTTGTCGGCGGTCACCAGTGAGCCCAAGTACACGAATTCTTCAACCGCCTCGATTTCATCACCGTCGATATAAATTCGGGGTGGCGGGCGCGGTGATTCCTCCCTGGAGCCCTTTGCCATCATGCACTTTGTCTTCGACACATTAATGACTAATCCGATTCGCCTGGCTTCACTCTTTAGTTGGATGTACGTTTCCGCCATCGTTTCAAATTTACGAGCAATAATATCAATATCATCAGCGAAACCAAGCAGCTGAACGGACTTCGTGAAAATCGTTCCACTCGTGTTTATCCCCGCTCTTCTTATTACACCCTCTAAAGCAATGTTGAACAGCAAGCACGAAAGACATCACTCGATCCATCGTCGCCTTCATCAACCGTATCAGTTTATCTGGGAATCCGTATTCGTGCATAATCTGCCATAGCTGTTCTCGATCAATTGTATCATTCGCCGATTTGAAATCGATGAACAAGTGATGTGTGGGCACGTTGTATTCGCAGCATTTCTGCAACACCTGGCGGATGGCGAACATCAGGTCCGGACAAAAGTCTACGAAGGGGAAAAGTCTGAAATTGTCAAAATTAAGTCTGCATAATTTGTGGACAGCGTCTGAAGAAAAATTTGGGGCATAATATTTATTACCATTACAAACAGGTTACTTATTAGGATTCAATTTTCTGAATTACTATATTTGGAAGAAAAATTACAGAAATCGAATACCAGTTCATGCTCATGTAGGGAGCAGCGTGTCGGTGATTTGGTTAAATTTATGCTAATAACCACGCAGATAGTACAGGTGTTTTCGTGGGCTCTTTCTTTGATATTTTTCTTTTGATTGATTCTACATAAAGGACTTCGAAATGCATGTTAATTTGTTTGGAAACCATCATTCCACTACACTGTAATTGTGGAATACCTAAACGACATTGAATGACTGGGTGCAATAAATTAGTAATTCACTTTTCGTGTTATGAACATTTGCATGCACCTCGCAATGGTTTTAATTTCTCAAATTATCATGTTTATACTTTTAAATTAGTTCCATAATAATAACAACCCCTGAAGGAACCGAGAAGCAACGAACGAGGAGTGAATGATTGATGTTAAATAAATTATGAGTTTTCAACACGAATTTCTGTCGTTTTTTCAACCACTCGCTTTCCGCTGTTGGTTCGGTTCTGTGTTATTATTGGTACTTAAGCATTTTCCTTCAGCCGACCGACAGTGGAGTCGAGTCGGGCGCTCACATAAAGGAAACCGAGAAAAATGGCAGCCATCAGTTTCATAAATGGCGGCCTGTCATACACTGATGCCAGCCAGTTCAGTGCAGATGATGGGAGAGTTCGTTGTGGCTCCCCCAGAAGAACTGGACTGCCGTCACTCGACAAGTCAACCAACGCAACGCAATGCACCGAACGACATGATGATTTGATATGCGGCTCGGAACCGTCACCGGGAGGGCGCTTTGTGTTGTTTGACGGTGAGTAAATTGCATATTCTGCCACTGGCGGTGCATAACTTGAATCACAGTGAAATCCATGTCTAGATAGAAGGTAAAAACACAGATAACAGATATTTATGCTAACATGCGAAATGTGTGTAAATACTATCAACCGTCAGTATTGATAGGACAGCCTCGCTGATAATAATTTGGAGATGGCGCAACGATCGCTTTCTTAATAGTTAAGGACAAACGTAATCAAATCCCGCTTCAACAGTGCATCACAACATCAGTACATTTTATAATTCTTTTCTTGCTCACTTGTAATAAGCTTAAAATAAGAAGATCAGGTGCGCTGGTTTGGTTTACGAAGAGATTTGTGCGCTCGAAATCGTGAGTATGTGCCAAAATCAGCCATTGTGGCGGCCATTTTGGGATTCTAACAAGTCTGTCCTTAAAAGTGCAACTGACTAACAAAAACATTCGTTATATATTTGAGATAGCTGTTACTGCAGCTATTTGTTGCAAGGATGGCAGCAGTGAACAACGTATTTGGTTTTTACAGTTCACACAGGTGTTGAAGTAAATTTCGTACCAGGATAAACATCTGTTGTATGTGGTAAAAATATATGTAAAGATTTTACACGTCCAGTCCATATAATAACAGTAATTCATGTAACGAGTTACAAAATAATTATGTTTGCAGCACGAATTCAACATATATCTAACGAGACTTGTCAAATTGGATACATTCGAAGAATGTTAATAAAAGTACAACAATACATACAAAATTTTCATGGATATAACCAACGTCCGCACATACCGCAGTGCGAATATAGATTCGGATCACTACTTAGTCGCTGTATGCATGCGCTCAAAACTTTCGACAGTTATCACCACGCGTCGAAGTCGAACGCCGCGGCTCAACATCGAGCAACTTCGTAACGTAGAAGTGGCTCAAGACTACGCGCAGCAATTAGCAGTACCCCTACCAACGGAAGAGCAGCTTGGCGCAGCTACACTTGAAGATGGCTGGAGGGACATCCGATCCGCCATAGGTAGTACCTCGGCTACAGCACTAGGCTTCGCGACTCCGAATCACAGAAACGACTGGTACGACGGCGAATGTGAACAGTTGAAAAACGAGAAGAATGCAGCATGGGCGAGAATGCTGTAACACCGTACGATAGCGAATGAGGCACGTTACAAACAGGCGCGGAACAGGCAGAACTCAGTCTTCCGGATGAAGAAGCGCCAGCAGGACGAACGAGATCGCGAAGCGATGGAAGAGCTGTACCGCGGCAAGGACACATGAAAGTTCTACGAGAAGCTGAACCGCTCGCGCAGAGGCTTTGTGCCACAAGCCGACATGTGCCGAGATAATCACGGGAATATTCTCACAAGCGAGCGTGAGGTGGTCGAGAGGTGGCGGCAGCATTACGATGAGCACCTCAATGGCGACGTTGCAAGTAGCGAAGGTGGCGTGGTAACAGATCTAGGAGTATGTGCACAGGACGAAAGACTTCCGGCCCCTGACCTTCAAGAGATTGAGGAGGAGGTTGGCCGGTTGAAAAACAACAAAGCCGCTGGAGCAGATCAACTACCAAGCGAGCTTCTAAAATACGGTGGAGAAGCACTGGTGAGAGCACTACACTGGGTCATTACCAAGATTTGGGAGGAGGAAGTATTACCGGAGGAATGGATGGAAGGTATCGTGTGTCCCATCTACAAAAAGGGCGACAAGTTGGATTGCGGGAACTACCGCGCGATCACACTACTGAGCGCTGCCTACAAGATACTCTCCCAAATTTTATGCCGCCGTCTATCACCGATTGCAAGAGAGTTCGTGGGGCAATATCAGGCTGGATTCATGGGTGAACGCGCTACAACGGACCAGATGTTCGCCATCCGCCAGGTGTTGCAGAAATGCCGCGAATACAACGTGCCCACACATCACTTGTTCATCGATTTCAAATCGGCGTGTGATACAATCGATCGAGAACAGCTATGGCAGATTATGCACGAATACGGATTCCCGGATAAACTGATACGGTTGATCAAGGCGAAGATGGATCGAGTGATGTGCGTAGTTCGAGTATCAGGGACACTCTCGAGTCCCTTCGAATCTCGCAGAGGGTTACGGCAAGGTGATGGTCTTTCGTGCTTGCTGTTCAACATTGCTTTGGAAGGTGTAATAAGAAGAGCGGGGATAAACACGAGTGGGACGATTTTCAGCTGCTTGGTTTCGCCGATGATATTGATATTATTGCTCGTAAACTTGAGACGATGGCGGAAACGTACATCCGACTAAAGAGGGAAGCCAGGCGAATCGGATTAGTCATTAATGTGCGGAGACAAAGTACATGATGGCAAAGGGCTCCAGGGAGGAATCACCGCGCCCGCCACCCCGAATTCATATCGACGGTGATGAAATCGAGGCGGTTGAAGAATTCGTGTACTTGGGCTCACTGGTGACCAACGACAACGACACCAGCAGAGAAATTCAGAGGCGCATTGTGGCAGGAAATCGTGCCTACTTTGGACTCCGCAGAACTCTACGATCGAATAAAGTTCACCGTAACACGAAGTTAACCATCTACAAAACGTTGATTAGACCGGTCGTCCTCTATGGGCACGAAACATGGACCCTACGTGCAGAGGACCAACGCGCCCTTGGAGTTTTCGAACGGAAGGTGTTGCGTACCATCTACGGCGGAGTGCAGATGGAAGACGGGACTTGGAGAAGGCGAATGACCCACGAGCTGCATCAGCTGCTGGGAGAACCAACCATCGTCCATACCGCGAAAATCGGGAGGCTACGGTGGGCGGGTCACGTCATCAGGATGTCGGATAGCAACCCGACTAAAATGGTTCTCGAGAGTCATCCGACCGGTACAAGAAGACGTGGAGCGCAGCGAGCTAGGTGGGTCGACCAAGTGGAGGACGATCTGCGCACCCTACACAGAGTGCGGAACTAGAGACAAACAGCCATGGACCGAGTGGAATGGAGGCGACTACTGTGTACAGCAGAGGCCACCCCGGCCTTAGCCTGACCGGTAAGGTAAGTACATACAAAATTTTATTAAATGAATCGTTTCAGCAGCTTAATACTTACCCATTTTTCTAGTTTTCCGATTTTTTCAGGGCCTTTTCAACAGGATAATTTATGTCAGTAAAAAATGAATATCACCGTATTTGCTAGCGCTTAACGCTTAAAATGTTTTGGCCGTGTTATTTTTTTTGGGGAACGCACCAATGTGTGCTGAACTACGAAGCGAACAGTACGTTGATAATGGTTTTGATAATTTCTCACCTGACATGCATCGATTAGACATTAGCTTGTCATTTGTAATTTAAGTTGATAAAATATAATATATTATAGAAAGAATGTTTTTTGTTGTTCTTTATTTGTGTTGTCTGTCATGGATTAGGAATTCAGCATTATAAAAAAAAAGTTTAATTCGTTTATCTATCTTATGTTCATCATGACATGTTATTTTAAATGTCTGAATAATATTTTATTCAAAGTAGATACATATTTCGAATGATTTGGGCTACATAAAGACCAGCATGCCCTAAAAATGGTATAGTTATTGAACATTTTCTATTAAATGATTTTCTTTTAAAGTGCATACTCTTCAAATATTGCATACATGATGTTGCCTTTAGTGGAATAGATCAATCAGTGCCTTCGTGCCAAAGTCTAAAGGCAAGCTGTCATGCCGTGGCCATAATGCTGTGCAAGTGACTCGAGCCTGTGCGTGTGCACCATTGCAAAAAGTCCAGTGACATAAATATCGTGCAGATAGATTAGCGTGTATACATGAAACTCGTCATCACTCAACAACCGACGGACGGCGGTGGCGGCCGACAGCATTAATATAACAAGCGTGTGGTACACTCTGTACCAGGCAGCCCATCCGTCTCCCTGCAGCAGTAGGTTCGTCTTTCGCCCAACAAGCTCCAACTCCTGACTTCATCTGGTATCCGCCAACCAAACGACTTACACACAGTTGTGCCGCTGCTAGTACATTGACAGCTGAGCCCAAGTCGAGTTCGAGTCAAGTTGAGAGTCGAGTCAGTCACTCTTGCCTTGTTGCACCAGCAGCCTGAAGTATACCCCTGGCTGTGCACATTGTTAATAACGCTCATAAATAATTATTTTTAACTTGAATAACTATATTTCAACCTGATCGCTGACAGCAAGTCACGACATTTGATGCTTAGCGAATGATATGTCAGTTAAAGAGAAAAATGACGCTTTTTGCCGCTCCAGCCTTGCTTTCGATGAACGTGTTGCTTAAGTGTAATTGGTCATCAGAGACAGTTATCCTTTAGGGCCCATATAGCCGAGGCGGTAAACGCACGGGTATTCAGCATGACCATGCTGAGGGTGACGGGTTCGATTCCCGATCGATCCAGGATCTTTTCGTAAAGGAAATTTCCTTGACTTCCTTGGGCATAGAGTATCTTCGTGCCTGCCACACGATATACGCATGCAAAATGGTCTTTGGCAGAGGAAGCTCTCAGTTAATAACTGTGGAAGTGCTCATAGAACACTAAGCTGAAAAGCAGGCTTTGTCCCAATGAGGACGTTACACCAAGAAGAGAGAGAGAGAGAGACAGTTATCCATTACAAATTGAAAATGTTATCGGAGCTAGTATATTGGAATACATTTAAAATGCCTGGTGAAATGTATGATTAGAGTATGGTCATTGTTATCGTTGATTTCATGCACAATAACACTTAATATTTTTATGAGCTTGTATTAATTTCGCAAATAACATTTGAAAATAGTCCATGGAGCCGTCCACAAATTACGTAACGCTCTAGGGGGAGGGGATATGGACTAATTATTCAACAGATCTGACTTTCAGTGGAAATTGATTCCAAGAATCATTGTCGCGAACGAAAAAGGTATGCTGCGTTGAAATTATCAGAAAAAATGAAACACGACAAGAATACGAACCAGATCCAATGGCAACAACCCACGGGACAGAAAGGATTTGGGGTTGGAAACTTTATACGTGGAATGCAGAGATCTCCTAATTTCATCGGGGGCACCCGCATACTCGCCCATATACTAGAGGATCATGGACTCCGTATCGTAGTGTTGTAAAAGGTGTGTTGGTAAGGATCCATGGTGAGAACGTTTAGTGGGAAGCGCACCAGAGGTGGCGACACACGTGAGCTAGTAAAAGCATCCATCGTGATGGGCGATATGCAAAAGTGCAGGGTCGGTTGGTAGCCTTTTTTACGCGTAGCTTGAACGCGAGTTCGACTGCTGATCTAAAAGCTCAGGTAGACAGGGTGGAGGAATTCAGACCGACTATTGGAGATATCAGCATCCACCAGCAAACAAACGAATGCCTTCGACTCAATCTGGCGTTAACATCGACTCTGACCACTGTGGTGCAGAACTCTCCGTCATCAACAATGTACGGTACCGACGGCCGTCTTGGGCGACTGACACAACCTGATGCCAACCGCGCCGAATCTCGAGTCAGCAATGCCGGACGAGGGTGAACTCTACGAGAACCCTCTAGTGGACTTCTGGAGTACAGTAACTGTTAACTGTTAACTGTTAAAGAAACCATCAATGACGTAGCCGAGATCACCGTCGGGTACATGGAGTGAAGTCGATGGAACGCTTGGTTTGTCATTAAGTATAAAGGAATTTTGGAAGAAAAGAACACAGCGCGGCGGGCGGTCATGCTACAGCATGGGACCTGACAGAACGTAGAACGGAAGGGGAAACAGTACAACCCGTCTTTTACAGGAGAAGAAATGTCGCCTGTGAGAAACAAATGCGAGGAAGGTGAACTGCTGGACAGATGGACGTGAGGTGATCGAAAGGTGGAAACAGCACTTCGAGAAACACCTGAAAGGTGCAGAGAACGCAAGAACTGAGGATCGAGGCTACGAAGGAAATTACTACGTCAGCACAGTGGGTTATAGGAACAAATAAAGTCCTTCACTGAATGGAGCAAAGGATGCCATTTAACAACTCAAGGACGATAAGGCAGTTGGTAGGCCCGATAAGGTTGACCTACACCGTCTGATTGACAGGATCTAGAAAGATAGACGGCTACCGGTGGAGTGGAAGGCAGGGATAGTTTGTCCTATCTACAAGAAAGATGGCAGGTTAGAGCGTGAGAACCGTGAGAACTTCCCAGTGACCACTACTCTGTAACCGGGACCCGTGGAGTAGTGGTCACACGTTCGCTACATAAACTGATGATTATGGGTGCGATCCCAGTTCCGGCACTTGCAATTATTCGTTAGTTGCCTTTTTCCCCGCGAACGACTGACACCTGATCCTCTGCAGAGCTTTTAGCTTAAACGGACCCGGAAACTTGGCTATCGGCGAAGGGAAATTCATAATGGAACCCCACTCGGACTGGAAACAAGGATAAATTTAATAGCCACGCCACACATTAACATTATCTTGCTTATCATTCTACCATGGACAGGGTAGAAAAGTGAAAGCAGCTCAAAGACAACTAGTTCGGTATACAACCTGGATTCGCTGGTTGGGTCGTGACTGCGCCCCGATTTACGAATCGCGTTCGTTCGTTGGGGCAACTGACAACTGATCAAATTGCTCTAGACACACACGAGTGAAGAAATATACGTCACAAATCGCTCACATACTTGCACAAAAGTTCTGTATATAGAAGGTGCGATGCGACGGTGGTCGGACGTCAAACTCATTTTGACATTGACAGTGAATTTTAGTTGTGTTTTGCCCCAACCAGCGAACATCCAACCATCGAGACAGCCCATCCCGAGCAGGAGAAAATAGCCGAAGAATACCAAACTCAGGTATGGAAAACCGAATACCTACAACCTGAATGAGGTATTAAGAAGGCCTGCTTAAGAGGTAAAATACCTAAAATAATCACTGGTGTATATTCTGGGCATAACACGTGAATAATGGGCCTCAGGTATGGCAATACCTAAATAATAATCGGCGGTTTTTTCATACAAATAGCGATTTTTCCATAACTGGTATCCGTGAGCCTCCAATAAACGAATCGGCACTGTACTAGAATAGAATGCATTAAGTGGCTGTATAAAGTTCAAGTGCAGCTGCCAATTGTAATCGGTTAACCCAGAAGCAGACGTGTCGTGCACTAAGTACACGCATCATGAAAAATTCAAGATAGTGGTACACAGAGTGAGTGTGGTGTCGCTGAAGGTAGTCGAAGACGCTACTGCTCGAGGGTTAAGTGGTCAAGTGTGAAAAAATCAGCATTGCGAATGCCGCCTATAATGTGCTATCCCAGATCATCTTTGGCCGTCTATCGGCTATAACGAATAAGTTGTGGGAAGTTATCGACCCGGCTTCGTCAATGGCCTGTATACGTTGTGGCTTATGGCTGTTCATTGAAGATAGCCCAAGAATTCCAAGTTCAGACCGAAAACTCATAAAAATATCTAATTGGCTTGAAAAATATACAAGTGAAATATAAACACCATACTGATATATATTCTAGCAGCAAAAATATCTTACTAAACCAGTCTTATTACACTGAGATTGAGGAGTATTTAACGTTGTTCACTTTGTGTAATCCTCTAAGCACTCTCTATTAAGTGTGCACATCGATTAAATCTTCGTCTCGGTTTGTTGTTCAATTTGTGTGTAATGTGGGAATGCTTTCACTTAATTGGGCATTTATCTCTGTCAACAGGCGGATCCTCGACGTTGACGAGATGAAATTCTGAGTGAGTCCTCGGCTGCTGAGGAGAAGTTATGCTCCGCCGCCATCGTCATCTGACACGTCGCATCGTTAAAAGCTTGTGTTGTTATTGTTGCTCACTTTCTGGCTCTCTGTCCGTCCGTCGCAAGATGTTCAGCTTCTTCAACAAACGTCGTAAATCTTGGCGGGAGCTTGACGTCTTTACAGCGTCATCTTGTTCACGCGAGCTGCTCTTTGCCATCTTGGTGTCGCGCTGGCTGTCTGTCGTGATGTGATTAAACTGTGTGAAATCTCAAGTTGTTTGTGTAAATGAGCGGCCGGAAAATAGAAAACCCCAACAGCTGCAATCTGTCACGACATATATCACCCATGAGAGTTTTGACATTCTTGCTTCTTAAAAGTTAATAAAAGTGAAATGGAAAACACACACGAGAGCAAGCCGCGGGGACATCAAGCCAGTCAGTGTATAAGCAAGAGTATATTTTTAACAGCCTACCCAAATTGCTCGCATTGGTCGTCTAGCTTGCCAACGTATGTGGGGAGATTTATATCGGGATCTATTTGCGAGATAAAAAATGTAACTCAGCTGTGTTTGACATTAAACCATGAAATTTATTTATTCAGAAATTCTTTTGAATTGGATATTATGTATGTTTACAAATAACATCATTCATTTTGTCCCCACTAATAATTTGGTGTCGAGTCAAATGTTTTGTGGCACTCGACCGTATAAAAGTGGAGTATTAGTACTATTCACTATTCATGGAAAGAATTTGTATGTGTAAGAGGGTTTTGTCATGGGTGAATTCATGATCTGCGGGCCCATATAACCGTACACGGAACCGCCGAACTACCAAAAATTGAGTTCTTTTGACGCAATTCCATAGTTCGGCCCAATAAGCCAAAATTTGAGTAAATCGATTAAACTCACGCTAGGTAGATTGCCTTTTCCTTTAGCTAAAAAATATACTCAGGAGTAGGTAAATTCAACCTAAGACCCCCCTCATTCAACTCAATTTTGAGTAAACCGACACGTTTTCTTTTGAACTGCCTTCAACATTTTTTAAAATGAAAAATTATGATATTACGAGAATTTGAAAAAGATAAATAATGTAGGAGTGTTAAAACATTGGATAACAATTTTCATGTAACATTTATTATTACAAGTTTATCATGTACAAGGGGATTACTGAAAACTTTTTAAATTGTTAAATTGGATATAGAAAGTAAAAAATAAAAATAAATAAAAATAATTTTGTTCATCACGGAAATCATGAAAACATTGATTATGCCTATGATTATGTTTATTTTTGATATCCTTTATTGTTTTCATTGACGCTCTCACGCGCTTTTACTAATACCATCATAAGCTGTCAACAAATTGCACCGAAACCGTTCGTTTTTCCGGTGTCAATTGCTACACCGGTGCAGTGCACCGTCGGAAATAAACGAATTCGACATTAATCTCTTCAATACCGACGTAGGTTTGCAGGTTATGTTCAGCTACCGACATGTGTTCTATACGATTCTTGACGGGTAGGGGAAGACGCGACAACGCATCGGCATTACCAATACTTCTACCGGCACGATGCACAACGCGATACGAATAATTAGACAATGATATTGCCCATCGACGCAATCGAGAAATCGCGACCGCGGACGAACCTTGTGCGGATTGAAAATCTGCTTCAAATCGGAACTATTGGTCACGAGGGTGAATTCCGTACCGTATTACTTATGGAATTTCGACACTCCAAACATAACTGTTAAGGCTTCAAACCAACCAAAGGGGACGCATGGTCTTTTATAGTAGACATAACAAAAGGCATTGCACAGTGGGCAGAAACGGGCCCGTAATCGGACTTATTTAGAAGCCGCTGGTTTTGAAACTCGAACTGATGCATTTTCCATGGAAAATGGGGCGATAAATCGAATGGTGATTGTTTCATCCGTTGCAGACCTCGGGAAGGGATTCATTTTGCCCCATTTTACCCAAAATTAGCCGTTTTCAATGGGTATTAAGGTGGCCCATACTTTTATGAAAAACAAAAATTTCGAAAATTGCCAAGTCCTACCTCCAAAATCAGTTCTTTCGGACTCCCAGAAGCTACGTTCAAAATTTGAGCAAAATCAATTAAGCCTAAGGGGGCGCTCAAAACGCTTGAAGTTTGTATGGGAAAACTTGGCCAAATGTATGCAGAAATTTTAAGTTTTCGAATTTTGCCGCTATGTGGCGCTGTAAGCGTTCAATAAATAAACCCTTTGGTATTATTATAGGTGACTATATGCCAAACAAGTTTGTCGAAGACCGCGAAGTGATCCAACGTCTGTGAAAAAAGTTATACCATAGGTAAAGTGAGGATAAACTTTATTGTTGTTTTTCCAATACATGTAAAGGAATAATATCAATAATGAAATCTCAATACTTTGCGTCACTTTGCCCAGGGTATAACTTTTTTCACAGCCATCGGATCACTTCGCGGTCTTCGACAAAGTTGTTTGGCATATAGTCACCTACAATAATACCAAAGGGTTTATTTATTGAACGCTTACAGCGCCACCTAGCGGCAATATTCGAAAACTTATAATTTCTGCATACATTTGGCCAAGTTTTCCCATACAAACTTCAAGCGTTTTGAGCGCCCCCTTAGGCTTAATTGATTTTGCTCAAATTTTGAACGTAGCTTCTGGGAGTCCGAAAGAACTGATTTTGGAGGTAGGACTTGGCAATTTTCGAAATTTTTGTTTTTCATATACGTGTGGGCCACCCTAATGGGTATACTTCCATAACTCTACAGGTCGCTGATTTTTTTTGTATATAAATTGATGAATATTATATAATTATGTTTACAGAATAGACTGATGAAGAGTTAATGTAGTGCTGAGCCTTATAAGTGACCCATTTTGCCCTATTTCACCCTATATTTATTGTATTAATGAATATATGCCTGTAACTTCAATTTATTCAGATTTTTTGTATATGAATGAAGAAATTTCATGCTATTTTATCTACAATATTGAATGACGATGACATCATGTTATGCTCAGTCCAAGAAATGGCCTATTTTACCCTATTTCACCCCATATTAGTAATAATGGTGAATATAACGTCTATATCTTCAATTTCTGCAATAATTTAAGCTTATAATTGGACACTGAAGATGTAATCAGCTCTACAGTATTGAATGATGATGGGGTCATGCTGTGACAAGTCTGAGTAATGGCCCACTTTACCTCATTTCACCCTATATAAGTTATATCGCCAACTGATCTTTATAATTTAGTTTGCTGCAGAATATTTTATCAACTAATCGACATTTTTTATTATCATCTATTCTGAATTTAATGATAGTGATGGCATGCGGTGCTGAATTCAAAAAATAGTCTTTTACCCTTCTTTACCCTATATTTATAATTAAAATGAAAATATTCCCCTAAATCCGATTCTGGTGATTTTTTTGTAAAGTGAAGTACAAAATTGATGTTTCATCTTTACAGAATTGGAAGGTGGTGATGGATTGCGGTACTGAGTTCAAAAAGAGCCCCATTTTACCCTATTCCACCCTACATTTACAATTTCAGTGAAAATATCGCTCTAAATCAGATTCTGATATTTTTTATATAGTGTTGACGTAATGCTCTACAGAATAGCTGCCAGGGCAATTTTGTAAAAAAATCCTGATATTATCATGTTTACAGAATAGACTGATGAAGAGTTCATGCAGTGCTAAGCCATAAAGTGGCCAATTTTGTCCTATTTCACCCTATATTTTTTTTGTTTTTGTGTACATATGTCTGTAACATCAGTTCATTCAGCTTTTCTTGTACATGAATGAAGAAATTTAATGCTACTATATCTTCAAAATTGAATGGCAATGGCCTTATCTTAGTATATTACCCCATTTCAACCTATATTAGTAATATTAGTGAATATAATGTATATAGCATCAAATGCTGCAATAGTTTAAGTTTATTATTGGACAAGTAATATGTAATCAGCTCTACAGCATTGCATAATGATGGAGCCATGCTGTCACATGTCTTAGTAATGGCCCATTTTACCCCGTTTCACTCTATCTTAGTTATTTCGCAAACAGATCCCTATAAATTAGTTTTATAGAATTTTTACAAAGTAATCGATAAACTTGATGTTATCTGAATTTAATGGCAGTGATGAAATGGGGAGCTAATAGGGCAAGAAATAGTACATTTTATTCTACTTTACTCTATATTTATAATTATAATAAAAATATCTCCCTAAATCCCATGCAGAGCTGTAGAGCTGGTTGCACCCAAAGTGTCCAATTATAAGCTTAAATTACACCGTTCAACACTAAATTTTGTTATGGGATGAGAAAAAAAAAATAACAGGGGTTTGGGACCCTAGAAGTGTTATAGTGAAAGAATTTTTGAAAAATATTAGGCCGGGCCTTCACAGTTCAAAACCGAAGTTTTTATGGATAACTTGGGGTGTTCAATTGATATGTGCATTAGAACGCACTGTGCATATATTTAGGCGTTATATAATAGGGTTCGCAACATGTAGAATAAGTAATAGGAGTTCTAAATATAAAGCAGCACTCTGGTTGACAACTGAAACTATGAAATATTGTTTAAATAACTATAATGAAGGTAGAAGAATTAAAATCAATAATAAGTGTTACACGGTGGAACAAAAAACAATCATTTGAGAATCATTTCAAACAGTTTATGTATTTATTGTAACGTTTTATTAAAAAAAATGTTAATTGTAGAAATTTGGAAATGAACTTAATTGTGCTGTGTACTAGCGTGGGACACAAAAATACATTTTACTCCTGTACACTTTTTGAGTTCCATTTTGGCCCCATATCAACTGTGCAAAATTTCAACTCGATCGGAGAAACTATATTTTAGCGCCAGCCGTTTTAAGTTTTCATACGATTTACTATGGGGAAAACTTACTTTTTTAAAGAAAAATCGCCACAGGTTGCCCCTCAACCTTTAAAAATATATCCATGATTGATTTCTGTTGGAAATTTTACGAAGAACAAACTCTCTGAAGACCGCAAAGCGGTCTAAGGCATGTGGAAAAAGTTATTGACTGAAAACCGAATTATTATTATTATTATTTATTAAAGACACTTTACACCTAAAGTGCATTCGCGTCGGATAATTTCAAATACAATTGTAACTATAACATCATTTTCTTCTTCGATCTTGTGATAACTTTCCACGTCGAATCGGAATTCGGAGCACTTTCATTGCATGATCGCTTGGCTATATTTTCATCTTCCGTTCCATTGGTTGACTCGGTTGACAACCGCCGCTTCGCAGAATCAGTCTCCGGGGTATCATCCTTTCCGTTCTCACATTCGTTATTGGAGTCGTTGTTTTCGTCATCGTCATCATCGCCGCCGTCAGGTCTAACCGCTGCAGGTTCAATTGAATCGCACTGCTTCTGCACCTTAGCCGAGCTGGATGATGGTTTTTGTTGCTGCTGTTTTGTTCTCTGGGATGCTGACTTATCGCTATTGTTAGGGTAGCTGACGTACGTGCTGTGGTTGTTCACAACGATGTGCGACGGTATCGGTTTATCCAACCTCATCCGGACAACACGCACACCGTTCGGTACTCCCGAGAAGAAATTCTTCCACAATTCATTGTAGATAGAGATTACTCTCCCGTATTGCTGCAAATGGTCGGCGATGGTATCGTTGCACATTTGAGGCGGAAGATCGTGAATCCTCACCGTCGTTGTAGGGCCATCCACGTATACCGGGATGTAATATTTTACTCCTTCTAGTACAAAGCAGTGTCGCAGGTGATGAAGCTTTTGTAGCCGCGGGGCTACTCCAGGATCGTTCATCTCGATGAACAAGCAGTTTTTAATGTTGTGGATCTGAATGCTCCTTACATCAGCCATATCAAGTTTGATATAATGCTTGAGGAACTCCTCCACTTTCTCCAAAGCGGGTCGATTTGGCAAGACACCGAAATCCACTACCAACGTGTTTTTTCTGAATTGTGCCATCTTGCATCGATGCAAGTAGAGCTACGAGACAATGCGTTGCAAAAGACGTCCGTCGCGCACGAAGAGCGGTTGTCAACTGTGAAAACCGAATGGTATGCCAATACTGTTTAACATGTAAGGAATAACAATAAATAATAAAATCTCGTTATTTTATCGATCGGGTAAGGCTTAATAACTTTTTCCACGAATGTCGCATCGCTTTGCGGTCTTCGGAGGTCTGATTCCTCGTGAAGTTATCTACAGAAATCATTAAACGACTTTTTTTAGGGATCAATGGGTGACCTCAAGCGGTTTTTCTTTAAAGAAGTAAGTTTTCCCCATAGTAAATCGTATGAAAAACCAAGCATGGCAGGCGTTACAATATAGTTTCTTCGATCGATCTGAAATTATGCACTGTTGATATGGGACCAAAAGGGAACTCAAAAAGTATACAGGAGTTGGAGTTTTTCCATTTTTCATATTTTCCCATACAAACCGTGTACCAGGCTACTGTGTACCCATAAAAAAAGACAAAAGACCCAAAAATGGTAAATTTTGCCTATCAAAATTTAATTTTTCTCGGAGTACTTGCAAAAAAAAATTGTGAAATTGTTAGAAATAATAGCAGTATTTGTTTTATTATTTTTTTGTTCAGCCATTATTTTTATTGTTTTGTTCCTTGCATTCTAATTTGTAACATAGATCATGCTGATTTTTTTTCTCTTCATGGTAGAGTAAATTCAATACTGTTGCTGCTTGAGGACGGAGTGACGGACGAGATGAATGCAACCAAAAGACGAATGCTATAGGGTCAGGTACTCAGTTAACCAGAGTGACATGGCTCGGAACGATATGCAGAGGTCTTTTTAAGCTATCAACACGGGACTGCGCCAGTGTAGCCAGGTAAAAGGAACAATCCTGAAATTCGCACACGAAGGACTCTTTAAATGGTCTTATTATGTTGAAAAATGGACAGCTGATTTTTGTGAGCTAGCTGCTTAACTGGCGAGTGAATAAATGAGAATATGTGGGTGAGTGTATCATTTGATGGGTGAGTGAGTTACAAAAATAATGAATTAATGAGTAACTAATAAACTCGCTCATTTCCAATTAAATCTAAACAGAAAAAAATGATTTGCCTCTTCTGAACAACAGCCATAAACAATCTAAAGTACATCCCTGACTCCGGACAGGGAGCCGTATATGCCCCTCACCACGGCTGCATACCTTCCATATACTGAGCTGACAGTGTCAAGACGCACGATTGTGGTTTCGCAGCTTGCTCTAATGACGACAGCGACAAATGTGTTGTTGACAACGTTTAGTTGATCTGCTGGTTTCTTGGTTTAGCCATATAATACACACAGCTAGAGCCAAGCGCAGCGCTCCGGGGGTGTCAGGGAGTCGTTGGAAACATTATTTATTGCTGTCATTCGGCTAGTGACATACAAATTATGTCAACAGTAGTGCAAGACACGGGAAGATTTATTTTTGATCACTGAAAGTCCCACTCTAGTCGTAACTGATCGTTCTGTTGTTTTGAGTTTAATCACGTCTTGGCCATCAGAGGCTAGATGGCCCTTCCTACGGTCTTACATTTTTGGACTTCATCTATGTTTGAAGAAAATGCAACAAAAAAGAAGCAAATGCACCATCAGTTGAACCAATTCTCCTGATTTTTACAGAGTACCGAAAACACCTTGGCCAGCAGTTATTTATTTGTCACTTACATATGAATTTATTTCGAAATTATTTATTCAAATTGATTACAGCGAGTGGCGCATATATCATTTGTGGCCTCAATTCCACGGCCATGTCTCATTACCCGCCGCGCCGAATGCTGCTGAGTGCATACATAGGAAAACCGCCGGGCAACCGCACCGAAAAGTCATGTTAATTTACTGAATGATTTATAATTAATCATAATTTATGTTAACATTTAATGTATGCACGCTTCGCCGCAATATTTATCGAATCTGTTCGGTGCTGCAAAACATGCAAATATAATTGCCCGAATCGCTTCTGGGAGCGACATTTTAATTGCGTGGTCCAGTTTGTACCATCAGATATGCGCTTGGGCTTTGGAAGTGATTCTCAAACATCGACAGATTGCCATCGGTTGTTTTCCTATATTTTGAAAGTAAAAAGAGCAGCTGCAATGAAAAACAGTTGTATCGTAGACATGTCATTTGTTGTTGCACACCCAAAAAAACACATTGTGGGCGTGAATTGGGTAAAACTTCGTATAATGTCTTCGTATAATGACTAAACGTTTATTAAAGAGTCTCTTGAGTTAAGAAACACTGTTGTAGGCAATTAGGCATGGTACAAAGTACGTCAAGTGAAATATGGAGTTTTTAGCTTCTCCTTGCTTAAGGGGCTACTATGGATGTCTAAAATGTTTGTATGGATCGTATCATTGAAATAGGCTCCCACTCCCTGTTCAGCGTTACGTATTTTATGAACGATAGCTTGGTTTTGGTAGTGTTAAATTGGTCGCGTAGAAATGCGGTTATAGTTTACTGCAGCGGATAGTTCGATTGTTTATGGTACTTTACATGTAATAAATACATGGCGGCAAAGTATAGTTTATTACCTTGCCTTTTTTGTCGTTCGGCATTACAGTTCGGGAAATTTTCTAATTGTTACACGGCTAAAAACTCGCCTATTGTTGCACACTCCATGTTATTCTTATGATGTGTGCGATAATTGGCGAATTTTTAGCCGTGCAACAATTGGAAAATTACCCTATATCGCATGCACCCTATATTTTTGCACTACATGATATCGGTAACACAAAACAATTCGACAATAAATCTGATTTTCCCTCACTTAATAGGGTCTTATTCCCGTTAATCTAAGCACCCATCAATAAAGATCGAATTTATTCTTGCATCTCACCTAACGACTCACTCATTAAAATAATATGATTTAATAACTGTCTCTATAATTCTGTTTCCGTCTAGTCCACATCCTACATTCAATTCCTGGCAAACCTTCTACGTGAAACTATGGCACATATGATGGTCAAACATTATTATTTGACCATAGGTGTGTATTCGAAAAGACGTTCAAACTTTTTGCAATCTAAATCAAATCATGTGTACAAGTACTATGAAGCTGAAAACTTTTAAACTATAGTTGTTCAGTATGACATAAACTTACATAAAAATAAACATTTGTTTTGCAATTCTGCCACTAGGCGGCGTTTACCGGGTTTTTCGTCTTTTTTTCGACTTTTTTGGCGGTTTTTCGGCTTTGCATGTTCACTAGCGCCGCCTAGTGGCAGAATTGCGAAACAAGTGTTTATTTTTATGTAAGTTTAGGTCATACTGACCAACTTTGCCGAAAACACCAACTTCCTAAGTTATCAGAATTCTGAGCTATGAGATTTCTAAAATTTGCAAGTTCACTAGCGCCTCCTAGTGGAAGAATTTTTAACCAACTGTTTATTTTTATGTAAGTTTATGTCATACTGATCAACTTTGCTGAAGACACCAGCTTTCTAAGTTATCGGGGGGAGCGACACTAGTTTTGCCAAGCCAAAAAACCACCAAAAAAATCGAAAAAAGACGAAAAAACCCGGTAAACGCCGCCTAGTGGCAGAATTGCGAAATAAGTGTTTATTTTTATGTAAGTTTAGGTCATACTCACCAACTTTGCCGAAAACACCAACTTCCTAAGTTATCAGAATTCTGAGCTATGAGATTTCTAAAATTTGCAAGTTCACTAGCGCCTCCTAGTGGCAGAATTTTGAACCAAGTGTTTATTTTTATGTAAGTTTATGTCATACTGATCAACTTTGCCGAAGACACCAACTTAGTAAGTTATCAGGATTCTGAGCTTTGAGATTTTTAAAATTTGCAAGTTTACTCACCGACGAACCGACGTGACAGTGGTGATTCAAAACTGTCCCCCCCCCAAATTTAACGGTCGACCAGCGAAGCGAGCGAACGCTTCTGTCAAATCAGCGCTGACACGAACCTCTTCCTATATGAATACACGGGGGTTTGGAATCATGCTACCAAAACAACGCGAACCGTTATAGAGGAGGCGGTAGTGTTCGGCTATTTTTCATCATGGCGTCGGGGACAACAAATTTGAATTTATTTGTTCTAGCTGTCACGTCGGTTCGTCGGTGGTTTACTAGTGCCTCCTAGTGGCAGAATTTTGAAACAAGTGTTTATTTTTATGTAAGTTCATGTCATTCTGATCAACTTTTCCGAAGACACTAACTTTCTAAGTTATCGGGGGGAGCGAGACTAGTTTTGCCAAGCCGAAAAACCGCCAAAAAAATCGAAAAAAGACGAAAAAAAAACGGTAAACGCCGCCTAGTGGCAGAATTGCAAAACAAGTGTTTATTTTTATGTAAGTTTATGTTATACTGATCAACTTTGCCGAAGACACCAACTTTCTAAGTTATCAGGATTCCGAGCTATGAGATTTCTAAAATTTGCATGTTCACTAGCGCCGCCTAGTGGCAGAATTGCGAAACAAGTGTTTATTTTTATGTAAGTTTATGTCTTACTGATCAACTTTGTCGAAGACACCATCTTCCTAAGTTATCGGGATTCTGAGATATGAGGTTTTGAAATTTTACTTGCTCACTAGCGCCGCCCAGTGGAGGAATTTCGAACTTCGCAACGCATCGTCAGTAAGTTATTGGCGTACCCAACAACTTTCCCGAAGACACTAACCTTCCAAATTATCAGGTTCTTGAGCTGTCGCATATCGTAACGTTTGCTTGACAACCTGATATGGTTCCTGTAGTGCAATTTAGCATCAAATTGTTGATGGTCCCTCTAGCGGCCAAATTGTCAACTAATCATATGAACCAAAGTTCTAAATGGTAGATCTTATCAAGCCTTAAAACTTTGCCGAAGAAAGTATTGCATTAACTCTTAACACACCCGAGATAATAGGCCACACCCCCAAAATGCCGAAATCCCATAAGCTCTTAGTCTCCTATAACGCTCACCCCTGTCTAGTAGGAGTTCGTTTAATAGGAGTCCGTTTAATAGGAATTCGTTTAGTAAGAGACTCGACTGTATACTGAAAATCCATGCACACATTTGCCAACATCTTCTATATTTCAATAATTGAGCAGCTTTTGCTGCATTTTAGAGCAGTGAAAACCAACTTTGGAGTGCCACAGAGCTTTTGTGGGATGCGAATTGAGGGTTAGTTCAATGAGTGAATCTGGTGATGTGAAAAATGAACGGTGATGAAGAACAATTCGGCAACCTGCTGCTTTGGTGCGATTGCCTTTCGGCACCCGCTGGTGTAGCTAGCTAGGCTTTGCTGATTGATACTTCTGGCTGACGGCTTCGACATCTGGCACTTAAGTCAAGAGTGTTGGGGTCCCCATGTAGGATCCTACTTAGGCGCTGTCTATAGGCGTAGACTCATTTTTGGTCATCTCATACTCCCCTCCCCTCTGTAAACTTTCGTGCACATAAAATTTTAAACAATTGTGTGGACCGTTGACTTTGCCCAGAACCCCACCTACCTCCACACCCTCCCTTCTCCGAGTCAACGTACATAGCTTTTTTTTTAGGTTCGGGTGAACCACTGCGACCGGTATTTAAATCTTTTGTGGCATTACCCGTATCCATAGTATTTAGTGCATTTCGTACTACTCCATTGCCATTGAGAGGCAATGAGACATCGATTTCTGTACAGTCCCTGTTTTGTTATCGATTGCGTTAAAATGGTCCGGTAATCATAGAGATTTAAATCCCAGTGAAAGAGCGCCCCTAATCAAACACAATCTAATTGAATTCTGAGAAAAACAAAACGGTGGTACTGATATTTATCCAGGCATCGGAACTCTAGCCCCATCCATGTCTTGCTTCTAGTTTAGTCCCAGGACAACATAGAAAAACCCGGGACTTTAGGCTAGTTACAAAACTCTGTAAAAAATAGAGAATGTGTTCTGCAATAAGAATACACGTGAGTCCTTGAATTACCAGATTTTAACAGTCCTTGATAGGTTAGTACAGAACTAGATACGTAAAGCATGTTTGTTTTCCTAACATCAAGTGTAGTCTCGGGTGGGCAAAGTCCGATTCTTTAACTATCAGCAAGGCAGAATAAATGCAATTTTAGAAACTGTCGCCAGTAACAAGGACTTTGTACCATGAATCCTTATTACCAAAACACATTACCCCAACTTGACAAACCGGATGTCACTAGGGTTCGGTTTGGTAGATCTTTAACCGTAACGCAACACAAAAATGCGATCTACCTACATTACGGGCTCCGTTAAAGATCGAGCATATTTTAAACCCCCTCAACCATTCATCCATCAGCACGGGTCGCCTGAAACCTTGGATTGGGGTTCCCTGTTTAGTGGACTTTTACCCCTGGAACAGGTGGTCCGTAGTGTTATTCTTAGCCAATTGAGACAACCGCTACCGACACTACACAGCTAAGATAGCTGATCGGGAAAAGAAGTTAATATTGATGATCAACTTCATACGGACCCGAACAGCCGACATAGCTTACGAACAGGCCTTTCCAAGCTATGGTCAGTTGGTTGTTCCTTAAGCTGCTTATGACACTTAGTCAATTGTTGAGCTGTGCTAGTACATCTAAGCTCAACGTGATGCTTGATCTGTTTTTGTCTGAAATCTTCATTATACATCTCTGAAGCATTTTGAAAAAGCAGGTATCTTTCCCTTCTGTTCGAATACCTCAAAGAGAACATCAGCGCTACTATTGGCATCCTGCATTCGTCTATCAATTACCATGCGTCTCCGTCTTCATAGCTGCGCTGAAGAGTTCAATGAAGCCCCTAGGTATTTCAATCACATTCAAGCATTTTGAAAAAGCAGGTATCTTTCCCTTCTGTTCGAATACCTCAAAGAGAACATCAGCGCTACTATTGGCATCCTGCATTCCTCTATCAATTACCATGCGTCTCCATCTTCATAGCTGCGCTAAAGAGTTCAATGGAGCCCCAAGGTATTTCAATCACATTCCTTATTGAAAAATATCAGCGAACATATTATTGCCTCATCACAAAAGGCATTCTATTTTGTAGAAATTTCCAGCACCTAACTAGTACATAACACGTTAATTAATATGTTGTTTTATAAGAAAGCTTTGCATTGGTACGAGCCAAAAGTTGGTGTATTTTAGTCAAAGAAGTACACGAAAGGCAGCCTTCAAACCGTAGACGTCGTGTTATAGGAATCCCCACTGTACATGATTATCAGACTCACCTCCAGATGGATCCACTGCAGAGCAGTGCAACGTCGAATCACGCTTGTAATTTATATCGAATTTTTCACAATAAATCAGTCACTCTGTCATACATCACGCGCTCGTTGCGGATATGGAACCCGCTTTGCTCAAAAGCGTTAAGCAACTGCTGAATGCCATGTGGTTGGTGTGAGTGAAGTGAAAAATCGCCGTCCAAACCGAGAGAAAAACTTGTTGGAGTCTCTCCGCCTAGGGCAACTATCGGTAGATACGGGGGAACCGAGCAAGTTGTATGAATGTATGTCCAAGAAATACCGTGTGGGATTTTTGATTTACGCCGTCGAATCATATTCGCCTAGCCACTTTACTGCTTGCTTGACAAGGCTGATGATTTGAGACAGTTTTGATTTGTGGCTTTCCGCTCATGCAATGCCTGTATCAGAAATGCTTCACTACACTGATTCTCGAATTATACTGAAATCATTTGATATGGGTCACAATGACTGAGACGAGCATTACCAATGGGGTTCTAGACCAGCGAGGTTGAATTCAACAGCAACGAAAACAGTCGTCTCTTTGCAAAACGCAGACTTTACTCAGTACTTGGCATTTATTTATTTTATTTACAATTAATTACGTGGTACTGGAACCGAAAATCCTCCTAATACCTACCAATTGGTAGTGTGTTAAGAATCAATATGATAGGCATTAAACATACAAATGTACTGCAGTTGACTAAAATCTAAGTGCGAAGTATACTTTCACGTTTTTATGCATTTTATGGATGTTGAGTTCTGTAGGTACAGTATACGAAGGCAGCAATTTGTCCCATTTTTCTAATTTGTTTGTGTTTTTTAGTTTTTTTTTATGATTACCTACCTAAATTATTTTAGCACTGATGCACTAATTACGTGAGCGATTATAATTTACAGCAGCACTTAGGGGCTGTCCATAAACCACGTGGTCATTTTTTTGGGACTTCTCAAACCCCCCCCCCCCCCCCCGTGTGGTCATTAGTCCATACAAAATTTTTTATTCGTCCATACAAAATGGTCATCGGCCGAACCCCCCCCCCCCCCTCATGACCACGTGGTTTATGGACAGCCCCTTACACTCAGAACAGTGCCTGAGGCTGGTTCGTCTCCAGCACTTGAATGTATATTTTTCTATTATATAGAAATCCAGGGTCTTGAGGCTTATGACAAGTTACAGTTGTCCAATGTCCGAGTTTCGCGGTCCGTTAGAGCCATGGGCTCAGAAGAGGGCCAGCAGTGTCATTCGCTTTGGGGGGAGTGGGTGGAGCCACTGAACGAAAACTTGCAAGTGCTTAGTTTGAGAACCAACTAAACCACGCGGCAAGGGTTGTGAATTTTTGTTTCAAAGATTTAGGAAATAGAGGTATTTCGGTACCTCCAGCAGAGCCAGAGTTCATTTTGCCCCTCCCCCTCTTTGTTAGCATCAAGCACACTAGTCAAAATGTGTTCTCGCCGGTGAGTGCATGTCCCAAAAGCTAAGTGAATAAATGTCACAAATGGAAGAATTGTTCCAAAGAAACCTCATCGGTGAATGACAAGTTCTACCATACTTTCAATTAACAAACGTAATAATTGAGTGCAGAAATTATTTCTGACTACAACTGCGTGGCAATGATAAATGTACATATTTATTGATGGCAAAAAAACTGTCAAGTCAAAGACCGTTGAACACAAAAATCCATTTCAACTAAATGTGTCGTTTGTGATGACATACATCCGCTGTGGGACGCGTCGTATAAATCAAGTTGAAGGGCTAAACAAGCTGAAACCGTAGAGGAACATGTAAAAAACGAGTGGACAAATCTTTGTCAATTTATACGTGAGGCTAATTGCTGCCAACCTACACAGTGTTTTGCTGCCACCGACGCTCGGTTTGGATCGTTTGGCGTCGTCCAATCCACCGCAGCAGCGGCGTACAACTTGGTTTACTAAAGTCGTGTTTCTCTCTTTTGGCATGAATGATGCAGACAAGCGGAACGACCGAAACCGAAACGACCCTGCTCTATCTCAGTAGGTATATGCCTTCTACTTGTATGAACCAATTGGTGCTACAGCAATAGGAAATACTTGCGACAGGTGGTGACATTAAACTGACAGCTAGATATACAGGGTGTTAGGTTCGTGAGTGCAAACTTTTTAAAGAGTGATAGAGGACCATAAATGGAGAAAAAAATTGTTCTACGCATATGGTCAAATCTCAACCGTTACGTAGTTATTGAACTTCCCATGTTTATGACTCTTATTGCCTTAACTGGCAATAACTTGAAAATGGTCAAACTTAACGAAGTTTTTTTACCCTTATTCGAAAGATTTTTGAATTTTCTAACAAATGGCATCTTTGAATCGATTGGTTTAGTTAAATAACTAAGTTTTCTAGAGCAAAATAGCTAAAAATAGTGAATTTTCATTGGTTTTTGTCAATTATCTTTGAAACATGCGTAATAAATTAAAATTCTTTCTTTAGCAAAGTTGTGGTTCCTGTTACACTCTACAATTTGTTCTTTGACACCAAACTTCTAGCTCTTATCGTTTTCTTGCAATTTTGATTTAAATGTGTGGCACAATGCGCAAAAAAGTGCTATCCATGACAGTTGCAAATTTATGATCTGAAATGCGATGTTAAAGTCGAAATTGCAACAAAACGATAAGAGATAGAAGTTTAGTGTCAAAGAACAAATTTTAGAGTATAACAGGAGCCACAACTTTGCCAAAGAAAGAATTTTAGTTTATTACGCATGTTTCAAAGATAATTGACAAAAACCAATAAAAAATCACTATTTTTAGCTATTTTGCTCTAGAAAACTTAGTTATTTAACTAAACCAATCGATTCAAAGATGCCATTTGTTAGAAAATTCAAAAATCTTTCGGAAAAGGGTAAAAAAACTTCGATAAGTTTGACCATTTCCAAGTTATTGCCAGTTAAGGCAATAAGAGTCATAAACATGGGAAGTTCAATAACTACGCAACGGTTGAGATTTGACCATATGCGTAGAACAATTTTTTTCTCCATTTATGGTCCTCTATCACCCTTTAAAAAGTTTGCACTCAGGAACCTAACACCCTGTATATACATTTACGGCCGAGACTTGTGACAGAGGGCAAACAAACAAATAAATCTTGATTCTTGATATCATCCAGTCCATCGTGTCCATCCAATTTCTGCGTTGCATACCATATATTTTGCATTGTTAAGAAATTGGAGCAGGGTCATTGTAACAATATGTTACCAAAGAAAATTTTGAAACTTTCCAATTCTCAAGAGCACTTCAAACTGTGCAAAGCAGTACAAAATAGTGCTCCACGTTGTATGGAAGCAAACTCTTGATCTGCATGTAATAAATTATTCTGAGACCAAACAACAATAAATCCACTTGAAATACAGCCAAACGCCAAACAGTAAATTCAGCTACAAAGCCATTTCCGCCCTCAAAAGTGTCGCACAACACATGATTGCTGTACGCTCTGCGTTCATCCTATCTGATGGGTTTAGCCTCAGTCAGTGCTTATTGCCGTTATTTAATTTTGAATTGCTGTATAACATCCACCAGATTCTTCACGACAGCTATTAGCGGGGTGCTATTTTAAAAACTTGGTGCTTCTAGTCTTCTTGGCTTCTGCTGGGAATAGGAACGAACATCACCGGTAATCCATTGTCATTGTTTTTCTCCGATTGTCTGAGTATCGTGACAAAGTATTTGAACGTGAAAATTCTTCTATCGATGGTCCATAGTTCAAATGGGAGGCAACGGAGGAATACATTTCGTGACACCCATCAAGCCAGGAAGAGGGAAAATTTATCTCGCTTTGCACCATCTTCGAATGTGTTAGACTGATTTATGATAGCATTTTAGTAAATACAATAAATTGACTCGGAAAATCGTCGAGACTTTTAGGTAATAAAGCGTTCAAATTGTTGGTTAACATCAAGCAGTGGATTAAGCTATTTTTGTGGTAACAAAGATCTATCCTATATAGGTACCAATGTGCGCAACATGAAAGCTTTCAGCATTTCATAAAAAAGAAATCATGATATACCTATTTGTACAATAATGCTTTGACTGTTCCCTCCGGTAGTAATTACCACAATTATTTTTAGAATCATGTTAACATAAATAAAGCAATTCATTTTCGGTTGATCTATATTTTAACCTTAACTGCCATGAGCGGTTTGCTCAAGAATTCATCCATCCAAGATTCTTGGACAAGAATGAAGATCTTTGCAATCTTTCGCAAATCTAGAACTTTCACCAGAAATTCCTACATAAATTCTTATAGAAATACCTAGATGTCTAGAGAAGACTTCCAAATATCCAGTCTTTTTTTTTTCTTAAATAGCTCTCAGACAAGATCCTTCAAAATCTTTCAAGATTCTCCGAAAAAAAACTTAAAAAGGGCTAAGAATTTATTTGGAAGTTTGTTTGGAAACATTTTTCTATACAGGGTGTTAAGTTCCCGAGTGCAAACTTTTTAAAGGGTGATAGAGGACCATAAATGGTGAAAAAAATTGTTCTACGCATTTGGTCAAATCTCAACCGTTACGTAGTTATTGAACTCCCCATGTTTTTGACTCTTATTGCCTTAACTGGCTATAACTTTAAAATGGTCAAATTCATCGCAGTTTTTTTACCCTTTTTCGAAAGATTATTGAATTTTCTTTAAAATGGTATCTTTGAATCGATTGGTTTAGTTAAATAACTAAGTTTTCTAGAGCAAAATAGCTATAAATAGCGTGTTTTAATTTGTTTATGTCAATTATCTTTGAAACAAGCGTAATAAATTAAAATTCTTTCTTTGGCAAAGTTGTGGCCCTTGTTCCATTCTACAATTCGTTCTTTGACGCCAAACTTCTAACTCTTATCGTTTTCTTGCAATTTTGATTTAAATGTGCGGCACAGTTCGCAAAAAGGTGCTTACCATGACGATTGCAAATTTATGATCTGAAATGCGACGTTTAAATCAAAATTGCAAGAAAACGATAAGAGATAGAAGTTTGGTGTCAAAGAATGAATTGTAGAGTGAAACAGGGGCCACAGCTTTGCTAAAGAAAGAATTTTAATTTATTACGCATTTTTCAAAGATAATTGACAAAAACAAATTAAAACATACAACTTTTAAGCTATTTGCTCTAGAAAACTTAGTTATTCAACTAAACCAATCGGTTGAAAGATGCCATTTGATAGAAAATTCAATAATCTTTCGAATAAGGGTAAAAAACTGCAATAAGTTTGACCATTTTAAAGTTATAGCCAGTTAAGGCAATAAGAGTCAAAAACATGGGGAGTTCAATAACTACGAGATTTGACCATATGCGTAGAACAATTATTTTCACCATTTATGATCCTCTATCACCCTTTAAAAAGTTTGCACTCAGGAACCTAACACCCTGTATAAGAACACTGTCTGTTGCTTTGTGGGATTTGGTTCGAAAATTCTACCAAAATTTTCCCCACAAACATCCAAAGTAGTTGGCACAAATTCTACATTGAGTTTCTTCCGAGAAATCATTCAGGATCCTTTATAGTGTCTTCCACGATATTTCTGTTGGCATTCCTCCCAAGATTTTTCTAGGAGTTCCTCTCGTGATTTCCCCTCTAGTTCCTTCTAGGATTTCTTTCAGGGATTTGCGCGAGATTTCTGCGAGATTTCTCCAGGAGTTCCTGGAGATCTAAATTTCTTACTTATGTAACCTTGACTTCTAGAACTATATTCAGCAAACCAGTTCGGGTTGGACTTTCTATATTGCTAACGTTTACGGGTTTTCCTAACATGTTGATACTATGATTATTGCAATCTGTGACACATTTTTGGTATTCGATGTGTTTTTCAGGGCACTATCAAAGTTATCCCAAAATGAAAATGTGACTCTTGCTCAAATGAGAAATTATTGGTACCCTAAAACAAATAAAATTGTCCAATCATTCAATTACAATTGATAACTGCTGTGGTCTCAGTTTGTCTTGTTTTAAAAGTATAAAACTAGCAAAAATAATGTTTGTATCATTCAATGTCTATATACTTACAATAGAAAAATAAATATATTTGATTTTCAACTCGTGATAATGTAAGCCGGAACAGTAAGTATCCAAAAACTGCGCGCCCAATGAATGGACATAAGACAAAATGGCTAACATGCTAAAATAAATAACTATAATTTGAGGAAAACCCAATGCATACTAATCCAGAGCCATAGTTTCATATACAAGTTGAAAACATCACGTACATTTGATGATATTAGGCCGGAACAAATCTCATTTTCTTCTTTTGTCACAATACTCGTTGACTCGCCAAGGAGGAGGACGATAAATAATAAATGTATTTAATGAAAAAATACCCAAACAATACGGCAAAATCTTTACACTCATCAGATTTGTTAAGAAATTTTCTGAGAATCTCTAATTTCACCTTAACCTTCCTTAGTCCCTAAAAAAGTTACAAATAAGACCCTGGGGTCATTTTTGACCCCACACTTTGAACGGCTCTCAAAAATCAGTGGCTGGGCCGATTTTGATTTTTTTTGGCCCAAATGAAAGCCACACATGTCTAGTTTTCAAAACCCCCGGAGAGTTCCGGATTTGGTCACTGTGGCCACCGGGAACCTGCTTCAACTGAAAAATGCCGCTTTAGAGACCCTAACTTTGGCAAGCTATAACTTTGCAACCGAACAAGTAATCAGGACCGTTCAAGAATCGTTGGAAAAGTATTCACATGGACTTTGATTAAAGACATTAATATTGACTAATTCTTAAGAACCGGTTCCGGAAATCCGGAACATCCGGAAAGTAATGTTTTTCACGATAATGTGCTAGAAAGCACATTCATATTATTTACAGGATAGAAGTATTTGCATCAAACTTCTTTAGGCCATAATATAATCTGTCGAGAACTATTTCTGTATGTTTCTGGTTATGTCCCGCCCTTCTGGAACCGGTTCCAGGGATCCCACAAGATGGCCAACGAGTTGACTGTAACGAAATTGAACGGTTTTCCGCGCTAAACACATCTGCGTTGGTTAACTCATGATGAAATCTCAATAATTTTACATGCTCCATATTGTTGTGATATGTAAAATATTATTGGGCATTGTGGTCTTATGTGGTCACCGGAGTGACCACCGGAGAAACCCGTATTGAGGGACTTCCATGTTTTTGCAACAAAAATAGACATTCGACGGCTCTAACTTCATGATTTTTCATGGCCATGTGGCTTCTGGCATTAAATGGAAGAATTGACCATTCTGGTCTGTTTTGGCCACCGGAGTGACCACCGGAGAAATCCGTATTGAGGGAGTTTCATGTTCTTGCAACAAAGATAGGCATTCGACGGTTCTAACTTCAAGGTTTTTCATGGCCATGTAGGTTCTGGCATTGAAAAGAAGAATTAACCATTCTGGTCTGTTTTGGCCACCGGAGTGACCACCGGAGAAACCCGTATTGAGGGACTTCCATGTTTTTGCAACAAAGATAGGCATTCGACGGCTCTAACTTCATGTTTTTTTCATGGCCATGTGGCTTCTGGCATTAAATAGAAGAATTGACCATTCTGGTCTGTTTTGGCCACCGGAGTGACCACCGGAGAAATCCATATTGAGGGAGTTTCATGTTTTTGCAACAAAGATAGGCATTCGACGGTTCTAACTTCAAGGTTTTTCATGGCCATGTAGGTTCTGGCATTGAAAAGAAGAATTAACCATTCTGGTCTGTTTTGGCCACCGGAGTGACCACCGGAGAAACCCGTATTGAGGGACTTCCATGTTTTTGCAACAAAGATAGGCATTCGACGGCTCTAACTTCATGTTTTTTTCATGGCCATGTGGCTTCTGGCATTAAATAGAAGAATTGACCATTCTGGTCTGTTTTGGCCACCGGAGTGACCACTAGTGAAATCCGTATTGAGGGAGTTTCATGTTTATGCAACAAATATAGACATTCGACGGCTCTAACTTCATGATTTTTCATGGCCATCTGGCTTCTGGCATTAAAAAGAAGAATTGACCATTCCGGTCCATTTTGGCCACCAATTGAGGGACTTCCATGTTTTTGCAGCAAAGATGGGCATTCGACGGCTATAACTTCATGATTGTGTACTATTTTGACTATTCTGGTCTGCTTTGGCCATCGGAGTGACCACCTGGAGAAACACATACTAGGGAAATCCTATGTTTATTTTCAAACGCTCATATTATCTAGATTTATCACCAGAAGCAGTCTTTCGACGGCTCAATTTTCATGCTTCGACACGCGACATATTATCTTTATGCTCAGTTGTTATTCTTATTGTTCAACAAGGTTATTCTGTAGTAGAGGCAATTCATGTTAAAATATACTGCGATTCTTGTAGTCTGATACTGCACTGTAAATGGTAATATAGTTAGTTCGAGAATTGAGGATAGTTTTACTTCGGTTCACAAACAAACCTTTCATCGTATATTTTGGTTTACACCACTTAACATTTTGGTCGTCTATGTTCACTGTTTTTGAAAATCACATCGTTTCTTTTCATTATCTTTTTAGATATGTCCACATTATTTGTTAGTACTTGATATGCTTTCTCCTTTCTTGCTGGCTCTATTTTCTTATACTTACGTGAAGTCAGCTTTTTCAGAATGAAAAGTTGTCTTAGTTGGTAGGAGAAGGGCTTTCTTGAGGAAGACAAACAATGTTTCACTTGAATTAGGGAATTATCAAGTTCTGCAATCGAGGAATTCAGTCACAAATACTATCCATTTGATGAGTTTTATGAACATTTCGCAATTCTTTAATTTTTTTAATTAAATTAATTCGTCTAGTAGTTTCAACTGGCATACTCTTAAAAGTTCCACGGAGGATTCCTTTCGAATCCGACTGACATCAAGGTATACAATTAATAAAATGTGCATGCTGCCCAGGGGCAGAATTTCAAACCAAGTATCTCATCAATGAAGAATACAGTCTCTCCAAGATTGCAAAATTCTGAGCTATGAGATTTTTAAAATTTGCGTGTTTACTGGGGCCACGTAGAGGCAGAATTCTGACACAAGTGTCCCATTTTGTGCAAGTCTATGTCATACTGATCAACTTTGACGAAGACACCATCTTCCTAAGTTATTAGGATTCTGAGCTATACAATTTCTAAAATTTGCAAGTTCACTAGCGCCACCTAATGGCAGAATTGCGAAACAAGGTTTCCCTTTTATGTAAGTCTATGTCATACTGGTCAATTTTGCTGAAGACACCAACTTTCTTAGTTATCGGGGGGAGCGACACTAGTTTTGCTGAGCCGAAAAACTTCAAAAAAAGTCGAAAAAATCCGGTAAAGGCCGCCTAGTGGCAGAATTGCGAAACAAGTGTTTATTTTTATGTAAGTTTATGTCATACTGATCAACTTTGCCGAAGACACCAACTTTCTAAGTTATCAGGATTCTGAGCTATGAGATTTCTAAAATTTGCATGGTCACTAGCTTCGCCTAGTGGCAGAATATCGAAACAAGTGTTTATTGTTATGAAAGTTTATGTCATACTGATTAACTTTTCCAAAGACACCAACTTAATAAGTTATTGGGGGGAGCGACACTAGTTTTGCCAAGCCGAAAAACTCCAAAAAAGTCGGAAAAAGACGAAAAAAACCGGTAAACACCACCTAGTGGCAGAATTTTGAAACATGTGTTTATTTTTATGTAAGTTTATGTCATACTGCTCTACTTTGCCAAAGATATCAACTTTTTAAGTTATCAGGATTCTGAGCTATAAGTTTTCTAAAATTTGCATGTTCACTAGCGCCGCCTTGTGGCAGAATTGTGAAACAAGTGTTTATTTTTATGTAAGTTTATGTCATACTGATCAACTTTGCTGAAGACACCAACTTCGTAAGTTATCAGGATTCTGAGCTATGAAATTTCTAAAATTTGCATATTCACTAGCGCCGCCCAGTGGAGGAATTTTGAACTTCGCAACTCATCGTCAGTAAGTTATTGGCGTACCCAACAACTTTTCTGAAGACACTATCCTTCCAAATTATCAGGGTCTTGAGCTGTCGCATATCATAACGTTTGCTTGACAACCTGATATGGTTTCTGTAGTGCAATTTAGCATCAAACTGTTGATGGTCCCTCTAGCGGCCAAGTTGCCAACTAATCCTATGAACCAAAGTTCTAAATGGCAGATCTTATCAAGCCCTAAAACTTTGCCGAAGAAAGTATTGCGCTAACTCTTAACACACCCGACATAATAGGCCATACCCCCAAAAGGCCGAAAACCCATAAGCTCTTAGTCTCCTATTAAGCGGATTCCTATTGCGCCTCCCGACCTGTGATCTTATAAGAGTCTCGACTGTATATACAAAGTTATAAAATAGGTTGAAAGAGACTGGCCAGGGCCAGGGATAAAACCCAGTGCCCAGGAGTAATCAGGAACATTAAACATTAAACCACAAAGTCTGTCAAATGAATCAGAGCCTTAATTCAATAAAGCTTTGAACAAGTATAGTAAAATTTCCACAACGGTCGTATACACAATATTTGCGCCGATAAATAAATAACGTATGATGAACATCCAGCTACGCCTCTGACAACATCACGATTGGTAACCCCTAAAAAATTTCTTGCGCCCGTTGTTGATCCTCATCATCATATGCTCGATCATTATCCTCGTTTCGTTCCAACTACTTGGCGTGGTCTCCCCCAAACCAAACTGTCGTTAATTTAATCTTCATCATCACTTCGTCGTCGTCGTCGTCGCCGTCGCCGTGGACCGAGCCAGTGCCAAAACGGACCAGAATGGTCAATTCTTCTTTTTAATGCCAGAATCCACATGGCCATGAAAAATCATGAAGTTAGAGCCGTCGAATGCCTATATTTGTTGCCAAAACATGAAACTCCCTCAATACGGGTTTCACCGGTGGTCACTCCGGTAGCCAAAACAGACCAGAATGGTCAATTCTTCTATTTAATGCCAGAAGCCACATAGCAATGAAAAATCATGAAGTTAGAGCCGTCGAATGCCTACCTTTGTTGCAAAAACATGAAACTCCCTCAATACGGGTTTCTCCGGTGGTCACTCCGGTGGCCAAAACAGACCAGAATGGTTAATTCTTCTTTTCAATGCCAGAACCCACATGGCCATGAAAAATCATGAAGTTAGAACCGTCGAATGCCTATCTTTGTTGCAAAAACATGGAAGTCCCTCAATACGGATTTCTCCGGTGGTCACTCCGGTGGCCAAAACTTACCAGAATGGTTAATTCTTCCATTTAATGCCAGCAGCCACATGGCCATGAAAAATCATGAAGTTAGAGCCGTCGAATGCCTATCTTTGTTGCAAAAACATGGAAGTCCCTCAATACGGGTTTCTCCGGTGGTCACTCCGGTGGCCACATAAGACCACAATGTCCAACAATATTTTTACATATCACAACAATATGGAGCATGTAAAATTATTGAGATTTCATCATGAGTTAGCCAACGCAGATGTGTTTAGCGCGGTCAACTCGTTACAGTCAACTCGTTGGCCATCTTGTGGGATCCCTGGAACCGGTTCCAGAAGGACGGGACATAGCCAGAAACATACAGAAATAGTTCTCGACAGATTGTATTATGGCCTAAAGAAGTTTGATGCAAAAACTTCCATCTTGTAAATAATATGAATGTGCTTTCTAGCACATTATCGTGAAAAACATTACTTTCCGGTTGTTCCGGATTTCCGGAACCGGTTTTCAAGAATTAGTCAATATTAATGTCTTTAATCAAAGTCCACGTGAATAGCTTTCCAACGATTCTTGAACGGTCCTGATTACTTGTTCGGTTGCAAAGTTATAGCTTGCCAAAGTTAGGGTCTCTAAAGCGGCATTTTTCAGTTGAAGCAGGTTCCCGGTGGCCACAGTGACCAAATCCGGAACTCTCCGGGGGTTTTGAAAACTAGACATGTGTGGCTTTCATTTGGGCCAAAGAAAATCAAAATCGGCCCAGCCACTGATTTTTGAGAGCCGTTCAAAGTTTGGGGTCAAAAATGACCCCAGGGTCTTATTTGTAACTTTTTTTATGGGAGCTCCCCTAGGGGTCGTCCAATGTTTTGGATGAATGGAAATGATAGTTTTCCACAAAAAAATAATTGTCTGAAAATTTCAGATTTGTAGGCCTTTCGAAACAAAAGCTATAGCGAATTGAAATTCGGAAAAGATCAAAAAAGACCCCAAGACCTTACTAAGGTTAAAATTTAAAAATTTCTTGAAAAAGTTAGATCATTGACCAAAATTTTCTGAGGGGGTGGTGACAAAAGAGAAAATCGAAATTTGTGTCAGCCTTATAGAGACAATTAACTTAATTATTTTATTAAATGTGAAATTTAACGACCCGTTTTCTTTTTTGTGGTTTGATAATTCTGAAATTGAAAATTAGCCTGTTAGATACCATGTAATATTAAAACATGGATTGGTTAAAGTCAAATAGACGAAAATGAGGTTCGAAGTTGAAAAACACTTTCGCATTGTTTCCTGTCGCATACTGTAGATTACCTTAGGCACACAACCGAAGGGCACAAACTTATCAAATCTACTTCACTTTTCGAAACTTAACAACCGCGATTACTTTCACACATCAGCCTTATGATGAACGAAATGATCGAGCTATAGTCAATTTACCCTTAAACAAACTTCTTAAACATCGATCTTGTATTATCTTGTATATGTATGGAAGAATGTAAAATTACAACTATCTTAATTAGAACTGCCAAGGTATTTATCAAAACGCATTTAATATTCTAACCATTGTAGCCATTCAATTCTATGAGTATTGAGTAGGTAGTCAATCGTTTGGGCATATGTTGTCATAAGTTTGAAGAAATTTAATACTTTTATTTCTAATTAAAAAGTTGAAAAGATATTGCCGGAAGTTACACAGTGCAGTAAAAATTACTGTGGGCTTCTTAATTACTATTTTTTTTATTTTTTTTCTTTTATTACAGGCAAAATAATAAGTTTTTGCCTTGTATTTAAACCACCTTTCCTACTATTGCCCACGAGGATTTCCACCCCCAAGTGATAGTAAAAAGTCTAATCTTTCAACTGCCGACTGAGCCATCTGCGCCATTTTGCGGCAGAAATAGTGAAAGTTCACCTTAAAATATGATAAATTTGCCTATAATTTTTTTTGTTTTAAGATATGATGACTAGGCATTATCGGAAGAAATTTGTATTTTGACGTCGTGAACAAGTTTGTACAAGGTCACAAAACTGTAAGATTTTATCTGTAAAAGCTACACTGAAAAAATAGTTTTAAGGATACTTCACACAAAACGTTCCATATGTCGGAACCCGTAAGAGGTGGAGGTTTGACATGTTCTACGATTTTTTTCTCCTGGGCTACAACTTTGCCGAAGACGTCAAACTTCTAGAAAACTTTTTTGAAAAAATAGAAATTTTATCTCACTTCTGGGGGGATAAATCATTAATTACATTTAATCAAAAGACGTTTTTAAACTTGCAGAAAAACTTTTTTAGAACACGCCAAACCTCTAGAATCAACCTTAAAAAAGTTATTTAATTTTGATTACAAAATCATCGATTTCGAACACTGTGCGTCATTTTTATAGCAGTTGGTTTAGCCGAGACACAAACCAACATATACGTTAGGTCTAGTTCCTAATTCAAACAGGCAATGTCAATATAAATTTGAATGTCGAATGTAATCTAAACAGTCTTCATGAAGTGCTTGATTCTAATAAAAGTATCATAAGGAGTGCAGGTTGATTTTATACGGAAAACAGCGTTTTTATCAGAAAAAAATACCCCAAACCTTAAAAAATCACGTATTTAGGTATTGTTTTGACGAAATATGATGGTATCACTTGCCCAAATCACCGCGTTAATAACTAACACGTCTTCTAATAGTTCCCTTTATCTTGCAGACTTCACATTGGTTCATGGCACAAAGTAATCAAATTTCTTGCATGAATTACTTGCTTTATAGTTAAGACGTTCTTTTCAAATAAATGATGTCAAAATTGAATGCGTTTTAAGACGCATTTACATTATATTTCTGCAGATTAAATGAAAATAAGCCATTTTTGTGACCACTTAATGCATTTCTGTATGATCTTCTGTTTTATAATAAACAGGGTACAAAAATTCCAATTCTTCTTGCAGTTCTTTCACTTTGCAGTCTTCTAAATCATTCAATAATGCTTGTATTATACATTTATACTACAGAGGCATTAGGGTGCATCTTTCATAACTGTTTGTTTTAAACTTTATCAACCCCATTTTGATGTTTAACCAACCACACTTTTTTTTAAATTATTTGGGCCTCGACTAAACGAATGTCTATCACTCTATTAAAGCTGCACTAAACGCATAGATTGCGTCATCGCTGCTGGTGCTGGGAATGCATATCAAAGTTTTTGTTATATCTGAGGCCTCGTCAAAATTTCTATCATATCGGTTCATAAATGACTCAAATCCAGCTTCCTAAAGCTATGACTACCTATTTTATGCTTAAAATTGAAAATTTTGTCGATATGTAAATTGGCTTTTATGTGTGTATTTGTGAAAAAGTATTTATTTTTTTACTTAATCAACTCGTTAAATTATCAAATCTACTATGTCGGGCTTATTTTATGTCAATCTCCCAGCTAGCTGAAACTACAGGGGATAGACGAAATGATCGGGACAGGCAAAATTTTCCCTTCTCAAAAAATATTCAAATAGCTGTGACTATTCGAAAAGTGCATCAAATATTCTCAAATTTTTACTGTAAGTGGATCAACTAGTTGTGCATCAGTGGACAAAATTTGGAAAAGATCGGACTATTCTGCACGAAGTTATAAAGATTCTAGAATAAGGTATATTTATCCGAAAGCCAACTTTGAGCTGTTATATCTCCGGATTCAATGAACTAAATGCAATGAAATTTTGACCATTTTTGACTTATATAATGAGCTTTGAAAAACGTTTGACTTAACTTAAAATTCTTAACACGCAAGAAAATTATAACGATTAGATTATTTTTCTAATAAAACACCAAATTTTCTTAAATTTCAACATCGTTTCAAAATTCAAGATGCTAATTATAGTTCATTTATATTCCCTCTGATTGTCTTGAATATAAATATGTTTTGAAAGAAAGTGACAACATAGCCGGCAATTCATTGAAAAAGTAATGGGATGCATATTAAAATATACCAATTTACTAAAAAATCATAAAACAAATGAAATCGCTATAACTTTTTCTCTTATGAATAATTTCAAGTTAAGTCAAACGTTTTTTAAAGCTCATTATATAAGTCGTAAATGGTTAAAATTTCATTGCATTCGGTTCATTGAATCCGGAGATATAACAGCTCAAAGTTGGCTATCGGATAAATATACCTTTTTTTAGAATCTTTATAACTTCGTGCAGAATAGCCCGATCTTTTCCAAATTTTGTCCACTGATACACAACTAGTTGATCCACTTACAGTAAAAATTTGAGAATATTTGATGCACTTTTCGAATAGTTACAGCTATTTGAATATTTTTTGAGAAGGGAAAATTGTGCCTGTCCCGATCATTTTGTCTATCCCCTGTAGAAATGTCCGATGAAAAATATAACTCTTTTCGTTTGAGAGTTATTATACCGTTTGTACCAAAGCTTTAATCTCTTCGGGACCTACAATAGGAAATTATTCAAATCATCATTGCATCTAGCGAGGTGTGACTATACACGGGCCGACATATTTCGGTTTCAGTGGTTTCTCTTTGTTGTGCGGCTTGCACAGGTATCTGGTTTCCGAATGGTCTGAAGGACAGGGATCGGCGTTGACAGCTAGCATGACAAGGATAAAAATGAATTTTAACGAAAAGAAAGCTAGAGCAAACAACGGACGCGACAGGGCAAACAAGGGTAAGGAAAAATGAGAAGCGACATTTGTTCACCTTTTCGGTCTTCGGCACCTTTTCACAGCTCAATGAGTATGAATGACAAGCATAAGCCAGGTAGCAGGTAAGCACGTTAATGGCAACAATGGTTAGACACCAGGAGGCCAATAACGAAAGCGAAAAAAGGGGACTGAATATGACACTTGAAGCTAATTGATAATCTCTGAGCAGGAAACAAAAGTGCTTGAGCTGTCAGAATGTATGACATCGGGTCAGGAAAACGGCTCTAACGAAAGGGGAACGCTGTATTTCAGAGAACTGGTAGGGTATTGGTTCCCTTATTAAGCATTTGGCTCCCATTTTCATCCTACGAAAAACAAAGGATTGAAGCGCCGTTTGTTTTGTTTCTTATTTTTGTATTTTTTGTTAGAAGTGAGCACGCATGAATACAAAAAGAACGGAGTCAATCGGTGCCGTAATCGCTTGTTTTAGAATAGGATGAAATTGGGAGCATGAGATTACTGATGGCACACAAACCCTATGTGTATTCCAACAACCGTATAGAGCAGGCAGATCTTGCAACGTGCACTTGAATGAAAACTCTTACAGTTTAACTGTGCACATTTTGGTTATCGAAGGATAAGTGATGCTTATGCCTGGTAATTTATGTTAACCATCGTGATGTTACCAGATAAGTATGCCTACTTAATGTTTCTCACGTACCGAAAATAGTTTCCACTGGGTCCTCGTGTTGTGACACTATATTTCCGTTTGTTAATTGCAAGCTGGGATAGAATGAGCAGTGAAAAATGACAGCACGCACCGTCTGCGCCTTGTTTATGGATAACCATACAAATTGCTTCTGAAAACTAAAAGCATCACGTTACAGATTTATTTTACAGCGAAGAGACACGAACATAAATATCGGTCTAAACAAGTCGTTATTTTTTCCCAAGCAAAACCCTAAGCTGTTTTAGGTACTAGTCTGGCATAGCGTGGTTCACTTGAACGGTCGTTTGAAGAAAATCACAATTGATAGATGGTAGCACAAATTTGTTTCATGCACCACGTGTGCCTGTGCTTTGGTCTAACGTGCTGGCTCAAATCCAGTATACACACATGCCGAGGTCAATCAATTCGGTCACCGAATGGTTCTATTTGGCCACTCTTACAAAACATGTTGTGGCGGTGCTTGGCATGACAGTTTTTTTTTAACTGCTGCTGCCGTTGCTTTCTGCCACAAGACGAAATTTGATGCGCCCGAAAATAAATCGAGATTGAGCCTTCACAGAAGCGACAACTTATCGGCTTAACTGTGCTGTCGCTTTCGGGGACGATTAGGTCCATCGGAACGGTGACAACACTTTTTAATGCTGATTGACAGGACCAGAAGCATGCTACTGTTTTTTGAAATCGGCATTTTGTACCTGCTAGAGGGCCATATTTGGTAGTAAACTGATACGTTATGTACGGAATCGAAGGGTTTCTAATACCGAATAACAATCTATTGGATCACAAATTCCGATGAGCTTATACGGGTAACCTGAATATGATATTTAGAGCTGGTTGATCTGACTTGGCTAGTCAAGCCACATAAAACATGTTTATAAAACATTAAAAACAACCTAAAAATAGAGAACTCACCATGAATAGCATGTATGTAAGGGGCCATCCATAAACCACGTGGTCATGTTGGGGGGGTTGGGCAAAATTTTTGTATGAACGAAGGACCAGCCGGGTGGAGGGAGGCTTGTAATCTACCAAAAAATGACTACGTGGTTTATGAACAGCCCCCGCATTTTCTTGTACGGTTAAAAATATATTTTTGCAAAGATAATGGTTTATGATAGCTAATCTCACTGTAGTTTTCACTCAGTCATATAATATTGTAAAAAAAAAATAACTGCTGAAAAACAATTAAAGTTCATTTTGTGGTACTACAATAAAGCCGAAACAAATCTCTTTTTCTTATTTTGTCACAATGCTCGCTGATTCGTCAAGGGAGGAGGGTGATAGATAATAAATGCATTTGAAAAAAAACACCGCTAAACTCATCGGATTGGTTAGGAATTTTTTTTTAAACTCGAATTTCACCTCAAAATTTTAAAATTTCTTGATTAATTTATTAACCCGTAAACACACGGGACGATCTACTTTTGGTAGAAATGCACTATCTTCTTTGTTTTAAAACATTCTACCCCGGATTTTTTATAGTCAAGAGGAATAGTTGTGCTAAGAAATGCAAGGTACCTCCCCCCTTTGCATCCTCCCCCCTTTTGCTGGGAGCCGAAAATACGTGGCTTTTTTTGTATTTTTTATAAATTCTACATGTTTTGCTCAAATTTCATCGTTTTGCTAATCATTAATAGTTTTCACTGATCCTTGATATGCAATGTTGAAGTTTTGATCAAAGAGCTATTCTAAGGCCTCCAAAGTACTCCGAAGTTTGTGACACAAATCCAACATTCTCGACCAAATTTTATACACGATTAATGATCACAGAACATTGTCTACGGTACTCAAAAAGCCTCAAAGCCTCATCCCTAGAAAACACATGGTACATGAATTGGGTGATGTAGGTCATCCAAACTACTCTGGAATTCATTTTCTTAAGATCTAAAACATCTTCCATCGTTTGTGTTCATACTGTTCGAGAAATTTTGTCACGTTGATGTCCATTAGACCTCGCAATGCTATGAGCAACTTGATATTGTGGTAGTTGGACATTCCGTGAAATACAAATGGCCTCCAATGCACTTTGAAGTTTGGGTTACGATATCTACATACTGTATCATACTTTAATAGTGAAAAAAAAATCGTGGAATGTAGTAGGGTGCCTGTACTAATTATGGCACTACCTAAGGAAAACTATTTGTATAAAAATAACAAGAAGACCAACGATTGTCACCAATATGTTAAAAGATAGCTAGCATACCTTTCAGGAAAAATATAGAAACGGAGCCAAAACTACTTTTAGTATTTATTAAAGCGTGTACCAATGATAGGAACCCTGTACCAATTATGGCTACATTTGTTAACTTCGGTTCCTTTTCACACTATTTGCATGCATTCCTTATGGGATTAGCCATAACTAGTACACTATGGAGAAAAAGGGTGCAAGGAATTCGAAATTTTAAGGAAAATGATTTCTTCCTACCATAATTTGAGCAAAATGTGGAGTTTAAATGAGTGCAACCATCTTTTGTGAACGTGATCTGTTGTTCAAATTTTTTTTTGTTGATTTACATCGTTAAAGGGTGAACATCATCTATGGCGAATAATTGGTACTATAGCCATAATTGGAGCACTTACCCTATATACTACTGATGGAACCTCAGTGCACATCTATAATGCTTTTGGTACATTTGTAATGCCATAAAAATATTCGATCCAATTTGTGGATCATTTACTTTTTTTATGCAATTGCTTAAAAAAATCTTCGATTTAATTCTAAAGAATTCCTGCTATATTTGTTTGTTTTTTTTTTGTCTAAGGCTTTTGGAAATATCTTAAACAATTTCTCATAGAGTTGGAGTAATGGATTTTTTTACTCAAAACTTAAAAATTTCTATTACGTGGGTTTCGGCTTCTTAGTCATGAATTTTGCGTCGACTACTTGGATATCTTCGCCTACGTTTCGACCCGGGATGGGGCCTTCGAAACGTAGGCGAAGATAACCAAGTAGTCGACGCAAAATTCATGACTAAGAAGCCGAAACCCACGTAATACCAAATTCCAGTCGAACTCCCCTTCCTTAAAAGTTTCTATTTGGGTACTCTAGAGTTTTATTTTACTTAGACAGCTTTCGACTAACTCAAATTGTAGATCATCAAAACTTTTGAAATCTAGCATGAATTTTCGAAGAGTTTCTGATTGTTTTGAAGAGTGTCAGTACGCTGTTTTTAGGATGAGAGATTCGCTGACTGAAGTGACTGTTTATTAATTAAGTAAGGGTTTATGGGGAAGAAGGGGTTTTAGAAATCTTACGCGTCATACAAAAATATACTGGTTCTAATACAAAACATCTTACAAGGGAGGGAGGGGGTATCGACAAATCGTGAAAATTTCCTTGACAGCTCCTTTAAGTAAATTTTTGGAGGAATTGGCTCAGACATTTCCACCAAAGATTTTCGAGGTATTTAATTTAAAATTCTATTGAAAATAAAATCAGAAAATCTATCAGGAACTTATCATGGGTTCCCTTTGAAATTTCTTCATCATTTCTTATAAAAATTTACTCTTTGATTTTTGAAGTTTTGTGGAAAATTCTTTTGTAAAGCCGCCAGAACTAGGAGAGGTCGTATTAAGACATGTTTTTGTTAAGTGTTCATTCTTTATGGTGATCGACCAGCAGCTTCTCCAGATTGCAGCACTGATTCATTAGAAGTTCTTTCTGGATTTCGCAAAAACGATTTTTTGAACATTTTACCTTTGAATTCTTCTTGCAGTTTCTCTAGGAACTTTGACATGAATTTTAAGTAGGCATGGAATCTAATAAATAAATTTAATGGATATTAACATTTTTCCTAGTTCTGCTTAATGTTCTAGATTCATTTTTTTCACAACGACATTAAAATTTCTTAATGATATTTATTTGCAAGAATGATTAATATTTTTTACATTTTTTTTTCTATGTTACATGAACAAAAAAAATAAATCCCCTAAAAAGGGCCCCCACAACACTGTGGCCCCGGGTCCCCACATTTGTAAATCCGGCCCTGGTTACCCTACCGCAAAGCGAAATACAAGAAAAAAGCATGGACAAAGCACCCGTATTCGCCCTACTCTACATCAGAGGAAAGGGTTTGAGTGCACGCGGTAAAATAAAATTTGATTTCGGCTCCGCTCTCTCGTTCTATTGAGCTCCACTCACATGAGTGCTCTACCTGGATTTAAAATGCGCATTTAATCTTTTAAATGCTGCATTGCTAAGTTAAATCAAAGAGGATTCTTTGTTCTTTCGCGTCTTAGGCATTTACAAATACAGACGATAATTAGTGGCGCTTGGCTATGCATTTAATAGCCCACTTGAGTTGTGATTCCCTACCAGTGCGGATGTGTTAAGCTACAGTTAGCCTCTAGCTCAAAAGAGAAGAACCTTAAAGATTGTAGAAGCACTAAATCGAAGATTTAAAGTTAATCTAAAGTGTGAATAAACCCAAAATTGTGCCTAGTGCAAGTAAATCAGTATTCGAATTGGTAAGACTTTATAAATTGTATTTTAAAGTCTGTATCTAGCCTTGAATTTCTTGTAGTAAATACTTACCAATTAGGCATCACACACGCAGAGAACAATTGCTAATTGTAATTTATAGTAGTAAATTCCAAGGTAAGCTATTGTGAATGAACCGATTAGGCTCGAATCTAACGACTACGTTGCAGGATTACCCCTACAACGTAGGGTGTCTGTGTGGACTCGGAGTAACCTCCCTCTACCACCCACGTGCTTTGCATCCTTGGTGCGTATTGCATTCGGCCGCCGTCCGTGAGCACTCCTGAGAGCCTCGCTTCAGCTCACCTCTTATCCGACCGTCATCGGACTAGCCATCGTTGACTGCTCGAACGCGACAACTGGTCGATTTTACTCACGGTCAGAAGCGAATTCGTATTGGAAGTTTTCTTGCGAGGACCGAATCACGCACTGGAGAGACCGTTGCAAGGCTGGTCGGTGCAAAGCGATCGAGTTCGATCCAGAGCGAGTAGCTGACGAGTGCACGGCGAAACTGTGGTGATAGCCGACAAAGTTACACGTGGCGTGAGGCGTATTGGCAGGTTGCTTGATCGCATGCGAAGTTGGTGAGCGTTCTTCGAACTTCGTCGGGGCCCCGATCAACGGCATCGTTGGACCCTCCACGCCGGAAAGTACACTCAGAAGAAAACCTAGGTTAAGATAGATCAGGGTAGCCGTAGTAGATCGATGTGCACTAACGGAATTGGATCCAATAAAAATCATTTTGCTAGAATTTCGTGCACGGTCCAAAATAGGCACACCTTTTCTGCATTGGTTTTGCAACCATAATTGAAGTGGTTAAGTTAGAATATTTTCTTTTAAATTGATTTCTTTTGAACTTTTCGATTCAGAAGACTAAAGAGTTTTCTTGATTTACGGGGAGGGACTGAACAGGGAAGTTGGGTCAGCGATTGGGCTTAAGGAAATTACGGAAGCGTTTGAGCCATTAAACAGACTCGCCCGAGAAAAGGGTTTCTTAGCTGGGCCCTTAACAGCACCAGCAGTCTTTCTCATACGAGGAAGTGGCGCATAAGCTGCTGTTTGTGTTGAGCAGAAACAAACTCGTTACACATTCGTGGGGTATTCCAAGCATTCCAAACTTATTCTGGAATTAGGAACTTCAAGGTCTACAGGCTCTAATCTTGTTCCTCTTCACTCTATCGGCATAATTCTTTCACGATTGTGTCGGTTGAACCTTATTATATTACGAGTATCTTTATTTGTATCTTTATTGGTGTCTACTGGCATACAAATGGACCCAAAGTATTTTGAGGTGTGGGTCACATTATCTGAAAATCTTGGGATATTTTTATTGTAGCGATTGCTCACGGAATATAATCTACGCTACTCCTCGAGCCTCAGAGTGCAATTATGATTACTTAGCAACATTCACTTGGCGACCTAGATCATCCAAACTATTCTGGAATTAAGACCTTCAAGCTCTATAAGCTATACTCTTGTGTCTCTTTACTTTATCGATGTAATTCTTTCATGATAACCCCTGTTTTATCTCATAATATTTTGAGTATTTCTTTACGTTACTTGTGCATCCACTGACATAACATGATCTTTATGATATTTTGCAATGTCGGAAATTACCCAAGAATTTCTCCAGGCGTTCCTCGGATATTCCTCCAGGAGTCCCTCAGATATTCATCGTGATGTTCTTTGAGAATATACCTCTACGAGTTCCTAGGGAATGCCTCAGGACTTCCCGTGAAATTCTTCAGGAGTTTCCAGCAGTTTCTCGAAAAACTTCTTCAGTAGCTATGCTGGAATTCATTCAGCAGTTCCTCAGGAATTACTTTGAGAACCTTTCGAAAAATCCTGCAGGAGTTCCTCGGGAATTTCTCCATACGGGTGAAAAGTGATAGCTCGGGTTCGTCGGACCGTGCGTCGTCGTGTGTGTGGGCTTTTTTTTCTAGTTCCCTCGCAAACGGCATTCAGGATGGCGGTGCTACAAAGAAGTAGCCACCTAGCCATCAGTGAAAAGTGATAGCTCGGGTTCGTCGGATCGCGCGTCGTCGTGTGTGTGGGCTTTTTTTTTCTAGTTTCTAGTTCCCTCGCAAACGGCATAGAGCTTGCTGACGTTTATTCACCTCTCTCTTTCAAGCTTGCAGGCGGGATAGGATTTGTTTTCATCGGGAAACCTTTCCTGATGACAACAAATCCTATTCCGCCTGCATGTTTGAAAGAGAAGGTGAATAAACGCCAGCAAGCTCTATTCAGGATGGCGGTGCTACAAAGAAGTAGTCACCTAGCCATCAGTGAAAAGTGATAGCTCGGGTTCGTCGGACCGTGCGTCGTCGTGTGTGTGGGCTTTTTTTTCTAGTTCCCTCCCATACGGCATTCAGGATGGCGGTGCTACAAAGAAGTCGACACTGATTCTTCATCTGGGCCTAACTGACATTTTCGAGTTCTCTTCATCGGTTTTCTCTTTGTGTTATCACAGAATGTGTATTGAGTTTTCCAAAGATTTTTTGGTTGAAATGCGAAGAAGACGACTACATGTTGCTATAGAAACAAAAAGAATAATGATTTTGTTTGTTTTGATCAAGTTATTAGCGAAAGAGAGAGTCGACGAAGAGAAATCGATCAAGTCAGTTAGGCCCTTATGAAAAATCATTGTCGAAGTAGTCACCTAGCCATCAGTGAAAAGTGATAGCTCGGGTTCGTCGGATCGCGCGTCATCGTGTGGTCGTGGTGGGCTTTTTTATCTTGTGAGATTGTTCCTTGCTGCTTCTTTGTTAATTTCTTTCTGGATGTCTCTCTTTTCATTATTTTATTTATTCATTATATGTATATGTATCTTTTGAACATTTTGATCAAATTTGTATAGTTCGTCACCATGAGTGTCGACTTGTTTCTTGTTGTCAATGTCGAAAGTTGCATCTTGAAACTTATCTCTTTCACTTTGTCTATCATGTATCTATTTGTGTATATTTCTCATATGAGTCCGTCTTGGTTCGTCGTTGCATCGCGTCGTCATTCTGTGTGCGTGCTTATCTTCGTACGGGGCGGTTTAGTTTGTTTTGGGAGGCAAAGTGAAAGTGCCGCTTTTTTCATTCGGATCGGCCGCGTCGTCGTCGACAATTTGAATGTGCACATCGTCGCACCCGTGTGTTGTTGTAGCGGTTCAGTGTGATTTCGAGGCCAGTTAGTGGAAGATGCTGCAGCACATATGCACTGGACACTTCGAAGGATGTTTATTGGTGAGCTCGCTCCATTTTATCATAATAATTAATGCTAAAGGATGTATAAAATTCTGCTCTGGTTTTTGTGTATTTATCTAACAAATATTGAAAAGTTCGTCACGTCATGTGTCGGCGCTAGTTCCAAATGCACATTTAGTAGATAATAAATATTTTTCTTTCATTTTTTGCATGTACACAAAAAATTTGAATGGTTCGTCATCTTCGGTGTCGACATTTGTAATATTTTAGTCTAAATGAATAAATGTTTTGACTCAAATAAAGGTTGCATGAATTTCTGGAAAAAAGAGAGGATCGGTAAAAGATAAACGGTGAACCATGCGGTAAGATGTTTCTGATTTATTTATAACGTGTTATTTTGTTAATACTTGTGAATTGATCGCGTTTAGCATTGTCTCGCGCGGAAACGCAAACTACAGATGCGTCGGTGTTTAGCATTGTATTCTCCTTAGTTGCGAATAAATAACTTATGTAGGGTGAGTTTTGAGGCACAATAGATCGCGTTCGTCGTCCACGGTTTAGAAGGGTATTTCTTCTTGAGCGCATTATTAATCGCGAATCAAAACATGACATTCGTTTACCACGATGAAATCCTCAACATATCTCCATTTCCCCTGTCCAAACTCCTAGTAATTTCTCGTAGTAACGCAGAGAATTCCTCGGTTATTGGCCTAAGCGAGAATCACGTCATCACTTCCTTCCCTATCCTCAATTGACCTGCATTCGGACGCGGCCGGCGCTGGTATTGCTTATTGAAAAGTATTGGGATTCCAGCATTTACACAATGAAGAGAAAGCTAATCCCAAGCACCATCTGTTGGTTCATTATGTAAATGCAGTTGTCCTTGCAATAACAGAGGAGCAACCGCGGGCGGTCAATCATGCTCATGCTCATGCTCAATTTCTCCATACGTGTGAATTGAAGAGTCAATACTTTGTTTGACTGGCTCAAGATTGACGAAAAACTGCATCACCTTCAGGAGTTTCACCAGTAAAACCGGGGAGTTCTTTCCGATTTGATTGCTTTAATCAGTTTCAAAATTCATAAGCTCAGTGCCGATATATCGAGGTCGTATATGATGATGCCTTTTCACGATAATTGGTTAAAAATTGCCGTTGTCCTTTACAGTTATCGTAAAACGGGGTAACTTTGATAATGCGGGTAATTTTGACAGTGCGACAGGCATTGTATAGTTTATCTTATAACTATGATTCCTTGAATCAGTTAAGAAAAACAGGCAAACGTAGATCAAAACTAAGTTTTGGTCAAAAAATAAAAATTGTTGATACTCTTGTTATTTGTGAACCTCGTCAAACAATCTGCTATATGTCTTTGTTTCAACTATTTTTTCAATGAATGGACTTTTATTCTATGGTTCATCATAGTAGATTCCAAATCTGGTCTTGAAGTGTGTTTTTATGCCTAAAAGTATGCAATGCCCTGTAATTTCATGTAGTTAACCCTCCATCAGTCGCATCAAAAAAAGTTACACGAGCGGTCGCGTCGTGTACTCAGTACACGGCAAACGCTTTCAATTATGGTTTATATGCTTTGCTAGATACAATGTTGCTGTCTTCAGCAAAAATGTCCAACTGGATAATGCGCGTCTGATAGTGGACATGTGGAACCGGTCAACACGATCTGGTCCTGTCCCGCGTGTCGGAATGGCCCTCGCGGGAACCTGTTTCGTGGACATTTTAATTATGGCACCAAAACTAGGCATGCGATGGCTCTATCTTCATGATTTTTCATGTACATCATCTAAGTAACCATGAAAATGACCAGTGACCTCCCTGGCTAACCCGTGGCCACCGGAATGTGCCCTGGAGGAACCTGTTTCGAGGACATTTTGACCATGACACCAAAACTAGGCATGCGACGGCTCTATCTTCATGATTTTTCATATCCATCATCTTAGTAACCATGAAAACGACCAGTGACCTCCCTGGCTAACCCGTGGCCACCGGAATGTGCCCTGGAGGAACCTGTTAAGAGGACATTTTGAACATGACACCAAAACTAGGCATGCGACGGCTCTATCTTTATGATTTTTCATATCCATCATCTTAGTAACCATGAAAATGACTAGTGACCTCCCTGGCTAACACGTGGCCACCGGAATATGCCCTGGAGGAACCTGTTACGAGGACATTTTGAACATGACACCAAAACTAGGCATGCGACGGCTCTATCTTCATGATTTTTCATATCCATCATCTTAGTAACCATGAAAATGACTAGTGACCTCCCTGGCTAACCCGTGGCCACCGGAATGTGCCCTGGAGGAACCTGTTAAGAGGACATTTTGACCATGACACCAAAACTAGATATGCGACGGCTCTATCTTCACGATTTTTCATATCCATCATCTTAGTAACCATGAAAACGACCAGTGACCTCCCTGGCTAACCCGTGGCCACCGGAATGTACCCTGGAGGAACCTGTTTCGAGGACATTTTGACCATGACACCAAAACTAGGCATGCGACGGCTCTATCTTCATGATTTTTCATATCCATCATCTTAGTAACCATGAAAACGACCAGTGACCTCCCTGGCTAACCCGTGGCCACCGGAATGTGCCCTGGAGGAACCTGTTTCGAGGATATTTTAACCATGACATCAAAACATGGCATGCGACGGCTCTATCTTCATGATTTTTCATATTCATCATCTTAGTAACCATGAAAATGACCAGTGACCTCCCTGGCTAACCCGTGGCCACCGGAATGTGCCCTGGAGGAACCTATTTCGAGGACATTTTGACCATGACACCAAAACTAGGCATGCGACGGCTCTATCTTCATGATTTTTCATATTCATCATCTTAGTAACCATGAAAATGACCAGTGACCTCCCTGGCTAACCCGTGGCCACCGGAATGTGCCCTGGAGGAAACTGTTTCGAGGACATTTTGACCATGACACCAAAACATGGCATGCGACGGCTCTATCTTCATGATTTTTCATATCCATCATCTTAGTAACCATGAAAATGACCAGTGACCTCCCTGGCTAACCCGTGGCCACCGGAATGTGCCCTGGAGGAACCTGTTACGAGGACATTTTGACCATGACTCCAAAACTAGACATGCGACGGCTCTTTCTTCATGATTTTTCATATCCATCATCTTAATAACAATGAAAATGACCAGTGACCTCCCTGGCTAACCCGTGGCCACTGGAATGTGCCCCGGAGGAACCTGTTTCGAGGACATTTTGACCATGACACCAAAACATGGCATGCGACGGCTCTATCTTCATGATTTTTCATATCCATCATCTTAGTAACCATGAAAATGACCAGTGACCTCCCTGGCTAACCCGTGGCCACCGGAATGTGCCCTGGAGGAACCTATTTCGAGGACATTTTGACCATGACACCAAAACTAGACATGTGACGGCTCTTTCTTCATGATTTTTCATATCCATCATCTCAGTAACCATGAAAATGATCAGTGACCTCCCTGACTAACACGTCGCCACCGGAATGTACCCTGGAGGAACCTGTTTCGAGGACATTTTGACCATGACACCAAAACATGGCATGCGACGGCTCTATCTCCATGATTTTTCATATCCATCATCTTAGTAACCATGAAAATGACCAGTGACGTCCCTGACTAACCTGTGGCCACCGGAATGTGCCCTGGAGGAACCTGTTACGAGGACATTTTGACCATGACACCAAAACTAGACATGCGACGGCTCTATCTTCATGATTTTTCATATCCATCATCTTAATAACAATGAAAATGACCAGTGACCTCCCTGGCTAACCCGTGGCCACCGGAATGTGCCCTGGAGGAACCTGTTTCGAGGACATTTTGACCATGACACCAAAACTAGGCATGCGACGGCTCTATCTTCATGATTTTTCATATCCATAATCTTAGTAACCATGAAAATGACCAGTGACCTCTCTGGCCATCCCGTGGCCACTGGACTTTGCCTTGAAGGAACCTGTTTTGAGAACAATTTTGACCAAGGCGCCAAAACTAGGCACGCAACTGCTCCATCTTTTTGATGTTATATACATATCCATCATCTAGGGTAAATCGCCAATTGTTACACACCTTAAAAACTCGCCATCAGAAAAGCATGGAGTGTGCAACAGTTAGCGAGTTTTCAAAGTGAGCAATAATTGGCAATTTACCCTAAGTAACCGTGAAAAAGACCAGCGCTCACGGTTCCTACTCTATATGAAGGCGATCATGCATATAATTTTCGCTTATAGCATGGTGAATCCGTTAATTTGATACATATTAGCCTCCCAAAAGCGTTTTTTTTTGTATCGTATAAAGTATGTTCAATCTAGTTTTGTAATTTTCGAATTAAAAGAAATAAAAAACAGTTTTTTTTGCTTCACGGAGCCATATTTTTTTGGTTTGTGGTTTTGGTTACCAACTGATTTGTAAACAGTCATACCTCGGTATAACGTAGCCTCGATATTACGTAACTCAATATAACGTAACTTTTACCTTGATATAACGTAACTTTTTTATGGTTTCAATGTTTTGCTATTTGAATAATAAGCGTGATTCACGGAATAGTCTTTATGATATCACGCTCCTCCTGGAACCAAGTCTGCTAACCAGTTTAGCGTTATACAAACACTTTCGCAGTTATATGATAGTTTTCGAAGTCAGAAATTTTGTTTAGCTGTTCACTGCAACATGTTTACGTTTCACTTAACGAATGAAATTGAGTAACTGCAACGCCTGACAGATGTCATCAAGCCATCAATTGACGTAAAATGAACGTGAACTTCATGCGATTGTTCATAGGCCAGAGGAACTTATTCACCTAGCGTGAATGAGGGTGAAGCATCAGTTACTTCTGCATTTTGTTATATGAAGATCCTGCTTTTTCTCTTCGTTTTATTCATCCACATTCATTCATTTTGACGTTTGGCGGTGCGATAACTCCAAATTTGTTGAACTTACCGGACTTACAGGTAAAAAGTATAGACACTATAGATTCCATAGACTCGCGGAGACATGGTTGAGAAATACGATTTTAGTGTGTTTTACCGTGAATTTAGAGTGTACCGAGCAAATATGACGTCACGTAATCCATTATCACTATTGAAATTGTGACGTCATGCTCGTTTGGCTACACGAACTGACAGTTCGTTTGGCTACAATTGTCTTCGCCTCTGCGAGTCTATGGAATCTACCCAGTCAACCAGTGACCGTATAAGATGTTGCATAAGATGTTAAAGTGGAGGCGATATGCGTACATTTTGCATGCGCCTAAATAGAGGCATGCTTGCATATGGCCACCACTTTATCATCTTATTCAACATCTTATACGATTACTGGTTGTATGGGTATAGCGTCTATAGTAAAAATCATTGCAGTTAAACCGTTTGCACCGACCGAACGTCTACTGTACTTATTCTTGACATATTATTCCTACTGAAACATAGCCTTCAAACTCCAAAAGATATGACAGTAGACAGCAGTGGAAGCAAATTCAGTTTCATGCGATACTGCGAGATATAACGCCGGGGCAAGCCCACCTAGTTCTAAAAGAACTCTGCAGAAAATTGCTTAAGAAATTCTTTGATAAATCCCTAGAGAAATTTCTTGATAAATCTCTGTCGAAATTTCGTGATATATCCCCCGGATGAATTTCCACCGAAAAATGCAAAGGTATAATTCCTAAAGGAATTCATGGAATAATCACATGAAGAATTTATGTAGAAATGCCACGTGAAGTACCAGCGGGAATTTCTGGAGGGATTCAAAGCAAACTTCTAGAGGAGTCACAGCGAGAATCTATGGAAAAGGGGAAATTCATGAAGGAATCATTAAAAGAAATGCTTTGGAAGAAAATGAGGCATCTCTGGAGTAATTCAACAGGGTTTCCTGGAACCAGCAATCTTTGATTGAATCTCTGAAGAAATTCCTGGTGGTTTTTGCCGAAATTACCGGTGAAACTCCTGGAAAAAAATACAAGTACAAAATGTGCAGAATAAGTTGCAGCAGGAATTACTCAGCAAATACTTATTGAGCAGGAATAGTTGAAGTATTAGAGCATTGCAGGTATGACTGGGAGAATCCCAGTAGAAATTTTAAAGGGAATGGCAGGATGAATCCTTACAAAAATCTCTGGAATCCCATGGGGAATCCTAGAGAAGCTACAGGGGAAATTTCTGGAGGAATCATATCGAGAACTTTTGGAGTAATAGGACAGATCGGTGAAGTACTAGATTTGTAGTAATGAGCTGAATTTTTGTATGGTGAGAAGTTCAATTCTCCGTTTCTGCAATGAAATGGTGCAAAAAGCGTGGGTACGATTATTCCTTGCCGGCTCTATCTTCATACTTTGTATATTCATTGTCTTGGTAACCGCTACCCCCCGTGGCCACGAGTGTGACCTGAAGGTAACTGGTCCTATTTTGGTAACGCAGTTTTTTCGGTTACAAAAATGATGGATATGGAAAATCATGAAAATAGAGCCGTTGCTAGCCTAGTTTTGATGTCATCATAGGCGCCAACTTTGGGGGGCAAGCATGGTTTTGCCCCCCCCCCCCACAATATTCCAATATTTGACGATTTTTAGATTTTCCCATACAAAATAGCAGAAAAACCAGACTTTGCCCCCCCCAATAATTTGACCAAGTTGGCGCGTCTGGATGTCATGGACAAAATGTCCTCGAAACAGGTTCCTCCAGGGCACATTCAGGTGGCCACGGGTTGGCCAGGATGGTCACTGGTCATTTTCATGGTTACTAAGATGATGGATATGAAAAATCATGAAGATAGAGCCGTCGCATGTCTCGTTTTGGTGTCGTGGTCAAAATGTCCTCGAAACAGGTTCCTCCAGGGCACATTCCGGTGGCCACGGGTTAGCCAGGGAGGTCACTGGTCGTTTTCATGGTTACTAAGATGATGGATATGAAAAATCATGAAGATAGAGCCATCGCATGCCTAATTTTGGTGTCATGGTCAAAATGTCCTCTTAACGGGTTCCTCCAGGGCACATTCCGGTAGCCACGGGTTAGCCAGGGAGGTCACTGGTCGTTTTCATGGTTACTAAGATGATGGATATGAAAAATCATGAAGATAGAGCCGTCGCATGCCTAGTTTTGGTGTCATGGTCAAAATGTCCTCGAAACAGGTTCCTCCAGGGCACATTCCGGTGGCCACGGGTTAGACAGGGAGGTCACTGGTCATTTTCATGGTTACTTAGATGATGTACATGAAAAATCATGAAGATAGAGCCGTCGCATGCCTAGTTTTGGTGCCATAATTGAAATGTCCACGAAACAGGTTCCCGCGAGGGCCATTCCGCGGGACAGGACCAGATCGTGTTGACCGGTTCCACATGTCCACTATCAGACGCGCATTATCCAGTTGGACATTTTTGCCGAAGACACCAACATTGTATCTAGTAAAGCCTATAAACCATAATTGAAAGCGTTTTCCGTGTACTGAGTACACGACGCGACCGCTCGTGTAACGGTCAGGTTCACAAAAAAGTTACACCAGCGGTCGCGCCGGTGTACTGAGTACACATTTAAAATGTGAGGTTAGAATTACGTATTTTTCGAGTACTTTCCGTGCATTTTTTAATTTTTTTTCTGCCTTACTAACAAGAAGAAGAGTGGATCTTGGAATAGGACCAACACCCGGTTCAATTTGGTGCGAATTTCGATTATTTTTTTGCATTTTTCTGAGACGCGTGTACTCAGTACACGCAAGCGACTGATGGTGGGTTAAAGCTGTTGTGTTCAAGATTTGTTTATAAAACAGTCAAAAACAACCTAATAAAAGAGAAACTACCATGAATATTATGTATGTAATAATATGTTTATGTACCGTTTAAAATTCATTTTTAAAGATAATGATTTTTTAAAGCTTAACTCACTGTTTTTCACTCAGTACTCCACACACTAAATTTTATATGTAGGATTTTGTAAAAAATCCATATTTTGATATGAAAATCCAATCTAGTAGGGTCTTGTACCATTTTGGCAGGTGTACCTATTTTGGGTACTTGCCGCTATAACTAAATCAATTTCAAACCGATTGAATTGAGTTTTTGTATAGAGTAAGATACTGTACGTGCCTAACTCTATACAAAAATTCAAATCAATCCGTTTGAAATTGACTTAGTTATAGCGGCAAGTGCCCAAAATAGGTACACCTGCCCAAATGGTACAAGACCCTATATTCCACAAGGATTCTCTCAACAAGTTCATACTTCGAAGATTTCAATCTGCGATTATTTTTAAAGATTTGATGTGTTCAGGGCACTTTCAAAGTTATCCCAAAATGAAAATGTGATTTCCGCTCATATGAAAAATTTAAAGTCACCCAAAGTATTTAAAATTATCGAATCTTTAAATTGCAATTGATAACTGTTACCCCAGTACTTGTTTTAAAAATATAAAACTAGGAAAAATACTGTTACATGGAAAAATATTACGAAAATTTACTGAAAAACTATCAAAGTTACCCCGTTTTACGGTACCTGAATGCGATTTTCTCTTAATTTTTCGTATTCAGTGCGAGCGCGGTGCAGTTTTAGTATCAAACAGGCGCGCGTCTTTAAAGGGTAAGACACAAAAATAGGTTCAGGTTGTTGCTCGTTAATTAAGAATTAACTATTTCAATTTCAAATTTATCAATCATGTTCAACATGTTCGAGTAACCGATTGAAGAGTAGTGAGATGGTAGAAATTTTAAATAAGCCTAAAATATGTATGGCCTCAAAATCGATGTCACCATCACTGTCACAGCCGTTAGCGTCATGTCGCTCATTGTCGGCATGTACATTTCGTTAACGTTACTTCCTGTGTCCTTGTCACTCACAGCATGAGCAATGAGCATATACACATACGCATAATAGCATACTTTCTTTCTGGATTACGATGGAACACATTGCTATTTTTGCTGCTGGGGCTGGGAATCTGCTGCTCTGGTAGCTGGTGTGCTGATGCGTTGTGCTGTCTCGCATGTCAGCGGCGACATCAGCCAGGCAAAAGCGTTGGCAAATGTTGTGACAAGTGACAGCCCATTTCCCTTGTTAAGAGTGACAGCAAAATGACATGTTTTATAATACAGACACGAATTAGTTGCATGCTGAGGAGAGAACACACATTCACTCCATTGCCACCAAACACCGCCCGGTTTTGGCATGACGGCGAAGAAGTCAGGCGCGTTGTGACGACAACGACGGCGACGGTGCCACGATCTAAATATTTAACGAGTGTCACGTTGATGCTGATGTGTTGTAATTTATCTTGCAACAGGTTTTTGACGCCTGTCATAGCTAGACTGATGAATCAAATTCTTGACCCGTTCATCAGAGTTGATTACATAGAAACAGTGATAATTAAATGTCGCATTGTGGAATAAAACAATATAGATGACATATAATCAATAATATGTTGTGGAATCTACATTGCTATTAGGTTAGACGATTTCAATTTAGTGTTCAGGTTAAGAAAACCACATAAAAATTTAAGATACCGTTATTTCGGGTGAAACAGTTGGTATTATCAATTCAAAACAAGTACAACAATGGATTTCATCAGTCTATGAGATGAAATTTTTACTGCTATAAATTTATAATTTTTGAAATTAAAAAAAACTTAATAGTTCTGCTTTTGGGGTGAAATAGATCAGTCAGTGAAGTGGTGCTGTAAGTGCTAAACAATTATGCCCAAGAATGCAAAAGCAGCACAAGACTTAACCATTTCACTAATTGTTGATATACTTAACCTTCCTAATGCATTACGCTTGGAACAGCTCGCTGACGTAGTGTACGGTTGGGGTAAAAAAAGACCCTAATGCACGAAGGGGGTTGAGTTAGTGTTTAATAAACCCAAGATAACGCCTTAAAGTAGACATTTCTCACAGAAAACAAAGTAGTTTCTCAGAAACACCTTGACATCCCCTGAGACCCACGGAAACTCCTACGAATTTCCGCTGAAACTCTCTAAAACACTGAATACTTCATGTAAATAACAAACGTGACGGGGCATTAGACACTACTTTTGATAGCGATCAAAAAGAACTACAGAGTAAACATTCTATCTCGAAAACAAAACATAAAAAACTGGTCATTTTGTAGTCTTCACCTTGTCTTAACCTGGAGAACAAACCCTTTTTAATGAAAACATTGTCTCAAACTTCACCGAAGCATTTTAAAAATCATATCTATTGCATGAACGATTTCAAATCCAAACACCTGTTTTCTTCTTCCTCTTCTTTTTCGTACAACATTAGATTGCCTATAAGTTCTGTTCAACGACGCAGGTTGAACTTGCTCGAAGTTGCTGCATCCTGCTCTTTCCCATTCATCATTAAACGGGTAAAAGCAGGATGCAGCAACTTGAGCAAATGTCAATTTCTTGATTTTGCTTTGGCTGACCAACAGTGTAACTTGAGCAAGTTCAACCTAACGTCGTTGAAAGGTACGTACAAGGAACAGTTAATCAGTTCTCAAAAATTACCCATCTCCAAAATAATAAAATAATATCTACTTTTGGAGATGCCGGGGATTGAACCCGGGACTTCTCACATGCGAAGCGAGCGCTCTACCACTGAGCTACATCCCCTTGTGTATTTACTCCCTGTTCAACACATTTCACTATCTTCATTCGACTTGCCACACATAACGCTACGCGAACCAAGATAAAGCACAACGAAGATGGACTCACTCATCCATGCCATGTGATGTGGACTAGGCGTACATAGATAGCAGCAGGGTGTATGTTTTCAAAGTGCTCTCCGCGTGCGAAAGGTTATTCGACCCCACACTTTGATTGATTGCGACACAATAATTTTCTGCTGCTGCGGTTTAATAAAACCAACGACACAACAAACAGCACGAAAAGGGTCAGTCAATCACGATACGCCACTTTTTTTTCGCCACCGGAATGAACAATAACGAAGCACGAGTTAATAAATTAAAACCCACTGTAGCGCCTAACGAGGTGCGTGACTAAAAAATTCAAAATCTCATTCGCTGCCTGACCTCAATAATTACGGTTCTCACACCATGCCAACACCACGCTACGCGGCTTTCGGCGTAAAAAGAGGGTAGTTTGACGAAAGCCAAACAGCGTGGCGGCGTCGACTGTCTCCTCTATCAACCGCTCGTGAAGACCTGTTAAAATTCAAGTTTCGTTTCACGCGCTATGGCTAACGTCCAAAAAATCAAAATGCTTATATGGATTTAATTATAACGATCGCTGATAGCCATTAACGGGGTCCCCGATTGCCTCAAATATATAAATTATTAATTAGCCATCATCGCTGCGGTCCGGTCATGTCGAGCCAAGCCAAGCCGCAGAGCCACTAACAACTTCTGTGTCGGATCGGATCGGAACGACGACATCGAAACTTGCGGACACACAATGCCGCGCCGTGCCATTCCATTACCATGTATTTTATCGACAAGTGCGCGGCTCTCTGTTCAAAATTCGGACACTCGCTCACTGCTGCCATCGCGCCGCCGGTGGTGATGGTGCTGGCAAAGCCATCAACATATTTGAAATGCATGTCTACACCCGACACGCCGTCAGCGCTGCTGTTGAATCATAATTAACTCGTTTTCGGTTGAATCGTTTTGATTGAAAGAGTTTTCGGCTACCGTCCGTTTTGGCGTCTGCTGGTGATTCCGCTCTGTGTCCGATTCTGTCAACGGGCATATGCTAGCCACCGTGGAATGCAGTCACTTTGAACGTTGTCCAGTAAGAATTCATATAGTAGGTACCGCGATTTCGGGTGGAATAGATCACTTTTTGCAGTTTTTGGCGCCTAGTTTTTTAAAAGTTATCGCTATGGTCAAACAGTATGTTTCAAAACAAGAAGGACCACGGTTTTTGGCAGTCAACGAGAAAGTACTACCGAAAATCATATACATAAAATTAAAAAAAAAAAATTTGCTTTCGGGGGGTGAATTTGATATGTTGGTAAAATGCCTTTGTAAGAACTGAAAAAAAAAAACACCTGAATCAACCAACCCAGAATGCGAAAAGATACGTAACACTTTTACACATTTTCTAAATTTGTAATTAGAAGAGTTTAAAGCTTAATAAATCCTAAGAAAACGCCTGAATCATTTGGATATTCATTACATGTGCAAAATTGCTACGTTGACACACAGAGAACAGACATTTAAGCTCGAACAAAAATACGTTGAAATCGTGTGTAAAGGATTTAAGTGCACCTCAACGCCACCAACGGAGACTGCCCCACATATAAAGTCGATTTGACCCCATGATGGCAGTGTTCATCGTTAAAATATACTAGCCCACAAAACGACACAAGCGCCAAACGGCCAAAACGGCGAGCACTGGAAACAAAAATGACAACACAACAATGTAAGTGATGGAGCGCTAGCGCCACGCAACGGGAGCATAACCACATACTCTGATATGACCGTTACAAAGTTTTACACAAGGCAGAAAGTAAAGATAGACGTCTGTTCTCTGTGGTTGACAATAGTTTGAAAGTGGCTTTCAATTTCGCCTAACATGCAGTTTATTTTAATATCGGATTTGATTGGCGATTAAAAGTAGAGGTTATGTCGTGAAAATTTAGAAGTTTGAAAGGGAAATACAAGTTCCCCATCAGTTTAATCATTTTTGGTAAATTTATCGATAAAATGAATTTTTCTACCCCAATCCCACACTAAATTTTATCTGGAACGACTCAATCACTAAAATGCGAAATGAGATTTCACAAAACTTAACCTCACTTTTGGAGGCCAATACATAAACATGTGACTAATTGGCTATCATATAAATCCATCTTTCCACATATTGTTTTAAGTTTTAAGCGTTACCACGTTACCTCACGTCTATCAATCTCGCTCGAAATGACAACTATTTATCTTATAGTGCTATATTCCAATGTACAGTGCAGTGTCGTCATGAATAAATCGTACTTTTTGTTTCCTAATGCAATTTAATGTTTTTTTTTAACCAGTAGATTTGCGTGGGGGCGTCCATAAATGACGTAGCTTTTTTTAAGCGATTTTTAATACCCCCCTCCCCCCTCGTAGCATTTCGTCACAAATTCAGATACCCCCCTCTATAAATGACGTAGCTTGTTAAACTACCCCCCCCCCTCAACAAAATTTTCATGTAAAAAAATCTCGAACTTATTTCTGATTTCAATTTTAACTTGTATGTTAATGGAATATAATGAAAACACACAATAGCAAGAAAAAATTGCCGACTGCCAGGTTCAGATCACCGACATCAAGACCATAGATGCAACCAGTGGAGATTATTATCACCAAAGTTAATGACTCAATAAACCATCCATCGTTCTGCTTGATGCCTAAGAACAGGAAATTGATGCTCCCAATACCATATTAGCCTAGAAGCTCTTCCGAAGATATTCGTTTGCTCACTAATAAATCTATTAAGAATATCAAATTGGTTTCACTTGAATAAAATTCACCATGACATTCGAAGGACTCTGCAGGAGTTTTTTCTAAAATTCTTACAAAAGTTCATTTTGGAATGCCTCAAGAAGTTTCTTTTGGGATTCCCATTTTTGAGAATGTCTCCCTTTTTAGTTCCTCAAGCACTTCCTTCTGGGATTTCTCCATGAATTTTCTTTGGGATTCCGTTAGAGAATTTCTCCTTATTGTATTCCTTCAGGGGTTTCTTCAAAGATCCCTCCAATAATTCATTCCGAAGTTCCTTCTTAGATTCTTCCAAAAGCTCCTTCTGAGATTTCTACAGGAGTTTTTTTTTAAGGTTTTTCTAAAAGTTTATCTAAGGAAACCGCTTCAGGAGTCCTTTCAAGGTTAGCTTCTTCTCTCTTCCACCGGCAGTTTCTTTGGACATCTCTACAGGGATTTTAACCGGAAATTCTTTTGAGATTCCATCAGAACTTCTTTCTGTGTTTCCTAAAGAAGTTCCTTTCGGGATTCCTCCAGGAGTTCCTTCTTGGTTTCCTTCAGGAATTCACTCAGATATTCATTCCAAGAACTCGGCATGTAACCCCTCCGGCATTCTTTCAAAACCCTCCCAGGATTTGCTTCTGGGGTTCCTTCAGGTGTTCTTTTTTGGATTCCTTCGGGAATTCCTTCCTGGATTCTTCTGGGATTCCTCGAGGACTTCCTTCTAGGATTTATCCAGGATTTTTTCCCGGGACTCCTCCAGTAACTTTTTCCGGTATCCCTCTATTCACTCCATCCAGGATTCCTCCAGGATCTCTAAGAATTCTGCGAGGAATCCCTTTACGGATTCGGAAGCAATCATTTCTGGATAATCTTCCGTGAATTCCCCTAAAGTTATTTTCGGGATTCCTTCAGGAATTTCTTACGGAATTCTTTCAATTATTTCTTCCGTGCTTTCTTTCGAAATTAAACCAGGAGTTTCTTCTGACAATCTCCAAATATCTCCTTCTGAGATTCTTCCAGAAGTTTATTCAAGATTTATCTGAAAGGTTCATCTAGAATTGCTCCAGGTACTCGTCATGGAATTTCTTTTGAAATTTCTCTATTTCCTTTCAAGATTGTTCCAGGAGTTCCTTCTGAAACTCTTCTGGAAGTTCCTTCAGAGATTCCTTCTGAGATTCCTCCAGATCCTTTTAGAATGTTTTTTCTGGGATTCCCAGTAGGAATTCCTGTGGAAATGTTATCCTTCTCCTGTTGGGGAAACCTATAAAGAACCCAATAAGAAATTCCTCATAGATGAGCTCCTTAAGAAATTGCTGGATGAATTCTTCGAGGAAGTCCTATAGAAACTATATAAGGAATTCCTGGAATAATGTCGTAATGCCAAAAACTTAGAAAAATTTACCTTTGCAACCTTAGCAGCGTGCAGTGCCCTATAGCAAACAGCAAACTATTGGTCTTGAGAAGCATTTGAGCGAAATTGATTTTTGTCTGCAAACACAATACATTATTCTTTACGCAGGATTTCAAAATCACTTTCTCAGATACAGTTGCTGCATCCGATAGCTGCATGTCTTATGAAATGAAGCCATTTCCATTATTTGTTATTTATATTAATGTGAAGGAAAAAAAATAATGTAAAAATAATGTATAATAATGCAATATTTTTTTTATTTACTGGATAATGATACTTAATGCAAGTAAAAATGTTATTGATTATGAAATATTTTTTTCAATAGACCTAGTAGAAAGCTACGTAGCATATCATAAACCCCTACCCCCCTATCGTCACACTTCGTCACAAAATCACAAACACCCCCCTCCCCCCCAAAAAGCTACGTCATTTATGGACGACCCCTAAGTGTTCGTGACACCTCGCTGCAAGAACTCAATGGTTTCTGTAACTTTGCTAATAAAGCTAGAGCTGGTTCGTTTGGTTTCCTACAAGTGAAAAGTTTTCACCCAGTGCCGTGCCGTCTTGAATCCTCGCCTAATTCTAAAACAAACTTTGCCAGCTGTCGTCAGGCTTGACAGAAACTCCCTCGCGAAAAACATTTATTTGTTCAACATCATTAAGACAAGACATAATCAACAATACTACGCCACAATACGCGGTTTGTGGCTGCCGCTCTCCATCCTCGGTCGCGCCCAATGCTCGCCAAGTCACGCTCCACCTGGTCTGCCCATCGTGCTCTCTGCGCTCCACGCCTTCTTGTGCCAACCGGATCCGTTGCAAACACCAGCTTTGCAGGGCTGTTGTCCGGCATTCTTGCAACATGCCCTGCCCACCGTATCCTTCCGGTTTTGGCTACCTTCTGGATGCTGGGTTCGCCGTAAAGTGCAGCGAGCTCGTGGTTCATCCTTCTCCGCCACACACCGTTCTCCAGCACACCGCCGAAGATCGTTCTTAGCACGCGTCGCTCGAAAACTCCGAGTGCTTGTAGGTCCTCCTCGAGCATGGTCCATGTCTCGTGCCCGTAGAGGATCACCGGTCTTATTAGCGTTTTGTACATGGTGCATTTGGTGCGTGGGTGAATCTTTTTCGACCGCAGTTTCTTCTGGAGCCCGTAGTAGGCCCGACTTCCGCTGATGATGCGCCTCCGAATTTCTCGGCTCACGTTGTTGTCAGCCGTCAGTAAGGATCCGAGGTAGACGAATTCCTCCACCACCTCGAAAGTATCCCCGTCTATCGTAACATTACTACCTAGACGGATCCGGTCGTGTTCGGTTCCGCCTACCAGCATGTACTTTGTTTTTGAGGCATTCACCACCAGTCCGACTTTTGCTGCTTCGCGTTTCAGGCGGATGTACAGTTCTGCCACCGTTCCAAATGTTCTAGCGATAATGTCCATGTCGTCCGCAAAGCACACAAATTGACCGGATTTTGTGAAAATCGTTCCCCGGCTGTTGAGCCCGGCTCGTCGCATCACACCTTCCAGCGCAATGTTGAAGAGTAGACATGAGAGTCCGTCACCTTGTCGCAGTTCCCGGCGAGATACGAATGAACTGGATAGTTCACCCGAAACCCTTACGCAGTTTTGCACACCGTCCATCGTTGCTTTAATCAGTCTAGTCAGCTTCCCAGGAAAGCCGTTTTCGTCCATGATTCTCCATAGCTCTGCGCGGTCGATACTATCGTATGCCGCTTTGAAGTCGATGAACAGGTGATGCGATGGGACCTGGTATTTACGGCATTTCTGGAGGATTTGCCGTACGGTAAAGATCTGGTCCGTTGTCGACCGGCCGTCGATGAAGCCGGCTTGATAACTTCCCACGAACTTATTTGTTTTAGGTGACAGACGACGGAAGATGATCTGGGATAGCACTTTGTAGGCAGCATTCAAAATAGTGATCGCCCTGAAGTTCTCACATTCCAAATGGTCGCCTTTCTTGAGAATGGGGCAGATTACCCCTTCCTTCCACTCCTCCGATAGCTGTTCGGTTTCCCAGATCCTAACTATTAGCCGATGCAGACAGGTGGCCAACTTTTCTGGGCCCATCTTGATGAGTTCAGCTGCGATACCATCCCTACCAGCTGCTTTGTTGGTTTTGAGCTAATGAATGGCATCCTTAACTTCCCTCAGCGTGGGAGTTGGTTCATTTCCGTCCTCCGCTGCACTGGCGTCGTCGTTCCTTCTGTTGCCGTGGGCTCCCGTGCCTACGTCCTCCACGCCGTTCAGGTGCTGATCGAAGTGCTGCTTCCACCTTTCGATTACCTCACGTCCGTCCGTCAAGAGGCCTCCGTCTTTATCCCTGCATATTTCGGCTCGCGGCACGAAGCCGTTGCGGGATGCGTTGAGCTTCTGATAGAACTTCCGTGTTTCTTGTGAACGGCACAGCAGTTCCATTTCTTCACACTCCGCTTCTTCCAGGCGGCGCTTTTTCTCCCGAAAGAGGCGGGTCTGCTGTTTCCGCTTCTGTTTGTAACGTTCCACGTTCTGTCGAGTCCCTTGCTGCAGCATTACACCCCTCGCTGCGTTCTTCTCCTCCAAAAACCGTCATGCACTCTTAGTCGAACCATTCGTTCCGTCGATTCCGTTCCACGTACCCGATGGTGCTCTCGGCTGCGTCGTTGATGGCTGCTTTCACTGTACTCCAGCAGTCCTCTAGAGGGGCCTCATCGAGCTCGCCCTCGTCTGGCAACGCGGCTTCGAGATTCTGCACGTATGCTGAGGCGATATCCGGTTGCTTTAGTCGCTCTAGGTTGTACCGTGGCGGTCGCCGGTACCGTACATTGTTGATGACGGAGAGTTTTGGGCGCAGTTTGACCATCACCAGATAGTGGTCGGAGTCGATGTTGGCGCCACGATAGGTCCTGACGTCGATAATTTCGGAGTAGTGCCGTCCGTCAATCAGAACGTGGTCGATTTGAGATTCCGTCTGCTGTGGTGATCTCCAGGTGTAACGATAAGGGAGGCTGTGTTGGAAAAAGGTGCTACGTATGGTCATACTTTTGGAGGCGGCGAAATCAATGAGTCGTAGGCCGTTTTCGTTCGTTTGCTGGTGGGCGCTGAACTGACCAATCGTCGGTCTGAATTCCTCCTCCTGGCCTACCTGAGCGTTCAAATCTCCTATGATGATCTTGACGTCGTGGCTCCGGCAGCGGTCGTACTCGCGTTCGAGCTGCGCGTAAAATGCGTCCTTGTCATCATCAGTACTTCCGGAGTGTGGGCTGTGCACGTTTATTATGCTGAAGTTGAAGAATCGGCCCTTGATCCTCAACCTGCACATTCTTTCGTCGATCGGCCACCAACCGATCACGCGCCTCTGCATATCACCCATCACGATGAAAGCTGTTCCCAGCTCGCGTGTGTTGCCGCAGCTCTGGTAGATGGTATGATTACCTCTAAACGTTCGCACCATGGATCCTGTCCAACACACCTCCTGCAGCGCTACGATGCCGAACCCGCGGTCCTTCAGTAGATCGGCGAGTATGCGGGTGCTCCCAATGAAGTTGAGAGATCGGCAGTTCCACGTACCGAGTTTCCAATTTCAAGTACTTTTTGTTCGCTGGGGTCGTTGCCGTTGGTCTCGGTTCGTTTTATTCTGTTGCTGATTTTCCGTTACAATGTTTTTTACTTTGAACTTTTAGTGGCTACGCAGTCTTTATTCTTGAAACGGGTTTATTATCTACCCAACGTTTCGGCACTTAGGGATGGTGCCTTCATCAGGGGGAAAATAATGTTCTCGTTTCGTCGTCTCGTTTATTTTCCCCCTGATGAAGGCACCATCCCTAAGTGCCGAAACGTTGGGTAGATAATAAACCCGTTTCAAGAATAAAGACTGCGTAGCCACTAAAAGTTCAAAGTTAAGAATTTCAGTCGATCCTTGAAAGTAATGTTTTTTACGGCTGGCTCGTAGGGCCTGACACCAACCCCCTGCTTTCCGGAGGACCATAGTGCACAGTTGAGCTTAGAGTCCTTCCCTGGCACTCGGACGTAGATCAGCCGCCCCTAACATGGGGATCAGACGCTGTTGTGAGCCGCTCCTCCTGGAGAACAGACGCTCAGGTTTGCCGAAGCAAACCTCCCCCCCCCCCTTCCCTGTCAGCCTACGACCAAAGTTCCCACCGGGGTTGGTTACCCGATCTTCCCTAAGGTTGCTCATAGTTTCCGGCCGGTACCGCGTGGAGGTAGGGATAGGTGTTGCTGGGCAGAGGCTAGTGGATCACAATGGGATCTGATTTGCGCAGCATACCCAGCCTTTACCGTGCCATTTTGGCGTTTTCTGAGGAGTGACAATAAAACTCAGAAATCACAACGCAAATCCTCAACAGCACCGAGCGCGAACTTGCCGCGCAGCAAGGAGTTCGCCCAACACTCAACATTGCTTGTTGTGTTTCTCACGTTCACTCACACTCAAAAAGCTCTCGCGAGTTCCACTCCCATACAAAGAAAGACTCTCGAGGCGAAAATCGCACTCAAAAACCCGAAATAATCATCGGCTCTTTTTTCGTTCCCCTCTTCCTCACTCAGTTTTATTGCCTCTCTGTTTGGGGTTCGTTAGCTCCAAGGTTTTTATATAATGGAAGGTTAAGCAGGTCGTTTAGTTTGTGGGGAAAAGCAGAGGAAGCTAAATTTCAAAGGAATTTGCTGAGGGGGGGGTGTTTGTTTTCAGAATTTCTCACGGTGAAAAAGTAATGGCCGCTCAGCCAGTTTTGACATCTAAGACTACCTTAGAATATGTAAATACCTTGGTTAGCTCCCTCGTGACGAGGCAAAAGCAAAACACCGCTCTAGAGCATGTTGCAAAACTCTTTTGATTTCGAGGAGGATTATCAAGCCTGGCTGTCGTTTTGTTTTTCAGCATGGCGGATCCCATCAACTGACTTATTATATAACCTCTTATTTAGTTACATTGCTTTTAACCTTGCCATAAATGAATCAAAGAAGGCACGTGTACGTGTATTTTTTATGCTCACAGAAAAGGTTGTTTTGACTTCAACTGAGAAGCTTCTGGTGCAAAAATGGTGTTCAGTGTTCAGGAAAAGCGCCTTTGTTGACGAAAAGGTTGGCTGTATTAAATCCACGGTAAGACGATTCTAGGCAAAATGTCAGGTAACCAAAAACTTCCGACATACTCCTGGTAGAGGCCGAAAGCGGAAAACATCAAGCCGTGATGATCGAGAAATTGTTGCCATGGCTGTTAAAGATCAATTTCTATCATCACCCGGAATACCAATTCAGCTCAACGAATCATCAACAATTTAGGTGAGTAAGTGGGCAGTATGCCGGTGATTAGACAAGGCTGGTTTACGCTCCAGGCGGCTGGCTTAAAATCTCTTTTGACTATAAAATGTGAAAAGAGCATATGCAATGGACAAAAACTCGTTTATTCTGGTACAAAAAACATTGAGGAAATGTTATTTTGTTCTATGAAAGCAAGTTCAATCTGATTGAACTGGATGGAGGAGCAAGAGTTCGTCGCCCTACCGGAGAGCGGTATGATAGCATATGCGTATAATCTGCTGTTAAGCGCTCCCCTTACGTCATGGTTTGAGGAGCCATACTTTTTAGTTTTGGTTCCACTTGGCACTATATGCATTAATTTTTTATGGGGTTAGCCATAACTGGAACACTGTGGCGAAATAGGGTGCAAGGAAGCCGCAATGTTAAGGAAAATTATGAATTTTTATTATAATTTTAGCAAATTCTAAGTTCAAATGACTGTAACCATCTTCTGTGAAGGTGATCTTTTATTCACAAAATGTTTCATGTTGATTTGCATCGGTCAAGGATAAAAATCACCCATGGCCAATTACACTCATTGCACAATTATGGGTCACTCAAGGAGCAATCATTTCATAATATGAATAGTTTTTCATACAAAAATAATACTTTCATTATTTTTACTTAATATTCTTTTCACTGAAACTCCTTTTTATTGTTTTTTTTTTAATCTACATGTAAAATTCACTTTAGGCGGTGAAAATTACTAAAATGTTGAAAACCAGAATAATGGGTCAAAATTGGCTGTGTAACAATTATGGGTCAATTGATTGCCTATTATGGGTCTTTCAAGAGATCGGCTCAACAAGAATGTTTTGTCTATTTTTTCAAAGAATGATCACTTATTCTCGATAGAACAGCTATAGTAGAATCTAAACCTGGTCTCAAAACTCTTAATGAAGCGTGTTTTCACGATTAGAATCTATTTTTCAAAATTGGGACAAAATCTCCAACACAACCACCGATAAACGCCTAAAAGTATGCAATGCCCATGTACGCAGAAATCTCAATTTTATGCTGCACAAAAAGTGAAACATAATAATGATTATTATTGTGTGATTTTCGGTGTTCCTTGGCACAATAATGAGTCACTTAAACTTTGATTAGCTGCAATCACATGAATTTCCACGAACATAAACTATGACTTTGTTCTGGTGGCGATACCATTTCGCACTTGCATAGTGATGCATAGCTCGCTTTTACAGAGCTTACGAAAGCAGCGCATGCACTTTCCGATATTCACAATCGAAGCGTTACTTTGACAGATGGTTTTGCGCCGAACAAAAAAAAAATATTAAAAATATGTATGTTTTGACGTATCAGGTATCAGAAGGCCGGCTCCAGAGGCACGTTATCCTCCATTTGGGACATTTGTGCCATCGCCAAAATAACAGCCTATTTCATCATCTACTTGAGGGAAAAGGAAGGAAAAAGGATTTGGATGGGGATAGGGACAGGTAGGGAAATAGGAAAAATACCCTGGAAGACGGTACTAACGCACAAGCGTACCACAATGGGTTCAAACAGCGCCCTGAAAAGGGCACTGTAATAACGCATAAAGCGAAAGAGAGCCTATAGTTCTTTACCATAGCGGGTTAACAGAATATCCTGAAGATTCAGGTTTCTGAAGTCAGTTTCACTTAATAATTGTTTACCGAATACTCGGAAACGCAGTTGCGCGAAAACTGGACAGTTACATATCAAATGATACGAAGTTCCATAAATCGGATTCACAGCGGCAAATGAATCAGTTTGCTGAATATTCGCCATGTGATAGCTGAGACGGCAGTGGCCAGTCAATGCTTTGACCAGCATGCTGCAATTCTGCTTAGACAGATTAGTTAGATACTTTGCCACCCGTAGAGATGGCTCAGTACTATACAATTTGGTTTGACGACATGACTCCAAACTATTCCAATATTGTCTGTGTTGAGTGACAGCCCAGGTGTGAATCTGAAGCTCAATCCAACACTTCGATATCGGAATAGCTGGTTCAGGGCCAATGAAGTCATGTGATGCTCCAGTGCGAGCTAGCTCATCAGCCAATTTATTTCCAGCGATGGAAGAATGACCAGGTTCCCATACAAGATAAACAGCGTTTGCTGAATTCAGCTCCTCGATTTGAGTTCCACAAGCGATAACTATCTTCGACCTGGAGTTGGCCAAAGCAAGTGCTTCAATAGCAGTCAGGCTATCTGAACAGAAGTATATTACTTTGCCCATTACATGCTGCTGGAGTGCTGATTGCACTCTGAACATAAGAGCAATGATTTCGGCCTGAAAAACGGTGCAGTGTCTACCAAGTGAGTAAGACTGATATAGCCTTAGCTCACGAGAATAAACACCAGCACCTGCTTGACCAATCGAGAAGGGAGCCATCAGTGTAACATACGATACCGTCTGAAATATTTCTTTCCAGATAACCAGATGTCCACTCTTCCCGGGAAGGGAATTTCGTGGAAAATGTCCTATATAAAAAATTACAAGCAATTGTAAGATCACTTGGAGCAAGGACAATTTTGTCCCAATTCACTATAAGTGGAAACAACGAGGTGTGTGTTGATGTGCGGTTCACAGGAGTTTCCTCTAGTAGACCGAGTACCCGTAACCGGTAAGTGCAAGAAAGGGCTTCTTGTTTGAGATGAATGTGTAGTGGGGCAACGTTAAAGAGAACTTCTAGCGCTCCGTTGGAGGTGAAGAGAACGCTCCAGACACCGCCATTAAGCACATCCTTTGGAAATGGCCTAATTTTCTCACTTGACCCTTTTGCCACCACACAAGACATCCATAAGCCAATATTGGCCGAACCACAGTTGTGTAAATCCATTTGATATACTTGGGTTTTAGACCCCAAGTTGTACCAAAAGAACGCCGGCATTGCCCGAAGGCCATACAAGCTTTCTTGATTCTGAACTCAATGTGAGGTGTCCAGGAAAGCTTGGAATCAAGAATGACTCCAACGTACTTTACCTGTTCAGTCACATCGATTTCAGAATCAAAGAGAGCAAAGGTCGAACGCCATTACGGTTTCGCCTTTCCGTGAAAAGAACAATAGATGTTTTACTCGGATTAACCGATAGGCCATATTGGCGACACCAACCCTCAACTACCTGAAGGGCGTTTTGCATCAGGTCGAAAAGGGTGCTGATGCACATACCAACTAGACATGGGCAACTCACTCGCGGGTGCCTTTCGATGCCGTATTGGAAGCCGCACGGAGTCATGGTATATCTCCAATGATTTCCAATTGGATTCACCAAATGCTCAAAAACCGATATCTCTTCTCGACATTGCGTCTAGCAGGGATTAGGAAATTGAGTGTTTGTGGATTCCCCCAAGGAGGAGTCTTATCGCCGCTTTTGTGGAATCTCGTAGCAGATACGCTATTGAGGCAACTCAATAGTAGCGGTTTTCCTACTTATGGTTTTGCCGACGACTACCTAACATTGTTAGTTGGTATTAGAGATGGGAAAACTGATTCAATTTTGAGAGCGAATCGCTCCCGATTCACTCTCAAAAAGGAGTCGACTCTTTTGACCGATTCAATAACTCATTTCCAGAAGTTGATGAAAAATTTCGTCTTTCGAGCTGAGTCCTTTCTTATATGTCCAGTTTTTGAGAAAATCTGCTCTCTTGGTACGGACGTCGACGTCGAATTAACAATCTTAGAATGGCGTGATAAAATGCCAGATAACACAGATTTTCGTTCCTGCCACTAAAGAATCGAATCACTGGTGCGAGTTAGTCACACAATACACTAACAAAAAAAATATCTAATGGCAAAGATTGTGGTGTTCTGCGTCTAATTATTATGAAAGTGCGTAATCAGCCAACTCTTTTCGACAGCTTGTTGGACTCGTTATGAACTACACTGAATCGTAACTCTTTTGAAAAGAATCATGGTTCACTCACTTGGTTTCGCGAGTCGATTCTTTGAGTCGATTCGCGAGTGAGTTGCCCATGTCTATAAAGAATCATAACTACAAGAAAAGATATCAGGTTCATCCGAAGATGTAATATCCACACATCCAGGGAAGCGTGTGCTGAATAAACATTCCAGAACTTCCTCATCAGAGGAAGTCAGATCGCCATTTGGCAAACGAAGTTCGTTCACCCGGAAATCCTTAGATTTCGCAAGGATTTTGTTTAACCGACTGACTTCACTCAAGCTGGAAACATTTGTACAAAGGTTTTTCCAGCCGGATCGTTCAGCAGACCGGAGAGCTTTACTGTAGGCCTTGCGAGCCGACCTGAAAGCCTCCGAACCAGCCGAACGTCGTCTGTTCCAACTCTTTCTACATTGTTTCCTGAGTTTCGCCAGATCAGAGTTCCACCAAGGGGTTCCTCTTGTGATCTTCACAGACCGTAGAGGGCATGCTTCTTCAGAAGCTTCCATGATGAAGGTCGTTGTAGTATCAACGGCATCATCTAAATCACTTGGAGTGTCAATGGATGGTGAATATCCATGAAATTTGGCTGCAACCAAATCAGTATAAAGATCCCAGTTTGTTGACCGAGGATTCCTGAAACGCAATGTTTGCGAAGTAACATTTAAATGTTCAAAAAAGATATAGCGATGGTCAGATAAAGATTCTTCATCTGACACATGCCAATTGGTCAGCTCGTGACTAATTCTGCTAGAGCAAAGCATTATATCTAACACTTCCTCTCTAGCAGATACCATGAAGGTTGGGCGGTTGCCTATGTTAAGTAATGCAAGATCTGTACTACTTAAGTACTCCATCAAACTGGAGCCTCTCAAGTTAATGTCTGAGCTGCCCCAGATGATATGGTGAGCATTAGCATCACTGCCAACAATTAGCGGAAGGCCTTTTGAAGTGCAGTATGCAATGACTTGTTTGAAAGCATCCGTAGGGGATGGTTCATCATGCGATAAATACACAGAACAATAGACGTATTTCCCGTTGAGGTTTCCAACAGATACATCAATTGTGATAGCACATACATCTCTGGTGGTTAGCTCATAGATAAGTGTAGCAACTATTGCGTTGTTGACAAGCACACATGCTCGAGGCATGACACGCGAGTTTGCCATTTCATGTTTACTGAAAGTGGCAAACACCGGGTTCACAAGGTTTCCTAGATAGAAATTTCCCTTACGAAAGTAAGGTTCTTGTACCAAGGCCACTTGGGCTGTACCATTTTGCATAAGTTTGCAAAGATTGATCGTTGCTGTTCTTTTATGCTGAAGATTGATCTGAGCTATCCTAACCGTAGCCACTACCCAAACTAGGTGAGATTAAACTCTTCGCAAGTACAGCAACAATTAAACCAAATCGGTTTCGATTGGAAAACGCCAAAGGCGAGGATACACTGAATAAACTGTGTGAATCGCATAATGCGAAACCATATATGTAGGTGAAAATTTAAACTAATTAACAACATCTTCATAATCCCGCCCTTATTTATCCTCAAGTGAGACTACAGAAGGGCAGCTGATTGTCTCGGAGAAACACAAGGTCTACTGCACCATTGCTCCGGTTAGCGCAGTAAGGGCAACATACTGTGGAGGGCGCCCTGGTACTCCACAGGCTCCGTTAGCGGTTAGGTTTTTATTAGACCCCCCTAGCCATTCATTCCTAGGCACGGTAAGCATAAAGCCGCATCATACCATGAATTAGGGGTCACCTGTTGGTGGATTCTTACCACCGGAACAGGCGGTCCGTAGTGTTATTCTTAGCCAATTGAGACAATCGCTACCGACACTACACAGCTATCTAGGCTGATCGAGAAAAGAAGTTATTATTGATGATCAACTTCATACGGACTCGAACAGCCGTTAAAACAGCCGTTTGTGCTCGAATAACCACTCTGGGTAACAGCTTTGCGTTACTGGTCGGGGAAATCACAACAAGGAACAAGTAATCGTTCTATTTTTCAATGGTACCATTTATATCCCTTTCGTGACGAACCAGCACAATTGTGCTGTTGAGCGGTATCAGTTTTGCATATTTTTTTCATCTGTTTAGACTTTGTTTTATGTGATGTAAACTGTTTCAATAATTCAGCCATTACTTATACTCGTTTGTGTGTAAACAAACTTTTGTTTACGTTGCCTGTGAGATTTACCACAACAAGGCAAACAAAAAGTGGACAAAAACCGTAAAACATGAAAAAGTTTTATCTGTCGCATAATTTTTATTTCCGATTTGTCTAGGTTGTCAAAGCAAGAAATCGAAAGAGAAAGAGTAGTTCTTTCAAATGAGGTAAAATAGTTGTTGTTTTGTTGGAAAATCTTAGAGTTCTGGAGAGCCAAAGTTGAGCCATTTGTATGGAGATTTCAATTTTTTGCGCTCCGTCACGAAAGGGCCCTTCAAAATAAGCAAAATATCTCTAAATTTAAAACTAGTTTTTCATATGGTGAAATTCCTATAATTTTGAAACAGTAGTAAATAAGCGAGCATTTGAGTGTCTTCACCATGAAAAATAGCCATGCATGATCGAATCTGCATATATACTTAGAATTGGCAATAGTTAAAGTATTTTAATTTTGATCAGAATTCACTTAAAATGGCAAATTTGATGTTGTAGTCGGCTCGGGGCGAAATGAACACTAGCAACCGCGAATGGATATACGCGCATTGCATACTGTTACGCGTATTGAAAAGATCGAAAAAATCCGTTCCAATTATTTTAGCATAAAGTTTATTTAATTAACTTTGTGGTTAAGTAAATACGTCTAAGATAGAGAATCATATTTGCATCATTGATCTCCGCAGGCATATTACTTAACTGGTCGGTGTATTCAAAGTTATAGCTTAAAATATGTAGGAGTGTCCATTATGCCCCGATGGGTGTTCATTTCGCCCCGTACCCTTCCTGCCAGCCCAGAAAGACACACGGTTTACAATTAATTATTTCTTTGAAATAAATACATTTTACCTGCTGTAAATGCTTGAAATACGTAGATAATAGGTTAATGTTGTAAACCAATTAATAACATGTTGAGTTTTTCTCTGTTATACAGGCCTAACGTACTCATTTGCTTACGGTGTCCATTATGCCCCCATGTCAGGAGTAGGATTCGATCCCAGATTCTCGGCGTGATAGTCACGTGTTATGCGTGATACATTTTAACGATAACGATTTTAGATGACATACATTATATTTATATATCAAAATTAAAAATTAGGGTATTATGCCAATTGTCTCGAAGGTTAAGAGTATCGTCTTGCTGCCTCATAACATACGGAAAAAATGGTCATTGGCAAAAAAGCCCTTGGTCAACACTAAGCAGGAAAATAAGGTTTATTCCAGTAGGCAAATTGTGACAAGAAGAAGAGTGAGAAGATATTTTATTTAATAGTTTGATTACGCGTAAAAAAATATCTACAAGAGATAGGTAAGAAATGTTGAAAGTTCTGTTCAGAGCCGAAACTGATACCTTCAAACGACAATCTCCACCGGTTCACGGTATTGGGTGCAATGCACAATTGCGGGTGACAAAATGGTCAAAACCCCCGCTGCTGTTCTGTGGCACGACCAAGTATGTACAGTGTAGTGGCGATCACGATGATTACGGTCGATTGTGCACTTAACATATTGATTAGATGGCGTGATTGCGGAATACGGCAACTGTGCGGTCGTTAAACACTGGTGGACATCAATTTTCAATCGCTAATCTACGAGCACATACATGAAATTGAAGTGAATTAGGCATAACAACGCGTTCGCTTCGTCAGACCCTGATGGATTGAATTGGAATAGTCTAACAGTTTTGGAATGCTTTTGTGTGACAGTGGTGTCAAAACAAATGGTCCTTTGAAAATATGTGTCCCTCTGGAAAGCACAAGAAATACAAAACATCCAAGTTTACTTTTATGGCTGCCATTAACATTAAGTTCATGAAATTAGAATCCATTTTGAAATTAGCTTCAACTTCTTCTCTCTTTGACCAATTTATTAGTTAGAGAATAAAATAAACATTTTTGAAGTTCAAATTATTAGAACAATTGAGTAACGCGTCCGCGTAAATGAAAACTCCCTTTATGATTTGCTGGGAAATGTGGAGACTTTTTTACGCAGTTTGTTTTTAGCTTTGAACTGAGTGCATGAATTAGTGCGGTTCGTATCCCCCGCGTTAAAAATATCCGACTGTATTTAGCTGAACATTTAATTCTATTTGCGAACTCCTACCAACTGACACTAACAATGCTCACGGATGAATCCCATTATTTGTCAAACTATATTTAGAGACTGACCACCTTCACGCCCGCAAGCCGAACTATTAGCGATTCCCATCATGACCGTAACAGTCCCACTGGCGAATGTGTCGAACTGAATATAAATCTCAAAATACATAAGCAATGTGAAGCACCACATTCTATCGGAATTTATTCAGGTACCAGTGCTATATCGACTTTGATGTTTTATTTCAATGGCGCATGTTCGACATTTAAATTGATTGATTAACATTTTAACTATCAATTACTGCATGATTTACGTGTCCGCCATCAATGGGAACGCTCAATCCAGTACACTTTATGCATGTTCAATGCGAATGTCAACTTTGTGTGGCATTTGAGCGATAAAATGGGCTATTCAAATGTTGTACCGTCCGCTTACCTTCAAACCACAATGATTCATTAAAATCACTAAACCGACCAGGGAGCGATTGATTTTTGAAAGTACAATGTTCAAATCAAACGATTACGGAATATTTTAGTTTTGTACACAGGATGAAACTTCAATGTTGAAAGAAAAGGGGAAGTTTATGGACAGTTAAACTAAAATTGATTAGTTACATGATTAACTTAAGAGCTTTGATTCTTTAGTTTAAGGTCTTTTACTTCAGCCGAATGAAGAGTATTGTTTTTTAATGTTCTAGAAAAAAGGGTTTAATGTTTGTTTTAGAATGGACAATAGTGTGGGTCAACGAAACCGTTTTCTCAGATCTAAGCTTTTTTCGTTCCGTTTCGGGTCCTGAGTATCTGTGCAAAATTTGAGCATGATCGGTTGCGTCTACACTTTGCGCATTGCAATTGAAATTTGTATGGGATTTTGTTTGGGAAAACATACTTTTTTGCATTTTTGTCATAACTTGAAATAGTTTGTCTGAAACTTTTTAACCGATACCGTAAAATGATAGCCTAGGATGTTCGGAAAAACATTGTTGAAGACCGCAAAGCGATCGGATGCTTGTAAAAAGAGTTATAACCAACGAACCGCATGCATGTGTTTATGTTGTAACATGTAAAGGAATAACAATAGCAACAACATCATGCTGTTTTGCCAAGCAATGCCAACGCTATAACTTTTTTCATAAGCATCAGATTACTTCGCGGTCTTCGACAATGTTTTTCAGGCTATGTTTTCACTTTATCGGTTACATGGTTTTAGAAAAAATCGAGCTTGTTATGAGAGAAATGCAAAAAAGTGTGTTTTCCCATGTAAAACCCCATGCAAACTTCAAACGCGATGCGCAAAACGTAGACATAACCGATCGTGCCCAAATTTTGCACACTTATTTGGGTCCTGAAATGGGATCAAAAAAGCTTTGATCTGATGGGATACCATTGAATTTTTCATTTTTCCATATAAACGATGACCCACTCTAATGGACAAGTAAACAAATTAATTAATTATCGATTTTTGCGGCTTAACCAGCCGAGTGGAAGTTTTACTTAAGGCGAAACTGGAAGCATTTCCTCACTTTTTGGTTTTTGATTTTTTATTAATTTACGAAGCAATATTGAAAATGTTTTCCATTTTTGCAGAAACCATTTTTTGTGAAATTTTGTTCAAAAATGGTTTCTGCAAAAACTAAAAACATTTTCCACTACAAAAAAAAATCATAAGATACCTTGATGCATACTCTACATGTGCACGAAAACCGATTTTGAAAATATTGCTTCGTTAATCAATAAAAAATCAAAAACCAAAAAGTGAGGAAATGCTTCCAGTTTCGCCTTAATTCTCGCGCTTACTACCATACGGGCGTATCTACAATGATCGATTTTTCTACATAGATTTTCTCTTTGGTTAATATTTTGGCCGGAAAATCATGTTGGGTATGGGTTGTTTTTGTTGTTTATGGTGCTAGTCCTAGTCGTCCTCCACCGAAATACACCGAAAGATCATCCGAATATTGGTCGTTTTTCCCAAAATAATCCGAAGAGAAAATTGATTAAGAGAAATCGATCATTGTAGATACGCCTGTATGATACTAAACGCGAGAATTCCAAAAGCTAGACTTTACAAATACTGACGTGGCGTGAGCGAGAAATGAACAAATTGGATAGGAATTTGCGAAAACAGTTAGGGGAAGCCGGGGTAAGAAGGCCCGCCGGGATAAGACCTGCAGTTCTGTATGAAAATGTTGTTTTCTATCAATTTTCACATACTACTCTGTTCAAGTCATTAATCCATTATGTGCAATGTTTACATTAAGATTTTCAAAACAAACAATCAAAATAAAGATTTTGCTTCATGATGATATATTTGATCTAAACTTGTCGCATATAACCTGAAGGATTTTGATTCGCAAAAACGATTTCATACTAAAAAATAGCCCCTTCATAACTTACCAGGAATGTTAACAAAGAATAAGAGGAGCAGGATTGAGATTAGAAAATGTTTCGTCAGGAACTAGCCTCATAAGTGAAATCTGTCCATGCGGGGAAAAAGCGACCACCTCGAACGGGGTAAGACGGACACCCCCCAGTTCATAGAAAAATATAGCTGCAACCCAATTTAATGAAAAATGTTTGTTAAAAATATGTAATTTCACATAAATAAACTCATGTTTGCATTGTTTGCGCTGAACGTAGCCAGAAATAACATTTTTGTGATTATAATGGGTGTTTGAGTATTCATATTTATAGTGCCCCAATAAAAATAGTAATTGGTAACCCTTGGACAACTATGCTAACCAATTTTTCATGTAAAGTACTTAAGGGAGTCATACCTTATTTTAACGTATGGGATTCAAACATATTAAATCACAATTGGGTTTTTAAATTTTGAAAAATGTATCGATTTTTTGATTTTATACGAAAGAGCACCTTTTTCTGAGCCACTATGATTTTTTTCAGATTTTTAGAACTTTTTTTTGGTACCTAAAACCAATTTCAAAGAGATTTTTTTAAATCGCCTTTTGACAGCTGGGCAACTGTTTGACAGCTCCGCCCAGTACAAACTGCGACGAGGGGTGATTCGACAAATCGCTCCCATACAAACTTCAAATTGATTTTTAAATAGGTTCCCGGGCACCAAAACTCATGAAAATTTGGATTTCGGCTCAGTTTGACATGCAGATTCAGAATATCGAATAATCTCAACACCGTTAAAGAAGCCAATTATTTTAAAAAATCGTAATTATCCTTCTTACCCCTCTATTGGGCCGTCTTACCCCGTCGTTGAAAATTCAAGTGATTTTCAATCACATTTTCAAATGGCTCAAAATTATAAAAGTTTCAACTGCATGAATCAAAATATATTTTTCTTGCATGCCTAACACTTCGAAAAATGATATGCTGTATTAAAACTAGTGAAATTCATTGTCATTTTTAAGTTATGATTTTGTTGGCTTAGGGTGGCGTCTTACCCCTACTTGTCCTCTCGGTGAGACTCGAACTCATTGTCATAGAGATAAGTGACATTTCAACACACGAACACTAACGTGAGTTTTTCCTCACACAAAAATGCACGCTAATTTAAAGGCTATTCAGATTGCATATGCAAATATTACCCAATCAAATTGGGTAAAACGGGTAAATAACATCCGGGGTAGGAGTGCAAATGTTTTCCTCGCAGTTTCACAACTACATCTACAAAAAAGGCACGCATACATTTGAACGTGATTACCACTATGGTCCACTGCACGAATTTATGCTGGCTTGCTCACTCTCACAGAAAATTTGACGTTTGAGCGGTGCCGACACCGCTTAAACGTCAAATTTCGTGTGAAAGTAAGCAGGACAGTATAAATTCGTGCAGTAATCCATTGTTCATCCAATGGTCGTTCGGTCATCGCTTGCCTAGTGTAGCATGCCTCTATAGAATTGTCGTTTGTTTCAATATTTTTCCTAGTAGTAGTACGGAAATACTGAATATTATTGTTTCTTGTGCCGATATTTTGTAACGACTTCAAAGTTTGAAGTAGTTTATGTTTCTCATCTTCGATCGATGAAACCATAAAAACATCGACAGCTGAGCACTAGGCCGTCCCTTATTTTGCAAAAATTGGAAATGTTATAAGTTCGTTGATGGAAAATGATCGTTTTAGCTCAGAAATGATCGTGTCAAAATTTGAAGTTCGTATCTTAAGGCTAAGTGGTCCCTCAAGGGGCCTACGACGAGAATGTACGCTATTCTACTAAAACCGATGATTTTAGGACCCTAATGTGTGTGTATGTGTATGTACAATCCATCGCCCACTGGCCGGCAGTGCTTTTATGGAAGAAAAATGTCTGCGTTTATTTTGGCCATTTACTTTTATGCATAGACGTAAACATTTTTAGTCCTGGAGATGGAAGGTGATAGCTCTACTGTACATCTAACGACCCATTTCGAGGTATGCCTTGACTCGCACGTGCATCCTGAGGTCGTCTTCTGCAACAGTAAGCCCCGCACTAATGCATCCGGATATCAAATGGATATCTGAAATGCATTAACACTTCCTGAATCAAAAATTTATATTTTTGGTTCTGGCGCGTATTTAGTGTAGTACATAATTAACACATGAATAAATAAAATTAAGAATTTTGATAGGAAAGATCTCACCAAATTACTCGTAGTCTGGCATACTCTGTTGAAATCGTCGGATAAACACAATCGCAAACTTTTCTTTTGAAAACTTTCCAGTAAAATTTTCAACGGATGGCGTAGCTCCACTCCAGTCGGCCAAATTAAACCCACGTGTTTTAGGACCCTAATGGGCCAAAAATGTGCTTAGAATTGCGATATCTCGTTTTTGAGTTATCGGCGAAAAACAGCAGAAAAATTAGCATTTTTGACCAATTTTACAGCTTCCGAAGGAAACCAACCCTACTTTGCTGAATAACTTGAAAACGAGTGGAGATATCGCAACTCTAAGTACATTTTTGGCCCTTTAGGGTCCTAAAATCATCGGTTTTAGTCGAATAGCGTATTTTTTCGTCGAAAAAAAAAATCATGTTTTTTTTAGTCTCATACAATTTTTGACAACTTTAGGCCCCTTGAGGGACCACTTAGCCTTGATATACGAACTTCAAATTTTGACACGATCATTTCTGAGCTAAAACGATCATTTTCCAACAACGAACTTATAACATTTCCATTTTTTGCAAAATAAGGGACGGCCTACTGAGCACTTGCCTGCCCTTTTGTTCGTCGTTGCTGTGTGTAATGGATAGACCCATCGGAAACAAACTGACGAATTGCAAACAATGCGCCATTTCGATCGACATAGCTGATAATTGCATCGCTTGTGAGGGAATTTGTGGTCAAGTCTATCATGCAAAATGCGTCGAATTTAGCCGTGATGATTTGATGAGATATCGTAAGAAGTCAAGCATGAGGTGGTTTTGCGAATGCTGTGTCAATCAAATGCGTGAAATTCGTGGTATCCATTTGGCGAAAGTGCAAGTGCCAATGCTTAACATCGTCAACCAGACCTCTTCGGATGCTCTCCATACCAAACCAAATTATGATGAGGAAATGGCAGAGCTGAATAAACAAGTTGCTGCCATCAATGAGATCATCGGAAATGCTGCTCCCGCTGGATCAGGAGCCCAATCGAAATCTCTCCGAAGCTTTGTCGTGAATCCCGGATCTTCGGATGACAAGTTTTGGTTGTTTTTCACCAGGCTAGAGAACACTGTAACGGAACACGATATGTCCAAATTAGTAACGGATTCTCTTGGCTCAAATGTGTCTGCTGTGGTAAAAATACTTGTTCCAGCGTGGAAATACCCATTGACGATGCCGTACATCTCCTACAAAGTAGGAATCAACCATCAGCTCAAAGAATTGGCGCTACTACAATCAAGTTGGCCAACACGAGTGTGTTTTCGAGAAGTTTATAGCAATGTATGAAGCCCTGAATTATAATGTATATCTGAATTGTAATATTTGTTAAATGTTAGATGTTGCTTCGAGTGAAATTGTTTGAAATTTTGCTAGTTTTGTTTGTATCACGTTCATGAACTTTTTCTTCTCATTGTGATGTTGTTACTTTGAAGTTAAATTAGTTTTAAGATAAATTTCAATAAATCATTATAAGATCAGTTGGAAGTACTCAAATAAATCAACTCACGACTCCTGCTCACTAGACAGGCAACCGACAGCTGTCCTTAGTGAAAAAGGTGTGCGCTTTAACCATCATAACTAGAGCGACCGGATGGGAGAGTTGCGTCATGTTCCAATTTTGACAGGTCTCCTGCTCGTTTGGAACGAGGATTTGTATGGATTTGAAAGATGATCGCAGTTCCAATTGTGAAATTGACGCCATTCTTCCAATCAGTCACACTAATCATAACAAATGCACTCCAGTAGGCCGTCAATGCTTGGACAATGGACAACCCACCGTTATTTCGCCATTCAATGATGCGTCGTACAAGGGTCTTACGATTTCTAGTGGTCCAAAGATCATTTTCCACTCATTTCACGGTCAGGCTTCGTAAGTGAGTCACCAAAATTCCAAGATCTCCGAGCTCTGTCATCATTCATCCACCGACAAAACGCCAAATGCAAGACATCAGAACTTAGACAGTTCACAGTCTCTAGGTCCCTCGCCAGCCATAGGCCAATCTCTAGAAGAATTCCGATTGAAGGATACAAAGTTTTAATGAGTTTCAGCGTGCTTCAGGGGGCTTCCGGTATTTCAAAGAGCTTCAGATACTTTCAGAGAGGTTGAAATGCGTTTCAATTGGTTACAGAGAGACTTCAATTGGCTTCAGGAAGTTCCTCTGGAACCCTGTGGATTCCTGGAGGGTCAAGAGACATTTCTGAGAGCCTCAGCGGAGTTTCAAAGCGTTTTAGGTGTTTTCAGATGGCGTCAAGGCCCCGAGTGTTTCATGAGAGCTTCAAAGTGTATGTGTGTTTTTTAGGAGGGATTCAATCTGGATCTCAATCAGGAGGCTTTTGGAGAGTTTACCCAAATAATCACGCAACTCAAACCAAAATATATGCTTGGGCAATTGCAATTGGGCGTAGAACGGCAGTCTAGTGCTGGTGGCCGACAAGCCCCCTTAAGTTATTGTCGCACCACACGTTACAGGAGAGCTATATCCAGCGTTATTGCGGTGAGAGCCTAGTAGGGCCCGGAGGGTTCTCCCCCGCTAACTAGTGCTCGAAATTGGATACGGCCTTGCCAGCGAGCATGTGGGACGTCAGCACGAACCAGAAGTCATGTTGGGAACTCTTCTGGACATGGATACCATCCAACTAGAACAGGGGTTCCCAACCTTTTTGAGGTGGCGACCCCCTTTAAGAATTATCAAAACATCTGCGGCCCAATGAGTTTTTTTTAGAAAAAAAATATGAATTAAATTAACGAAACCGAGTTTTTTTGGGTACAGTGACGTAGCCAGAATTTTACTGTGGGAGGGATTGTCGACGATCAATGATAAGTTTTTTTATTCGACACTCACATTTCGTAAACAATGATGTCATGTACATTCAATTTGAGTCGTAACTAACAACTAGCGGCGCAGCCGAAATTTTTTTTCCTCTGAAGGCGTTTTATACTGAAAATTTCTTCCTCAAATTGTAGCTTTTGGGGGTGGCGGTATACAAAATTAAAAATTGGTATAATTTGCATAAAATAGAATAACAATTTAACATTTTTTTAGTAACATCGCGGCTCCCCTGGAGTGGCTTCACGGCCCCCCAGGGGGCCACGGACCACCAGTTGGGAACCCGTGAACTAGAAGATTGGTAAGCAACCGCAATTGAGCCCGTTCCTATCAGATCCGTGAACTGGAAAATTCATCCGATTCAGCAGATCGAACAAGTAAGCCAGTCCTGTCCCCTCTCCTACTTGCACATGTAGCAGTTAACGGCCGCAACGCCACCCCCCTCCCTCAACTCCCCCCCATGGTTTGATTGTTGATTCTGATTGCTTTCTGTCCGAGTTTGAAATGAGTAACTGAAATAAGTTGCATAATGAAAAATAGTTGCATAATGTTCATAATGCAACCAATTTGAGTTGCATGTTCATAATGCAACTCAAATGAGTCGTAGAATAAAAAAATGCATTAAATTTTGTATTCAACTCGTTGCAAAACTGGATATTTCCTTACTCTTCATATTTATCCAACTCGGAAAACCTCGTTGGATAAATGTACGACCCATGCTGAAAAAAATCATGTTTTTGCAACCCACTGCATAAATAACTATTTAAGCAAACTTGTTAAACAATTGTTCTATATTATTGATTAAATTATACGTAAATATAGAAAGGTAAGTTTTCAATTTCTTCTTCTTCTCTGGCTCGACGTTCCAACTAGAACTTGGCCTGCTTCTCTTCAACTTGCAATGTTCTTTGAGCACTTCCACAGTTATTAATTGGAGGGCTTTCTTTGCCAGCCATTGCATGAATAAGTATATTGTGAGGCAAGCACAATGATACAGGGAGTCGAAAAAAAATTCCCGACCGGAATGGGAATCGAACCCGCCGTCTGGCGATCTATAGCCTTAATCACTAGGCTAACCGGAGACCCCAATTTTCAATTTCATAATATCGATTAAGATAATTTTTATGTCCATCATAGAAGAACCATTTTTATTTACTATATATGTCTAGAAATTAATTAGAATACACTAAATGCATCTGTTCTTGTTTTCTATTTTTTTACCTTATTTTCATTGTCTTTTGATTTTGTGTATGTTGTAGGACCACAGCGTCAGATACACTAATGTGTGCTAATGTGGTTACTTAAACAAATGATTCGCCTCCCTTACATGGTACAATGCTATAAAAAAAAAATAACAAACGTAACCCATGATAGGAGGATAAATTTATGGCATGAGTAAAAGCAGAAAATTGACGATCATCAAACAAAAGAAGCCGCAAAACGATAAGTTAATTCACATTATGTGCTACTTCGATAATTCAAAAGGTGATCATCGAATGCAAATTCGTTTACTTGTTCCTTTTCTCATTTATTCACGTTGTTCAAGCCACACAATGACTGCTTCACTGCTGTACCACTGAATCTACTCTGTTGCTTAACAATTGCTGGCCGTCACGGGCTTACCGAGGAGGTTAATTAAAAATAAGATCTTAAACCATTTTCTCTGCTTTTCAGCGACACCATTAACTTAAGTTAAATGGTGTAGAAATATATTTATTAATTAAAAAAAAAAAACCTCTTAACGCAGAATCATCTTATTTATGACACCCCGAAATTTAAATTAGTTTCGTAATAAAGATACTTAATTTTGTCGTCGCCGTCGTCGTCTTGCTCGTTTTTCGTGATCGTTTGTAGCCGAAATGTCGTCGTTAAAAGGAAGCCGTATCTCCTACTACCGAACGAGCTGGTGATTTTCACTCTTTCTCAAGTTTACCGACACGGTGACGACGATGCGATGATGGTCGGCACAATAACTCTGCCTTCTCTGGTCCGGGCTTCGTATGATTCTTCCTCTGCTTTGCTGGTAGGCAAGTGTGTCGTTGTGTGTGGGGTGCCATCGGAATCCTGACCTCGCGAGAAACATTGAGCCCCGCTTGCCAGGGTGCGCACACCAGTCACTAAAAAGACGTATAAATTATCACGATAAATTAATGCTGTTATCCGAGATGCAGACGGAACGGCTTTTTCATTCGATATAAAACGTAAATAAAGTGTTTCCATAAAAATTTAAAACTAATGTTTGTTATGAGAATTTAGTAGAAGCGTATAATTTATTGGCGTTTTATTGAAATAGAATGGGTTACCACTCGTTGAGTTCATAGTGGACTTAATAATGAAAAGTTGTTTAATGCGCCATTCGCTTATTTCAATCATCGTGCATGTATTTACAGGGGGTGGCCAAAATGCTTGGGTTAGGCAACTTTTATTTTTCTCTCTCAAAAAAGTTCAACATGCTGTAACTTTTCATAGAGTGCCTTAAAAATTCTCAAATTTGGCCTGTTGCCAACCTATTATATATGCATTATTGGTACAAACTTGAGCTGGATTGGTTGACCTTTCGCGAAGCCAGAACCGTTTTCGTAAAACACTACTTTTTAGACAACTAATTTTTGAATTGTCATATCTCAGAAACCAGTTAACCGAATTGAATGAAATTTTGACCGTTCATCAACAATATATTAGTGCTTCACAAGTTATATAAACATAGGTACTTTTTAAATGTTTAAAAAAGTTACGGATTGACACTTTTTGGATCTTTTTCGAAAAATGCTTGGTTGGGATGCGACTGGGATGATTTTGCTTCGGAATGTTGGCTTTGCAGTCTTTTGGGGAATCGAAAACACTAGTTTATGATTTTTCCCGACGTTTCGGTCCGTATGGGACCTTTTTCAAGGGTTCTAAAATATAATTATTCAACTATCAATACAAAGTTTTAAACATTGAATTAGTTTTACAATTTACCAATCGGTCAAGGTTTCCTAGTCAAGATGGCTTTGCTAAACTCAGTGTTTTCGATTCCCCAAAAGACTGCAAAGCCAACATTCCGAAGCTTTTTCGAAAAAGTGTAAATTTTTTACATCAACGTCATTAAATTTGAGTTTCGTTATACAAAGACTTTCTACTTCTGATCTCAAGATATCTCTAATCAGATAAATTAGAGCCTATTAGGATTGAAGGAAGAACACATTTAGTAACTTTTGTGTGGTATTGTAAGCTTGACTTATTTTCCTCTACATATATGGGTGAAAATGTCAAACCGGTATAACTTTATTCGTCGTGAGAATATATTGCATTTAATAATGTCGCATCAAGTATATCAACATATTGTTGATAAACGTTCGAAATTTCATTCAATTCGGTTCACTGGTTCAGCTCGGAGATATGACAGTTCAAAAATTGGTTGTCTAAAAATAGTGTTTAACGATAACGGTTCTAGCTTCGCGATAGATTAATCAATCGAGCCCAAATTTGTAGGCACCAATGATGCACAGCACATATAATAGGATGTCAGTGTCAAACAGGCAAAATTCAAGAAATTTTGATGCACCGTATGAAAAATTACAGTCTGTTGAATTTTTTTTTGTGCCGTCATGTGAAATTACACTGTTAGGGGTCGTTCATAAATGACGTAGATTTTTAGGAGGGGGGGGCTATGATTTTGTGACGAAGTGTGACGATAGGGGGGTATGATATGCTACTTAGCTTTCTACTAAGCTTTATTGAAAACTAGCTGTCCCGGCAGACGTTGTACTGCCATTTGATTGTGATTGTTTGACAACTGCCGGGGAGTCATTTTGGCACCGCACTCTAGATTGGTTTTATTGTGATCGCTTTGAGTTTCTTCCCCGCTCATAACAATTTCAGTAATTCTACAATTGCTCTTCTTTTTGATTGTCGTAACTTTTTGTACATATAAACACAGCCACCACGAATACAAACCGAACCGTGCAAGGGTCATGCTGATTGGTTCATCCGTTTTTGAGTTTTGTTGCCTCAAAGGAACTTCAAACTCATTTTTATATATATAGATAAGTATTTCGTAATTAATACATTTTTTACTTGCATAAAGTATCACTATCCAGTATAAAAAAAAAAAAAAAACAAAAAAAATATATTGCATGATCTATTTTTTTTTCCACCACATTAATGTAAATAACAAATAAAGGACATGAATGCCGGCTTCCTTTCATAAGACAGGCAGCTATTAGACGCAACAACTGTATCTGAGAAAATAGTTTTGAAATACTGCGTAAAGAATAATGAACAATGAACGAATAATGTTGCTGCTTGCTATAGGGCACTGCACGCCGCTAAGATTGCAAAGGAAAAAAATCTAAGTTTTTGGCATTATGGCAAGTTTCCAGGACTTCCTTATATAGTTTCTACAGGACTTCCTCGAAGATTTCCTCCAACAATATCTTAGGGAGCTCATCTAGCAGCTTTGTTAAGAATTTCTCATGGCGTTCTTTATAGGTTTCCCCAACAGGAGATGGATAACATTTTCACAGGAATTCCTACTGGGAATTCCAGAAAAGGCTTCTGAAAACATCCCAAAAGAATCTGGAGGAATCTCAAAAGGAATCCATCAAGGAACTTTCAAAAGAATTTCAGAAGAAACTCCTGGAGGAATCTTGAAATGAAATCATAGAGAAATTCCAAAAAATACCTTGAAAAAAAATCTTGAATATAATCCTGGGAGAATCTAAGAAGGAGCTATTTGTGAAGTCCCAGAAGGAACTTCTGGATAAACCTTGGTTCAATTTCTGAAGAAAACACAGAAGAAATTATTGAAGGAGTTCCGGAAGGAATTTCTGAAGGAGCCCCGAAAATAACTTTTGGGGAATCCCAGACGATATATACAGATAGTACTCCTGGTGACATCTAGGAAAGAAAATCCTGGAGAAATTCCAGAAAGAGTGAATGTAGGAATGCCAGAGAAAGTTCCTGAAGGAGTCCTAAAAAAAAACCTGAATAAATTCTAGAAGGAAGTCCTCGAGGAATCCCAGAAGAAACTTCCAGAAGAATCCAGGAAGGAATTCCTTAAGGAATCTGAAAAAGAACTCCTGGAGGAATCCCAGAAGCAATTCCTGGAGGGGTTTTGAAAGAATGCTGGAGGGGTTTCCTGCAGAGATCTCGGAATGAACATTGGAGTGAATTCCTGGAGAAAACCATGAAGGAACTCCTGGAGAAATCCTGAAAGGGACTTCTTTAGGAAACTGAGAAAGAAGTTCTGATAGAATTTCAAAATAAATTCCGTTTAAAATCCCTGAAGAGATGTCCAAAGAAACTGCTGGTGGAACAGAGGAGAAGCAAAGCTTGAAATAACTCCCGATGGAAACCATGCATAAAGTTTTAGAAAAACCTTAGAAAAAATGGAACTCCGAGAGGAGCTCTTGGACGGAACTCTGAAGGAACCCCTGATAAGGAATACAAAAAGGAGGAAATCTCAAATAGAATCCCAAAGGAAATTCTTGGAGAAATCCCAGAAGGAAGTGTTGGAGGAATTAAGAAGGGATGAATTCTCAAAAATGGGAATCCCAAAAGAAATTTCTTGAGAAATTCCAGAATGAACTGCTGGGAGAATTTTAGAAGAAACTCCTGCAGTGTCCTTCAAATGTCGTGGTGAATTTTATTTAGATGATGCCAAATTGATATTCTTAACAGATTTACTAGTGAGCAAACTAATATTTTCGGGCAAGAGTTCGAATTAGACACACACATACAAAATGTGTTGTAACTCAAAATTGAAAAGACATTTGGCGTAACTTTGTTCAGCAAAATTTTAGCTCATAGATGGTAGAATCACCACACGGTATTCATTTATTTATATTTGTTTCGATTTCTTGAAAAAAATTGAATTTTCGGCTAAGGTCGAACTTTTGCCCCACCTTACTCCATTGGGAGCATCAACTTCCTGTTTTTCCTATTGTACGGCATTTCCCCGAAAACCAGTTCCCCGAATGAAGTTTTCCCGAAATTTTTTTCCCCGAAAAACGGTTCCCCGAACGAACCGTTTACCCGAATGGACCGTTTCCCAGAAACATTTATTATACTAGTTTTAGAACTGGCTTCTGATCATTTTCTTGATAATTTCCACTGTTCGACCTAGTTGTTGAAATGAAATTGCGGAAAGTTGGCCTGAGTACAAAGAGGGCTGATATGCAGGCTTTAGAAAGACTGTTCAATATTGTTTACCTCCTCAGGTTTGAGAAAATTTACGAATAGATGAAGACATCAAGATCATGGAAACTTTCGCACCTCATTGATGTTGTGCATTCTCTTTTATCATGGATTTTACGAGATAAAATATTATTCATAAGGTTTGCTCTTCTTTTAAATATGGGTCGTTCTTTTTTGTTGTACTGATTGAAAATGATATGGCACTCAACTAAGAACACGCTCATCATAATTTTCCCTTCTATTATTCATATGCTGTTCTTTCGTGTTATTTTTTTATATTTAATCGATGAAAACACCCTTTAGAACCAATAATACCTTTAAAACGAGTAGTCGTAATTGTGGTAATCTAATATCGTTCATTATCAGCATAAAAGTTGTACATATACTAAGTATAACACACGCGATCGCGATAATGTAAAGTATGCATGCTTACGAAAGAAGTCTTAGAGCTCAACTTTAATGTTTATTAACAGGCTTTGAAACGTAAGGTAATAAACTTTGTTTGAAAAATATATTTTAAACTAAGCACTGTTCAGAATTTTTGTAAATCCATTCAAGTTTATCATGACCGAACTAACATTTGAAATTGCAATTTCTGCAGAAAATATTAGTAGTTAGAGTGCCGCCAATATTTCGACAACATATTTTGAAAGAACAGTATGTGATGAAAGAAGGGAGAATTTCTGATGAAGATTTCTACTACATAATATGTATATATTATATTATATTTTATAATGCTTATAGATACTAGAACAGTTGTACACGAAAACAAAAAAAAAACATTAATAAATATAGCAGCACTTAAATTACTGATGATTAACTGAACAGTTCATCTTGAAAAAACAGCCTATGTTTTAAAGAAGGGAAGTTTTATTATAAGATTGGTTCAATTAGGCTAAAAGTCGGTCATTAGGCAGAAGTATGTCAGGCCGAAGATCATTTGACCGAAAGGGTCGTAAAAGTGATGGGTCATCAGTCCGATTATGTTCAAAGTCATAAACGGGCAATTTAGTGGAATAGTTTGAATAAATTATATGAATAAACGTCAAAAAGCCGCCAAAAACGTCAAAAAGGAAAAAAATCTGTGATAGAATAGCTGTTATGAAAAGAAGAATTAAAAACCAGTTTGACCGACAATAAAACCCAATACTCAAAAGAATAGCCGACTTCACAAAGAATGTGAATCTGCCATGATGTAGTCAGTAGTTTAATAGACTACTACTTATAAACAATGCAATAGTAAAACTCGAAACAACTACGTGTAATAAAAAAAAGAAAATCTCAGATAGTATGTTGGCAGATTGATCATTAATATTTCCGTAACATTATAACATCAACATCAAGAAGTCATCTATGACAGAAAAGGGAAAATGATAAAAAAATTCCATAAAATCATGGAAGTATATCCCAGTATCCATATAACGCGCTAGATTCGAAGAATGTTAAAAAAAACTTAAGGGACTCAAAACATCTTCTAGGACTTCAAAACCAAATTTGAACATCGTTTATAAAGAAAATTAGAAAAATAGCCAACTGACCCATTCAACTGAACTTCAGCTGAACAAATCATTCTGCTTAACGTACTTCAACCTGACGTACTTTCGCTAAGCGTGCTTCGGCCTAATAACCAGATCCCTAGTGCATTGAGGTCATGACGTCCCACGTGTACTACGTCAGCGTGGTGAGCATCAACTGATGCTTGAAGAATGTTAAATGGCAGATGCAATACTCTTTTCGGGGAAACGTTTTTGGGGAAATGGTACATTCGGGGAAACAACTTTCAGGGAAACTTCATTCGGGGAACTGGTTTTCGGGGAAATGTCGTACAATCGTTTTTCGGCATTAAGCAGAACGGTTTAAATGGTTTAACAAGCTACATCATTTATAGAGGGATATCCAAATTTGTGAACAAATGCTACGAGAGTGGAGAGGGTATTAACCCTCGAGCGATCGCGCTGTTGTATTTTGTACAACACGTTGAAAAAATCTCGCTTCTTGTACTCAGCATTAGTGTGGTGCTGACGCAGGTAGTCAACCGCGCGAGTTACGGAAGGTTAAAAATCGCTTAAAAAAAGCTACGTCATTTATGGACGCCCCCTTAAACAATCAATTGCATAAAGGCGAATATACGGGAGCTCTCGATTAGTTTGGCGTGCCGTCTTTGTCGAGTTATACTCGCGGAGGACTTTCAGAGGCTTTCTAATTCAGACCAATGTCGTTGTATTGGTTGGAATTTGGAATACGAAATATGAAAAAAATACTGGAAATAGTAGTTCATATGCACTTATTTCCTTAGAAAAAATAAACCATTCAACATGAAACATGTGTACATGTTTCATGATTTATTGTAGCTATTGAATATCATTAGCATCGAACCAACACAGTTCCTCAACAACTGGTGTAACCATGCTCTGTAACAAAGTAGAAACACAAAAAAGACAATGAGACATTTCCATGCAAACGCAACTTCCCACCTTCCCAGCAGACGAATAAACTATCCATCATCTGGGCATGATGCATGACTCATCATAACTCATGTGTGAGCTGGAAGGCATGATGGGCTCATTAATCACCTACTTGCACTCGGTTTCTCATTGTATACTTGGCGTGGCACGGCGCACCACCAGTCAGCCAGCGGAGGAAGCCAGTTTCTTCGTCCATGTACTTTACACTTCCACTTAACGAATGAATGACGCCTCCCCGGTGCCGTGTATTGGTCTTACCCACCGGCAACAACAGCGCCATAAAATCCAACCCACTCAAGTGAATCTTAGACAATAAAATTACATGCACGGTATATTATTTGTGTACTATGAATTATGATTAAGATAAAAGCGAAAATCTACCTGCAATTTATTATCAACCATACATCTTCCTACCATTTTGTGCCTATATCGAGGCGTAGCCATTACCGAACACTGTTATTACCTTCATTGGGGCGATTCTTCGAAGGCGGTTTCCTGACTTAAAAACTAGAGTGCTGCCGGGTTATCTTCACCACCACACCATTGATGATGGGCCGCGCCGCCGATCTAATGATGAAATGCTGAAAGCATGCGGCGGACTTGGTTCATTTCAAAAGGAAGAGGACTGATAGTATGAAATAAATCATCGTTATTTATGAATGGAACCTATTTTTGGAATCATCTTCCCAGAATATTCTTGGATTTTTACATCAGTGATGAAGTTTTTGTGACTGACACGGTCAGTGGACCTAACTGGAGCTGAGTGTGATCAGTTCAAAAACCATCACCTTCGCAAAAACCATCACCATCACCTTCGCACTGACTTATGAAACATTTTCGCTAAACACCACCTTGCCCTTGGAAATGTGGACCCGATAATGATAGAGCCAGTCGATCGAGTCTATATTTATGTGGCGCCAAAAAAAGGGTAATAGCATATCTCTAACGGTAGGATTGATGATTACCTTCGCAAAACCGTTGGTTGGAATAACGTAGAAGAGCATTTTGGTGATTATCACTCATATTTGATCGAAGGATTGATGGATTGGTGCTAATGGGCTGTCCAGATGATTAATTTGTCTGTGATTTCTTCTTTTCAATGAGATTTGTATTCATTTTGTAGACAGAGGTTACTTGTAGTTCCCAAATATATATTTTTTTTGCACATTTGCTTTAATATTAACAGGTATTTATATGTATTTGTGTTTTTTGAAATAATGGCAGTGCTTTTGGATATGGAACGCCAAAGCCGCGATAGAGCGAGCGAAAACACGAGGAGCTAAACCCGTGGCCTGTCAGCGCTATTCGGCTCTCGAGAAGGAAGTGAAACGCTCATGAAGACGGGACATAAGAGCGTGGGCGGACAATAGAGTTAATAAACTATAGAGGACGAATGTCGCTGCTGTTCCCTTTGTTCTCGTTGGCAAACATATCGGGTATCTATCTGTCAAACTGCATACTTTTTCGCTTTGACACTTATATCCCTCCCTATCTTCGCCAGCAAGAGATGTTTCGGCGGCGACGCCAGCGACATTCTCCCTCTATAGTTTATTACCTCTATTGGGCGGACTCCCTAGCCGACGAAGGCGAGAAAGCCGCAAACACAGGCGACGTCCGTCTCCTCTACGATGTCTCACGTCGCCTTAGTGGGACCAAGATGAATGCTAGGATGCCCGTGAAAGACACGTCCGGACAGTTACTGACCGACCCGGCTGACCAGTTGAAACGCTGGTTCGAGCACTTTGGAAACCTTTTTCAAGTGTCGGTCACACCATCAACACCTCAGCATGATCCGCCAAGGGTTCGACGCATAACCCGTGTCAACACCGAAACTCCACCAGTGCAGGAGATACAAACAGCCATCCGTAGCATGAAATCGAACAGGGTCGATCGCATATCAGCTGAGATGCTCAAAGCTGACCCCGTAGTATCCGCACAACTACTGCATCAATTATTCTGCAATATATGGGAAAGCGCGACGTTTTCGGTGGACTGGATGCAAGGCGTCTTAGTAAAGTAACCCAAAAAGGGTGACCTGACTGTATGTGATAATTGGCGGGGCATCATGTTACTGTGTATCGTTCTCAAAGTCCTCTGCAAAGTGATCCTTAACTGGATACAGGAGAAGATTGGCGCAACTCTCCGACGGCAGCAAGCAGGATTCCGCGCCGGACGATCCTGTGTAAACCATATTGTCACGCTCCGTATCATTCTGGAGCAAATCAATGAATTTCAAGAGTCTCTCTACCTGGTGTTCATTGATTACGAAACAGTTTGAAGCACAGTACAGAACATTTTCGTACAGAGTACTGCACAACGGTGTTTTGTCAGATCCCATCCGGAACGTTGCTGGAGTGAGGCAAAGAAGTATACCCAGTCAACCAGTGATCGTATAAGATGTTGCATATGATGTTAAAGTGAAGGCGATATGCGTATATTTTACATGCGCCTAAATGGAGGCATGCACGTATACGGCCTCCACTTTATCATCTTATGCAACATTTTATACGATTACTGGTTGTCTGGGTACTATCACCGCTACTGTTCCTCATCGTATTCTACGAGATCCTGGTTGGTGCAATTGACCGTGAGCCGAATCGTGGATTGCTGTGCTGCCCATGATCGCATAGTTGACGTAACCACCATTGACAATGTCAGCATTCACAAGCTAATATCTAACGCATGTGAATTATTGTGACCAGTTTTATTCAATAGAGCACAAGATCTAATCACTAGCTAGATGTCAACGTGAAAAAAAGTCTTAAACTTTTCATTATTCATTGTAAAAATTTCAAAAGTGTGTTGAAGACAACAGTGGCGCTTACGTCAACTATGTGATTATGGGCAGTGTTGCAACACATTACCATGGAGCACCTAAATGACTTCAAACTGGCTGATGACGTTACTCTCCCAGCCCTGTCGTCCTCCTTAGTCATGGTTAGTCGATGACTAGGAGCTTTATTTTTAAGTCAAAAAAGTTTTTTTTAAATAACCACGTAAAATGGTTAATGAGATTATTACCACCACCCACGTGGTGCACATTCTCAAAAAAAATCACTTCACTTTTTATTATTTTTTTATTTTTGACCATTTTGGTTGTACACTGTTGACGCCCTGACCATACCAGATTAGATCAGGTTAGATTTTTTAGTTTGATCCTCGGTTTAATCTAGCATGCGCAGTTACAAATAAATATGCAATGGATTACTGCACGAATTTATTCTGGCCTGCTTACTCTCATACGAAATTTGACGTTTGAGAGGTATCGGCACCGCTCAAACGTCAAATTTTCTGTGAGAGTAAGCAGGCCAGCAAAAATTCTTGCAGAAGTTCATACCGTTTAAACCACCAGGGTGCGATGAAGTCACGTTTTCGATTCTCGCATCTTGTACCAATGTTTAGGGAACTCAAATGCATTGTCAATGGGGGAACCCAATTGATGTTGGCTGCAAACAATCCTATTGGGTGAGAACAGGAATGTCATATACGTGGTTTAAACAAGTGCTCTTATTGCATTTCTTACAGCATCAAATCAAAATGATATAAATTTAAAGAACACTAATTTTTGCCCTTCTACTGAATACGTCCTTTTGATACGAAACGCTAACCTTGTTGGCATCCACTCACCACGAAACATAAAGATGTTTTCGCATGGACAAAAATTGATGCGTCAGTAAAGGATGCACCCATTTTTTACGTGCAGTAGCGACATCTGCGATTTGCAAGAAGGTACGCGAAACTGAGCTCATCTGTCAAGGGGTGATACACAAATTATGTCACGCAAAAATCGACCATTTTCAAGTCCTCCCCCCCTCCCCCCTATGTCACACGTTTTGTATGAGACCCAAAAAAATTCCTATGGGTCGTCACGTTGTGCAAACCCCCCCTCCCCCCTAATAGCGTGACGTAATTTGTGCATGACCCCCAATTTGTGGGGGGTTGAAACAAACCGTTTTCGAGTTCTAATTTTTTGAAGAAGCAAGTGTTTTTTTTAAGTTAGGCCGTTACAAATATTTATTTCACTTTTAGTCCCACCTCTCTTGGGCTGGTCGAGGGGGGGGGGGGGGGATAAAAATAATAAAGCATTTAATCTGAAAAATATTAAAAATTCATCGGATTTTTTAAAGAACATTTAGCAAGACTCGATATTTTGATAAATATTTATTTATCTGCCCCCTCAAAATGCTAAATCTGGCCCAAAATTTTTGAAGGGGGGGGGGGAGTAGACAAAAAGTCAAAATTAAATTTGTATCCGCCTTATGGGAGAAAAAATATTTTATAGGTATTATTTGAAATTTCGCTCGTTTGCTGGATGCCGAGCAAGAAATGGCACATTTTTCCGTGTTTTATTCAGCTTTTCAAAGATAATTGTTCGGGGCGGTAAAGAATTAAATCTCTGAAGCACAAAGTTTTTCATTTTTGGTTCGAATCTCGCAGTAGCATTCTCTATTTCACCAAAATCACCGCGATAGTAAATATTTTCAAGATCTTACGCCACCAACAGAAACGAGTATTACCTCGCCAACGGGCTGTTCACCCAGGCAGCAATGATGATGATGATGATAATTCTTGCTTCTCTCGACCAAGGGTGGATAATTTATTACCAACGCCGCGTCGCCGCTGGTGAGCTTTTTAGTATCGCAATTAGTGCGCGTCAAGAGAAATGGCGTAACACAAGATTTATCACCCAGCCAGATGTACGTTTTAACTCTGATGACAGTTTATAGAGCCAGCCAAAAGGCAGCGCTTGTCTTGACTGGCTGACGCTTTAAGATGGGTTCCCTCCTCTCCTCGTCGTGTCTTTTTTCACGGTTGACAGCGCAGACCATCGTCATTCATCTCCGTTATCAGCGGTTGAGAATCTTTTTGATGAACAGCTGTAAGTGATCGCTTTGTGACATGGCGGTGATATTTTGATTGTGGCAACAAAGGGACCGGTTTTCCAAGAAAATATTTTATTTTTCCATTCTCTGAAATATTGCAAAAGAGTGCCTAGAGTTTGACAAAGTACCATTTTAGGACATTAAAACTTCGATTGACAACTAACATTTCATCAAATAAAACGATAAACTATTTACAAAATGAACAAAACTGTATTGATATACACACCCATTCAAGGATGCATATTATTAGACCCGTTTAGTCGCGCCCCATAGAAAGAGTATGGTGGAAAATACTGCGCTAGGGAAGGATGTGGAGGCATTGGAATACCAGCAAGAGATGCTGGAGACATCGCAGGAGGAAGTAGAGGTGGCTTGCCGTAAGGGTGGTAGCGGGCAGTAGACATGGGACTGAGCGGAGGGGTGGGATACGTTCTTTGGAACAGAGGATGAGTCGGTGGGAGGCCTGCTGCAGCTGCCGCGGCTGTTGCCGGGTTGAGCAATGCTTCCGACATTGATACTCCTGCGGCATGTTGAGTTCTGAGGTGTTGAAACAGTTCTTCTGATGCGGCAAATCGTTTACCGCAGTATGATGAATCGCTACCTATCCAGTTGCATACGTAGGGCAGTTGTGAGGCCGCCGCAAGTGCCGCTAGTTGAGCATGGGCGTACATGGCAGCTGACGATTGACTAGCAGCTAGAGATGCGGCTGCAGCAGCCTGAGAGTAAGATTTGCTTCCAGGATGATCACATTGAGTACAACCCGCTGGACAACCGGACGAACCAAGTTTTCCTAGCATATGAGAGCTTAAGGCACATCCGGTACAATAGGGATCACGACACACCGGAATCATTGAGTCGACAGCTCCAGGAATTTTAAGCTTCGCGTAATTAAAGTATGGATTCATGGCAGCTGCTTTGAGCATTTGATGGTGCGGGGACATTAGCGCACTAGCTGTCATAAGATCCATAGGGTAGCTACCATAACTGGAGTAGTATGGGGGACCAACCGTCGTAGAAGATGGAGCCGAAGAGGATGCTCTAACAGAGCTTTCGCTACTATTGCTAAGATCCTTGCTTGTAGTCTCCATAGGGCCTTTGGATGTTATTGGTTCTGCAGAACTATTCGGTAAAGTATTCGGAGAATCTTTGGCTGAGGCACGATTTGGGCTGTTGGTACGTTCCTGCTGGAGTTGTGAACCACCGGGAGTTCTTCGGTTGTGGTTTGAAGGAGAAGCTCGAGAAGAAGCAGCACTTTGGTTGGATTCACAGCGCCCATTCTGGGGTTGATGGTTGGGAGGATTGATGGATCGCTTTGGGGATTTGTGTCTTGCACTGACATTACGATTGTCGTCCGGAGACCTCGTTTGCTCTCGGGTAATTGCAGACGGTTCATATGGCTTGAAACTCGACTTTGGAGTATCGTTTGAAGAACCACTTGACAGCGTGCCGGGTGATAGCTTGTCACGATTGCTTTTTGTACTTTTTTCTATATTTGCTAGAAGTTTCGGGTTCGGCGAATCTGATCCTATCGCGCTGCATGTTTGTGCCAACAGAGCCAAAGGGCTGGACTTGGAATCGAACTGGAAGAGAAGAGATATGAAAAGCACTCATTAGTATGTTGTTTTAGATTGAGAGGTAATTACAATTTAGGAATGTATTATTATTGGTGGTCTTCTTATTTATTCAAATTTATGTTATTCCTCCAATTGTGTATGTTTGTACCTTGTTTGAAAATCATCAACGATATATCACCAATTTATCCGGTTCATGGCCTGAATTTGAAATAATGTTACGCTTGAATCACGAATAACTTACCCACAGCTTCGCCAGTTTAGCATAAACCAGCCTTGCCCGATAATCATCGACCGTTGAAATAAAACTTGTCAAGTCGTTTGATGTGGCGTGTCCGTCAGCGAGGCGACGGACGTTTCACGTGATATGGGGTTAAGTGAGGCGATAATTTGACTTTTGATCATTTTCCGCCTTGATTGCGGCGGCAGCCTTTCTTTTATTTCATCACATTTGAGACGACCACATAATGACCGCTCCATCAGCCGAGGGAGGATTAAAGCGCAAACAGACCAGAGAGACAAATAAAGTTATTTCCATTTCGTTCTCGCGTTCAAACCGCAAGAAGAAAGACGAGGGCAGCAACGTCAACGTCGGGAAAAAAGATCTCTGGGACACCCGGACGGATAGCGACGGACACGGCGGGCGCAAACTGTAAGCTCAACAGTGCGGCGGCGATTTTTTTTTTTGCGCAATCTTCACTCTCGACTTCGCAAACAGAGCGCCGACAGTTTGGACAGCTGACGAATGACGCTCGGTTCGTGAAGGCGTGAAATTAAATTGGACAGCAGGGAAAAACAAGGCCTCAAACAAGCCATGCCATGTCCAAACCTGCCGTCAGTGTCGCATTATGACGAGAGGGAGGCTGCGTGAACGAGTTTCTAGTTTCTAAAACCTATTACACGTCAACGTGGTGTTTCCCATTCTGGCTGTAATGGATCCTTGTCAAAAGCCGTTTCCTCCAGAAAACGATAGGTAGGTATTGGATAATACTTTTTTTTGGTTTGTAGATTAAACATCAGAATTGTAACTATATCTACCAACACATTGGTTTTCTGGAAGTGTTGCGTTTGCTCAGACTGTTTCAATAAATTTTTATCCCCACTGCACTGGGAAAAGATCTGCTTATCAGCATAGTGTGCTAAGTAATTCCACAGTTCTTAACGAAGAGTTTCTCTGCCAATGACCATTTTGCATGTGTATATAATGTGGCAGGCAAGAAAATTTCCATTACGAAAAATTCCTGAGCCAACCGGGAACCGAGCTCGTCACTCACAACATGGCCATGCTAAATACCCGTGCCTTTACAGCTGTGGCATTCGACTTATTATTAGTAGTCTAAAAAATTTTTTTTACAAGCCTTTTTTCATATGTTGATGGGCTTCCTGAAGTCTTTTAATGTATTATTATATTCCCCTACTCTCAAACTTTTTGCCTAAATTTGGCAAATTTATACTCCTTAAAATATTACGTTACGCCAAGAAGTTTGGCCACAAAAAAGAAGAACAACTTGCAGTAGCAAACAACACATACAAAGGAACACACACATTTTCAAGGTAGGCAGTAGTGTCACTGTCAGTCATGCCATTACCAATAGGGTCGCCTTACTTGACTCTGTGAATTCGTCCCACTACTAACGGCGAAACCAAGTAGCAATGTGAGGTAGTTGTTCAATGTAAACACAAATCATTCGAAACAGATATATTTCATTTCTGTTTTTCGGTCCATTTCATCTCACATTATGCGGCTGTCTTTTGGCTTAATATACACACAACAACGCTCCGCTCGCGAAGAGGGAGTACAACCGTTCGCCGTGGTGCCAGAGGGGGTGGCTGCCTGACTGGCTGACTGGTTGCTGACACAAGACGGGTTGAAGATAGAAGCGTAAAAAGGCACGTTGAGCTGGTGGCGGATGATCAAAGGCTGACTGGGCGAGTAAACAAATGCGATTCATCCGCACTTTCGACTTCCAACCCCGAACCGGACTGACTCTTTCATTTGACTAAAAGGCTGCCGATGCGATGCGATGGAAGGTGATGGGCTGGGCGCGGGTTCAAATCCCAATGCGTGTTCGTGTTTGTGTGTGCGTCTGTGAGAGGAGTGGCGGAGTGAGTAGAGTGAGTATGCAAACCGAATGATGAGTGATGTAGAAAAGGAAAAGCCGCGCACTCTTCGGCCACAGACAGACCGCCCGGGAGCATAAAAGCGCCGCCACTGACTGCCGCAACCACGGTCTACTGTCATCGCCGCACGCATTGGGCATTTCACTTTCAACGCCGATTAACCCTTTGCCGCCAAACGGTGCGATTGATATGCGCTCTATAAACATCGTAATACAAACTTGACAGCTACCGTTGATTTCCTTTCAGTTTTCCCCGGACCGACTCAGCTCTTCGTTGAGGAAGATTAATTGGAAACTGACGGACGGATGGAAAAATGAGCCGCGGAGATGAGGGTGCTCTACGAGTTGCTGCCGTGATCAAGGCTGGATGGGCGGAATTTATAATTTATTCTGACTGACGATGATGTATGGGAGAAATTATCTGCTACAGATCATTTGTTAACTTTATTTTGGTCAGTCAATTTCGATAGCCATGCAATGTTTAACGGGACTATCAAATTTATTTGTAAGGTAATCGCATATGTATTATGTACCATTATTTGAAATCTAAGAAATCCTATTCAATTCATTTCCTACAGGACAAATACGCCAAATGAGGGTCCACATGATCGAAGCGGTAGGGGGCCGATCACAAACCACGTAGACTTTTTGGGGGAGGAGGGGATCAGGCCAAATAACACTACGGACCGCCTGTTCCGGTGGTAAGAGTCCACTAACAGGTGACCCCTTCCATGGTGCAATGCGGCTTTATGATTACCGTGCCTAGGAATGAATGGCTAGGGCATAGGTTCCCAAACTTTCAGGTGCGTGACCCCTTTTTGCCAGCAGACACACTTTTCGCGACCCAGCATAGAAATTGCCTCATTTGATGTCTGTGATGGATAAAGGCCGCTGACCCCCCTGGGGGTCGCGATTCACAGTTTGGGATACCATGGGCTAGGGGATTTAATAAAAACCTAACCGCTAACGGAACCTGTAGAGTGCCAGGGTGTCCTCCACAGTATGTTGTCATTACTGCGCTAACCGGAGCAATGGTGCAGTCGACCTTGTGTTTCTCCGAGACAATCAACTGCCCTTATTTAGTCTCAAACTTGAGATAAACAAGGGCGGGATTATGAAAATGTTGTTAATTAAATTGCTTAAATTGTCACCTATATGATTTCGCATTACGCGATCTACACAGTGTATTCTGTGTATTCTCGCCTTTGGCGTTCATCTGGCCAACATGCCTCTTCATGTGAACCAACATGCTTACCAATCTGGAAAGTCCACTGTGACTCTCTTACACAAGTTTGTTTACGATATTGAGAAAGCACTCATCCAAAAGCAACGTTGTTTGGGTGTTTTCTTAGATATCAAGGGTGCGAAACGATGCCATATTGGAAGCCGCACGGAGTCATGGTATTCCAATGGCATCTCTTCTCGACATGGCGTCAAGCAGCGATTAGGAAATTGAATGTTTGTGGATGCCCCTAAGGGGGAGTCCTATCACCACTTTTGTGGAATCTCGTAGTAGATACGCTATTGAGACAACTCAATAATAGCGGTTTTCCTACTTATGGTTTTGGCGACGACTGCCCAATATTGTTAGTCGGTATGTGCATCAGCACCCTTTTCGACCTGATGCAAAGCGCCCTTCAGGTAGTTGAGGGGTGGTGTCGCCAATTCGCCTTGACGGAGGCTCCCTGAGAGAATTGCGCTGTGCGTGAAAACATTTTTTTTAACATGGGAAAGGATAGGAGCTGCATTTTCAAATGTTCCCGTTAAGGCCTTTCAGTAGGTCCGAGTAAAACATCTTTTGTTCTTTTCACGGAAAGGCGAAACCGGTAATGGCGTTCGACCTTTGCTTATCTTTGATTTTGAAGTTAATGTGACTGATCAAGTAAAGTACGATGGAGTTATTCTTGATTGCAAGCTTTCCTGGACACCTCACATTGAGTTCAGAATCAAGAAAGCTTGTATGGCTTTGCACTAAGGGGATTCAGGTGGTCAAAAATCGAAAGTAGACTATTTAATTTGAGATACAGGTTCGGTAGTTGAAAGTGGACTACTTGGACCAGTAAATCCTAGAACATCAGTTTGCTAATCCATATATTTACCGAGATATTAGCATCGGAATGAGACCATCGGCAATTTTTGGTAAAATGAATCAATTGTTCATCTTCGCATATCTTCGGCTTTAATAAAAAATGTTGAACTTTTAAAGTAGTTTCTAAAAGCTTACATATACACCTTTCGAATGACATATCAGACGTAGAAATGTTGATCGTAAAACTATTAAATGATGCCACTAAAAAAGTCAAATTCTCCCCATACAAACTGTTCCATACAAAAAAGTTCCACAAAGTTTCGCTTCGAGACTCCTTCTATGTCTTTCTTAAGGATCCCTGGGAGACAATTGAATCAAATTTGGCTGCTACTAGCTGCTATTCTGCAATTCCAATCAGCTTGTCGGCGATAATTGAGTTATTCCAATATAAAATCGCGCTATTGCCCGTTAAATAACTCTAAGGACACATTTGATCGTCAAAATTGTTTGTCTTGGTATAGATCAATCATAGCAGAATCTAAATCTGCGTTTTTTTTTTTACGAATTTTAATTTACTTTTTGAATTGCATTTATACTACATCGATAAACGCCTAAAAGTATGCAATGTCCTTGTATTTTAATGCTGTTGAAACTGTTTTGTTGAAAAAATGTTTATTTAAGGACAAACGTCTTGGAATCCCGGTTCAACAGTGCATCAAAACTTCAGATGCACAAATTTCAAGAAGCAAGCTTCGAACAACAATGAATTTTATTATTTTGTTCTTGCTCACTTATAATAAGCTTAAAATAAGAAGCTCAGGTGCGCTGGTTTTGTTCACGAAGAGATTTGTGCCCTCAAAATCGTGAGTAGGTGCCAAAGTCGGCCATTGTGGCGGCCATATTGGGATTCTAACAAGTCTGTCCTTAAAGTTCTAATACCCCTAAATCAGTTTTTTGACAGCTTGAAATGACATTTAGGGTGTTTCAGCATTCTTCTCTCAGTTGAAACGGAGAGATTACAAATTTATTACGATTTTGATGGTGCCGAAAGAGCTGAATTTGCATCTGAGAGCACGGACAATCCTGGAGTTTGGAGACAGAAGTATTTATGACGTGTTTTTTATATATATTTAAGGCATAAACCCTACGAATAGAGGCAAAACATAATAAAATTGAAGAAAAGATTTTTTGGCCACCTGTTTGTATGGAGCCGCCCCATAGTGCTTTGGTGCAACTTGGGGTCTGAAACCCATATCAAATGAATTTACACAACTGTTGTTCGGCCAATATTGGCCTATGCATTTCTTGTGTGGTGACAAAAGGGCGAAGTGAGAACAATCAAACCAAAATTAGGCCATCTCCAAAGAATGTGCTTGATGGCGATGTCTGGATCGTTCTCTTCAACTCCCACGGCAGCACTCGAAGTTTTCTTTGACGTTGTCTTACTACAAATTCATCATAAATAAGAAGCACTTTCTTGCACTTACCGCCTATCGGTACTCGGTTTACTAGAGGAAATTCTTGTGAATCGCAGATCAATAAACACCGCGTTGTTTCCACTTCTGGTTATTATTATTATTATTTATTTATTAAAGAGGTTTTAACAAATAGTCATTCGCCTCCGTCCACTTCTGGTGAATTGAGACAAAGTTGTCCTCGCTCCAAGTGATCTTACAATTGCTTGTAATTTTCCATGTAGGAGATTTTCCACGAAATTCCCTTTCCGGAAAGAGTGATTATCTGATTATCTGGAGAGAAGTATTTCAGACGGCATCGTATGTTACACTGATGGCTCGAAGATCGAGCATGTGCTGGTGTTTATTTTCGTGAACTAAGGCTGTATCAGTCTTACTCACTTGGTAGACACTGCACCGTTTTTTAAGGCCGAAATCTTTGCTCTTATGTGCGGAGTGCAATCGGCACTTCAGCAGCACGTAATGGGTAAAGTAATATATTTCTGTTCAGATAGCCTGGCTGCTATTAAAGCACTTGCTTCGGCCAACTCCAGGTCGAAGATAGTTATCGCTTTTCGAACTCAAATCGAAGAGCTGAATTCCGCAAACGCTGTTCACCTTGTATGGGTACCTGGCCATTATTTCTTCGATGGAAATGATTTTCCTGATAAGTTAGCACGCACTGGAGCATCACATGACTGCATTGGTCCTGAGCCAGCTATACCGATAGCGAAGTGTTGGGCAAAGCTTCAGATTAACAGCTGGGCTGCCACTCAGCACAAACAATACTGGAATAGTTTGGAGTCATGTCGTCAAACAAAATTGTATTGTACTGAGCCATCTCTAGGGGCTGCAAAGTACACAGCAAAAAAATATGAAAGTTAAACAGCACGTAAGTTGAAGATAAACTGAAATTTGCGGCAGAAAAATGTAAATCATCAACATTTAACGTCAGCCGAGCTGCCCGCTGCTGCCCAGATGGCTTGTTTACAGATTTTAAAGCATATTCGCTTTAAATTTACACGAACGGCTGCTCGCAGCTGTAGCGGTTTCTCCGTTGTCTCTCTCAGTACTCTCTGCAGCAGCCGGAGCATGTCGGGAATGCGTGCATTATGGTAGAAGCAGTTTAACTTTGACTGTCTGCTACTCAACAAGCAGAGATAGCCGAGAGACCTCGGACGTGCTACTCACACCCCAAGGATCAGAGTTCAATTCTCGCACGGAGCTCAATTTTTCATTATAGGGTATCGCGCCACGTGGGCGGTGACTTCTATATTCGTCTGTTTTCCACCATAACTCAGTCAATTTTGAACCAATTGACTTGAAATGTTGTACACGTGTAGATTACTATACCTTATCTCACTGCATTCCAAAAATTGTGTCAATTGGTTCAAATTTGATTGAGTTATAGCGGAAAACAGACGAGAATAGAAGTGGCGCGATTCCCTGTTTTCTAACAGATATCTGCAATGTAATTTTAAGATCGCACAAAAATTTCAATCATATATGACGGGGTCCTTTTGTTACATTCGATCCGTCATTATTTTACAGGTTTCTTCCGAACTGTGTATCTAATAAATCAATCAAAGCAGAATTGCAGCATGCTGGTCATAGAATTGACAGGTCACTGCCGACTCAGCTATCATATGGCGAATATTCAGTAAGCTAATTCATTTGTATGTGATAGCTTCTTCTTCTTCTTCTTGGCGTAACGTCCTCATTGGGACAAAGCCTGCTTCTCAGCTTAGTGTTCTATGAGCACTTCCACAGTTATTAATTGAGAGTTTCCTTTGCCAATGACCATTTTGCATGCGTATATCGTGTGGCAGGCACGAAGATACTCTATGCCCAAGGAAGTCAAGGAAATTTCCTTTACGAAAAGATCCTGGACCGACCGGGAATCGAACCCGTCACCCTCAGCATGGTCATGCTGAATACCCGTGCGTTTACCGCCTCGGCTATATGGGCTATATGTGATAGCTGTGAATCCGATTACGGAACTTTTGTCATTTGATATGTAACTTTCCAGTTTTTGCGCAACTGCGGTTTCAGAGTACTCGGAAAACATGTATTAAGTGAAACTGACTTCAGAAATCTGAATCTTCAGGACGTTCTGTTGTTCTTGACCCGCAGTGGTAAAGAGCTATAGGCTCTCTTTACGTTTTATGCGTTATCACAGTGTCCTTTTCAGGGCGCTGTTTGAACCCATTATTGTGGTACGCCTATGTGTTATTACAGTGTCTTTTTCAAGACGCCGTGTGAATCCGTTATGGTACGCTTATGCGTGTATGACGATTCTTTTCCCAGTCCCATCCTTTTTTTGTTTCCCTTCTCTTTCAGGTTAATGATGGATAGGCTAAGGTAGTCTTAGATGTCAAAACTGGCTGAGCGGCCATTATTTTTTCACCGTGAGGAATTCTGAAAACAAATCCCCCGCTTCCTAAAATTCCTTTGAAATTTCGCTTCCTCTGCTTTTCTCCACAAACTTAACGTCATGCTCAACCTTACAATGTATAAAAACCTTGGTCATGGCGATGACACAAATTTCCCAAATGGAGGAGAACGTGCCTCTGGAGGCGACCTACTAATACCTGATACCAGTAACGACCAATCTTTTTTGCTTCACCTCAACCTGCATGCATCAACCTGCAGCTAGAAGATGGGAAACAAGTTGGCGCATTCTTTACTGATTTGAAGGCAACATTCGACAAATTCGATCATCGTATCGTGTTATGCAAATTGGCGAAGCTGGTGCATCAGAGGACAAAATAACGTGGTTGGAGTCATACCTTTGCGGCAGGAACGGAATTTGAAACACTTGAGCAGTGCCGGTTGATTGAAAAGGCTGTTACCGCTGCGAAGACATTGAACGGTGTAATACACGTGCAAGGCTACCTTTGAATGCTCCCAATAGGATTCAACGCAGAAGTCTTGAACGGGTGCAGGCTACACAATGTCACCTTTCCTTGTATGGCTCTAACAAACCTATATCCTCCATTATAAACGTCTTCAATAATGTGGCTCAATGGCTCGAGTTTGGAATGTCTTCCTTCAACGCTTTTCATAAGCCTATAAATTTAGAATAATCGTTAAGCTGCTGCACTCATCTCAAACGTACTTGGCGAAACGCATGGCAAAGAATTGCGCGAGGCATGAAAGTCTATCCTTTTAGTTAAATGATTGACGAATCCACTGACATCGCAACGAAAAAAAACATCATAAATTTTAGTGCATAGTACGTATTCAGATTTGGACTCAGAATGGCTTGGCTTTTCAGGACAAATTTTATCACGTACACGGAAGCTGATAGACAAACCTTGTATAAGTTGATCGTCGACAAGTTTGATGCGGCTTGAATCCCATATGAATCCAATGGGTTTAGTGCTGTGATGGCGCTAATGTAATGATGGGTGCTCATGAATCTGTTGCCGCATTACTGTTGAAGGATTGACCTAACTTGTGTGTTCTCAAATGCGTTTGCTATTTATTTGGTATTTGCGTTATGCACATCTTACGCCTGTAAAAGTATTCCCGATGATATAGAATGGATGTGTTAAGAAGTTTCTGTTCCACGCTGAGCGTAAAAATTATGACAAAAAATACATTTTTATATATCAAACTTCTTTTTCTTCCTGGTGGGAATTATCCTAATGAAAGCACGAAATTTGTGCGGACCTGCCAAAAATAGGTGTAGCGTCCAGTGCCACCACCGTCACTTAATATCTCTCACAAAAGAATTTGTTCGCACCCTCGTCCAATGGAGTGCTGCGCATAATTCAAAGCAACTGTAGGTACCTTCAACCAGTGCGTAAGTGCAATCGATTTCCGATCCTACTGCTGCTGGGTGCGGTATGTTCTACATCATCACACCCGCTCATAACAAACAGCTTGAAGCTCAGGAGCGATAAAAAATTACATCACTTGTTGATAGACGCATGATTAATGTTTTCCTTTCAACCTAATTGTAGCGGCTGAAATCGTTCAGCTGCTTCTCCGGCTCCGACAGTGCAAGTTGTTTATTTCGCCTTCGAATAAATCATAACCGATATTTCACGGTTCACCGGTTTGGTTTCCTTTAATCTATCTTCATGCGAAAACCCGACGGCCGACCGACCTAAACGATCTTTCCGCGGAGCCATATCGCACGTCAATTTCACTTGCTTATAATGTAGGGTTTCCGTTTCCAGCAGAGCGACCGGCCCGCGGTGCATCATCGTTCGTCGTGACTGTGTTTACACGACTGCAAAATTCTTATGAATCGATGCCGCTCGCTCGCTATAGCACGTACCTACATACATCTATCACACATACGCGGCCCCGTACACCTCGAAATTAACAAGTCATAAATTTTATGCTTATTAATGAAGCACATTGGTCCGGAGTTTCTCTGCGTTTTTATTTCTCCATAAAACAGCAGAAAGTTTATGAAATGGTACAATAATCGTTAATGAGTGATTCGTGCTTCGCCTGGGTACAAATGAGGCGAGGAAAGATAAAAGCGGGAAACGCCGGCCAAGCGTGGGCGGGTCGTTTGATCTATCGGTTCTAATTACATAAACTAATTAACTTTCATCGAAATAGAACGCCGGAAAGTAGCAGTGGGTTTATAGCATGAGGTGGCATGAATGGAACGGCTCAAATTGATGGTATGTTTTGTGTACAAACAATCTCGTTCACGCTGGTTCTTGAAATCTCATGTTAGTGTTGATGGAGCGGGGGTTTGTTTAGCTTTTGTGCCGGCTTTGCGCTTTTTACATTTTTTTGAAACTCTGCATTGAATACTGAAATGCGGTTGAAGCGTGCTCGGGCCTTGTGGGCACCCTCTGCCGGAATAACGTTTGAAAACAGTTCAACCAAATTTGAATGTAATATCTTGGTTGTGCTGAGATTGTGCTTGTATCCGTCGTGGGACCAAAATTGCATGGTACATCGCTTTGTAAATCGTTACACCTACAGGGGATAGACAAAATGATCGGGACAGGCAAAATTTTCCCTTCCGAAAAAAAATTCAAATGGCTGTAACTTTTCGAAAAGTGCATCAAATTTTCTCAAATTTTCACTGTAAGTTGATCAACTAGTTGTGTATCAGTGCAAAGAATTTGGAAAAGATCGGGCTACTCTGCACGAAGTTATAAAGATTCTAGAAAAAGATATATTTATTTGATAGCCAACTTTGAGCTGTTATATGTATCTCTGGATTCAATGAACCGAATGCAATGAAATTTTGACCATTTATGACTTAGGGTATCGCGCCACTTGGGCGGTGGCTTCTATATTCGTTTGTTTTCCACTATAACTCAGTCAATTTTGAACCAATTGACTTGAAATGTTGTATACGGGACACGGGTAGATACTATACCTATCTCACCACATTCCAAAAGTTGTGTCAATTGGTTCAAATTTGACTGAGTTATAGTGGAAAACAGACGAATATAGAAGCCACCGCCACCCCAAGTAGCGCGATTCCCTATATAATAAGCTTTGAAAAACTTACTAACTAACTACCAATAATGCATAATAGGCAACGTTGATGCATACTTTCAAATGCGTGTTTCACAGGAACAAATTATTAATGGGTTATCTTTGACGGTCTTTACACAAAGAGGAGACATGACACTTGTTATAAATTTCACTTTGGTTATTCATTGAGGTAACATTGCTAAAAAGCCGCAGAAGTAAATTTCGATGGCTTAGGGGGTCTACTACTAGCACCCAAACCCTAGTTTGAAAATCTTCAAAGTTTCCAAAATCTTGCCTATGAAGTGCAACAAAGCACATTGATTTCTGAACTATGTTTCATGATTTTTCACCACAATCAACGCCCTAGGCTCGACATACACACTGTCCAATCTTGCCTCGCCTAATTTGGTGTCATAGCTATGATCAATCATACTTACTTTGGTTAGGCACCCATTATACACTCTTTCACTGTAAGGTAGTCCCAGTACCCATTTGAAGCTCGAGGCACCTCGTATACACTTTATGGTCGTTTCATCCATAATAAAACATCACTTGCGCCTGTGAAGTACGCCGTGTCAACGAAAACCGGTCCCAGCAGACAGCGCAGTGGTTGATGGACTTGGCGGCGGCGTTTCTTCTGATGTCGTCAACTAGGCACTAAATGAAATCGAAACGAGCCGCTTGTCACACGAGATGGAGCAGCAAATCTGGCGAATATATCGCATTTCTTTTACCTAGCTGTCTACTGTAAATTTCAGGATGATCTTTAAGGTTGTGCCTGGCGGTGGTGGACGATTAAGGCTGATCGGGTAATTTGAATAGGGGAGCATCTTTGGACGATTTTTGGCAACCCCCCCCCCCCCACCCTCCTATCCTATTTTCTAATGCCCAATAAAACGGAAGTTGCGAAATCAGAGACTCCTCCCTCCGTACTAAAATGCTACGACACTTAGGGTAATTCATGTATTTTGGATAGGCTGAGGACAACGTTGGAAAAATCGTCACCCTAGCTACCTTAGAAAGCAATTGATTATTTTGAAAAGTTACTAATGCGCTTATAATATGATTGTACTTTGCCTTCCTGGTGACAAATACCTTAACGAAAGCATCATGATCTGAGAAAATCACAGTTTCCAATCACCTGTAAGAATTGCATTTTGGACACCGAATATACGTTTTGGACACCCTCAGGTATATATAATTTGGACAGGGCAATTATCTCAATGTTTAGCCATGAATACTGCTAAATCATGGAAGTAGCATAGAATAACAAATATTTTTTTACAAATAATCAAATTTCTCCGCTCGGAAGTTAATTACTGAAATCTCTGCATCTCTTGTAAATGGAATCAAAATCTATTCAAAGGACATTTATTGTTGATATATAATTTTCTTTTCTCATACACCCAAAACAGAGCCATAAGCGCGTTTTAGCTCACAGTGTTCTGTGCACGAAACGCGCACGGGATAAGCGCAAAACACTCATGCTTGATGGCGCACAAACGCTCACGCTCGGTTATCGCATACATGCGCCACAAAAATAGTATCCCGATACAGAACCACTGCTCGACTACCGAACTCGAATGACATGCGATTGATGATGCACGTACACATATGCTGTGTGGATAAGTGGAAGCTTTCATACAGTATCAGCGACGCTTACGTGTGTGTGAGCAAAATCATCGCCTGCTCTTGATTTGCCAGTAGAAACACAGTTAGTTGTTTATCGTTCGCCGGTCGTCGCATTTTGCATTTTCCGGTAAAGTTTTTAGTAAGGAAGTTTTCGGATGTCCGCGACGGGTGAGTTTCTCGTGAACGAATTAGGATGTTCCGCGGTAGGCGAATATCCATACCGCTCGATCTACCGGTACACAATTTCGCTGATAGCGCCTGTGCCAAAAGCCTGTACGGGATAGCGATTTGTGCATGCACTGGCCGGTGCCACCACCAAGAAGAGTACACCGTCTCCAGTCGTCATCCGGCAGCGAAAAAGCTTTCGCTCCGTACATAATTTGATGGTGATGTTTACTTGAGTACGGGGTTTGTGCTCAGTAAATCAGTGTGTTGTGTTGAGAAGAAATATTACGAGTTTTAGAAGAATTCAGAAGAAGCATTATCATTGGTGTTTAGCGGTTCTTTTTTTTACTAGCTTACAAAGTGTGACAGTGTTTGCGGAAGAAGAATCTGTGTTCCGTATTTGTTGTTTTGTGCTTCCACGATCGTTTGTGCCTGACTAAGTTAAAATTGAAATCTAAATGAATGAAAAAGTTTGATCCAATCACATGTTACACCACAGGAATTGAACCTGGAAAATTTACTGGGTTTGTATGGTCACATTCCTCATTGGAGATTGGTGGGTTGGCTGGAGTTTGCCAAATGAGCCCCAAATCGTTCTTACGACTTCTACACCTTATGTTTAAACTTATACAACATGACATGGATATGCTGCATTGGGAAAGAGTAAGGGTAAGTAAATATCTATCATTTAGGATTCCTTCTTCATAACCTTCTTCTTGTTGGCGTAACGTACTCACTGCGCCAAACCCTGATTCTCAGCAGTGTTCTGTGAGAATTTCTGGTCACAACCAGGAATTTTCTAATTGTTTGTAAAACCCTAGTGCCAAGAGGAATTACCTTTAAAATATTTTTAGAATTTATGGACAGGAATAACGCTTTATTTTTTTTGTAGAATACAAGTGCCAGGTGGTTAAACCCTGATATTTTTAGAAGTTTCGGACTCAATTAACTATTAAGTCTATTACACTGAAAAATGTTACTCGGGAATACACTTAAATGTTTTTAGAACTTCTGTCTGGTCGCATTTAGATATTCTCTGATCACAGGTGGAACTGTAGTGCCAAGATGAATTACTGTAAAACCTTGAAGTAGTTTTAGAATTTCTTATCACAAATTATAATTTTCCGATTTTTAATAGAACTCTATTACCGAGGAGAAATACTTTTTTTTTTGTAGGGTTACTTATCACTGCGACGGGGAAATACTTTGAAATATTTTAAGAATTTTTGGCAACAACTAGGATTGTTTATGATTTTGTGTAAAGTTGTAGTGTCAAGAGCAAGACCCTTTTAAACAGTTTTAGAATTACTGGTCGCGCTTGTGGGATACCAGAGCTGCACCGCACTCGCGCTGTACACGACAAGCGAGGTTTTTTTTTGGGTGTGTTGTACTTTTGACAACGGCGATTCCATCTGTAATTTTTCCAGGAATTCTTCCTGGGATTCCTTCTAGAATTTCTCAAGGGATTCCTTCATGATTTTTTTTTTCAGAGATTCCTCCAGAAATTGTTATAGGGATTCCTCTGGGAAATTCATCCAGGAATTCCCCCAGAAATTCTTCTAGAGATCCCTCCAGGAGTATTTCTAGAGATTCATTCATTAATCCCTACAGGCCTTCCTCTAGAATATCCTCCAGGGATTCCTTCAGGGATTGTTCAAAGAATGTATGGCAATAATTTTCTCAGGAATTTCTTCTGTGATTCTTTCTGGAACAACTTATTTAAAAAAAAATCCTCCAAAGATTCTCCAAGGAACTCTTCTTAGAACTCCTTTAGGAGTTCCACCTTGTATTCTTTAAGGAGCTCATCCAGGAAACAATTCAATACTTCTTCCAGGAATTGTTTAGGGATTCCTTTAAGAATTCCTCTTGAAATTGCTTCCGGGCTTCCTTCAGGAGTTTCTTCAGAAATTCATCTAGGAATTTTTCCAGGAATTCTCCAGGATTGTTGCAGAGATTTCTCCAGGAAATTTTTCAGTGATTCCTCCCGGAATATTACCAGATATTCCCTCAGAAATTGCTTCACGGACTCCTCAGAAATTCCTTCAGGAATTCCACAAAAGTTCTTCCAAGTGTTTCTCCTGGGTTTGCCTCAGGAATTCTTCCAGAGGTTCCTCCAGAAATTCATGCAGGCATTCCTCCAGGATTTCATCAAGGAATTCCTCTAAGAATTCTTCATGGTTTGCTGCATGGGATTCCTCCAGGAATTCCGTTGAAAAGTCCTCCACGAACTTCTTCAGTGATTTCTCCACAAATTTCTCTGAGGGATTCCTTCAGAAATTCCTTCGAGGATTTCTCCAGGAATTTCTCCAAAAATTCCTCCAGGAATTTCTCAGGGGATGTTTCCAGATATTTTTTCCAGAGTTTCTTTAGAGATTCCCCCAGAAATTCATCCAGTTATTGTTGCAAGAATTTCTCTAGAGATTCTTCCAGGATGTCAAGCACTCCTCCAGCATTTCCTAAAGAAAAACCTCCGTGCAGTCCTTCAGGCATTTCTCAAGGATTTCATCTAGGAATTACTTCAAGAATTTCGCAGGAATTCATACAGCAATTTCTCTAAGAATTGATCCAGGAATTGCTCCTGGACATCCTTCAGAAATTAGGTCAGTAATTTCTCCAGGAATTTTTCCAGAAAATCTTCTGGGGATTTTTTCATAATTTTTTCCAGGAAATTCACCGGGAATACCCTCAGGATTTTTTCAGGGATTCCTCCAGGCATTTCTCCAGGAATTTCTCCTGAGATTCTTACTTCAATTGCTTCCGGGATTCCTCCAGGAAATCCTCCACAAGTTTCTCTAGAGATTTCTCCAGGAATTCCATCATGGATTCCTCCAGCAATTGGGTTTTCAAATTAAGAATAATATATTGATTTTTTGATTTTATTCGAAAGAGCACCTTTTTTTAAGCCAGTATGATTTTTTTCAGATTTTTAAAACTTTATTTTGATACCTAAATTCAATTACAAAAAGATTTTTTGAAATATCCTTTTGACAGCTGGGCAACTGCTTGACAGCTCCGCCCAGTACGAAATGCGACGAGGGGTGATTCGACAAATCGCTCCCATACAAACTTTAAATCGATTTTTAAATAGGTTCCCGGGCACCAAAGTTCATGAAAATTTGGATGTCGGTTCAGTTTGGCATGTAGATTGTGAATATGGAATTATCTCAACACCACTAAAGAAGCCAATTCCCATAGGAATACCTCTAGGAAAGATTTTCCAGGAATTTCTTCATGAATTTCTCCAGGAATTTCTCCAGAAATTGCTCCTGGACATCTTTCAGAAACTATGTCAGTAATTCCTCTATAGGGATTCCACCAGGCAATGCTCCAGGAATTTCGCCAGGGATTTCCAGGGATAATCCTCCGTGCACTCCTCCAGGCATTCCTCAAGGATTTCATCCAGGAATTACTTCAAGGATGTCTCAGGAATTTCTCCAACAATTTCTCTAAGAATTGCTCCTGGAGATCCTTCAGAAACTACGTCAGTAATTTCTCCAGGAATTCTTCTGGGGATTTTTTCATAAATTTTTCCAGGAAATTCACTGGGAATACCCTCAGGATTTTTTCAGAGATTCCTCCAGACATTTCTCCAGGAATTTCTCCTGAGATTCTTACTTCAATTGCTTCCGGGATTCCTCCAGGAAATCCTCCACAAGTTTCTCTAGAGATTTCTCCAGGAATTCCATCATGGATTCCTCCAGCAATTCCGACAGGAATCCCTCTAGGAATTCCTCCAGCAATTCCCCCAGAACATCATCCAGGAATTTCTTCATGAATTTCTCCAGGAATTACTCCAGAAATTGCTCCTGGACATCTTTCAGAAACTATGTCAGTAATTCCTCTATAGGGATTCCACCAGGCATTGCTCCAGGAAGTTCGCACGGATTCCTCCAGGAAATCTTCCAGAAGATCCTCCAAGGATTCTTCCAGGAAATCCTCTAGGGATTTCTTCAGTAACTCTTCAAGGAAATTCTGCAGGAATACCTACAGGAATTTTTCAGGGATTCCTCCAGGTATTCCTCCTGAAATGCCTACAGAGATTTCTCTAGAGATTCCTCCAGAAATTTCTCCACAAATTTCTTCAAGAAGTCCTTCTGGGATTCCTTCAAGAATTCTTTCGAAGATTTCTCCAGGAATTCCTCTAGAAATTCCGCTAGGAATTTCTCTATGAAGTTTTTAATAAATAGAAAAATAACAGCTACAGAAATAGATGTTTTCCAGAATTCTTACAAATTCATCCAGTAATTCTATCAAAAATTCCTCTAGAGATTCCTCAGACAATTCCCGCAGAAATACCTCTAGGAATTCTTTGAGGCATTCCTCCAGGATTTTATCCAGGAGTTTTTCAGGAATTTCTTCAGGAATTCCTCCATGAGATACCCCAAGATATTCTTCAGGAATTTCTCCAGGAATTGCTCCTGGAATCCTTCAGAAGTTATGTCAGCAATTCATCCAGAAATTTCTCCAGGAAAACATTTAGGAAACTTTCAGGGATTCCTCCAGGAATTGCTCCAGTGATTCCTACAGAGATTTTACCACGAATTTCTCCAGGGACATTCTTAGAGATTTCAGGGAATCCTACAGAAATTCATGCAAGGGTTCTTCCAGGAAATCCTATTTTTAATTATATTTTTTTAAAATTTGACTTGTGTTGAGGATCGTTGTCGTAAGATCACAGTTCTTATGACACTTCTTGGAGTGATTCTGATAAGTTTATTATATTTCTTTTTTAAATTTTACTTATGTTAACAAATTGCTGTCGCAATATAACAGATATTTTGTGTTTGATTTGACTAAGATATTTTGTGTTAAGAATTGTTGTAGTGAGATCACAGTTCGTATGGAACTCTATCGAGAAACTCCGATTAATTTATTGATATTATTTTTGGAATTTTCTTTGTGTTAAGAATTGTTGTCGTGAGATCACAGTTCTTATGGAACTCTTTGGAGGATTTCTGATAAATTTATTGAAATTGTTTTTGTGTTAAGAATAGTTGACGTGCAATCAGAGTTCTTATCGAACTCTTTGGAGGAACTGTTTGTGGAAAGAATTGTTGTCGTGAGATCACAGTTTTTATGGAACTCTGATTATTTTATTGAAAATCTTTTTGGAATTTTGTTTGTGTTGAGAATTGTTGTCGTGAGATCACAGTTCTTTTGGAACTCTTTGGAGAAACTCTGATTGATTTATTGAAATTATTTTTGAAATTTTGTAGGTGGAAAGAATTATTATAGTGAGATCACAGTTCTCATGGAACTTTTTGGAGGAACTCTAATTTATTTATTGAAAATATTTTTGAAATTTTGTTTGAGTTAAGAATTGTTGTCGTGAGATCACAATTCTCTGGAACTCTGATTTATTTATTGAAATTGTTTTTGTGTTAAGAATTGTTATAGTGAGATCACAGTTCTTATCGAACTCTTTGGAGGAACTCTGATTATTTTTTTGAACTTGTTTTTGGAATTTTGTTTGTTGAAAGAATTGTTGTCGTGAGATCACAGTTCTTATGGAACTCTTTGGAGGAACTCTGGATAATTTAATGAAATTATTTTTGGAATTCTTTTTGTGTTAAGAATTGTTATCGTGAGATCACAGTTCGTATGGAACTCTTTTTAGGAATTCTGATTATTGTATTATAATTGTTTTTGGAATTTTGTTTGTGGAAAGAATTGTTGTAGAGAGATCACAGTTCTTATGGAACTCTTTGGAGGATTTCTGATTAATTTATTGAAATTGTTTTTGTGTTAAGAATTGTTGACGTGCGATCACAGTTCTTATCGAACTCTTTGGAGGGACTCTGATTATTTTATTGAAATTGTTTTTGGAATTTTGTTTGTGGAAAGAATTGTTGTCGTGAGATCACAGTTCTTATGGAACTCTTTGGAGGAATTCTGATTATTGTATTAAAATTGTTTTTGGAATTTTGTTTGTGGAAAGAATTGTTGTAGTGAGATCACAGTTCTTATGGAACTCTGATTAATTTATTGGTATTATTCTTGGAATTTTCTTTGTGTTAAAAATTGTTATCGTGAGATCACAGTTCTTATCGAACTCTTTGGAAGATCTCTGATTATTTTATTGAAATTGTTTTTGTAATTTTGTTTGTGGAAAGAATTGATATAGTGAGCTCACAGTTCTTGTGGAATTCTTTGGAGGAACTCTGATTAATTTATTGAAATTACTCTTGAAATTTTGTTTGCGGAAAGAATTGTTGTAGTGAGATCACAGTTCTTATGAAACTCTTTGGCGGAACTCTGATTATTATATTGAAATTGTTTTTGGAATATTGTTTGTGGAAAGAATTGTTATCGTGAGATCACACCCAAGTAACACACTTGTCACCGAAGAGTCACGGCGGCGTAGGTTTTTGTTGCGCATAAGTCACTGTGACATACTTCTAACAAATAAACACTTACTTGCTAGAAGTAAGTCACAGTAACTTCTGCGCAACAAAAACCTGCGCCGCCGTGACTCTTCGGTGACAAGTGTGTTACTTGGGGCAGTTCTTATGAAACTCTTTGGAGGAACTCTGATTATTTTATTGAAATTGTTTTTGGAGTTTTGTTTGGGGAAAGAATTGTTGTAGTGAGATCACAGTTCTTATTGAACTCTTTAGAAGAACTCTGATTAGTTTATTGAAATTATTTTTGAAATTGAAATTGTGTTAAGAATTGTTGTAGTGAGATCACAGTTCTTATGGAATTCTTTGGAGGAATTCTGATTATTTTATGGAAATTGTTTTTGGAGTTTTGTTTGGGGAAAGAATTGTTGTAGTGAGATCACATTTCTTATGGAACTCGTTGGATGAACTCTGATTATTTTATGGAAATTGTTTTTGGAGTTTGCAGCTCTTATTGAATTCTTTAGAAGAACTCTGATTGGTTTTTTGAAATAATTTTTGGAATTTTGTTTGTGGGAAGAATTGTTGTAGTGAGAACACAGTTCTTGTGGAATTTTTTGGAGGAACTCTGATTAATTTATTGAAATTATTTTTGAAATTTTGCTTGTGGGAAGAATTGTTATAGTGGGATCACAGTTCTTATGGAACTCTCTGGATGATCCTCGGAATATATTTTAAGGATTTCTGGTGCCAACTCTTTTTGTAAATCTTTGTGGTAATAGCTGATCCTCGGAATACATTTTAAGGATTTCTGGTTAAAACTAAGAATTCACTGATTTTTTAAAAATCTTTTTGGTTATAGCTCATGTTCGGGAAATATTTTAAGGATTTGTGGTGCCAACTGGTAATTCACAGAATCCTTGCAATTTTAGAATCCTTGCGGCAATGGCTGATTCTGGGAATATATTTTAATGATTTCAAGTGGCAACTGAGAAATCACAGATTGTTTTTAGAATCCTTGCGGCAATGGTGGATAGTCGGAATATATTTAAAGGATTTCTGATTCAAAGTGGGAATTCCCTGATTGTTCAAAAAGCTTTTTGGTACTAGCTGGTTTTCTTAAGGATTTCTGGTGCCAACTGGAAATTTACAGATTATTTTTACAATCCTTGCGGCAACGGCTGATTCTGGAAATATATTTATAGGATTTCTAGTGCCACTGAGAAATCACAGATTATTTTTAGAATCCTTGCAGCAATGGCTGATCGTCGGAATATTTCTAAAGGATTTCTGGTGCCAACATATAGGATATGTATGTAAATGTATAATCCTTGAGAAATTCCTGGAGGAATCCCTGGAGGAACTCTTGGGGGAATCCGTGGAAGAATTCGTGGAGTTATCCTTGGGAGAATTCTTGGGAGAAATCTTGGAGGAATCCCTGGAAAAATTCCTGAAGAAATCCCAGGAGATATTCCTGGAGGATTTCCTGGAGAAATTCTTGGAGTAATCCCTGGAGGAATTATTGGGGGACGCCCTGAAGGAATGCCTAGAGGAATCCCTCGAAGAATTGCTGGAGGAATCTCTGGAGGGATGCTTGGAGAAACCCCTGGCGAAATTCCTGAAGGAGTCCCTCTGAAGATATCCCTTGAGAAATCCCTGGAGAGATTCCTGGAGGAATCTATGGAGAAATTCTTGGAGGAATTCCTGAAGAAGTTCCTGAAGGAATCTCTGACGAATTTCTTGGAGAAATTCATACCCTTCAGAAATTTCTGGAGGAATTCCTGGAGGAATCCTTGGAGGAATTTCTTGAGAAATCCCTGGAGAAATTGCAGAATTTCTTTGAGGTAATCCTGGAGGAATGCCTGGAAGAATTCCTGTAGAAATCCTTGGAAAAAATCCAGGAGGAACCCTGGAGAAAATCCTAACGGATGCGTGGAGGAATTCTTGGAGAAATCCCTGGAGGAATTCCTGGAAGAGTCTCTTGGGGAATACCTGTAGGAATTCCTAGAGAAATTCCTGGAGGAATCCTTGGAGAAATCCCAGGAAAAACTCTTGGAGGAATCCCTGAAGATAATGCTGGTGGAATCCCTGGAGAAAATCCTGGAGAAATTCCTGGACGAATTCCTGGAGGAATCCCTGAAGCAATACCTAGAGGAATCCCTCGAAGAATCGCTGGAGGAATCACTGGAGGAATTCCTGGAGGTATCCCTGGAGCAATTTCTGGAGGAATCCCAGGAGGGATTCTTGGAGAAATCCCTGGCGAAATTTCTGAAGGATTCCCTTGGGTTATACCTGGAGGCATGTCTAGGTGAATTTCTGGAGGAATCCCTAGAGGAATACTTAGAAGAATTCCTGGAGGAATTCTAGAAGAATTCTTGGAGGAATCCCTGGGGGGATATCTGGAGGAATTCTTGTAAGAATACTTCGGGGAATCTCTAGAGGAATTCCTGGAAGAATTCCTGAAGGATTCACTGGAGGAATTCCTGGAGGAATTCCTTAAGAAATTCCTGGGGGAATCCCTAAAGGAATTTCCGGAGGAATCCCTGGAAAAATTCTTGGAATGAATTCATGGGGGAAGCCCTGGTGGAATCCTTGGAGAAATTCCTAGTGGAAATGCTAGAAAATTTCCTCAAGGAATTCCCGAAGATATCCCTGGAAGTAGCTCTGGAGGAATCCCATGAGAAATTCCTGGAGGAATCCCTGGAGATATTCCTGAGGGAATCCCTTAGAAAATTCCAGGAGGAATTCATGGGGGAAGCCCTGGTAGAATCCCTGGAGAAATTCCTAGTGGAAATCCTGGAAAAAATCCAGGATTCCTCTGAAGCAGTCCCTGGAGGAATTCTGGGGGAAAGCCCTGGGGAAATTCCTGGAGGAATTCCTTGAGAAATTCCTGGAGGAATCCATGGAGAAATTCTTGGAGGAATCGCTGGAGAAATTCTACTTGGACGAATCTAGAAGAACTCCTGGCGGAATCCCTGGAGGGATACTTAAAGGAATTTTTGGAGAAATCCCTGGAGGAATTCTTGGGAGAATCTCTGGGGGGATACCTTGAGGAATTCTTGTAGGAATCCCTAGAGGAATTCCTGAAGGAATCCCTGGAGGAATTTCAGGAGAAACCTCTGGGTAAATTACTGGAGGAACCCCTGGAGAAATTACTGGAGAAACCACTGATAAAATTCCTAGCGGAATCCCTGACGAAATCCCTGAGGAAATTCATGGAGGAATTCCTGGAGAAATACTGGAGGAATCCCAGGAGAAATTCCTGGAGGATTATTATTATTTATCTAAAAATTCCTGGAGGATCCCTGGAAAAATTCCTGGAGGAATCCCTGGAGAAATTCCTGGAGGAATCCCTGTAGAAATTTCTGGAGGAATCCCTGGAGAAATTACTGGAGGAACCCCTGGAGAAATTCCTGGCGGAATCCCTGAAGAAATTCCTGGAGGAACCCCTGGAGAAATACTGGAGGAATCCCTGGAGAAATTACTGGAGGAACCACTGGAGAATTTCCTGGCGGAATCCCTGGAGAAATTCCTGGAGGGATTCCTGGAGAAATACTGGAGGAATCCCTGGAGAAATTCCTAGAGGAATCCCTGGAGAAATTACTAGAGGAACCCCTGGAGAAATTCCTGGCGGAATCCCTGAAGAAATTCCTGGAGGAATTCCTGGAGAAAAACTGGAGGAATCCCTGGAGAAATTCCTGGAGGATTATTATTATTTATTTAAAAATTCCATGAGGATCCCTGGAGAAATTCCTGGAGGAATCCCTGAAGAAATTTCAGGAGGAATCCCTGTAGAAATTTTGGGAGGAATCCTTGGAGAAATTACTGAAGGAATCCCTGGAGAAATTCCTGGCGGAATCCCTGAGGAAATTCCTGGAGGAATTCCTGGAGAAATTACTGCAGGAATCCCTGGACAAATTCCTGGACGAGTCCCTGGAGAAATTCCTGGAGGAATTCTTGGAGAAATTCCTGGAGGAATCCCTGTCAAAATTTCTGGAGGAATTCCTGGAGAAATTCCTGGAGGAACCTCTGGAGAAATTCTTGGCGAAATCCCTGAGGAAATTCCTGGAGGAATTCCTGGAGAAATACTGGAGGAATCCCTGGAGAAATTACTAGAGGAACCCCTGGAGAAATACTGGAGGAACTCTGGAGAAATAACTGGAGGAACCACTGGAGAAATTCCTTTTGGAATCCCTGACGTAATTTCTGGAGGAATTCCTGGAGAAAAACTGGAGGAATCCCTGGAGAAATTCATGGAGGAATCCCTAGAGAAATTCCTGGAGGAATCCTTGGAGAAATTACTGGAGAAACCCCTGGAGAAATTACTAGAGGAACCCTTGGAGAAATTCCTGGCGGAATCCCTGAGGAAATTCCTGGAGGAATTCCTGAAGAAATACTGGAGGAATCCCTGGAGAAATTCCTGGAGTAATCCCTGGAGAAATTACTGGAGGAACCTCTGGAGAAATTACTAGAAAAACCCTTGGAGAAATTCCTGGCGGAATCCCTAAGGAAATTCCTGGAGGAATTCCTGGAGAAATACTGGAGGAATCCCTGGAGAAATTCCTGGAGGATTCCCAGGAGAAATTCCTGGAGGAATCCCTAGAGAAATACTGAAGGAACCCTTGGAGAAATTACTGAAGGAACCACTGGAGAAATTCCTGGCGGAATCCCTGAAGGAATTCCTGGAGGAATCCCTGGAGAAATTTCTGGAGGAATCCCTGGAGAAATTACAGGAGAAACCCCCGGAGAAATTCCTGGCGGAATCCCTGAAGAAATTCCTGGAGAAATTCCTGGAGAAAGACTGGAGGAATCCCTGGAGACATTCCTGGAGAAATTCCTGGAGAAATACTGGAGATATTCCTGGCTACATTCCTGAAAAAATTCGTGGAGGAATCCCCGGAGAAATACTGGAGTAATCCCTGAAGAAATTCTAGGAGGAATTCCTGGAGAAATACTGGAGGAATCCCTGGAGAAATTCCTGGAGGAATCCCTGGAGAAACACTGGAGGAACCCTTGGAGAAATTACTGAAGGAACCAATGGATAAATTCCTGGCGAAATCCCTGGAGGAATTCCTGGATGAATTCCTGGAGAAATTCCTGAAGGAATCCCTGGAGAAATTTCAGAGAGAATCCCTGGAGAAATTACTGGAGAAACCCCTGGAGAAATACTGGAGGAATCCTTGCAGAAATTTCTGGAGGAATCCCTGGAGAAATTACAGGAGGAACCCCTGGAGAAATTATGGGCGGAATCCCTGAAGAAATTCCTGGAGAAATTCCCGGAGAAATACTGGTGGAATCCCTGGAGAAATTACTGGAGAAATTCCTGGAGGAACCACTCGAGAAATTCCTTTTGGAATCCCTGACGAAATTCCTGGAGGAATTCCTGGAGAAAAACTGGAGGAATCCCTGGAGAAATTCATGGAGGAATCCCTAGAGAAATTCCTGGAGGAATCCCTGGAGAAATTTCTGGAGGAACCCCTGGAGAAATTACTAGAGGAACCACTGGAGAAATTCCTGGCGGAATCCCTGAGGAAATTCCTGGGGGAATTCCTGGAGAAATACTGAAGAAATCCTTGGAGAAATTCCTGGAGGAATTCCTGGAGAAATTTCTGGAGGAATCCCTGGAGAAATTGTTGGAGGAACCCCTGGAGAAATTCCTAGCGGAATTTCTTAGGAAATTCCTGGAAAAATACTGGAGGAATCCCTGGAGAAATTCCTGGAGGAATCCCTGGAGAAATTCCCGGAGGAATCCCTGTAGAAATTTCTGGAGCAATCCCTGGATAAATTACTGGAGGAATCCCTGGAGAAATTCCTGGCGGAATCCCTGAAGAAATTCTAGGAGGAATTCCTGGAGAAATTCTGGAGGAATCCCTGGAGACATTCTTGGAGGAATTTCTGGAGAAATACTGGAGGAATCCCTGGAGAAATTCCTGGAGGAATCCTGGAGAAATTCCTGAAGGAATCCCTGAAGAAATACTGGAGAACCACTGGAGGAATTCCTGGAGGAATTCCTGGAGAAATTTCTGGAGGAATCCCTGGAGAATTTAATGGAGGAACCCCTGAGGAAATTCCTGGCGGAATCCCTGAGGAAATTCCTGGGGAAATTCCTGGAGAAAGACTGGAGGAATCCCTGGAGAAATTACTGGAGGAACCACTGGAGAAATTCTTGGCGGAATCCCTGAAGAAATTCTAGGAGGAATTCCTGGAGAAATACTGGAGGAATCCCTGGAGAAATTCCTGGAGGAATCCCTGGAGAAATTCCTGAAGGATTCCCTGGAGAAATTCCTGGAGGAATCCCTGGAGAAATTCCTGGAGGATTCCCTGGAGAAATACTGGAGGAACCACTGGAGAAATTCCTGGCGGAATCCCTGGAAGAATTCCTGGAGGAATTCCCGGAGAAATACTGGTGGAATCCCTGGAGAAATTACTGGAGGAACCACTGGAGAAATTCCTGGAGGAATCCCTGGAGAAATACTGGAGGAACCACTGGAGAAATTCCTGGCGGAATCCCTGGAAGAATTCCTGGAGGAATTCCCGGAGAAATACTGGTGGAATCCCTGGAGAAATTACTGGAGGAACCACTGGAGAAATTCCTGGAGGAATCCCTGGAGAAATACTGGAGAAATTCCTGGCTACATCCCTGAAAAAAATCGTGGAGGAATTCCCGGAGAAATACTGGAGGAATCCCTGGAGAAATTACTGGAGGAACCACTGGAGAAATTCCTGGAGAAATACTGGAGGAATCCCTGGATAAATTCCTGGAGGAATCCCTGGAGAAATTACTGGAGGAATCCCTGGAGAAATTACTGGAGGAACCCCTGGAGAAATTCCTGGCGGAATCCCTGAGAAAATTCCTGGAGGAATTCCTGGAGAAAGACTGGCGGAATCCCTGAAGAAATTGCTAGAGGAATTCCTGGAGAAATACTGGAGGAATCCCTGGAGAAATTCCTGGAGAAATTCCTGAAGGAATCCCTGGAGAAATTCCTGGAGGAATCCCTGGAGAAACACTGGAGGAATTCTGGGAGAAATTACTGGAGGAACCACTGGAGAAATTACTGGAGGAGCCCCTGGAGAAATTCATGGCGGAATCCCTGAGGAATTTTTTGGAGGAATTTCTGGAGAAATACTGGAGGAATCCCTGGAGAAATTCCTAGAGGAATCCCTGGAGGAACCCCTGGAGAAATTTCTGGAGGAATCCCTGGAGAAATTCATGGCGGAATCCCTGAAGATATTCCTGGAGGAATTCCCGGAGAAATACTAGAGGAATCCCTGGAGAAATTACTGGAGGAACCACTGGAGAAATTCCTGCGGAATCCCTGAAGAAATTCCTGGAGGAATTCCTGGAGTAATACTGAAGGAATTCCTGGAGAAATACTGGAGGCATCCCTGGAGAAATTTCTGGAGGAATCCCTGTAGAAATTTCTGAAGGAATCCCTGGAGAAATTTCTGGCGGAATCCCTGAGGAAATTCCTGGAGAAATACTGGAGGAATCCCTGGAGAAATTCTTGGAGAAATCCCTGTAGAAATTTTTGGAAGAATTTCTGGAGAAATTACTGGAGGAACCCCTGGATAAATTCCTGGCGGAATCCCTGAAGAAGTTCCTTGAGGATTTCCTGGAGAAATACTGGAGGAATCCCTGCAGAAATTACTGGAGGAATCCCTGTAGAAATTTCTGGAGGAACCCCTGGAGAAATTCCTGGAGGAATCCCTGGAGAAATTCCTGGAGAAATCCCTGTAGAAATTACTAGATGAATCCCTGGAGAAATTACTGGAGGAACTTCTGGAGAAATTCCTGGCGGAATCCCTGAGGGAAATTCCTGGAGGAATTCCTGGAGAAATACTGGAGGAATCCCTGCAGAAATTCCTGGAGGAATCCCTGGAGAAATTCCTGGAGGAATCCCTGGAGAAATTCCTGGAGAAATTACTAGATGAATCCCTGGAGAATTACTGGAGGAACTTCTGGAGAAATTCCTGGCGGAATCGCTGAGGAAAATTCCTGAAGGAATTCCTGGAGAAATACTGGAGGCATCCCTGGAGAAATTTCTGGAGGAATCCCTGTAGAAATTTCTGGAGGAATCCCTGTAGAAATTTCTAGCGGAATCCCTGAGGAAATTCCTGGAAAAATACTGGACGAATCCCTAGAGAAATTCTTGGAGGAATCCCTGTAGAAATTCCTGGAGGAATCCCTGTAGAAATTTCTGGCGGAATCCCTGAGGAAATTCCTGGAGAAATACTGGACGAATCCCTTTAAAAATTCTTGGAGGATTCCCTGGAGAAATTCCTGGCGGAATCCCTGAGGGACATTCCTGGAGGAATTCCTGGAGAAATACCGGAGGAATCCTTGGACAAATTCCTGAAGGAATCCCTGGAGAAATTACTGGAGGAACCACTGGAGAAATACTGGAGGAATCCCTGGAGAAATTCCTGGAGGAATCCCTGAAGAAATTTCTGGAGGAACTCCTGGAGAAATTTCTGGAGGAATCCCTGGAGAAATTCCTGGAGGAATTCCTGGAGAAATTCCTGGAGCAATCCCTGGAGAAATAATGGGGGAACCCCTGGAGAAATTACTGGAGGAACCACTGAAGAAATTCCTGGCGGAATCCCTGAAGAAATTCCTGGAGGAATTCCTGGAGAAATACTGGAGGCATCCCAGGAGAAATTTCTGGAGGAATCCCATTAGAAATTTCTGGAGGACTCCCTGTAGATATTTCTGGCGGAATCCCTGAGGAAATTCCTGGAGAAATACTGGACGAATCCCTGGAGAAATTCTTGGAGGAATCCCTGTAGAAATTTCTGGAGGAATTTCTGGAGAAATTGCTGGAGGAACTTCTGGAGAAATTCCTGGCGGAATCCCTGAAGAAATTCCTGGAGGAATTCCTGGAGAAATACTGGAGGCATCCCTGGAGAAATTTCTGGAGGAATCCCTGTAGAAATTTCTGGAGGAATCCCTGTAGAAATTTCTGGCGGAATCCCTGAGGAAATTCCTGGAGAAATACTGGACGAATCCCTGGAGAAATTCTTGGAGGAATCCCTGTAGAAATTTCTGGAGGAATTTCTGGAGAAATTGCTGGAGGAACTTCTGGAGAAATTCCTGGCGGAATCCCTGAAGAAATTCCTGGAGGAATTCCTGGAGAAATACTGGAGGCATCCCTGGAGAAATTTCTGGAGGAATCCCTGTAGAAATTTCTGGAGGAATCCCTGTAGAAATTTCTGGCGGAATGCCTGAGGAAATTCCTGGAGAAATACTGGACGAATCCCTTTAGAAATTCTTGGAGGAATCCCTGTAGAAATTTCTGGAGAAATCCCTGAAGAAATTTCTGGAGGAACTCCTGGAGAAATACTGGAAGAACCCCTGGAGAAATTCCTGGAGTAATCCCTGGAGAAATACTGGAGGAACCCCTGGAGAAATTACTGGAGGAACCACTGGAGAAATTCCTGGCGGAATCCCTGAAGAAATTCCTGGAGGAATTCCTGGAGAAATACTGTGGGCATCCCTGGAGAAATTTCTGGAGGAATCCCTGTTGAAATTTCTGGAGGAATCCCTGTAGAAATTTCTGGCGGAATCCCTGAGGAAATTCCTGGAGGAATTCCTGGAGGAATACTGGAGGCATCTCTGGAGAAATTTCTGGAGGAATCCCTGTAGAAATTTCTGGCGGAATCCTTGAGGAAATTCCTGGAGAAATACTGGACGAATCCCTGGAGAAATTCTTGGAGGAATCCCTGTAGAAATTTCTGGAGGTATTTCTAGAGAAATTGCTGGAAGAACCCCTGGAGAAGTTTCTGGCGGAATCCCTGAAGAAATTCCTGGAGGAATTCCTGGAGAAATTTCTGGAGGAAACCCTGGAAGTATCCCTGGAGAAATTCCTGGAGAAATCCTTGGAGAAATTCCTGAAGGAACCCTTGAGAAACGCTGACTAAACTGCCAGTATATTGCTGTAGCAATAATTTAATTATTTGCCTAAGAAACTTATATAAGGAACTACGAATAATTCCTCAAAACACTACCGCTGACATTTCCTTAAAAATTGACAAAGAAATGCTCAAAGTAATGCCAAAGAAATTTCCCAAAAATAGATTTGAGCGTAGAATGAGCATTTAGTTAAAATACCTAACATAAAGTAAAAACCAAAAAAAAGATTTCGAGAATTTTTTAATAAACTTCTTAAAGAATCCAGAAATAAGTTTGCCGATAAATTTTAAATAAAATTTTGTCCGAGTTGCCGAAGGAGTTTTGCTTCTAAACGTCTACCATATTCATATTTATTATAGTACTAATAAGTAGTTGCAGACGACGAAAAGTACAAAACCCGGGTAAGCCAACACCGCTGTTTCCTGCTGCTGTCATCGCGGTGCGTCTGAGCCCGTTACGCCGGTACCTTTCTGCATCGCATCCGACTGCTACAGGCGCCCACCCGCCACCCCTTCTGTCGTATCATTGTTTGGTTCGCTCATCTTGCTGTCACAGGTTTGAACTGAATGGGATAATGGGAGCGAAATGGGGAGACGAACTTTCCCAAATGTCTCATAAACGGCAAAGAATCCACAATGCCGTTCGCCTACGAGGACCGCTAATCGCACCCGTGTCCATCGTTCGATCGGAACGAAAACAAACCACCGATCACGGTAGGACACCCACACATTCTCAACATTTTTCCCAACCAATACAGATGCACGTTTTGCATGTATTGGTGACGCGAAAGTATGTGAACACCAATACATTCACAGCAACGTAGCAACCGATGACACCCACACATTGCAGCTTGTCAATGTGTGGTCAAAAATACTACTCGAATTTTTGTGCGCGCAGGCGCACCATCAAATAAGCGCGGAAAAGTGCTTCTACCGCCGACAAGCTACTTTTGCGCTTACAGCGTGAGCGTTTATGCACGGAATATGCGCGCTTTGTTTTGGGTGTACAATCTTAAACACTTCGCTATGAATAATAAGCTCAATAAGAATACAACACGTATTTTTAGTTTTACGGTGTTCGTTACTTTACCTACTTCATGAAATGTCAAACTTGCGTGTTATTCCTCGAGCATGTGTGCTTGTCAACAACGTAATCGTCGCTACACTGAAATCATCGCATGCTTGCTAAACGATCCGGCTGGATAATTCTTTACAGGCGTTAGTCCGCAATGTCCTAGGATCCTAGTGTAACCCTGAACGACCACGGTGCTCCACAAAGTCGGCCGCGTCCATCAAGTCACCTTCCTGACGACCGTTTTGTGCCCTCCAAGGACCTCCGGATCCTGGGCCCTTGGACAGCCCCAAGCCGCGACATAATTTCCATAACTACCCCACCGGGAGGCTGCATCAAGTTACATATCACACACCCACACAGACCCAAGCTTTTTTTGGACTCTTGATGATCTTACACCGACCCCAAAGAGTCTCTCGTGCTATTGTTAGTCCATCTGAGTCGCAGATAGCAGTACGTCGAGTTAATTTTAAAAGAACAGTGTTTGTTTAATAGCTCAGTCTCAATTATACCCACATTTCTTATCTTCCACAGCCTCATAATATGGACGAACCTAGCTTTGTTAGTTGGCATATGCATCAGCACCCTTTTCGACCGGATAACAGTCGCTCTTCAGGCAGATGAGGATTGGTGTCGCCAATATAGCCTCTCGGTTAATCGATTGTTGTTGAAATCGGATCTATGACATTTCGTCGAAAGACATTTGGTCGAATGACGTTTGGTCGAATGACATTTGGTCGAAAGTACATTTGGTCGAAGGGACATTTGGTCGAATGGACATTTGGTCGAATCATATATTGTGGAGGAGGAAACATATGACATTTAGTCGAATGGACAATTCGTCGAATGAACATTTCGTCAAAAGGCACTAACTGATTAAAAGACTTACGAATGGAAAATAATATCAATGGCTTCGGTTTATAACTTCTATCTTACTTAACTTCAGGATCATATCGGTATATCATACTTAACAAATAACTTCAATCAGCTCAAATTGCCAAGCAATTACCCCAACATTTCTATTCCACTAGATTGAAGTATTTTGTATGTGAAGGGGAATATTAGGTTGAATGAGTCCTTGGGTGCAAAAACTTGTTCAGATCATTATTAATTATGCGGTAAACGACGCAGCTTTGATCTTATCTCCCGGAACTAGAGTTTTCTACGCTGATGATTCCAATATTTATTGCTACGTCTTGCAAGCTCTGCTGAACGCGTTAAAAGATTGGTATTCAAGAAATCGTTTGGAGCTCAGTGTTAGTAAATGAAATGTCATCTCGTATAGTAAGATGAAAAATTCCGTTCTCTTTCCGTACGTCGGGACAAGTGCTCGAGCGTGTGGATCATATACGTGGCTTGAGAATATCTTTCCTTCACCCTCCACTACACCCAAGAGCCCGATCGTTGAATTCGGCTAAGAAATCTGAACGCCGTACCACTCTTCCTGGATTGTTCGGATGGAGAGTGTTCAGAGAATGTTTGTACGCCACGCCCTGCAAAACCTTCCATAGAGATATCAGACAAATCAACCGCCATACCGAGAACGCTGCCTGTTATTAGGAATTAACACCCTTGAAACCAGACGCAACCTTTCGCAAGCAATGTATGTAACCAAATTGCTCAACAATTAAATTGATTCCCTAAATATCTACGACTCAGAACGGCAGTTTCGCAACCGTAATTTCTTACTTTTGGGAGCCCGTGGCAGGCGATATTATTACATAGAAGAAAGAATCGTAAATGCAAATACAAATAAGAGGGAAACATGAAAGTAGTGGCGCAACGCGTTCAAGTTCAAACTTGGCACGCTGCGATCAGAAATATTTGAAAATTATTCAGTTGGAACGCGAGCGACCTCTAACTTGAACGCAGAAAAATGACAGCATTATACCCTGGTATCCTCGAAACTGAAATGGTCATATATCCGTATTTTTTTATTTGAATCTTGGCTCATCTTTCATTTAGAACATATTCGAGTGAACCTGTTTTCGGACCATGGTTTTCGGAAAATCCGGATTTTCAGCAATATGTTCGGCATGTCATGGCCATTCCAACTTCTAAATAAACACATTCTTACACGCCATTCCCACAATGTGAATAAGTTTAGCACATTTCCGGATTTTCTGAAGTTTCGGATGACCATGGCATATCGATAGAACGAGCCTTTAAGAGTTTAGAACGTTGGGATCTGAACGTTCTTGAAGTTAAATGCAAGTTAAATAACTGCTGCACTACCGTTAAAAAAATTGAACGCATTTTTTGCATTTTTGACTTGCGTTTAATTCAAATGTAACACAGCATGGAAGAACAGCCAATGTTTGAAAGAAGGAAAAATATGTGATGAGTCTGCAACCTCATCATCTGATCATAGTGAAATTAGAAACTTCACCGAACCCCCCTAAAGAAGGAAAATCCTCTAATGAAAGAAAGCTATTACACGAAACACAGTATGGAATAAGAACATGTGTTCATAAGAAGAATGCACCTCTGATGAAAAAAACAACAATAGATACATGGAGATGGAGAATCAATGAAATTATTTAACTTGAAAGAACAGCCTATGTTTCAAAGAAGGAAAAAATAAAAATGCATCAGCTAAAACATTTAAACACAGTACAAAAACGAAACTTTAAAGAACAGCATATGTTCAAAAGAAGGAGAAATCTGTGATAACAAAAAATCGAAACTATAATATCCACTCTCAGCACAAATAAAATACTTGAAAGAATAGCATATGTTCAAAAGAAGGAGAAATTTCTGATGAAAATGCTCAGTATGCTACACAAAACGTAATAAAATAAGGTAACATGAAAGATGAGTCAAGGTTGAAAAGAAGGAGAAACCTTCAGTCAGCAGAGAAAGTCAGGTTCTTTAGCAGCTTGCCATCGAAAACAATTTACAATATGAATAACAATAGGAAACTCACTTGAAAATGATATTTGCTCTCTTATGTCAAATATTATTAAGCACGATTAAATTGCTATTCGACCAAATGTCCATTCGACCAAATGTCATTCGACTAAATGTCTTAAAGCCGTTGAAATCAGGTTAAACTAACGCAAGAAACTTAAACTTTCAGGGACGTTGTTATTTTCAGTCCGTTGTGGTGAGGAGTTCTAGATTCTTTTAGGCATTATTTTTCGACTTCCTAGCTTCCCACTTACATAAACCACATAAAATACAAATTCACGAGGAAATACCAAATTAACATCCACCGAGGCGTATCTGGACTGATTGAATGGCAATAAATTCATTGCCTGATGCCATTCTATGGTTTCAAAAAATGGTCGCAATCACTTGAACCGAACAGTGGACTGGGCTCAATACACCAGGGTGGCCAATTTTTCATCTGTCCCAGTCGGCAAACGTCACTGATCCTGTCAGAGCACCTCTGCTCCGCTCCGTGGGATTGTTCTGCGCACTTCTCTCTTCCGGAAGCCTCGTCGCCAGCATCGTTTATCCAATAATTTATACGGCACAGATTTCAATAAAATCTATTAATATATTGCAGTTTTCTACCGTTGAATGTGCCACATTAAAAGCTATTATCAATAAATTATGGCCGTATATATTATTTAAATGCGATGTTTTATGGCTTTTGTATGCAAAGGGTCTCCCGTCGCATTCCCGGTCGGTTCGCTTGGCGTGGCATATCCCAGCTGCCGACCCGGCGTGGTAGAACGGGTGATGTGTGCTTTATGCACTCTCCGCAAGCCAGACAATATCGAGTGGTTAATGTATTGTGTATTATTGATATTGCGCTTTTGTGTGGATTATGTTTCCTCCGTTTGCCTTCGTCGTGCCGTGCTGGTTTGGTTTGATTTACCTCTTTCGCACATGTATTTCTCTGGCTGCTGTCGATGTGGTGATGGTGTCTCTCGTCGTCAAGCTCAATTAATGGCTCATTCCAGCCCATCGCGGGATCTGTGTCAGTAACACTCGAGCGGGGTGCCATTTGTTATTCAAAGAATGATGAAAAACATGCATAAATATCCAGCGAACATTGTATAAATCATGAGGTAAATATTGCACTTCTCGTCGAGATGAACTTGTTGCGAATTCTGGCAAAAGATGTCGTAATAAAGTGGTAAGGTAGATTGGGGCCCACTAAGCCAAAGCGGTAAACGCGTGGGTTTTCACACAGACCTCAGGGTCTCTAGGTTCGACTCTCGGTCGGCTAAGGATTTTTTTTCTTTGGACATGATAAGTATCCTCCCATTTTTTACCAGTTTCTGGGTGCTAGATGTACTTTAAAGTGTAGCGATCTCGTGGTTCATCATTCGCCACCACACACCGTTTTCCCGGTCACAATAATGGTTAGAAGCGGCTTACAAAATTATCTGTTTCTCATTTTAGAGACAGGTCCGAGTATTAGTGAAGGACTCTAAGCTAAACTGTATATCGTAGTCCTCCTAGGGCATTGGTATTAGGCTCTGCGATCCAGCCGTTAAACCAACAACCAGCAAAAAGAAAACAACGCAAGAATACAAACCAGACCCAGCAATGGCAACAACCCACGTGGTTGCTTGCCCAGGACTTTCGATTCGAAACTCGGTACGCGAAATTGCATATCTTCAACAGAAGCACCCGCATACTCGTCAGTTGTCACACTCGCGGATGTTTTCGTGGACCGCATATTTGTTGCACCTAAGCTCAATTTGGCCCCTTCATCGATTTTTTCATTAAACTACAATTCAATAGCTTTCAAATAAAAAAAAGTTTAAAATCGGTCAGCTGGTTCAAATTCAAAAGTTATGATTTTTTAAAATAGTTTTTAAAACCCTTTCTAAAAATTGGTCACCCTAATGACAAAATAAAAAAAAATACCGGTCTAATTATTTTCGAAGAACTACTAACCTACCAAGTTCACGGAGTTGCACTATATCGTTTTTCTATGGAATGGCTGCATGAGAAAAATAGAAAGAAGACCAAAGGACGGACCAGGGATTGAACCCAGAACCTTCTACAAACGAATCAGAAGTGGTTGCTACTAGACCACGAAGCCCGTGAAACAATATTCAAGTCAAAATAAACCCCTTTTTTAAAGCAATTATTGTATTTTGTAAAATCTGTTATCATCCAGTTATCATAAAAAGAAAATTAAATAATCCATCATTTCACCTGGCATATTACCTCCATCTTTCCTGGTCACCACTATATTGGTGTCTACTACGCCAGTAAGCGCCATTTCCTGTACCAATCCATAATAACAACATCGAGCCGAAAGGTTACGCGGTTAAGTTCCCATTTCAGCTGTCATCGTAAAAGTTAATTTATGACTTATGAAAATGAAAATATAATACCAAAAACAAGATTTACGCTGGTCGTGAAACAGCTTGAACAGTATATAACATGTGAGATCCCATGTGCAAGACTTGGAACGGAGCGGGGTTTCCATGGCAAACGCAAGACTCTGCTCGGCTTGGCCTACTACGGACGGAGCCGAGTTGAGTCGACTTTTGAGCGGCACCAAAAAACCCGCCTGCTTTGACACGATCTCCTTCAACTCGAGTATCGATGCATTCGCAGTTGCATGTATGTAAGGTAAGGTTGGCACCAAACCCATGCTCATACCCACCGGCGGCGACGACGGCCAGCTGGATTGACTTGCTGGGTGCACCATATCGTGATCGTGGCTTAAGGACAAGGTATTTGGAGTACATAGCTCAAAATTTCTAGAGCACCGTTTTTTAGAACCATTGAACGGATTTGGATGAAAATGTATCACGCTAATTGTTCAGTGGTTGTCAACAGCGTGATGCATTTTAATCCAAATCCGTTCAACAGTTCTAAAAAACGGTGCTCTAGAAATTTTGAGCATTGTACTCCAAATACCTTGTCCTTAAATTGGATGCTAATTAATTCAGCGTTGCGTTGTATTTCACTGGCCACCAAGTGAAGCATAAACGCTCTGTGGGTATCAGTATCCACTAATAATGATCATAAAAATCTAGTTACGTTAATTGACACATTTTGATTGATACGTTTCGTGTGTAATTCAATTAATGTGCGGACTAGCAGCAATGCCTATAGCCTTTTTTCGCTTTCTGTTCCTAGATCGGCTGTCATTTAATGGCATCCAGGCAATCGAATGAGATGGAGTCCGAGAGACTGTCCATTTCAAGCTCTATGTGGTGTGTGTGGTATGGTGGATATGCTCCAGCGTTGATTGACATCACGTTTCACAAGCTTTATTTTCCAGCAACACAGCTTGTCACTCTCGGGGAACCTTTTTCGAGCGGTAGCACACGTATCGCTCATTTATGGCATGTAACTATGATGACGATAATATCATGCGGCTTGTTTTATACCCTAATTTGCCACTAAGTATCATAAGGGTAATGTGTTTAGCCATAATTTACAGCACGATCCATGCTGCGAGATTTGACGTGATTTTATATACGAAACGTCGAGAAATAACATCGTGTCATTGTACGGGAGAGTTAGATATATATAAATGATGATAAATTATTGCACATCAGCACCATGGTCTCTTACTGCTTGTATATGGGTATTTTTAACGTATAGTGAAATATGTATATTGTAGCACTATGCATAAATTTTGAACATTCCTTAAAACAGAAATTCCGACAGCAAGCAATGTTAATCGTACAGTTTCTAGAAACTTAACATTGCAATTAAAGCTGAAACTGAGGGCTGCACACAACCTCCCAAATGCTTCATCCATGATATCCGAGGACATCAAACCTCCGACGGGAGTTCCGATGTGCCTGAACTTCAAGAGAGCCTCAGCTAGTGAGCAATTAAACCAGAACCACTGTGACGCAGCTCAGCAACTGCTGAGTCAGGCAGATACTGAGTGGGGGACAGATATGGCCATAATATCGAATCCATACCGTGTACCCGCTGGAAACGGTATTTGGGTTGCGGACGGGCCCAACAACTGTGGCAATATAGTCGACGGGTAAATACCTAGTCCATGGGTTAGTGTCAACGTCTATGAGGGCTTCGTGGTCATCAAGAGCCCCTCTTTGGTGGTGGACAGAGCAATTCACGCAGAATTCGGATTGTATGACACCGGAGTTGACAAAGCGAAAGCGATAATAACGAGTTACTTAAATACCTGGGCCATTTCATTAAGCAGCGTGATCTTGCTGGAAGTACTGGCCATGCTCGATTCGATCTGGCCTAGTAACGAAACATTTTATCCTTCAACCAGACCAGAGCGGAGCCGTTATGTTTCATAATCTTAGGATATCTAGTACTTCAAACTGGAGGATAGACGAAATCAACACTCACAGCGACAGTCACGCGGTTCTTCTACATTTACAACAACAGTAGATACAGTATTCTACAGCATGGTTTCCCAAACTGTGGGTCCCGACCCCCTAGGGGGGTCGCCAGCCTTCATCCAGGGGGTCGCGGAAGACAGTTGAATAATTTATTGTAACAGACAACAAATGAGGGAAATTTCTGTGGGGGGTCGCGAAAAGCACGTCTGCTGGTAAAAGGGGGTCGCGCACCTAAAAGTTTGGGAACCTATGTTCTACAGTATCTTCTACAACAATAGCGGGTAACGGGGGGAAGAAGGGGCGACCAGAACCAAAAGGTAGCGTTCTCGTTTGCAGTTGTGCATGCGGCGATACTGACATACCCAGTAAATCCACCCTAGGAATGGGAGACCACCGCACCGCGACGTAGTCTACAGACAAGGCGATGGATGCAGGGAGCACGTGTTTACGACGGGTGGCCAAAGTCGCGCTCAAGACCTAAGTAAGGGCAAGAAAAAGGTCTGCATATGGAAGAATGCTAACGAACCAGTGAGTTGATGTAAACAAGGGTTGTAATGACTAAGGCAGGAGATGTAACCTACCGAGTCATAACCTTGGTCTCCTTTCGTAGGACTGATGGAGGACGTCCGAACCTGGCCTTAAAAGTAGCTATTGCTGAGGCTCCCGAGATGTTCAGATCTGCTATTCAAAATGGACGAGGGAGTTTCCCCAGAGATTTGCAAACGACGAGAGTGCTTGGGCCTATTGACAAAGGCAGGAAAACCACCCGGTGACCCATCGCCGCCATAAACCAATATACTTGCTCGATACGTTGGGAAGGTGCTCGATAGGAACATCCTCAACAGGCTTTTCAGGTACACCATGGATTATAAAAGTGGCCAGCTGAGCTGCTATTCAAGAGGTGCTCCCTTTCATCGAGCAAGTTGTCGCGTGGAGAACATCCTTGTATAGACCCTGCCCCGCCTTCCGAAGACGGCAATACGATATTATTCTAAAACAGTGTCTCATGATGCACGTCGCTGCAAGGCTGCGTATCTAACCTCGAGGGTGTGATGTGCACTAGGTCCTCTCCGAAGCAATATGTGGTCCTGAAGAGACGTAAGGCTTGGCGGAAATGGAAACGTTTTAGTGTGTAGATGTAGTTTTTCTTCATATAAACTTCGAATATTTTTTTCTATTTTCGCCAACATTTCCCTAACAGATTCAAAGGATTAATATTGTTACCCGATTAAGTATATAGCCATCGTTGAATAAAGTTAACGCCATTTATCATCGCCATTTATCGTCGAGTGTGATAAAACCATCAGATGAAAACTTCACGGTTACGATTAATTGGTCAGTACTTCAAAAAGCGCATGAACCAGGGAAGACATCTGTAATCCAGCCGAGAAGACTCTAATACATTTGCTAAGAACACCATTTTTGTTATTCATATACCTATTTAGGTCAGCTCAAAAAAAGTTTTTATTTTGAATGATTTACAAAACTCAAGTTACAGTGTAAAATCATTTCCAACAAAATCTCACATAGTTGAACTGAATTACTCTATAAGCCATGAGCATCTCACATGCCAGGTTTCAATGCTGGTCCGAGTGTTCCAGTTTTAATACTTTTATGTATTTTCTCCTGATCGATTATCTGAGAACGAGAAATGCTAACATTGGTGGGAATTGAACACTCAATCCCCAGCACTAAAGCCGGAATAGCGATATACACATTTCTTTCGAATAATTAAAAGCACCTAAGTTTTGAGCGAAACTTATTTTATACTACGTAACTTTTTATTATCTTGTATTGATATGATCATACACTGCCTCAAATATGTCTGCACTTTAAATAAACTCACCTTTAGGTCAGTCAAAGATCTTTCGATCAAAGTTTCACTTTGTAGGCCATTTATTTATGTGCTGCTGCCGTCTTGCATTGACACACACATGGTATGATTTATTCCGCTTTATCGAACATGAAAACCATTCGACCAATTGTGCCACCACCGCGCCACCGTCATCAACTCGGACAGGGACAGGGTTGGGCCCGTTATCGATTTCCCATTGTGTGTATCCCACGGCATGAATTAAAATAAACGACCCAACTGTCATTATCTGTGGCGAAACCAATTTGTTTTAATGAATAGCCACCATAAATCATATGATTTATGACTGTTTACAAAAATATTGCCATTTTTACCGCTCACTTCCAGACCCAGAAATGAGCTGCGAGAATAAATTATTCCATTAATTCGTCATTTATATTCATTTGATGATGATGGTGGTGAATTGAATGCGCTCACCTAAAAGTTACTTTCAAAGGGAGTGGTTCTCAGCACCTTGAGTAGTGTTTCTAAATAGCACAGTGAAATTTATCAATAATCACTTCTTGTTGCGCTGTTGCTGTTGGACTCGAAAGGTGAATTTAATTATAACTTCATCAACAACAGCCAATTTTATCCACCTCCTTCTCGTAAAGTAACTTCAACCATAAATTGTTCCCATTGTCGGGGCACTCACATAGCTCATAAATAATTTACGTTTAACTGTTACGGATAAAATGTTCGAGAGACATTTGTTACGCTTCCGTTGAAAGGCATCTAATTTTTTTCGTGTCGGCAAAGAAATCCTCCGAACTGAGACTGGGCGTTTCAAATTACTAACAAAAACACGACTTAATTTAACGGCGAATTAAACCTTTCCTAATGTTTCGTT